>NC_090448.1:675979156-676649781 GCF_031143425.1 Pleurodeles waltl
GAACTCCTAGGACTCTTGACGGATACTCTGCTTTATTCACTATAGTTAAAATTAGCTTCCAACACCTGGCTGTCCATTGCTGGTGAACTACTAATACAACACACTACCACACAACATGGTCTGTGTACCTTTGGTGATCTTTCCCTGCGTGTCCCATGATAGTCATAACTGATGAAGCCCACCTTCCTATGGCCACTCAAATGGACTTCATTCTTATGCAGTGCATCCAGAGTGTTCTTCGGGTCATCATACTGACCCACCGCCTAGCCCTGACTGATTTTTCCCCTTTTTACCTCTTTGATTGCAGATGATGGCTGGTGACGATTGATCTCCAAACTCTACTATGCCTGCATTGTCCTCCTTCTGCCACATGATGAGAGGCTTCACAAGTCCTGGGAGGCCGATTTGGGACACTCACTCACTGACAAGTTGTCGTCGGCTTGATGTACTCAAACATGTCTTATCTCACCAAATCATCACCGCAAACATGTACACTAAAAATGTCTGCGCAAAGTGTATCTCACACTCGGCTTTCTGCTGTGTCTTGACCCCACAAAATCCTCTGCCTGTCCCAAGTACCACAGCCCAGAGGCTGACTTCACTCATCTTTCATGGATATGCACCAAAAGTTGCCCTGTACTGGCAGGCTGTTTATGACCTGTTGGCCCAAATGATAGATTTAGTTCTCACCCCTTATCCTGTGGTTGCATTGTTGGGATATGTGCAAGACATCCCTAAGGCAGTGCGCTGTTTCACTGCCATTGCATTTATGTTATCTAAATGTAAAATACCACTACATTGGGGCACCAGACATCCCCCTACCACCAAGGCCTGGCTTGACAACCTAGTCTTTTGTGACACCACCAGCGAATTACATGCAGCACTCCAAAACCCTACCTCATGGCCTAAGAGTATTTGGCAACCCCTCCATTGTTATCTCTCAACGGCAGGATGCCCTAGTCAATCTTCAAGCTGAACCCCATACCATTCCCCTCTCCCTATTGCCTTCTCCCCTTGAAGACTTCTCTGTACTGCTTGATGATCCTGACTTTATTTAATTTTCGATATATCTGTAACTGAGATTGCCCTGCTTGTTTCTCTGATATGAATCGCTATGCCTAATCGAACCAGTACTGTGATGTTAATGTATGCACCCCTTTTTTATTTGTCTGCAGGTCACTGATGTTCTGTTTCCTACCTTTGAAAAACAAAACATAAAGCTTTAAAAAAAATACTTCACTGCTGTTTTAGTTCTACATAAATGATTTGTACATTGCTCTAAGTTACGACTGTCTGCTTTGTGCCAAAGCTGCCGTGGGGCTGAATTTATATTAATTGAGTGGCCTTGAGGGTTCAGTGAGCCAAGGAATGTGGTTATTCCTTGAAGTGGGTAGTCACCCCGGAATTATTGTCCCCGTTTTAAGTGTCCAACACTATGACAAGTGTTTATTCTTTTCATTTGGAGAATGTGCTTTTTATACACTATGGAGTGCCAACGCATGAAAGAAACCATGAATTCAAATCACTTGATCTGAACAGGCCCTACCTCCTTTTCCTATGTAAAAAGAACTTAATAATATCACATGATCTATGACACCTGTACTGTTGGGTAATAACTCTTACCCCAATCCACCCTCGTCACACAGTCATGAAGAATACACATTTCATTCAATCCAATCTTCTCAGAAATTAGCAATTCAGTTCTGTGGCCCCATGCAACTGAGGGAAACACGTTGCCCCTGCACCTGTTCTGTATTATGCACCAATTCACAGAGGCAAAAGGGCATCAGGAGGAGCATTGCTTGTGCCCATCCAGCCCTTTAGAGAGGGAAAGACGTTGCCTGTTTTGAGGATCTCTGTGCCTGCTTTGAAGTGAAGAGCTGCCTCCTGCACAGTGAAAGCTGCTAGAAACTGCTTTAATCAGCTGTTCCAAATTTCATTAATGCGCTGTCTACAGGGTAGCTGTGAGCTCGTGATGACCCTCGGGCAGCACATTATAAGTAATAGGCACACTGTTCCGGTTTGCTCCTTGCACACCAATTTGAAAGTGCACCGCGAGGCAAACAGAGACAGTGTGTCCTGTTTGTCATATGAACCCTGGTGTTCTCCAACACCATTTAAGTCACAAAGATTACAATAAAACCACTGATTTTGTATGATCACATCATTAACACCTCCATTTTGTCTAACCTCTTGGTGACTCGTCACTCTTTTTCATTTTCGTTTGACAACTTGCTAATCCATATAATTTATAATCATTGCATACTTATATCCAATTGTGACTTTATATTTAGATTGATCATAGTGACTGTTATGTTAATAGTTAACTATAGTTAGAGTGTGTTCAAGGTTAAGTTGGCTATAGCTGATGTAGGCCTCAGCTAAATAATGCATGTGACTAAGGCTGTTGAGCATTATCATATTCTTCCTCTTGTTTCAGAAACTGAGCTGCAGTAACTTTGTTTATCTGATTGTAGCCGAACTGTTAACTTCTATGTAAAATGTTTATACATTTGAGTTTCACCAAATCCAATATAATGAGTACTTTGCACCTTTGTTTGGAACAGCCTGACCATGAGGAACTAGCCAGAACGAGATGATCTCAAGTGCAGATGTGCGCTTCATTTGTGTGATGCCTGAGAAAGGGAGAGACAACACCTCATAAATGAAATTTGGTTCCCATCTCTTGAGAACTGTGGGATGTGCTGCTATTGGCTGAATCTTATGTTTTAATTTTACTTTGCTGAGTTAGTTGATTTTAGATTGTTCCAGTCCATTTCTAAATGCAGATACTCCATCTTCTTTTTCGAGAACAGATGACTGATATCCTCTTGAGACCCTATACTCACCTTACCTTGCTCACGTAGGTCAACTCTTGAGTAAATCTATTTTCCCATTGTTTGACTGAAACTTCACTTGGTACTGCCATTACAAGCTTGTACTTGCTGACACCTGCTGCTTAATTTTTAATCATCACTCCTGAAACGTCCCTTCAAGAGAACCAAATCTGAATCAATTTCCACATAACTATCTTTAAGTAACTTGCTTTCGTATTTGCTATTTTGATCTACTTCGGATTATGCTGAATCATGCTGTAAGTAGCTGATTATTGATTTATGAGTAATCTGGCTGATTTGAGTTTGTAATTTTGTTAATATACTAATAAAACATTTATGGTTTGCAAATCTACTACTCTTTGTCATACTTGTGGGGGTAAAATGTGCTTCACTGTCACTGATATGCTATTGAACTGTTGATTTTAAGCCTCAATTTCAATCAAAGAGCCATCCGTTCCAGTGTAGCTTGTACTTGGATTTGCACGATGGTTCTGCACGGTGCAAACCTCATCTCCCACTTCATCATGTTCAATTCAACACCTTTACCGGTGTCACAATCAATATCACTCCAGTACTTTAAAATAAAACTTTTGAAGAGCAAAGCAGTGGTGATTTTAAAGAAAATAAAAAGGAGTGGGTTTTAGTAATCACAAAGACATTGATACTGAGGCACTCCTAAAACATGTCCACCAGAACACAAATAAAACACTTTTAATTTGTTGATATCTGACAAACTTACAAAACACCCAAAGCCAGCAACAAGTGATTAAATACTGAACTGGGAGAGTTGAAAAAGAGTGAGTTAAACAAAGGACCAAATAATTGATATGTGTGCATTTGTGTGTCTGAACATACACTGTGTAAAACACCAACTGTACATTGTGCAAGATGGTTCAGTCATAAAACTCGGCGTGCACAGAAACATGTACCTAAATCTTCCTTAGACTATGTGGAGCAGCATTGATGAAATGGAGGTAAGCATGATCCTCATACTTGGTATTTGGACGTTGGGTTAGAGAATTAGGAGCAAATTCAAAATCATGTAGTACACACAACTGTGATCAGAATATTCGTTTTGTAAATCAAACCTGAAAAAGTGAAAAGATATAGACCAACGCAGTGAAAACGTCTTCAGAGGCTAGACTTCAAAGACTAGACAGAGAAATAAAGTTGCCTCCTTTTATAAGGTCCTTCCTTCCTTTTTTAGGTTATGATCGGCTGCATAGAACTTATAAAGTTAAAACAACACACCCTCACAAGAGACGAGATGAGCCAGAGATGATGCCCATCTATTGTCAGCAGCATTTCTCTTTGAGTGCCCAAACCAAAACCCTGTCTCTCTTTAGGATGGCATGAGCATTCAGCAAACAAGGTGTTAAATGGCTATTTAGAACTGCAGTGCTCCTGTGATGGATGTACACGAGCCATTTTAACAGCTCTGTCAAGTGAAGCAAAGACTAAGGTTCCGTTCACAGGCCCAGGGACCCCTTCATTCACATTCAATTTCAACTATACATGTACCTACGTTTATCAGATGACTCCTTGTCAGCCAGGACACAATGCACAAATCAATTTTCTATTTAAAAACCTTGGACCCGATTCACAAAGTTAAACTTAGACGTTTGGTCTACACTTAGACCAAACGTCTAAGTTTAGGGTTTGGGGTTTCACAAAGGGCATTTACCAGTACTATCTTTTGGTCTGTATGAGTGCAGACCTAAAGATAGTACACATAAATGCCCTTTGTGAATTCCCAAAGTCGTAAACTTAGACGTTTGGTCCATTGACGTCAATTTACTGAAATGCCAGGGTTAGCGGAAGGGACATCACAGGCTCTTTGACCTCCACTTTCACTCATACACATATACTTACACATACAAACATATTCACACTTACATATACTCTCACCTAAACACACTCTTACCCGCAAGTACACAAACAATATACATCTAAAAGCATTTTTTACCTACCTCTAATGCCATGGAAGCGCATATTCCAGCTAAATGGACTCCATTTTTATTACAATAATACTGAATAATAATATATTATTATTCAGTATTATTGGAATAAAAAATTGACAGAAAACTAATATTGGAACCCCAACTGACATCCATAAGGAAGAGTTGTTCCTGTGTTCCTGCCACTGAATCTGACACCTCTGGGGCCAGGGGTCGCAAAGGCAATGCCAGTGGTAGCAAAGGGCAAGCCAGAAGTTGCAGCTGCAACCTCTGGCGACCCCTAAATGATGTCAATGGTTTTGTCTAAGATTAGATCAAACATCTAAGTTTACCTGTGTGAATCGTGCCCCTTGCCATTATTGGTGTTGTATTGCTCATAGTGTTCAGTTCATCCACTTGAACTAAGACATCTGAAACAATGATTTGTACAAGAAAACCTGAGGTTTTGGAGCTTTGCACGCTTTGTGACAAATATTTATCTGGTGACCTTACTTGTACGAAGGTGGCTGTGCCCACACGCAAGCAGAATGTTTGAATCTTCGGTGTAATGTGTGCTGTCTTGTAACTCATGCTCTTTTCTGCTAAACATTGTTGTATCAATCCTTGCTTTGGCCTTTTGTCACCCTGACTTTTCTAGACCAATCTACACATTTTGTTCAACCCCGTTTATAGCATGGAGGAACCTCACCACCATTTATTTTATATATAGAGTGGTTATTCAGTTGATGAGCATAATTGTGGTACAGAAAACAGCGCCCACTCTAAAAGGGCACAAGAAAAGAGAAAAAAAGCAGATTGACAAAAGGAGGTTTCCAAAACACATTGATTTTAAGACCCTCCTGAATTAAAGTGTGTCCTGAATATTGCAAGTGCATCAGAAGTTGGTTCCAACACAAAAAAGCCAAACACCAAAAGAAGGAGGCGAAGGAGGAGGAGAATTTGAGCTGGACTACATGCAACAGACAAGACTTGGACGGAACATCTTTCACCATAAAAAGACTACTGAACCAGGCAATTTCAGGCCATTATAGACCCCGTGCATCATGTTTAGAACCTTAAACCGTGCCCTTTGTTTCGTGGGGAGCCAATGAAAATATTTCCAGGCCAAATACTAACCTGACAGCGAGATTTTGTATGCAGCTTCCTATGCAGCCTGTAGCCTTTGCATCTAGAAACCCCAGATGTAGAAACTCTGCACTTCATTGGCACAACCTTGAAATGAACACGTGGTCCAATTTAACATAACCTCCCATTCTGCATTACTTGCTAGTAAGGTAACTGGTCATATTGACAGTCAGTTAGAGCAGTTTTTGACACTCCTAGAAAAGGAGAAGAGAAAAGCAGTAAAGTCAAACGATATTATCATGGCCTAAAGCAGTGCTTAATTTGTAGATAAAAAGGTGCCGGTGCCCAAAGCCCTCTTCTTAAACACGCGGCTGCTGCAATTAAATGTGTGAACAGGGAATACTGAGGCGCCGTAATCCTGAAGCCATCTCGGGCCTCTTCAATCAACATAAAGCCACTCCCTGCCCCTCCAGCTCACTCTTGCAGCTTTCTACTTTCTTCCTTTGTGACGCTTTTTCGTTTTTCCCTTCTGTCTTCCCCATATGTGTCTTTTGCTCGTAGCAAATGCTTGAGGCAGAAGAGTAAGCCCCGGCCCTCAAAAATAAGTGCCGGTGCTCAGTACCGGAAACAACAAACACAAATTAAGCACTGGCCTAAAGACAATACTATAATAATGTTATCCTGATTCCAGAGGATCGCTATGCATGAGCAAATTGAATAGGAATTGGCAATTGATTCAGAAAGAGATTTGCCTAGTGGCAGTAGCCCTACGCAAAATGACTGGGTCCCCTTGCAGAATTGGGTGCCAGGCCCCCGAGTCTCCCACGTCTTACCAATACTCATTGGCCCTCTGAAGGGTTGGGGGGTCCACCATGCACTGCAGGGGCTTGTGTTACAACCCTGCCCAGATGCTAGACCATCACATGCAGATATACCTGGTACAGATATAATCTGAGCTTTTCCACGTCTTCCAATCGAGTTCCTGGGTTGTTCATGATCTCCCATATTTTTGTCCTCGTTTCCTCACCTACAAAGCATGGAAGTACATGAAAACAGAACTAACCCGGTTTTAAGAGCTACATTTAGAAACAGAACAAACAAACTAAGCGTTTACCCTTTTTATGAGGCAAGTTACTGTTTTTTTCCAGCTTCATAGCGAGTATTTCTGTATGTATGGAACTAAAATGGCATGGCGTGCAGAGCACGGCAGCCCACATACAGGGCACCAGTGTGTCTCTACATCACATTCAAGAATAGAAATTCACCAAAGGCAGGCTCCTGCAAATCCAAAAGCGAGCGAAAAACGGACGCCCACTGGTAAAAGTGCCGCGTGGGTGAAAACCGGTCGCTTATTCACGCATGTGTTCCTCGCTGAAATGTATAACCACAGAGAGATGCAGAGCAGGCGTTGGTACAACAAAGAAATAAGCGATATTCTCAAATTCGTCATAAGTGTACTTCCTGTGCTCTGTGGGGACATCTGCAACTGAAAATCTTCCAATGTCGTGCTTATCTGAGCACAGGCTTTTGCACGAAAATCTAGCTTTCTCTCGTCACTAAGGGAAACCACTCCGCTACAGCAAGATCCGACAAAATTCAGAGAACGCACTTGTTCACTCACACTGTTCTTTCATGGGCAGTATCTAACACCTAAAAGCTTTCAATGCCCTTAAGACTATCGGCCAGAATTACAAGAAACTGGCGCAGTGCGATGCTGCGCCAGTTTTGAAACGCAGGGATGCGATGTATTTACTTGAATACGGCAAACCCTTTGTTTCCCACTTCGCCAACGCTAAATTAAGCAGTCTGTGCCAACGCAGGCATCCTTGCACCCTAGTGTAAGGGTGTTTGCGTTGAGGAGTGTGATTGTTTATGTGCAGGAAGGTGTTCCTTCCTGCACATAAACAATCATCCATGGCATTTTGGCCCAGATTTAACAAAAATGATGCACAATTGTGCTAGCGCAGTTGTGTATCAAAAAATGTACAGCGAGCTAACGCCATTCCCTACCGCTACCTGTGCATAATATTTTAAAAATCATGCAGGATGGCTATAAAAAAATTAACACTAACCACGCGACATGGTGTAAGAAAAAATTATGCTAGTGCTGCAAAAGTGGCGTTAGACCGTTTAGCAGCATGTTTTTTGACACAAAACGAGATAGCGCCATATTTAACCACATTAGCGTTTAAAAAAAGTATGAGCAAGAAAAAAACATTTAGGAAGACAAGAACCCCAAAGAGATCCCAATCAGCCAAGTACCAGCCAGAAGGGACCAGAAAAATCCCAGGAGACGGAGAAGAGGAAGTGGAAGTGTCACTTTAGTGAGGAGGAGCATGACATCTTGGTCAGAGAGGTGAGAGAGCACCAAAACCAGCTCTTCGTCACCTCCAAACTGCCAATAGGTAGGAGAGAGGCTATATGGCAGGCAATAGTAGATAAAGTCAATAGCATGGCAGATGTGAAGAGGACTGTCACCAATTGCCAGAAGCGCTGGGATGATTGCAAGCACAGAACTAAGAAGAAACTGGCCAGGAACCCAAAGGCATCACTGAAGACTGGAGGTGGAAGTCCAGCACCCCAGAACAAGCTAAATGAGCTGGTGAAGATGATGGCAGCGGTCATCCCGGAGGAGCTGGTCACTGGAATTGCAGGACAGCGCAGACTACCAAGAACTACCACAAATGCAGGGTAAGTTGCAGGGGGGGTTCTATCTGGAATCTCTCAAATGTCAGAAGGGGGAGGCACTTCGGACACCCTCAATGTATGCTAAAGGGTCATATTGAGACAGATAGGCCCTGAATCACAACGCCCCGTCTCCACCCAAGCTACACTTGTAGCAACCCCCTGGTGGTGCCATCATGTACTCTGACATATACACAACGTGGTCTTAAACCACTTACTGTGGCTTTACACCACCCTGTAAATATGCAGCACATTGCCTGGAAGGGCCGAGCAATTAGTGTGGCTGTGCCACAACAACATCAATTACATATTGTTGCTGCCACAGATCCAACACATGTTCATCAGAGACTGGGGTGGTGTCAGGATGGCACAACAAGCAAAATGCTTTCCTTCCTCATTGTTGCATTGCCCTTCTCTTGTGAGCTGCATCCTGCAGCACTCATAGAAATGCCACCTTGCCATAATAGATTGTTTATGTGGAGGAAGGGACATCTTCCTGCATATAACCGATCTATCCCCTCAATGCAGGCACCCTTCCCTATGGTCCAGAGATACCATGCAGGGAGAACAAATCGGCGCAGGGGGAAATGTAGGGGTGTGCCGCCTTCCAGTAAACATGGTGCATCCTTGTGTTTCAAAAGTGGCGCAGCGCCATGCAACTAATGTTAGTGCTGCACCGAGCTGTACCACGTGAGAAAAAATCAAGGCCTAAGTGTGCAACCTGTGGAATGCAAACTGCACAAAGTGGACCAACAACAACCTCACACTCCTCCATGCGCAATTTTTGAATGGGCACAAAAGTGAACTCATAAAACACATGTGGCATGTCTTTGACCATAATTTGTGCTGCTGTACAAGCAGCTTCAATCTCACCATGTAACAAGGTTGTCTGTTTTGTGTGAGAATGGTTGGTGTTCTGCATAATGGGACATCTACATGCGTAAGAACTGGCATAAGTGGCATCAAGGTTGCACTACCAGCACAACGTCACTACCCTGTAATGCAATTGTACCATCATACAAATAGTTTCCTATGTGGATCCAAGCTGCACACTCCCCTTGTGCCACATCAACAAAATCTGGAAATGCATGCATTGAGCCACATTCTACATCCTTACACCAACATATGCATGCTTCAGATATGTTGTATGCAAGTAAATGTCCCAAATGTAGGGAAGGACAAACTATTGGGGCAGACAATCCATAATGGTTGCACTGTCCCATCCAATTAGCACATGCTTGGAGCCTGCTAAAGGCAGATGACAAAGTAACACAATCATTGTAAGAAATGGGCCTACCTGTGCTTTGCTGCACGAGTGCCATCATTCATGGTGCAAATGCATTATAACACCAAAAGAGTGACAGCACACATTATGCTACTGTGGGAATGTCCACCATGGTGAATAGAAAGGCACATGACGTGCCACCATGGTGTCAGTGGCAGGGGCAAGGAGCCTGCAAGGAAGTTGGTGGTGTGGGATCAAAGCACAAAATACCTTGAACATTTTCCCCATGTGTGATGCACAACGCAACACATAATTTACAACTTCAACTTGGGGTCTGTAACATGTCACTGAGCCTCCAGTAGCAAGTAAATGATGAGCCATCTCAACAGCCACCACAGTCAAAGATTGCCATTTCACTATATCATTGCAGAGGATAATGCCTTACCTCCTGCCGAACTGCCTGTCCTGAATTTACAGATGACATGGCTGACCAGCTACTGACCAGCAATGACAAAACTCTCCAGGATGTCCTAGGTTCCCTCCAGTCACAGGGAGGACACACAGCATTGCGGGGTCTTCACATGAACCACCCAGCTACCAGCACAGAGCACAGACCAGTCCTGCCAGAGTCCTGGACTCCAAGGACCCAGACATCACTTTTCAGAAGACAGTGGTAGGAGTCCAGCAGGAGCTGGCCAAGCAGGTTCAGGTGGGGATGGAGATCATGACAGGCAGCCTAGAGGGAGTGCAGAGGTGCCTCAGTCAGACTAAGGAAAACTCAGCTGCCATCAGAGGCACCCACTTCCCACTACGTGGACTCCAGTAGTGCCTGGCCAACATAGCTGCTATCGTGAGGCAGAGGCTACAACAATTGCCCTCCCAAAGTGGCAGCAGCATGATAGACAACAGGCTGGGGCTAGATAGAATATCCTGGAGTTCATACAGCGGGAAGTGGACTCCCTCAGGGAAAACATGGCTGCCCACCACCTTGAGGTTGCTGCAGTGTTGAGAATTCAGCAGTTCCTCCTTGCTGCAGTGATGCCTTATGTGTCCCACAAATGACAGCTGCTGGGACCTTTGACTCCCCATCTCTATCCCCTGATGTGTGTGTGCCCCCCTCAACCTCAACAACAGCACCACTCATGGCACAGGAGCACCACACACATCCGAGGATGAAGATGTCGAAGGAACAACATTCGCATGGAAAACCACCCAGTAGCACCAGTCTGTGCCACATGGACAGTATCTCTTTAGTTCTGTGCTTAAGATCATGCCAGTGTTGTGACAGCTAGCAATGTGCCCGCTTCACTCAACCACAGTTGACTTTTCTGCTATGGACTGTCATTGTCTCAATTCCTACCTATTGCCAATTTGGGCACCTCACTAATGCACACTTCTCCTACCCATGTTTCATGCCATGTTGTAGGAAAGTACCATCGTTCTTGGCATGTTAACTTCATTTTTACCTGTATGTCAGTATGTTTTTACCTGTCTCACTGGAATCCTGCTGGTCAGGACCCCAGTGCTCATAGTTTATGGCCTAATGTGTGTGGTGTGTATAGAGTTTGACTGTGTCACTGAGGCTCTGGTAATCAGAACTTCAGTGTTTATGCTCTCTCTGCTTTTACATTTGTCACTATAAGCTAGTGACTTCATTTACCAATTTCAATTGGCACACTGGACCCCCCTTATAAGTCCCTAGTATATTGTACCTAGGTACCCAGGGTATTGGGGTTCCAGGAGATCCTTATGGACTGCAGCATTTCTTTTGCCACCCATAAGGAGCTTAGACAAACCCTTTCACAGGACTGCCACTGCAGCCCGCTTGAAATAGTGCACACATTATTTCACAGCCATTTTCACTGCACTTAAGTAACTTCTGAGCCACCTATATATCTAACCTTCGTTTAATGAAGGCTAGGTGCAAAGTTACTAAGTGTAAGGCCACCCTTGCACTAGCAAAGGTGCCCCCACATAGTTCAGGGCCATTTCCTGGGACTTCGTGAGTGTGGGCCGCCATTGCACGCTTGCACTACATATAGGTCAATACCTATATGTAGCTTCACAATGGTAACCCCGAATATGGCCATGCAAGGTGACTAAGATCATGGAATTGTCCTACCATTCCAAATCTGGCATTGGGGGACCAGTTCCATTCATCCTGGGTCCTCCACTATGGACCCCCAGGACTGCCAAACCAGCTCTCGGAGGCTTGCACTGCAGCTACAGCTGCTGCCACCTCACAGACAGGATTCTGCCCTCTTGGGGTCTGAGCAGCTCAGTCCCAGGAAGGCAGAACAAAGTATTTCCTTTGGGAGCCAGGTGTTACACCCTCTACCTTTGGAAATAGGTGTCACAGGCTGGGGAGGGTTAGCCTCCCCCAGCCTCTGGAAATGCTTTGAAGGGCACAGATGGTGCCTTCCTTGCATAAGCCAGTCTACACCGGTTCAGGGACCCATTGTCCTCTCCTCTGGCGTGAAACTGGACAAAGGAAAGGGGAGTGACCACTCCCCTGTCAATCACCACCCTAGGGGTGGTGCACAGTGCTCCTCCAGTGTGTGCCAGACTTCAGCCATTTTGCTTTGCAAGGTGTGGGGGCACTCTAGAGGGCTCTGAGTGGCCAGTGCCAGCAGGTGACGTCAGAGACCCCTCCTGGTAGGACCTCACTTGATAAGGTGGCCAACCCCCCTCACAGGGCTATTTAGGGTCTCTCCTGTGGGTTCTCTTCAGATTCTGCTTGCAAGTTTCCAGCAGGAATCCTCTGCAACGGCTACTTCATCCTCTGACCTCGGATCAACCGCACCCTGCTCCAGGAACGGCTGTAACAGCAACAAAGTATCCAGAAGGGATACTTTTCCTCTGCAACTTCAGCTCCAGCCAGCAACTGCAACAGTTTCCAGGGTGTGCACGCTCTGAGTACTCCCTGTCTTCACCTTGCACCAGAAGGACTAAAGAAATCTCCTGTGGGGTGATGGAGTCACTACCCTGCTCACGCAGGCACCTTCTAAGTCGATGACCGGTTCTCTTGGACTCCTCTCCTGGGGATGAGCGTGCTCCTTTGTTCCTTGGAACACAGTGGGTGGACCCCATTGACACAGACTGTCCTGCGGTCCTGCTGTCGCAATTTGGAGCAGGTAAGACTTTGCCTTCCCCCAGAACGACAGTACCCCGGTGCACTGCGTCTTCTTCACCTCCTGAGGCCTCTGTGAACTATTTGCAAAATTCCTTTGTGCACAGCCTGGCCCCGGTCCCCAGCACTCTATCCTGTGACGCTCAACTCGCTGAGTTGTTCTCCGATGGTGTGGGACCTTCCTGTGTAGTGCTGCATCAACTGCATTTTGCACCTCCTTTGTCCCCGTGTCCTGGGACTCCCGTGGGTGCTATCTGGTGCTCCGAGGGCTCTCTGAAGTGCTGAGAGCCCCCTCTTCCTCCTCACGCAGAGCTGAGGTCCCCAGGACCCTCCTGGGTCCAGATAGTGCCTAGTTTATGTAAAAACTTTGCCAGAACCAAGGCTTGCTGGAGGAATCCAGCAGCAAAACTCACCTGCATCCACCTTCACGACCTGCGAAATCCCTTGCTTCATGCATGAAGCCGCAAGCATTTTCCTAGGGTGCATTTCTGCAGTCTTCGTCCAACTGGGGACTCTTCTTTTGCACCCTCTTCTGGGTTGGCAGTGGCTCCGGTCCTTCCTGGAACTTCTTTTGACTTCTGGACCTGGTCTCCTTATTTTACAGGTCTTCAGGTCCAGGAATCCACTGTTTGTTGTTTGCAGACTTGGTTGGTTCTTGCAATAATTCCAATCACGAGGTGTAGTGTGTCCTAAGGAAACTTGCAGTACTTCTCTCCTGCTTTTCTGGGCTCTGGGTGGGGTCATTTACTTACCTTTACTGTATTCTTACTCTCCCAGCGATTCTGCACACACTACACTTGTCTAGGGGGGAATTCATGATTCGCATTCCAATTTCTCAGTATATGGTTTGTGTTGCCTCAGACCTATTTTCTCCCAGAGCATTTCCTATTGTTTGTACTATCCTATGTCTAATTACTTGCTTTATTTTGGTGTCTAGTGTATATATTGTGTATAATACTTACCTCCAGAAGGAATATTGGTGGTCATTACAACCTCGGCGGTCTTTCTACAAGACCGCCGAGGGACCGCCGTGCGGAAGACCGCCAGTAGTGGCGGTTTGCCGCTCGGCGTATTATGACTGTTGGCTGCTCTCTGTCCTTTTTCCAACGGAGAGCCGCCAACAGCCATACTGGTGGGCGGCGGGGAAGTGGAGGTTGCTCCACCTTCACCGCCACGCCAACAGAACACCGCCCACTGAATCACGTCCTGTGATTCGGCGTGGCGGTGTTCTGTTGGCGGTGTGGTGTCGGCAGAGCAGTCCCCATGGCTCCCGTCCCCTCCCAGAGGATCGACGGAACAGGTAAGTTGATCGTCCATTAGGGGAGGGGGGTGTTGTGTGTTGTGTGGGTGCATGTGGGTGTGCGTCTGTGTATGTAGAGGGGGTGTGTGAGTGCGTGTATTCTTGCGGGGGTGTTGCGTGTTTTGGGAATGAGTGCGTGTATGTCTGTGGGTATGTCTGTATGGATGTGTGCGTGTATGTTTGTATGTGGGTGTGCGTGTCTGACTGTGTGTGTGGATGTAGGCATGTTTGTCGGTGTGTGTGCGTGTGTGTGTTGGTGGTGCCTGCGTGCGTGTCGTGTGTGTGTGTGAGTTCTGTGATGTTGGGGTTCGGGGTGGGGAGGGGAGCCCTGCCACCTTTGGGGGGTGGCAGGGGTGGTGGGGGGTGTAGGGGAGGGAGTCGGGTTGGGGGTGGGGTGGGGAGTGGGGGAGACCCCTATCAGTGTCAGGGAAGGAATTCCCAGGCACTGATAGTGCTTACCGCCATGGATTTCATGGCGGTTCAAACCGCAGGCGGGCGGAACGGAGAACCGGCGGATGACCATGGTGGTTGAAAAAAAAAGACCACCAGCCTGTTGGCGGTCTTACCGCAGCTTTTCCGCCTTCCGCCAGGGTCGTAATGACCCCCATTGTCTCTAAAATATTTTTGGTTCCGTGTCACCCAAATAAACTACGTTTATTTTTGGTAACACTGACTATTGTCTTTACTTGTGTATAAGTACTGTGTAACTATAAGTGGTATTGCATGAGCTTTGCCTGTCTCCTAGTTCAGCCTAAGCTGCTCTGCTATAGCTACCTCTATCAGCCTAAGCTGCTAGACACTACTACATTTCACTAATAAGGAATAACTGGACCTGGTGTAAGGTGTAAGTATCCAAGGTACCCACTACAAACCAGGCCAGCCTCCTACACGTGTCCCTCACCCTTGGACTCTGAATGTACAACCAATGGCTCAGGATCTCTCATGGGGTCTGTGAACTGGACATTGTATTGCATAGTAATATACACTTGCACATGTAAATAAATCACCATAGTCACATGTATCATGTCAACTTTTACTGTGATCCATTAACTCATCTAAATGTGTGCATTGTGTGAAGCTATGTCAATGAGAACAGAACCTATTTACATGTGTGCCTTACTGTCAGACAGAAAGCCACACACTAGGATTGTAATATGAAAAAGGTGACTGATGGTGTTGTGGGCTACCACCTCCTTGTAGAGCCTAAAAAACATGTATTGAACACGCTAAGGGACCAGGGGGCTGAGACTACATTTCCTTGCTCTACTTGTGGCAGGAAAGCGCCCCTGCCACTTTCACTGTGCCTGGAGATGCTCAATACCAGACTCTTTCTCCTGCTGCATGGGACGCTCAGCTAAGGAGCCGGGGGTCCGAGACTACATATCCCTGCTCTCCTTGCGGCAGGAAGCCGCCCCTGCCACTTTCACCATGCCTGGAGGTGCTCAATACCAGACTCTTTCTCGCGCTGTGCGGGACGCTCAGATAAGGGACCGGCAGGCAGAGACTACATTTCCCTGCTCTCCTTGCGGCAGGAAGCCGCCCCTGTCACTTTCACTGCGCCTGGAGGCGCTCAGTACTAGATTCTTTCTCCCGCTGTGTGGGATGTGCACGGGTGCCCCCGGCGGCGGGCCCGTCCTTGGCCAGTCAGTGGCCAGAAGAGGCTGGGCTGGGTATCTCCCCTTGATTTTTCAATTTATATGGCCTTCTGCTTTGCTTCTTTCTTGTTTTTTTCCTCTTTCTTAAATCTAGTAACACTATTTAATAGTGCATAAGAATTGGCAAGAGAAAAGCTTCCGATAAAAATTTGTGACTGGGGGGGCAAGGAAAAAGCTTCCCAGGCATTCGGCTGAGAATTGTACCTTGACTGAAATTGATAACTTAATTGAAGAAGTAGAAAGTTTCCTCGCTCCGAAAAGCAAAGCTATCGATGGGGGGGGGGGGAGGGGGGCTAAGTCTTCTGATAAAAGTATTAAAACCTACTTTAAAAAAGTCGTTCAACAGCATCAGGCCCCTAAAGTTAGAAGGAGAAATCTTTTTAGAAGTCTTATGGAGGAGGGACTTGTTGCAACCTCTTTGACGAATTATTCTCATCCCCTGCAGGACAGCATTCCTCTAGTGAAGCTATCTGTAGAATTCTCTAATCGTTATGCACCCCTTAAAGACCTT
Source organism: Pleurodeles waltl (assembly GCF_031143425.1). Classification (NCBI taxonomy): domain Eukaryota; kingdom Metazoa; phylum Chordata; class Amphibia; order Caudata; family Salamandridae; genus Pleurodeles; species Pleurodeles waltl. Next base: position 675,995,523 of record NC_090448.1, read on the forward strand.
GAATGTACCTCTGAAGATAGGGTTAACCCCTATAGAGCTGATAATGATCATGGCAGCAAAGGAAAAGCCCCTACAAGGGTATATCTAATACAACTGAGAGGTAAAATTGAGAATTTGAAAGCCAATATAAGCTCACTAAGTGAAAGGCTGGAAGAAAAATTGGATTGCCTGACGACCATGGTCGCAAAGCTTGAAACTCCTCCCCCATTGGCAGACCCTGCCCAGAAACCTGCACCTCCCATTTGTTCCATTAGTAAGCATGATAATGCAGAATGTGGAAAGACGCAAATTAAATACTTAAACCCAACCCCCAGAGGGGAATGCCTTATACGGGACTTCGAGCACCATCCACTTCACATAGTAGTAGCTCTAACTTAGTAGGAGGGAAATAATGGGTGCCAGGAGATAACAGAAGTTATATGGCTTGTGTGAAGCAAGGAACCTTGGAAGGATCTCCCTGGAATAACAAACTAGGAATGCAGTATGATTTGTACCTGTTGAATGTCCCTGAATTGTCTGTAGGCAAAAGAGAAACCCAAGACTCACTTAAAAACAAAATAATCCATTGGAATAGGCAAACAAGGTGCTGTAGATCAGTGATAGAGAGGACATAAGGTATGCCATGAGAATCAAAAGCGTAGACTTGGGTCAGGATTGCATTTGGTTGAAATTAGCTAATCAACAGCTTGTGGATGGCCTTCTATCACTCAAGCAAAGATTTAGACCAGATGTAACGTCACAAATAAGGGTTACTTCATTAGCCCCTCAGGCCCTACAAATTGTAGGAATGCATTTTTTATTGGAGCCCCCTCATCTCCCAACATGTGTTAGCTCGGAATTTATTGGGCATACATCAGATGTTGATTGACAGGAGGTGTTTCAACCAACTATGGGGGAACCTTCTGCTGCAAGTAGTGAAGAGCTGGTAAATATTAAATTGGTTTGGTCGCTAGCTAATAGAGAGGTAGGGTGTGAATGCAATCGTGGAGTTGTTATTGAGGCAACTAGGGATGTAGAGGAGAGATTAGATGGAATCAAACCATGTGAAAAAAGGGGATCTGGAATGTGTGATGCTGAACCAATCAGGCTCCTCTCGTGGAATGTGGTGGGTCTGAGAATGAAGCTAAGCGACCCGGAGTGGTGTAACTTTATAGATCAACACCATATTATTATGATGCAGGAGAACTGGGCCCCAGAAACACTATATAGAGTGGGATACTTAATTTTCGAAAACAGCACCTTCAGGACGTGCTGCAGGAGGCCTTGTAGTTTGGCTTAAGCAGGAGTTATTCTTAAGAGCAAAAGTAATCACCTGTAACAGTATGGACATATTAATAGTAGAGCTCACGCCTGCGACCCAACTGGGAATGAAATGTATAGTCATTATAAATGTCTACATTAGACCTGCCCCTTTAAGCGACCAAATTGTGATAGTGAACCCACTTGCAGATATATTAGTCAAGCTTCCAGGGAACGTGCAGGCTATAGTTGCTGGGGACTGCAATACTAAGCTGAGAATTAATGAAGATAATTTGTCAATCATTTATCACTGTGATAGACCTTTGGGTAGATTAAGCCAAGTTCAGGAAGAGACACATTGAGCCATGGGGGTAGCAGTCCATTTTGAGAATTGATCATCAGTATGGGGCTAAAACAGGTAAATGGAAATACAAGATCAGATGCTCTGGCCATGCCCCCATTTAGGAGGGGCGCTTACGTGAGTCACCTCGATTATATTTTTCTGGATCAAAGTCTTTGACCATCCTTGGTGGACATGGTAGTGACCCCCAGAGCTGATAGTGACCATCAGGCCCTCTGTACAAGCTTTTCAGCGCCCTTTTTAAAGATTGTGGCCTGTCTTTATGGGTAGAAGGTAACAAAATTAGAGTAGTAAATAATAAGAGGAACTTAAAGTGGAAGGAGGTGGCAAATGATGCTAAGGTTCAGTCCACAATATACACTAGGGTCATAGAGAGCCTGTCTCCTTTGGTGTCTGAATATTCCCCAGCGTTCAACTTTGTCCAACTGCACTGTGATTTGATGGACAAATTGAGACCCTTGTTCACAGTGCTGAGACATAGAGGGATGGCTACTGTAAATAAACCTAGGTGGTTTTCCAAGCCCTGTAGATTGGTGAAATTGCAGCTCTGGAATGTGTTGGATAAGTGGCTCAAAGAGGAGATACAGGGTGCTAGGTGTCATTATAAATAAACTCTGAGAGATGCCAAAGCGAGGTGGGAAGGCAAGCAATGGGATAAACTAATTGACACCCTCCATGATGGGGATACGAAGTTGTTCTGGAAGCTAGTAACAGGAAGGAAAGATCCCCTGGCTTTGAGTGCGAACCAACAATCCAGCCAGAGGGATGGATGACGTATTTTAAAGGACTATATGGGGCAAGAACTACCGGGAAGATGCCAAAAATGGCCATTAGGGTCAGTGCTGGGTCTATAACACATAGCAAACATGACCCCTCTAGTTACAACTTGGCAGAATTCAATCTGGACAAAACCTCTATTGCCTTCTGGACCCTAAACAAGGGGAAAGCGCCGGGCCCCAATGGCATACCGGGTGATTTGTATTTATTAAAACCTGAGATTCGGACACCTTATAAACACCCTAAATAATGCCATCTTGAAGGGAGAAGGCATCCCCCCCCACGTGGAGGGGAGCAACAATCGTGCCAATTTACAAAAAGGGAGATTGTGACCTTCCTGGGAAATATAGACCAATAAGTTTAATTGATGTTGATCAAACAGATTTTGACAAGGTTGCACTCATGGATTGAGGAGCATCATATTCTTGCTGATTGGCAGGCTGGGTTCCAAAAAGGGTTTAGCACTGTGGACCAAGTCTTCAGGTTTAAATCTCTTTGCTGGAAATATTTGATTTTAAAACATGATCACTTGTACGTTGCCTTAATTAATTTGAGGGTGGCTTTTGATCTGGTCCCATGTGAATCTCTTTGGAGAGCCTTAAATGCTTATGGAATGGATATTGACCTCCTGAGGCTAATACGGTATTTGCATGAGGGCACTTATGCTAGGGTGAGGTGTACGGCGGGAGGCGACCTTACTGACCCAATCCAAATTGTAAATGGGGTGAGACAGGGATGCATACTGGCCCCTACCTTGTTTAGTCTTTATATCAAAGGGGCAGGGATTCAGCTGTCTAGATGCAACCCTGATGCCCCCAAAATAGAGGGAATATCTATACCCATCCTTATGTTCACTGATGATAAACTGCTTATATTAAGAACCCCGATGGGGTTGCAAAATGAAGTGGATTTTTTTGCAGCATTCTGTGAAGAGAGGGGGCTAGAAATTAACTCGGAGAAGTCAAAATGTATGGCTCTAAATACGCACAATTCATTCAAGGGTAAAATGACTATAGGGGGTGCCCCGTTTGAGCAAGTCAGGCAACTTGACTACTTGGGTATAAGAAAGGTAGATAATCTTACTTGGACTCCCCAAATAGAGAAAAGTTCTGTGGTTTTACACCAGCGGGCAATGGTCATCAGTAGGACGATAATGAATTCAGCTGGCGGGCCTCTCTCCCTGGCACTTGCGGTGTATGAGGCTGCAGCAGTGAAGCTGCAGTTTATGGTGCAGAACTCTGGTGGCATTGCAACTTGCGCAAACTGACTTTAATTGAAAATACATTTCTGCGCTCTATGCTATGTCTACCATCTAGTACCCCACTTACCCCCTTAGATTTGATTTGGGATTAATTAAACCGTTGTGTAATTGATTTGAAACCTCTTTTATATTGGGTGCGCCTGTGGTCTTCTGTCCATCTGGGGCCATATAGGACAGTAAAGATGGAACTATTATCTTTTGATAAAGTGCTATCAATACCGTGGCTCAAATATATAAAGGACTTGTGCCACCAGATTAATATGGAGGAGCTGTGGAAATGCCCGTTGAACATAAAAAAAGACATGGTATTCCGTGTAAAAAAGCTACATTGGGAAGCTGTACTAATTCGAACTTGGCAAGTACAGCTAACGGGAAGTAGAACAGACCATTTCCTCAATCATAAATGCCTGCCTAAGTTTGAACATTACAGGGATAATATATACCCGACCCAGGCAAAGAACCTGTTTATAAAATTTAGATTTGGAATTCTGCACACTGAATTCCTTCACCTCTAGATAGGAAAAAAGGAAAAGTAGTGGTGCGACCAGCTCCTGCCCTTTTTGTACAACGGAAATTTAATCTTTAGCCCATTTCTTCTTTTTTTGCCCGAGGTATTTAAAGCCTAGAAAGAAATGGATTGCTCCGCTGTGCCGTAGCCTTGGAATAAAAAAATATAGGGAGTCGTTACCTATGCTGCTAAGCGACACTAGCGGAAAGGTAGTGTTTTCAGTCACTGGTTTTCTGCAAAGTGCCTGGATCGTGAGATCTAAGGAGGTCACTGGTTAATTTGTAGTAACAACAGTGGAAAAGTTTGATCCTTGCCTGTTGTGGTAGTTTCCTCCATATAGAAAGAGTATTATTGCAAAAGAGGATTTTGAAGGATTTTATTTGGGGTAGTTATACATTTAATATAAATGATAGTGATATGTCTATCCAAATGTGTATTTATTTATTTGTTTTGTTAAGATTTTAATTTGTTAATGATTTTAACTATTGTAAAGTATTTGGAACAGATTATGGTGGTCATTTCAACCCTGGTGGTCGTGTTAAAGCGGCAGTAAAACCGCCAACAGGCCGGCAGGAAAACATTTGGAATCATGACCGTGGCGGAAACCGCCAACATAGACAGCCACTTTAACACTCCGACCGCCAAGGCGGTACAAACAAACACAGCAGCGGTAACGGTCAACAGACAGGTGGAGGACAATGTACCGCCCACAGAATTACAACAGTCCAATCCGCCACCTTTTCCGGGGCGGACTCACCACGAATAAAAACACAGCGGAAACAGGACTTGGAAGGGAAAACGCTCACCTCTACCCAACCCACTAGCAACCAGGCAGCCATGGAACCGGAACTTCAGATTCTACCTGCCTTTGTATTCCTGCTCCTCTACCAGGAGCACGAACTCCGGCGGCGAAGACCACGGTGAGTACTCCACCTATGACACAGGGGAGGGGGGAGGGAAAAGAGAGTGACACTCACACGCTACACGCAACACCCCCACCCTCACCCACTACAACACTCACACTAATACATCATGATATATTACAGTTACACCCCCCAACCCCCTGGAAGAATGCAAGTACAAAAGGAAATGAGTCAAATGATTGTAATATATTCAAAGACATGAATCAAAAACATATACATATAAAGATATTCACACTATAAACAAATATATACACTAAGAATACAAGTCCAAGGGATTCCACCATCATAATCGGACCACTGGGCCCAAAATCCATGGGCGAGGCCCACACAAGATACCCGAACAAGACGGAGAGGACACTGCTGGTGCATCAGATAGATATAAAACAGGCACCTCAGGGGGAAGGGAAGGGGGGGCACCTCAGCCGGATGAGTGCACGACGCCAGATCCACGAGGGGGCTCCATGCCCATTGATGTATCCTGGGGAGTGCAAAGCCACAGTCTCTCAAGTCTCTACAGTGGGTGGGTTGCCCACTGATTTATCCTGGGGAGTGCAAAGCTACAGCCTCTCAAATGTCTACAGTGGGTGGTTTGCCCACTGCTGCATCCTGGGGAGTGCAAAGCCACAGTCTCTCAAGTCTCTACAGTGGGTGGTTTTACCACTGCTGCATCCTGGGGAGTGCAAAGCCACAGTCTCTAAAGTCTCTACAGTGGGTGGTTTGCCACTGCTGCATCCTGGGGAGTGCAAAGCCACAGTCTCTCAAGTCTCTATAGTGGGTGGGTTGCCCACTGCTTTATCCTGGGGAGTGCAAAGCCACAGTCTCTCAAGTGGATGTCTTTCTCCACTGGTTCTGGAGGGGGATTTGTGCCCAGAGTGCTTCATCTTGCCAAGGACAGAGGTAGTGGATGTCATTCTCCACTGGTTCTGGAGGGGGCTTTGTGCCCAGAGTGCTTCATCCTGCCAAGGACAGAGGTAGTGGATGTATCTCTCCACTGGTTCTGCAATTGGCTTTTTGCCCAGAGTGCTTCATCCTGCCAAGGTCAGAGGTAGTGGATGTCGTTCTCCACTGGTTCTGGAGGGGGCTTTGTGCCCAGAATGCTTCATCCTGCTCGTGGCGGCTTCAGTAGCATCGGAATCTTTGGCGCTCAGTGGCCTGCGTTGCTGGTGGCGGCGGTGTCCTTGGCAGCGGTGCTAGTGGTGGCGGTGTCCTTAGCAGCGGTGCTGGTGGCGGCGGTGTCCTGTTCAGCAGTGCTGGTGGTGGCGGTGTCCTTGGCAGCGGTGGTGGTGGCGGCGGTGTCCTGTTCAGCGGTGCTGGTGTCCTTGGCAGCAGTGCTGGTGGCGGCGGTGTCCTGTTCAGCGGTGCTGGTGGCAGCGGTGTCCTTGGCAGTGGTGCTGGTGGCGGCGGTGTCCTGTTCAGCGGTGCTGGTGGCGGCGGTGTCCTTGGCAGCAGTGTTGGTGGCGGTGGTGTCCTTGGTAGAGGTGCTGGTGGCGGCGGTGTCCTTGGCAGCGGTGCTGGTGGCGGTCTTGTCCGCTGTGCAGGTTTTCCCAGACTTGCCAGTTTTAGTGTGTCACTTCCCCACCTTGGATGGTGGCGCAGCTGGATCCACACTCCCATCTGTACCCCTGGGAGCGGCTTTGTTTGAAGATTTTTTCCTCTTTCCCGCCAGGCACTGGCCAACTTTTGGTGTTTTTGAGGTGGGGGAATGTCCTTGCTCTGGCTCCTTGGCACACTGGCTGCTCTGCTGCTTGGCACACTCCAGAAGCCGGTCACTACGGGCACCAGTGCTCCCGCTGATGTTGTGGCTGAGGTGCTGGGTTGGGACCAGGAGAGGCAGGCCCCAGGAGACTGATGGGGTGGGGGAGGTGAGGGGAAGAGGTCAACGTTGGACAGGAAAAGTTTTTGGGACACACTGGGACAGGTAGATGGTGGGGGTTTGAGAGTGGAGGAAGAGGTAGTGGTTGTAGGAGGTGTACGTTTGCTGACTTTGGGTGAAGGTGCATGGGCTGGAGGCTGTCGTGAGGTGGATGGCTGTTGGGTGGGTGTGTGGCTGCGTTTGTGTACCTTAGGAGGTGGGCTCACAGACACACTGGGAGAGGACACAGGGGATGTGTGAATGGTAGTGGGGTGGTGAGTGCACGTGAGCGGGGTGTGGTGGTGGGTGTGCTAGTGATGGAGGTAGTGGCTGATGATGTAGTGCATGCAGGTGTGAGTGGAGACGAGACTGGGAGGGAGGAGGGAGACGAGGAGGAGGGGGACACAGTGGAGGCAGTGGCTGTTGGTATGTCTGCATGTGTATGATGCTTGCATGATTGCCTGTGGGATGTGTGGTGCTTATGTTTGCCTGAGCTTCCCTTGTGTGTTGAGGTGTGTGCATGCTGGTCTGAGGGTGTGCTTGGGATAGGCTGAGGTACAGGGGTTTGGGTTAGGGTGGAGGAAGTTGGAGGGGGGAGGCTAGAGACATGGACAATGGCTGCCATCAATGCAGAGGCCAGAGTCTGAAAAGCTCGCTGATTGGCTGCCTGACCAGAATGAATGCCATCCAGGTATGCATTGGTTTGTTGCAACTGCCTCTCTACACCCTGGATGGCATTCAAAATGGTAGACTGCCCAACAGTGAGGGACCTGAGGAGGTCAATGGCCTCCTCACTGAGGGCAGCAGGGGTGTCAGGGGCTGAGGTGCCTGGGGCGAAGGAGATGCCCACCCTCCTGGGTGAGCGGCCACGGGGCAAACGCTGAGGGGCTGCTGGGAGGGCGATGCTGGTAGGGGGGTTGTGGCTGTACCTGCAGATGCGGGGGGCACAGAGGGGCCCGCCACCGAAAGAGAGCTCACATCAGAGGAGGAGTCCGTATCACTGGTGTCAGCTCCTGTCCCCACCGTGGAGCTCCCCTCGCCCTCCGTCCCACTGGTGGCTTCTGACTCCGTTGTCTCACCCTCCAGGGCCATGTGGGATGCAGCTCCCTTCTGCTCTGGTGTGAATGCTCCTCCGCCTGATGATGCTAATGCACACAAGCACAGGGAGACCACAAAAAGGGGGGGAAACAGAAGAAAGACATGTTGAGTGCATGCAATACCGCTACAGTTGGCGGACACTACAGACACAGAAGCCCCCTGCACTACGCCGTGCACTTGGAGTTCCCTAATCAATCCCAGGGACATGGTTTACAAGGCTATGCCCGATTGCTGCACACATGAATGTCACAGGAGTCTGACTAGGTGTAGTTGGCTCTGTACACAGGTGGGGTGGGGTGCCACAGGACCTGCCTTAAGAAGGGACCCTGCCTACTAAACTCGCCCTGGCCTAGGGGAACCCACAGCCCACCTCCCCCACCCAGACACCTCCACTGCATGCTGAATCAGCTGAATGAGAGTGTACTCACCACCTTGTGGCTGCTGTGATGCCCTCAAGCGCCCATCCAACTCCCGGTATGCCACCGCCAGGATCCGGAACATCAGGGGGTCATGTTGCGATGGGCACCCCTCCCACGTTGGGAGGCCATCTCAAGCTGGGACTCCGCCGTCTTCTTGCTCCAGCAGCGATTGTCCTCCCATCTTTTCCGGCAGTGGGTGCTCCGTCTGTGGTAGACCCCCAGGGTCCGGACTTCCTTGGCGATGGCACGCCAAATATCCTTCTTCTGGTGGGCGGTGACCTACACGAATAGTACAGGGGAGAAGGAGAAGATATAAGTGCCCGCACCGTCACAGTAATTGGCCCGCATCCCTACCCTTGCCATGTCGCACATGCACTCACTGTCGTTTCAAGCACGCCTCATTCCCCCCCCCCATTTTTCATCCACACCACTCCAAACTGCCATTGCCCATACAGCATGCTCAGAGTGTACTCACCTGTTTGTCTGGAGGACCGTAGAGTACCGTGTACTGGGGAAGGACCCCATCCACTAGTTTCTCCAATTCCTATGTGCTGAAGGCAGGGGCCCTTTCCCCAGACACACAAGCCATTGTCTCTTCCAGACTGAGGTCACAGCAGCACTTGCAGTGTAGGTCCTCTTCTGTCGAAGATCAGGTATCAAGTGATTGAACAGAGAAAAAATGGCGGTCATGTCCACGGCGGTGCGTACCGTCACCGCCGGCGTACATCGTCATTTTGTCCTGGGACCCATAGGGTCCAATGTTAACCAATGCAGGTTTGCGCCGCCGTGTTCGACCGCCTACCGCGATGGTGTACAACGCCAGCGCAATTACCTCATTTCCCCTTGTCCTACCTTACAGGTCAGGCAGCCGCCATTTCAGGGGGACACATGGCATTATTTTTAAATGCGTCACACATATATAGGCCTTGATTATACACTAAGACAGCCATATGTTGATTTTGAAAATTTTTCATATAAAGTTGTGTTTACGTACCTCAGTGTTGGTTGGCTCTCTGCTTGCTGTTCTCCTCCATAGAGCACATCCGCTGGGGCAGGTGAGGAGATGGCGGCATCCTCCGGTGTACAGACTGCTGGTGGACCTGTCGACAATGGAGGAGCTACATGTGATCGTCACCTACAGACTTGACCTTTGGTGTGGGTCTTTTGTGGGTGTCTGGATTTTGGCAGATTCCTAGTTGTGGGTCATAATGACCGTGGCGGAATTCCGCAGCTGCGGCGGTGTGTTGGCAGTCTTCTGCACGGCGGTAAGCAGCTTTTACCGCCAATGTTGTAATGACCCCCTATGTATTTTAGCTATTTGTAGGATGTTGCTTTTATGGCTTATGGACGAAATAAAGTTGATAATGAAATGAATGAACAGAATTCCATGCAGGTTGACATATGGCATGTATGGGTCAAAACCAAGTGTCAGGAGTCTTCACAGATGAGATCACCAGTACGACTAATAGGTGTGGTACAGAAGAGGTCAATTTAATCTGTGACGGACGGCTGTCAGTGTGCCAGGATACATACCCTAAGTTAGTTGATGTAATATGTGCCAAACTTTTCAACATTATTTCTGACAGCCGTCTGCGATGACAGTTGAAGTTCCATACTTACCTGTCAAAGATTCCATATACATACACAATGTGAATATTTGGAACTGGGAATGACAAATGTTTAGAGTAGCTGATGTCATATTGCGGCCAATCTGACAACTTCTTGTCAAATGTACCGCCACGAAAACCATGGTGGTCGGCACTATCAGTGCCAGGGAACCCCTTCCCTGGCACTGATAGGGGCCTCCCCCGCCTCCCTCCCCAGAGTCCTCCCTCACCCTCCCCCTCCCTCTCCTGCTCCCCGCACATATACACACCCACACGCGCACCCATATACACACATGCACACACGCATACTCACCACTACACACGCATGTACACATCCATACAAACACACTGCAACACACACCAACATACCATGTCTCACACACATGCATTCGCCACACACAACACTCACAATCACTCATTCATGCACGCATTCAACGCGACTCACACCCGCATGCATGCATTCCCAAACATATACACACACCCCACATATGCACAACATCCTCCACCCCTTCTCCTGTCGGAGAACCCGACTTACCTGCTTGAAGGTAGTCTGCAGCACTGCTGTCAACAGCAGCGTCCACCAGCAAAACACCGCCAGGCCGTATCATTGCTCATGATACAGTCGGTGGTGTTTTGCTGGCGTGGCGGTGCTGCTGTCAGCAGCGCTGCCTTACCGCCGTCCTGCGCCATGACCGTCGGCGGTGTTCCGCCAGCATTCTGGCGGAATAACGTCGGCGGTCATGATATGCGTAGACGGCTGGTAGCCACGCAGCAATATGTTGGTGCCCGTTGCCGTGGCGGTAGGCGGTAGTTACTGCCAATGTTGCAATGAGGGCCTTAATCAACATGGCGACATAATTGTCTAAAAATACCTGGATTTATTTAAACATTAGAAGAACACCTTATTGAAAGCTAACCTATACACTATCCTACACTAAACTAACCTATCCTAACTTACCTTCCCCCTACAGCTATCTATCCTAATCTAAACATATCTTAAACATTTCACGCCACACACTAAACATTTAACGCTGCACCCCTTAAGAGACAAGATTTGAGTAGGACAACATAAACTAAGGCTACACATATGCTAACCTAAGCTATATCTTAAACAAATATATATATATATTTTTTTTATTTATATATATATATATATATATATATATATATATATATATATATATATATATATATAATTTTTTTTGTTTTCATTATCAATTTTTTTTGTATAAACATAGAAACCCATAAATTACCCCAGCCCAACCCCAAAATGCTAAAAATCACCCCCAACTATACTTACCCTCCTAAAACCCACTAAAACAGATAACAGTCGAAAATGGGAGAAGGGAAGTAACTGAGAAGCTCTGCAAGATGTATACATCTTCTTTAGCTTTTCCTTGCAGTACTTTAATAACTTGTAGTTCCTGGCATTGTCCTTCTCCAAACGGTCCAACCTTGCCATCATGTCTGCCATATCCCTTCTCATGTCTGCCTCAAAGGTAGAAGATGTGGCTGCTGCAGGTGGCTGTTGTGGTGCCTGAGTGCAGAGGGGTGCAGATGATGTGCAGGGAGAAGGACCAGCTTAGGACCCCATGACCCCAAATGTTGTGCCCGATCTGTCCTGCACAGTTGTGGCCTGTAGTGGAGGTCCCCCATGTGGAAAGGCAAGCCAAGCCCCAGTAGATTTCTCTCTCCAACACTTCTTGACCCTCCTTTGGTACCCAGCCTGTACCTCCATGATGTGGCGGTAACATTCTGCCCTCTTTTCAAATGCATGTTTCTGTGCTGTGGTCATAGTGGGAGCTAACACATGATGAGAACATGGCAGTAAATACAGCATTGGGTAGCGGTAGAACAAACATGCCATGTACACAGCATCCTCAGATGACACGTGCTGTCTACCACACATTCCACAACAATGTCAATCTCTAAATCAAGACTAAACTTCCTAACAGACATGTACGGTAGCATGCACGTCACTGGGTTAACAGCTATCCATTTTGACCGTCAGGACCCACAGGCAAGTGGACTACTGCTTCCTTGTGCAACATTTGTTTCATCATACTAGTGAGGATCAAGTGCCCCAACAAGTCCCAAATCTCTGTGCCATAGTCAATAAGCAGCGCAATGTATCTAATCCACCACTTTGTCATCCCTAGTTCAACATCAAGCCTTGGCCTGGCATCCAAGATGCAAGGTGGGGGTCATCTGGTAGGGGGGCAGGAAACTTGCCACCAGCATTTCTAAGGTTTGCCAATGCTTCATTCATGTGTCCTTGGGTTAACACCTGCTCAGAGCACGCATTACAAGGGGGCAAACCATTGCTTACAATGGGCCTCTATGTACAGTTCAGGGTTAGTGCCCATATAGCTGCCCTACACATGAACTGTATATCTAAATTGTCTACAGATTTTGTACCTATTGCCCCACCACCCTGCGATATGGTGTGCAAAATGTGTAATGGGTCGCACACATGGTGGTTGTATGAGTGCCCTAAGGCGCACAGGAAGATTAGCACTGCACTGAGTGCAGCTAAAGTATTCCTACTTATTGAACTATCTGTACACATGCATGTCAAATATCTCCTAAGTATCAGGTATGCACTCAGCATTCACATTCTATGTACATGTCATGATGGATAGACCATGTTGGAAAATTTGTACACATCTAGTTTGCTACAGTCCATAGACATGTCCCACATCCATCTGGAGCAGAGTTGTATTCTGATTGTGTACACGCCTGACTGTTGGTCAGCAGGGGTTTTCAAATAGAGACACTTCTCCAATGGTGTAGCGTGGAGGCCCACCTGCAAAACATGACAAGAACACATAGTTTATGATTTTTTGACATTTCTGTGCATGGACAACTATTACACATTCAACTTGTTAAGCTGAGTAAGTAAGTCAACTTAGTGGTAGGACAGAACAACTGCTAAACATTAAAATTCTGTCTGTAAGACAATGGGCCAGATAATGGAGGCCCTGGCACCACCAAAGCGTCACTTCCCCTGATGGTCCTGTGGTGCATTTCACTGCACCATATGTACATGGATTTGTTATGCAGCTTTTTGTAGCATTACATCTCCAAGTACATATGGGGCAGCATGACACAGTATTCTGCATCAGAGGGGCATGCAATGGTTGTTGCAGTGGCTGTCCCACTGTAACATCCATTGCTTTTGACGCTGCCCCCGATGTTGAAGACATCTTACTCATTATCAGCACCAAAAGACTAACAACTGCCCAGGGGTGGTGTGAGCATAGATAATTGTTGTGGAATGCATTGATACATCCTTGTTTCTTGTTTTTCATATGTGTGCACCATTTGAAGGCATACACAGTGGAGCTAAAAAGCCATTGATGTTTCCTTATGTACAGGTAGTTGTCCCTCCCTGAACAATAACAGAATAACATTATGGATGTCTTGCCACTACTATGTGGGCAGCCTGTGTCACCATTGTAGACTGTTTATATCCAGGAAGGGATACCAACCTGCACATAGACACTCCCCTCAACACATGCACTGCGGTCCAAGTATGCCTGCGTTGGTGCAGGCTGCTAGGTAATACGGGGATGGTAATAGGGGGCACGCCTGTGGTAGACAATCAGCACATGTATGTCTCATATTTGACACTTTATGAGGTGTATGTGATACACAATGTACACAAAGAGGAATGTGCAAGTAATCTCGAACCGGTGTAGCTAAGCTCCCTTAAATACCTTTGCGTAAAGACACAAAGGGCCAGATTAAAGAAAAGTGGTGCTGCTCCTAATGCAGTACCACTTTCCTTGCACCCCTTAGCACCCCCCTACCCCCACCATGTGTGCGCTGTACTTAAAATATGGTGCACCATGGTGCAGGGTAGGAGATAACGGTGTAATTTTATTTTGACGCTATTGATGTACTCGGCAGCAGTAGCACCAAAATTTGGGAGCAACTCCTACAAAGTACAAAGAGGCCCATTATATATAATGGAATGCCCCCCACCACACAATACAATAGCAAGGACAGGACAAAAACACTACACAAGACTAAGGAAAAAGACAAAAAGCACAGAACAGCAAGAGAACATAGCACACAATTCTACAAAACCACCACTCCTCAACTAGCACCAGCTCCACACATTCTCTCTCTATCACAGACAAAAAGACTGTAAAGTAAAAGTGAAATCACTGTACCATGTATGCAGCAAAGAAGTCCTGTTTCATCACATCCTGGGTGTGTCCATAACGTTTTCTGATATGTTTTTTTTTTTTACGCATGATGGTCATGCATTGATTTTTTCTCATTGAGGCTGACAAGGCCAGTCGACTTGCAATTGACACATAGAGGCCGAGAGCCATTTTTTGGAATTGCGTAGTATGAAATATTGCCATTTGCGTCAAAAGTTTTGATGCATAACTGGAATGCGTGGATTTTCTTGGAAAGGCTGACAGTGTACCCAGATTCACATACCATGTTACAGGGTCTATGCGTGTATGTAGTTAGTATGGTATGGCTACCTGTGTGTGCATGTGTGTTCTTATTGTAACGGTAACATCGGAATGTGGTACCACGTTTGTACGAGTGCGTGATGCATGCAATGACTGATGTCATTTGCATATGTGCATATATTGATAGTCTTTGTTCACATACATTTTACCACATGTGTACTAGGAGTGTAGATATGTGATGTAATACATACTTGTGGGCCTACCACATTGTCGTGACTGATTTCCAAATGCACTTTTGACAACAACACAATAGATATGATGGGCTATGTCCAATACATGGTCATGCATGTGGTTCCATTGACAAATTGTACTCAGAGGATGCAGTGGACTATGGCTGGGTCGATTTCACGTAACCCATGGCAATGTGAGTGCATTTGTGTCCACACTATGGTGTGATGTATGGTTCAGAGTTCATGATGCTATGCTACACGTGTAACATATGGTTCCCCATGCATCTATGATGCAGGAGATGATGCACTCACATGTGTCAATGAAGATTGGCATTTGATGTGTGTGTGGAAAGACATGTGTAGTGTCATGTGTAAAGAATGCCACAACGGTGTGTTCATGGGATATGAAACCTCACAAATCTATCTTTCCCACATGGACATTTGTTGGACATTCTTAAATGGCTGTGTGGTCATATCAGTGCTACCTATGTTTCCATATGTGGGAACACATCTGAAGATCATCTAAGTCTATAAATGATCATGTGATATAAACACATTCCCATTAAAGTAGTACATGTGTGCTGAGAAAGCAGACATATGAAACAATACAAGACAATACAATTGACCACAACATGACTGTTACATACAGTGGCATACAACAGTGTAGCAGGGTCGCAGTCAGGTAATGATGGCATCCTAATCATCATTGCTACGGTGGGACTTTATGTGCCCACACAGACCCATGGTTGCATGTTTTTATGAAGGTTGACAGTGCTCCACTCAGCTCAGTCCACTGTGCACATGCATCAAACCCCTGAGTGTGTCAAGAGTCAATGTTGCCTCTGCATGTGAGTTAGGGGGTGTTGGTTGGAGATCTACTTTCATCATGATAGCTCGTCAGCAGAGCAATGCACCATCCCCTGCAGACAGACACCTGCAGAAATGTGATCACATGGCCTCGGGTTTTCAATTTCCTTTGGTGTTCACGTTGTCAGGCTTGCCCTATCATGTACAGGGGACTTGCTGCTTGCATGTGTAGGACATGTCTCATCATTTGGCGCGGTCTGACAGAAATGGTTATATGTTGTTAATATTTTCCATATGCAGCTTGATTAGGGCATGTGTCTCTAGTGTAACTTGTTTATGTTTTATGACCCAAGGGACAGATGATGTCATCTGTCACTGCCTTTTATCAGAATAGTATGCAATGGGCAACTATAACTTTGTTGTTGTAGCAAACATGAATGTGTTATGTACTGACCTAGACATCTTCTCTGAACATAGGTCGGGTGGTCACATGGTAACATTGTTGTGTTGCACAGTCAGTATTGGTCTATGTGTGTACCTTCTCCAACATTAACAGCATAGCTTGTTTGAAATAAATTTGGTCCTATATTGCTGCCATTATTTAGGCTGCTTACACTTGGTACACATCTTCTACTGTAACATTGTCCGGTCATATATGGACAGGATGCTATGTGTGACGTGTAATTTGAAGAAGTGCATATTCTATTACTGACTACTTAATAGTTTTCCTCCCATTTCCAGGATTCGTGAGATTACATGACTTCCAAACACACATGACAGTACACCAGCCACAGCACTTGTGTAGGGTCCAAGTGACCTCCTCATGTTGTATCTCCAAGTGTCTGTGGCAGTGTCTCAGCTGCTCATCCACATCCTTTGATGTAAGTGAGGATGCACTCACATCTGCATTCCACAACCAATGTCACTGTCAGCATGAGTGTATCTTGTTAGCATGTGAACTCATCTCAGCTCTGGATTTTTGATTTGCCACGTGCAACATATCTGTCTCCTTCTTCACCCATACAATTTAGGATGGTTCTGTGACATGTTCGGACATTGCTAGACTTATACAGACTATACTGGGTTACCTTGCTGACCCATATCAACCATTGTAGGTAATTGCAAACCCTTTCCTACCTAGGCCATACACCAATACTTCAGTGTTCGCATGTATATCTGGATTAGCTGCAGGCATGTGTCAAGAAAGCAGAATTGTGTGACATGTGTGTTAGAATGTACATAGGAAGTGGTATAGATTCTGCCTAACTACCAACCACACATTCATGTGGTGGTGCATTCTGCCATTTTATTGTCATTTCCTGGCTATGGGGCATATGTGTGGAGAGTGGATCAGCACCTATTTCTGCTTCACTTGCCTAGCAACCCTTAGCGCACTCCACAGCAAACATGTGTGTGCTATATATGAGGTACAGCACACCATGTGGCAGAGTTGGGGCCAATAGCAGTGACAGTACATAACGTTGTTGATATACGGTGCATGGTTAGGCTCAAACTTTTGTTCCTAACCCTGAACAGTCCATGTAGGTCCATTGATACCAATGGTGCTCCCCCTTGTCACACGTGCTCAGTGCTGGCGTTACAGTTACCCGCCTGAGATGTGACACAGTTTAGTCTCTTATTTTCAAATACACCATTTGGAAACAGCCCCTACTGTATGTACACCCCCTTGTATACATCTTTTCTGGCGTGGGCATGATGTGGGGAAAAGGGGTAAGATTTTGCACTATGCATACTTCACACCACTTTGTTTTTCTGGTGGGTGGATCTAGGTCTTTGAGAGCCACATTAGCATGAGTTATGTGACGCTGATGTGTGGCATTGACGCACTAGACCCTCTTACATCACAACCTATGTTCCAACCATTTTTGTAACTGTTGTGTTTCTTTCCTGCTCTCAGATGTATGAGCAACATTCCAATGGTATATGTAGTAGAGAATGAGTACACCACAGACATTCTGGTGCAAAGTGATATTTACAAGGTGATATTAGTTGTACAATGTCTAGGTGTAGAAGTTCTGTACAATTTGTTGTCTCCTGAGAACTCCAGCTGCAGTGTTTTGTTGTTCCCCCTCCACCTGTGTTGCACCATTGTCATCCTCCTCCTCATTTTGGACATCTACCAGTTCATCCCAGGGGACATTAGTCTGAATACATGTGTTAAGCAAGATAGCACATGCAAGGGTCATCTTGCATACCAGGGGTGGGGCATACAACAGGCTTCCTCCTGTCAGGGCCAGGCACCTGAACCTTGACTTCTGGATCCCAAATGTCCTCTCCACCACATTTTATGTCCTTATGTGCCCTTCATTGTATGCCCACTCTTCCACTGTTGTCAGGTTGCCAAAAGGAGTCATCACCCAAGGCTGGAAGCCGTAACCTAGGTTGGATGCAAAGGAATGAGAGAACATGTGTCGGTCATGCATATTTGTGGTTTCATATGTGCCATGGCAGATGTTAGTTTTAGGTGGAGTGGTGGTACTGTGTGTGTCCCTGTTTTGTGGAATAGTTGCACTGGTGTGTGGTGATGTGTATTGCTATCATGGGTTGTCGCTCAGGGAACTGGTGACTGTCAAATTAAATCTGGACTGACAGTTCGACCAGGCCAAATATGTGTTGTGTTGTCCATATTTGAGGCTATGTCCTAATGTTAGTGGAACCTACTACCTCCTTGCACCACAATTGTGTCATTTGTATTGACGCCATGTTAGCCCTACAAGGCCAAACGCAGGCCTCCATGTTACCATGTGGCACTAAGCATGCAGCGAGACACTTAGGGGGTGATTCTAAGCGGGAACCGCCAGAAGACTGTACCGCGGTCAAAAGACCACGGCGGTCATTCTGGGTTTCCCGCTGGGCTGGCGGGCGACCGCCAAAAGGCCGCCCGCTAGCCCAGTGGGAAACACCCTTCCACGAAGAAGCCGGCTCCGAATGGAAATGCTAAGCAGACACTGAAATTCTAAGTGGGGCCCTCTTACGGGGGCCCACAACACCCCATACCGCCATCCTGTTCCTGGCGGCCGAAACCGCCAGGAACAGGATGGCTGTATGGGGGTCGGAATCCCCATGGCGGCGCAGCTAATCCCCTGGGCAGCGGAAAGCCGGCGGTACACCGCCGACTTTCCGTTTCTGACCGCGGCTGTACCGCCACGGTCAGAATGCCCAAAGGAGCACCGCCAGCCTGTTGGCGGTGCTCCCGCGGACCACGGCCCTGGCGGTTTTTACCGCCAGGGTCGTAATCAGGCCCTTAGTGACCTTTTGTGGCAGATTATGCCTGTGGCAGACATCGTGTGTACAAGGGTGAGATTCAAAAAGTTGGAGGAGTTGCACAATTGGTGCAGAGGAACCTCCAAAGTTCATAGATATAATTTATCACAGACACTTTCAGCATATGGACACAACAGGCTTTAGGAGGGGGCTCACCATAGTTTTGAATAGGTCCCTATGTACGGTGCATGAAAGGTCAGGGATGTTCTGGATACTTCTACAGAGTCCTACTATGGCAGCCATTATCTTGACAGTATTGCACCTACTCAGCACCATGGTGTGCCGCTTCTTGTATACGGCGCATGCATTGTGGCAGTAGGGTGGTGCCAAGGGGCGCACGTAAAGTGGTGCTGGACTAGGTGCTGCACCACTTTTCATTACTCTGCTGCATGGTCTTTCACAGCTGATCGGTGTAGTGTGGCATGTGGCAATTGTGTTGTTGTCTGTTCATCTGTGTTCCCCTGTCCATGTGTGTTTAGTGAGGGATATGTATTGTTTGTCCTACAAGGATAGTGTGTTGTCTGTGTAATGATTGGTATGGTGGCTTACCTGCGAGTAGGCCATTGCCATTTTGCCAGTCCTGGAACTGCTCGTTGATTGTGCAATGCTGGAATATGTAGGCATCATGGACGCGGTCAGGGTATTTGGCTAGAATGTTTGTGAAGAGCCTACAGTGGTCCACAATGGCCTGCACATTTATTAAACGGGTGTGTTTGCGGTTCCTGTAGAGGTGTCCATTGCTGCAGGTGGCACAAGTTGGACAAGGGTGCAGTCCATTGCACCCAGCACATGCGGGAACCCAGCAATTAGGTAGAAACCTTGCTTGGTCGCCTGCTACAGTTGCTGGGTGTTTGGGAAGCACATGTGGTCCGTGTGAGGCAGATGATTGCATCCAAAATCTTTGGTAGGAAGGCTGAGAAGGTTGATTGGGAGATACCAGTCACTTTTGCACCCATTGTATGGAATGATCCTGATGCCAACAAATGGAGGACAGCCAGGAGTTTGGTTATGGGTGAAATAGTTGTTGGAATTTCCACCCTTGCAACAATGTCTGGCATAATGTGGTGCAGTAGGCGTACAATTGACTATCGCTTAGATGGTAGGCTCTGATGACATCTTGTTCCCTGAGTGCAAGGATGGTTGTGCGCTGTCAAAATATTCTCTCCCACCTTCTGCGCTGTCTTTGTGGCTGCTGTGGTGTTGTGGCATGTGCCAAGCTGGAGCATTAACAGCTCCATGTTGTCCAAGAGGTTGCCAATGCTCCTTCTGTGTGTTTTCCTTGAAAAGTAGTGTGTGGGTCTCTTTTTCATGCCTGGTCTGACAAGGCGTTAAAGTTTGACGCTAATCGGACTTTGCAAAATGTTTTGGAATCGGTTCCTTAATGTGTGTCATTTAAGTGTCGGGCTCTAAATATTGTGCTGGAGGGCTAGCATCATTTTATGGAAGGGAACGCCTACCTTGCATATCATTGCCGCAAAATGACGCAAAGTGGGTGGCACTCCCAAAAAGATGACACTAACTCTGAAATATGCAGCTAGGTTAATGCTGCTTTTGTATAAAAAAAAATGGTGCAAAAGCGGCACAAACATTTCTTAAATATGGGCCTTTATTTCTTCTATGTGTGCTACAGAATGCAGCACACATAGAAAAAGCAAAAAACAAGGAGAAATAAATGTATTCCTTCTCGTTGTGCCATGCTAATGGCAACCCTGAGGTGGTATTAGATTTTGGCGCTGCCTCAGATTTACAAATTCTTGTAAATCCAGGGCAGCGTCAAAAGCAATGGGTATTGTGGTGGAACGCCCTCTGCAACACCCATTGCACGCCCCTCTGACGCAGAAAACTGCGTTTGAGGGGCCCATATTTACAAGGAGGTGTAAAGCCACAAAAAGTGGTGTTACACCTCCTTGTAAATATGGAGAAGTGGATTGCGCCACGGAGTGTCACAAAAAGTAGTGCTTTGGTGGTGCTAGGGCCTTGCATATCCTGCCCTATTTATCACAGACTTTTACAGAAGAGTGCAAGCAGCGCAAATGGAAGCGCCAATCAACTATTATTTTTTAAACAAACATTCGACCTGAGAGCAATGTCAAATGGCTTTGTTTCCTTTAGCTCCTAAACCCTTGACAATGAATGCACCAGGGACGTAAGAGATGAAAATAACGCAAACAGCTCCAGGATTTCATGTAAAGCCAGATATGCTTTAGTTAGCATACCTGGGCCCTGATTTATACTTTTTCACACAAAACTGTGCTAACGCAGTTTTGTGTGAAAAAGTATACCGCCGGCTAGTGCAATTCCAAGACACCGGGCGGGTGTCATATTTATGGAATGACAGTAGCCGGCGGTAAGGCCCGGCTAGCGTCATGAAAAAGGACGCTAGCTGGGTGGGGAAGGCTTAGGGGGAACAGGAGGTTGTGCGTAAAAGGATGACACTGGTCTGGTTAGAGGTAATAGAAATGCCTCTAACCAGGCTAACATCATCCTTTGACGCACAACCCCCATGGACATGACTCCTGCCTTAGTAAAGACAGGAGTCATGCCCACCACCACAATGGCCATTCCCAGGGGACATATGTCCCCACAACATGGCCATTGGGCCCAGTGCCATGTAGGGGGGCCCAAGTTAGGCCCCCCATGGCACTTTAAAAATAAAATACTCACCTGTACTTACCTTTCTTACCGGGTATGGGGTCCCACCATCCTCTGGCCTCCCTCGGTGTGGGTGGGGGTGTCCCTGGGGCTAGGGAAGGGCATCTGTGGGCCCATTCCACGGTCTCTGACCATGGAAGTAGGCCCAAAGGTCCCCTAATGCCTGCCCTCACCCAGGCATTAAATAATGGCGCTGAGCAAGCTTAGCACCATTATTTAAGGACCCCTTCCTCTCGTGCTTGATTTTAGCATGGGGGATAAATATGGCGCTAAGGCCATTTCGTCATTTTTTGCACAGCCTTCCTTGCATCTCATTGACGCAAGGTAGTTACCCGCAAGCAAAAAAGGACTTTAACTCCAAAATTTTGACGTTCGACGGGTCTGAAGTATAAATGTGGAGTTAGGTTTGCACCAAATTTTTGAAAAAAAATGACACAAATTCGGCGCAAATAGGGTATAAATATGGGCCCTGGTTTTAAAAGAAAACGTAGTGCCAAATGAACCCACACCCAAAAAATGTGACGCCGATCATGTGATATTTCACTCGCAATATGTAATTTCTTCAAATTTATAGATTTCACATGGCTTATACTCAGCAGTTGTCATTGTGTATAAATATATACTGGAGACTTTACTAGGAGAGCAAACGTCACACAAGAGCCCACTGTCTCTTGTTTTCACCATGACACAATCCTTACCTTTCCACCATAAAACAGCATTTTTTGCAAAAATGGGCCCATGACATCATTGGCATTTGTAATGTGGCAGCATCGCTGCCAGTGTCAGTGCGATTGCACCCACAAGCCGCACCCGATCACAGTGAGTCAAGCGGCATGCCATGACCTCACAGCTTATAACACACCACCCACACTGCATCCAGAGGTGCCCTGAAAACGTGTGCTCAGTGAGCACAATGTTTGGAGACACACAAGGCCCAAAGGGCAGTGAAAATCCATAACGCTACTCTCCACCAGCCGGATTTCCACCAAATCACACACAAGGCCCTACCTACACCAAGAGCAAGAGTAGGGAGAGATGCCCGCCATGTCCAGCAACCTTGTCAACACACCTACGTCCAAGACAGGCTCCGGACAAACATAAGAAATTCCTGCCAGAGCTGAGGCCTGGCCCAGTCAAGGAAAGGCAGAAGGGAACAAGAAAGGTCAGTGTCAGCAACAGTATCCACCGTTAGTGCCACACCAAGTACAAAACACCCACCCACATGACATCTATTCTCACCTTCAAACCTTTCATCATATCAGGTGCACCATCCTCTCAAGCTGCCAACTGGACCACATGGGTAGACCACTTAGAAACTACTGTGCAGCAGTCAGACTAGAAGAAGACAGGCAACGACTAATAGTACTTTACCTTGGGGGCACTGCGACCCAAAATCTGTCCAAACAAGTGCAAGAAGGTGGACTTCCACACACCTAAGCTGTCGTAGTTTGGACTCTTGCTCTAGGCAAGACTGCTGGTTTAAGGATGACAGCACTTATGTTTGTAGGCGACTATGCCTATCCTACAACAAGTTGCAGCTGTCGTCCCAACCCTTCCGGCACACTAGCAGCACCTCACCAAAAACCCAAATAGTAAAAGGTGATTTGTGGCAGCCTTTACGCATGGACTCGAGAGTAAGACATCTCAGGGAGTGTCGTGGTTAAACGGAGATTACCCCTTTCTCACAGATACATTGTGTCTCATCCAAACACAGGCAATAACGAAGATGCAGTAAAGTTTCAATAGTTTTTATTTAACACAACTGCAATCTGCAATAAGTTGCATGGGCTGCAATGATTAGGATAATGAACAGTGCAAGACACAGAATTGTAAAGACATGAGTCATTATTACGAAGACTCCCACCATCTTGCAATAGCATGAAATGACACAAGGTGTGTATTATGTCATGATACCCTAATGTGATAGGCCTAACCTCCAACCTAAAGGAGAGCTGGGTTTGGTAAACCTAATCTGCCAATGCCATGTCCATGAGAGGAGCCCCAGCCCTGGTTACCTTGGAATGAGGTCTTTATCTCAGACTCCTCAGGGACACGATGACTGGGTCAGCGTCAAGACGACGTGCAGCATTGATATCAGCGATGGTGGCGATGCCCTCTGGGAGGAATCCTTCTGATTATCTATCTAAAGTGTGATGTATTTATACAGATCTACTTGGACCCCTGACGTAGGTGTGTTTCCAAACAATAGATAACAGACATGCTTGGGACGGCAATTACTATAAACAATTCCCTCGAAAGTATAGAGAGGGAAAGTCCCTAAGTGTGAACACAAACTGTTTGTTTGTCTTTGTCACTTGATCTTGACACCTTAGCACAGTGGCACTGATAATGCAAAGCATAACAAGTGGCCTAACTATAAACAAGGCAGCCATCTTAGAAGAATGAAATAATTAAATGGGCTGAGACAGAGCAAGCTAAGTAGGTGAAAAGTCACTAGGTGACGGGGGCACGAGTCTGCAAGCCGAAGGCTAAGCTAACTCCTGTTATCCCATTAAAACAAACTAGGATTCACTACAAAGCGACGCTTATGTCTGCTCTCACAGCTCATTTCACACCTTCAGCCAATCCTGATTACAAACGATTCCTACTTAGGCACGCCCGGCAAACCAATGAAGAATCAGTGGATGAGTTCTATGCCAGGCAGGGTGAGTTAGCGGCCACATGCACACTCCCAGATGAAATCTGTGCCCAATTCATTTGGGGCTGTGCATCAACAAAACTATGTTACCGCATCTTACAAGTGCCCTACATGAAATGGACAATATAGTCTCCATGAGCAGTTCAAAGGAGCTCTCAAAATGACAAACCGCCACATTGAAGCCATGCTCCAGTGAGCCACTAAAGCTGAACCTGTCCATGAAATAGTTGTAGCTCTGTCAACCCCACCCGAAAAGGGCTGCCCCAAGGCTCCGCAAGCAACCTGTAGTGCCGAAGTCCCACCTTGCATGTGGGAGATTGCCCAATAAAATGATGGTTTGGACTGTGGGAAAATGAATCACTTTGCCAAAGTCTGCAGATCAACACCAGTGATAAAAGGCCCTATAAAGAAGTTGGCCAACCGTCAGGACACAGAATGTGTGCTGGCGGAGGATGACGACATGGATAATGACAAGTCAGAGGGTACAGTCTATGTCATCCACATCACAGAACCGAACCCTAGCCGAGTTTGCTGAGCCTCCCATGCCAAGTCATTGTGGGAGGAGAGCCATTTGTGGCATTGATCAACACAGCGGCCTCGCTTATCATCTTACCCCTATCACTACACAAAAAGATGACAACCCCACCAGTATTGCATCCTACAATGACTAGAGTGTATGCCTGTGGCACTTCAACATGCCACCCACTGGCAGGAGTCTTCACTGCTACTATCAGACATCAAAGTCAAATCACAAAAGCAAAAGTCTATGTTACGAAAGATGGGACCAACCTGTTACTCAGCTGCCAGATGGCAGAATGACTAAAGCTGATCCACTTCATATTCAGAGTTCATGTCAGTGCTTTGGACTCCCTGTTAGATGAGTTTGAACAACTCTTCCAAGGCACCGGATGCCCGAAAGACCATCTGGTCCACCCCCACATTGACCAGTTGGTGCAGCTCATTGTGTTACACCACCATCAAGTGGCCTTCCACCTATGCCCCAAAGCAGAAGTGGAGTTACTCAAGCTTTAAAAAGAAGACATCATCGGAATAAGTGAAAGGGATGATGCCCTGGGTGTCACCTTTGTCGTCACTCAGAAGCCTAAGCAGCCAGGAGAAGTAAGGATATGCGTTGATATGAGGATTCCAAACATTACAATAAAGAGAGAGTACCACATAACACGCACAGTCCACAACATTGTGGGGAAACTGGCAGGCTCCAGATGATGGGCTTACGCTCAGGGTACCACCAGATCCTCCTTGTGCTAGAATCCCATCATGTAACCACATTCTATACTCTACTCTCCAGTGCAGCAGAGGTGTTTCAAGACATCATTAGAACAGTACTGGTAGGCTTCCCTGGTGTCCTGAACATCAGCAATGACATCCTGGTTCACGCCCCCACCCTGGATGAGCACCTCCACAGGTTGAGAGCTGTGTTTCACAGACTCTAGAACTGTGGCTTCATGCTGCACAAACAAAAATGTGAATTACTAAAAGAAGAAATCTAGTTTTTCAGAATTAGTTTTTCTGAGAAAGGAATCACCTTTGAACCCACCAAAGTCCAAGACATCCAAAACGCGCCCACACCCTTCACCGTCACAGGTGTGAGGAGTTTCTTGGGGATGGTCACGTATTGAGCTTCATTCATACAAAACCTTACCCAGCTCGTAGGACCACTGCGAGAACTCACAAACACGTCGACACACTTGACAGTGAGGCCCAGAACAGGAAAAATCATTCCAGGACACAAACCAAACTCTCTCTGACAATGCCACCTTTGCCTATTTCAACCCCAGTAAGGACACTGAGTTGTAGGTGAATGCCAGCTGCACACAGCTAGGAGAAGATTTGTCACAAAAGTAACAGTGTGGAGAATAGGTACCCATTGCCTATGATAGCAATGCCTTGACCCCTACGGAGCAGCGGTATTCCCATATCAAAAAAGAGGAAATTGCAATCCACTAGGGCTGCAGATGTTTTCACAGATATTTATACAATCACCCATTCATAGTCAACATGGACCAAAAGCCTCTACTGCCACTATTCAAGGGGTCAGCATCAAAGACCCTACCAATGATTAAAAAACGGGTACTCCAGCTTTGATAATACCAATTTTCAATAGAGTACCACTCGGAGCCCACTACACGGCCGACTACCTCTCTAGATATGCCCGGCCCGCTCCCCCTCAAGAAGAACAGGACGCTGAAGAGGCTGAAGTATACATTAGGGTAGTAATAGAGAGGTCTCACCCTCTCAGTGTTTCAATGGCTAAAATCATCAAAAAAACACAGGCAGATGACTGCCT
Organism: Pleurodeles waltl; assembly: GCF_031143425.1. Taxonomy (NCBI): domain Eukaryota; kingdom Metazoa; phylum Chordata; class Amphibia; order Caudata; family Salamandridae; genus Pleurodeles; species Pleurodeles waltl. Next base: position 676,021,942 of record NC_090448.1, read on the forward strand.
TCAACAAGCGATGGCTGTCACCTGATCTGGAAGATGAAACACCTTCATGACCACCCTGCCCCAGAAAACACCAGGAGCACAGAACATGTTCAAGTCATCATGTAAAAGACAAGCTCACAATCTCTGCAGACAGATGCCTCCTCAGGGGGCCCCCACTTGTGGTACCAGCTAGCCTGACTCAACGCATGGTGGATCTAGCACACGGGTCACACCTAGGAATCATTAAGACCAAAAACAGATTGCGGAACAAAGTATGGTTCCCCAACCTGGACCAAATGGTGGAAAGCACAGTCCAGCAGTGCAGCCTCTTCCAGGCTACCAGTGGAAGTGACATTCCTCCAGCCATGATCACCGAACCTTCACCTAGTGCCCCTTGGCTCTGTGCAAGTGCAGAGTTTGGTAGTCTGCCAGATGGAAAACACCTCCTCATATCAACAACTACTTCTGCTACGCCAAGGTGGAAGCAGTGAAGCCCATCTCTGGTGAAAACAACAACCCCAAGTTCGAAAAAGTGATTGCCACCCATGGTCTTAGGAGAACTACGAATTATTTGGAATCATGCGGGACCAGGCACCACTGGATCACATCCCCATTGGCTTCAAGCATACGGCAAGGTAGAGTGGTTCATACAAAGCCTCATCAAGACAATCCACATCATGAGCAGAGATGTGTGGGAAGTGTCATATGCACATTCTTAAAAGGCTACCGGCTCACACCACACTCAACAACTGAGGTAGCACCCAGAACCCTCTGTTTCTGGAGAAGAGTCTCTGGCGTCATTCCCCATCACCCTACCTGAGAACAAGCATCAATACCCCCAAACCGAGACCAAGTCCATCGGGAAGACCAGAACTGTTGAGTGTCAAGATTTAGGTGGGTGCAAATCCCAAAGTTCACTGGGGGTGACTGGGTTCTCATAAAAGACAGACACTCGGGGAGCAAGTCCCAGCTTCCTTTTGAACTGAGACCCTGAAGAATCTCCTGGATCAACAGAACCATGATAACCACCTCCCGAGGCACAGAGTGACCCGAATGTGTCACACTTCAAGGTGTTAATGAGGAAGCCAGAAGAGCCACCAGAACCATCAGACCGACAAGCACAAGAACCCAAGGATGACTAAGAGTGACCTGCTCTGGTGCCTACATCACCTTACCAAGAGAGGCTGTCTTCTCAATCACCTTCCCAAGCTGTTTGGGGTCACCCAAGATATCATCTCTGATGAAACTTGAACTCATCCCAGAAGTTCCAGGACTACATGATGGACTGATCCATAGTGAGCAGCAGCAGCAATCCATAATATGAAGCTGCAAGTATCGGACATGATCCAATGATCGTGCCTTCTTTTTTTTTGCTTGTGTTGTTGTTTTGTCTGTGTAGTGAAGATGTTTTGAGAGACTCTATTACTGATCGTTCTTATATACTGTTTAGTCATGTGGGCTTTATTAGCATTCTGCTGATGTGTTTTTGTTTTGTTGGGAGACACGTAATGCGGCAGGCCACGCAGGGGAAAATTGTAACACCCCTGCCATTCTATCCCCATTTGGTTTAGCCTGTGGTCAGGTGACCGCAGGGATGAATAAGAGAATGGGGCTGGGCATAGGCAGTCCTGCAACAAGACACTATCTGAGTACGATGCAGCTCTGTGCACTGCCATCAGCATATCCTTAGACCCTATCTCTGGCAGTGCTATGGACACAACAGCAAGCAACTCTTTCCAAATATAGTGTGAAGGGTTTATAGAAGAAGAGTTCCACGCTGCTGCCACACTGCTGATATGTTTGGTAATCTGGCTCCACCTTTTCTCACTGACATTTGAACCCTTACTCAAATCCTTTCACCCCGCCCCCTCCCCTGAATTAACTTTCATTCTTTTCTACAAGTCCCTTTTCCTTGTGACAAATCTTACAATTCCACATAATTCAGAGAAGCTTCTCAAAGTAAGCTTCAACAATTACTCACTCTTTGTCTCATCAAGTACCCACTTACACCAGCTCACCCATGACCCTTATTCATAGTAACTCACACATGAACTTCAGTTGTGCATTCATTCGTTGTCTAACCATGCCCCCACTGATCCCAGCTAACCCTTGATCCCCATGTTCATCAACTACAGTCATGTAATTTCATGTAAAGGTAGCAACCCCTAAGTGTAACTCAAAACACCCACTCATACTAACTCACCCAAGACACCCATTTATGCACTCATGCAGAGCAACATATTATTCATGCATTCACTAATTATCCCACCATGTGCCCACTTATAGCAGCTCAGTCATGGCCCTTACTCACAGACTCACTCAGATCAACGGGCTCAGATAGATGACAAGTAGAAGTGTGAAAAGGCCTGCCGGCCAGCTGGCTCACTCAATGAATGGAGGAGATTGTTGGGGTTTGGGGGGAACAGCACGATGTGTAAAGGATAGAGTAGGCTGGAAGCTGTAGGACGTGGGAAGGTGGAAGTGTGTCTGTGGAGGGGGGAGCAGCAGGAAGTGTGAAGGTCCTAGCCGGGGAGAGTAGCAGGAGATGGGAAGAAAGGAGAAGGGGAGAAAAGACTGGATTTGGAGCGGTGGGTGGACATTCAGAAGGTGAGAATATTTGAGTGGGGGAGCAGCAGGAGGTGGGAAGGGTTTAGCAGGAGGAGCAGCACAAGGTATGAGTAACTCGAGGGAGGTGGCAGCAGGGGGTAGGAAAGAACAGAGCAAGGCAGCTCTATGGCAGACCAGCAGTGGATCCACAATCACTAAACTGTCCCTTTTGTGTCATTCTGCTACACAGCAGCTAATGATTAGTAATAAAAAAACTGTGTTTGAATAGATTTGGTCTTGTGTGACTGAAGCTAACAGAACAGGGACCCATATTATTATAGGGTGCTACTACTATGAGATATGGACCCAAACTGCACATCGGCTGCAAACAATCGAGTTCACTACTTTCTTTGTAAGACGTCTGAAGGGTTTGTATTGAGGGACAGATGAGAAAAAAAGGAGGAATGAGTGAATGACAGGAGAGAGATCTTAAAGGGTAACAGGTAAGTGCGACTTGAAACATAAGGTGCTCAACTCTACCCTGCACAAGTGGTTAGACACAGAAGGTGCCCTATAATAAGTGGTTAAGAGCAACTAGAATAAATGCTTCAATGTAAACCCTGAATCACTGAAGGCTGGTGAAAAACTGTAACTTAGCTAGTAACATTTTGCATTTGCATTTACTAGATTAAAGGGTTTGCTTCATACAGCTAGGGAACATGCAGGAAGATTAATCATTCAGGATATTGAGAACAGAAAATAATACAATAGAGTGGTCTTTGTGCTGTATTAAATCTCCATTCACTTACAACCATTTGCCATTAGAACCCTTATTTTATATTCTTAAACAGAGCTGAAATCCTTGCCAATAATCCACAAACCTGCTGCCTATAGACATCTGGTGACAGACCAACTTTACCACGGTATAGCTGGAAGCAAGTGAGAAGAACTGGCTTTGAAGCACTAACTATTTCACATAAATGATGCTGCCAGTGTCGCACATAGGGTGACAAGTTGGCAGGCAGCAGCTTAGTACAGCTTTCCCATGCCATGTTGTACATCCCTCTTACCTGCTTGGTATGAGGTGGGTGTAGAGTGCTTGCAACTGGGGAGGTAAGCCTACCCCCTGGAGGGAAGTTGTGTCCAGGGCAGGCTCCTATTTATATATTCCATTGCTCCAGCGTTCGCTCTCTTAGTACAAGCCTGCAGAGTGAAAAGGGAGGTGCTGCTTTGGTAGCACTTGCTTGTTTTCCTGTCAGTTGCTGTCTTATAGGGCAAATCCAGAGACAACTTATTAGGAAAAAATCCATACGCCCAGATGTTTATGGAAGTACAAGAACATTTGGGCACATGCTTTACTCCATGTTCCCAGCCCACCATGGGGCCTAGGTTTGGGTGGGTAGATGCACCCAAGTTATCCATGGCAAAACATTATGAAGCTTTTATTGGATATAAGTCATCTATTCTAATTGTCTATGTTTGGTGAGGTCTATGACTCTTCTCCCTAACTAGAGCGATACCCTGATAAGTCTGGCATGGAGACTATCCGTCATCTGACATAGGAAGGATCTACTCTTGACCGTAAATTGAAAAAAGGGCACCTTCAGGATTTGGTCACAAATGACATGACTACAGAAGAGTCATTGACTCCCCTGGTAGGGTGTGATGTGAGATTTCAAGGTAGAACCCCTTGATGTATATTTAAGCTTGGGTCCCATCAACCACACCCTAGTTCGACCTAGTGAAGTACTGATCTGTCACTTACTGCAAATTCCCTGCCACTCCAGCACTTACTTCGACCTGCATGATAACTTGCTAGAGCTGCATATGGTTAGTAGATCCATCCCAGAACCCTGGTCTTTGCCTATGAGGGGTAAACAGAGGACGCATATCCAGGCCCTACATAGAGAATAATGACTATACATACCTGGTGCTAATGAAGCCTGTCGATTGTGCCTTCAAAACTGCATCAAGCAATGTGCATCTAAATGTGGATGATGGTGGTCATGTACAGAAGGTACTCTTATGACTAGTTCAGGGGTCAATTTGACAGACTACTCAAACATTTAGGGGATCATTATGACCCCGACGGATGGTGATAATGTGGCAGTAGTACAGCCAACAGGCTGGCGGTACATACCGCCACATTATGACATAGCCAACCTGCCAATGTACCACTGTGACTGCCATGGCGGTAGCAGCCGCCGGGCTGGAGATATGAATCCCCAGCCCTGGCTGCTATTGTACCACCTCAGGCATTGTGACCCTGCCTACCGCCATTGTTTCCGTGGCATTCGTATTGCCACGAAAACCATGGCGGTAGGCCCTATCAGTGACAGGAAATTCCTTCCCTGTCACTGATAGATGGCCCCCTCCCGCCAAACCTGGCCCCCACCCCCCTCAATCCACGCTCCCCTCCTTCCAGTCCCCCATCCCCCATACACACACATGCAGACCCCCTCCACGCATACACACACTCACTCACACAGGCATACACGCATACATCCATTCATTCATGCACACAACCATACCACATTCACACTGACACGCAGACACACATTCACATATCCATTCATACACACCTTCTTACACATGCAAACACGCATGCAAGCTACACTACACACTCATGCCCATGCACACACACACTCACACATTCCTGCACCCACACACAAACACACAACACCCCACCCCTGCCCCTGTCGGAAACCCAACTTACATGGATCTAGGGGGTCTTCTGGCAAGGGATGGGGCGCTGCTACTGCCAACAGCACGCACCAGCAGAACTCCGCCAGGCTGTATTATTTTTCAGAATACGGGTGGCGGCGGTCTACTGGCGTGGCGCTGCTGGTGGTAGCAACGCCACCTTAACGTCATCCACCAGTATGGCCACAGCCAGATTTCTGCCTTTCTTGTGGCAGAAATCCAGCTGTGGTCATTATTTGGCAGACGGCTGCTAGCCGCGGTGACGGTCTTTTGGAGGCCGTCGCCGCAGCGGTAGGCAGCATTTAACGCCATTTCTAAAATGAGGGCCTTAGTGAGAATTAAATCCTGATTTCTTCAGTAATTCGAGATACCTACGGACAATACCTTAACATTAGTACTAGCCTCATATACTGTTTGAGTTGTAGATTCTGATCAAAAAGAGGTAAACAGGTCATATTTAGTATGGCCAGAATGGTAATACAAAACCTTGCTGACTGGTGATGTTGGATTTTATATTACTATTTTAGAAATGCCACTTTTAGAAAGTGAGCATTTCTCTGCACTTAAACTCATTCTGTGCCTTACAGCCTGTCTCCAACCCACATCTGGGCTGGGCTGGTTGACAGCTCCCTTGTGCATTTCACCCAGACAACCACAAACACAGGATGCTCAGTCACACTTGCACACATCTGCATACTGAATTGGTCTTTCTGGGCTGGAAGGGTGGATGGGCTTGACACATACATTTCAACAACTAGTGGCCTGCCCTCACACAAAGGACTGCCACACCCCCTACTGGGACCCTGGCAGACAGACCTGTACTGAAAGGGGACCTTGTGCACTTCAAAACCATTCTTTGAAATCTCCACCACTTCAAAGGCACTTTTGGGTATATAAATTGGGGCCTTGACCCTACCAACTCAGACACTTCCTGGGATAGACACTCTGAACCAGATACTGCAACCTGCCAAGAGGAGCTGCCTGGCTGTCCAAAGGACTCACCTGGATTGCTTTGCTGTTAAGGACTGCTGCCTTGCCCTACTCCCTTGCTGGCCTCTGGCTCTGCTGAGATGTGCTGTCCAAGGGCTTGGATTGAGTTTGCATCCTGTTCCCGAAGTCTCAAGGCCAAAAAGACTTCTTCTCTTCAAAGGATCTCCTTGTGTGGTGAAAATCAATGCACAGCCTGCTGGAATCCACTCACAGCCTGCCTTGGGGTGAAAGAATCACAGCATCGCCGACCCGGAACGACGAAGCCCCGATCCCGAGTGGTGATCGGCGCACTGCCAGCATTGCAACCGGAACTTCGATGCACAGCCCACCGGATCGATGCATCGCCAAGTCGGAATGGCGACGCCCGACTTCCTGTGTGAGGAATTGATGCAGCAACTGCCGTGCCACAGAAACTCTGAGGCACCCACGGGATCGACGGAGCCCATATGGCTTCATCCTGTACACTCAGGATTTCCACGCATTGTCCCTGGGTGTCAAAAGAGTCCCCATCGCAGTGAGGATCCAAGACTGCACACCGGAAATTGACAGACAGCCCTTGCAGCATGGGAAGAATCGACGTATGGTTTGTGCAAGTCCGGAAATCCGACACACACCTTCCTTTTTCCACGCATCTCCTCCTTTGTGGTCTTAGTGCATGTAATTTTTACGCATGCCAAGTACTTTGTGCACACAAGAGACATTTTTTGCTTTTTAAAGACTTAAGACTCTTCTTTTCATTGTAAAAATGATATTTCAACTTGTACTTAGCAAATTTTGATCGGTTTCACCTTAAACCTGTGTGGTGTATTTTTGTGTTGTTTTCACTGTTTTGTTGTATGATTTATTGCACAAATACTCTACACATTGCCTTTTGAGCTAGGCCTGGCTGCTCAGTGCCAAGCTACCAGAGGGTGGGCACAGGATAATTTGGATTGTGTGTGACTTACCCTGACTAGGATTGTGGTCCCTACTTGGACAAGGGTGTATACCTCTGCACACTAGAGACCCCCATTTCTAACATGTACCTTCAGGTTTTTTTATGTCCTACTTTGCAAAACTCATAAAACTAATTTTTCATTACTGAGAGGCCTACCCCTCTCAAAGCCAGCTTCAGGAATACCTTATAAAATCTTCAAGCTGTAATTCCTGATCTGAGAGGAGCAGCTGCATCATTTGTAGTACCATTGGAATGGGAATAATAAATCCTCTTTACTGGTAAAGTGGGATTTATAATTACTGTTTTAGAAATGCCACTTTTAGAAGGTGGACATTTCTCTGCTCTCCCTGCCGTGTGTGCCTACAGCCTATCTCCAACAAATGTCTGGCTTGGGATAGGTAACATATACACGTGTGCATTCTCCTCTGACACCCACAGCACAGGATATTCGTCCACATCTGCATATTGGTGAGTCTTCCGGGGAAGGAGGTTAGGAAGGGGTCACACTTGAACCTGAAAGTGTAAGAACTGGAGTTCACACAAAGGGTCTGATTACCTCCCAATGACTGTCTGGAGCCGAAACTGACCTGAAAAGGGGACCTGTGTACTTCACAAGGATTCTTTTGTGGCTATTCCCCACATCAAAGTCACTTTCTTGTGTAAATACTGTCTTTTGACCCACTCACTTGTACACTATTGGACTAAGAAGAAACTCTGCTGGAGTAAAGGCTGATGTACCACAATGATTGCCACTTTCCTGTGCCTGACTGGTCCCAGGAAATGCTGCACTGCCTTGGCTTGTTGAGCCTCCCTGCTGCCTGCTGACCTTTGCCCTGCAACACAGATCTCCAACCAAATCCAGAGTGAAGTCATGGGTTGATAAAGCTAATCCCTGTTCCATCCGAGGCCCCAGGAGCACCCAGAACCTCGCTACGAGCTGAGCTGCCTGGTTAGGGTACCTACCCCTTTTGTAACAGGGCCCATCTCCAGTCTTCAGGAGGAGATGGTGGATTCTAGCACATCAACTTGGCAATGTAACAGGCAGGAATATGCCCAGGACTCACCCCCATGTAGCTACTGTGCTCCCCTCAAATGCTCCTCAAGCTCAGGGTAGGCTATCAACAGAATTCGGGCCATCAGGGGGGTCAAGCTCTAAGATGTTGGAGCCCAATCTGATGCCTGAAAACACCAAACCAACATGCATACCACCCATTGTTAAAGTCAGGGAAGCCTGTGGTGCCACCCGGTGAGAATCCTGAAATGCCAAATGAAGATGATAGTGGTGAAGAGGAAGGAGCGGACTTGTGACAAGATCGTATTGACAGCTTCTTCTCATCAGTGTAAGTATGTAATGAGATGTCATTACTTTGACTGTACAATGAACTGTAGTTGTGATAATGTGTGGAGAATTTTTTTGGAACTAGTCAGGTAGCTGATGTTCAGGCAAAATAGGCCAAAGGGTGTTTGATGATGATGTTTTTGACAGATTGACATTTTGATGATATTGCTTTGTTTGTGTCAGATATTTATAATGCAATTTCTTCTCCAGGCGCTTGCTATGTGACTTTTGTCATATGTATGGTTTCACAACTACACTCTTTGTTTTGTTCTTTATGCAGGTACCTTCACCATGAGATCTTCAATTGGGCATTTCAGATTTGTGACAGTGTGTAGGAGGCTGGCCTGGCTTATAGTGGGTACCTTGTGGTACTTACACCTTGTGCTAGGTCCAGTTATCCCTTATTAGTAGAATAGAGGTGTTGTAGCAGCTTAGGCTGATAGAGGTAGCTATAGCAAAGCAGCTTAGGCTGAAGTAGGAGACATGCAAAGATCCTACCATACCACTTATATCATATAGCACTATATCACAAGAAAACACAATACTCAGAGTTACTAAAAATAAAGGTTCTTTATTTTAGTGGCAATATGCCAAAAGTATCTCAGAGGATACCCTCACTTAGGAGGTAAGTAATATACACAAATTATATGTGCATAAACCAACAACAGGTAAGTAACAGTTAGAAAAGTTGTGCAAACAATGTTGAATCACAATAGAATGCAATAGGTAGAAATAGTCCTAGGGGCAACACAAACCATATACTCCAAAAGTGGAATGCGAATCACGAATGGACCCCATGCCTATGGTAGGTTGTAGAGGGTCACTGAGACTGTTAGAAAATATTAAGGGTGTCCAAGATACCCAACCCCAAGACCCTGAAAAGTAGAAGTAAAGTTACCCTACTATCCCAGAAAGACAGTATAGTCGAGATAGGGGATTCTGCAAGGACAACAACTACCAGCAAAACACTGAAGACGGATTCCTGGACCTGAGGACCTGCAAAGCCCAGTAAACCCCGGATGAAGGTGCAAAAGGGCTGCCTCTGGGTGGAAGAAGCCAAAGATTCTGCAACAACGGAAGGTGCCAGGAACTTCTCCTTTGGTCAGAAGATGTCCCACAGCGCGCTGGAGGATGCAGAGTTGTTTCCATGCAGAAAGACTGCAAACAAGCCTTGCTAGCTGCAAGAGTCACGGTTGAGGATTTTGGGTGCTGCTAGGGCCTAGGAAGGACCAGGTGGTCGACCCTTGGAGGAGGAGACAGAGGGGGTGCTCAGCAACTCAGAGAGTCCCAGCAGAAGCAGGCAGCATCTGCAGAAGTAACAGAACAGGCACTTAGAAGATCTGAGGACAGCGGTTGACTCAGAGCCACAAAGGAGGGTCCCATGACTTTGGAGTCCAACTCAGCGAGTTGGGCAAGGCAGGATGGAGTTCTGGGGACCTGGGCTTGGATGTGCACAAAGGAAGTCTTGGAAAAGTGCAAAGAAGCCCGAGCAGCTGCAGATCACGCAGTACACAGGATTACTCTGGCGTTGGGAGGAAAGGACTTACCTCCACCAAATTTAGACAGAAGGGCCACTGGACTATGGGAGACACTTGGACCCAGCTCCTGTGTTCCAGGGACCAAGCTCGTCAGGATGAGAGGGGACCCAGAGGACCGGTGATGCTGAAGTTTGGTGCCTGCGTTGCCAGGGGGAAGATTCTGTCAACCCACAGGAGATTTCTTCTTGGCTTCCACTGCAGGGTGAAGGCAGACAGCCCTCAGAGCATGCACCACCAGGAAACAGTTGAGAAAGCCGGCAGGATGAGGCGCTACAATGTTGCTGGTAGTCGTCTTGCTACTTTGTTGCGGTTTTGCAGATGTCCTGGAGCAGTCAGCGGTCGATCCTTGGCAGAAGTCGAAAATGGAAGTGCAGAGGACCTCTGGTGAGCTCTTGCATTCGTTATATGAAGAATAGCCCAGAGGAGAGACCCTAAATAGCCCACAGAGGAGGATTGGCTACTGAGAAAGGTAAGCACCTATCAGAAGGGTCCTCTGACATCACCTGCTGGCACTGGCCACTCATAGCTGCCCATTGTGCCCCAACACCTCTGTATCCAAGATGGCAGAGGTCTGGGACACACTGGTGGAGTTCTGGGCACCTCCCCTGGGGGGTGCTGGTCAGGGGAGTGGTCACTCCCCTTTCCTTTGTCCAGTTTCGCACCAGAGCAGGGCTGGGGGATCCCTGAACCGGTGTAGACTGGCTTATGCAGAGATGGACACCATCTGTGCCCATCAAAGGATTTCCACAGGCTGGGGGAGGCTACTCCTCCCCAGCTCCTTCACACCTATTTCCAAAGGGAGAGGATGTAACACCCTCTCTCAGAGGAAATCCTTTGTTATGCCTTCCTGGGACAAGGCTGCCTAGGCCCCGGGGGGGCAAAAACCTGTCTGAGGGGTTGGCAGCAGCAGCAGCTGCAGTGGAGACCCCGGAAAGGCAGTTTGGCAGTACCCAGGTTCTGTGCTAGAGACCAGGGGATGCATGGAATTGTCACCCCAATACCAGAATGGTATTGGGGTGACAATTTCATGATCCTAGACATGTTACATGGCCATGTTCGAAGTTACCATGGTGACCCTACATATAGGTATTGACCTATATGTAGTGCACGGGTGTAATGGTGTCCCCACACTCACAAAGTTAGTGGAATTTGCCCTGAACAATGTGGGGGCACCTTGGATAGTGCCAGGTTGCCCACACACTAAGGAACTTTGCACCTAACCTTCACCAAGTGGGGGTTAGACACATAGGTGACTTACAAGTTACTTATGTGAATTGAAAAATGGCTGTGAAATAACGTGGACGTTATTTCACTCAGGCTGCAGTGGCATTCCTGTGTAAGAATTGTCTGAGCTCCCTATGGATGGCAAAAGAAATGCTGCAGCCCATAGGGAACTCCTGGAACCCCAATACCCTGGGTACCTAGGTACCATATACTAGGGAATTATAAGGGTGTTCCAGTGTGCCAATCAGAATTGGTAAAATTAGTCACTAGTCTGCAGTGACAATTTTAAAAGCAGAGAGAGCATAAACACTGAAGTTCTGGTTAGCAGAGCCTCAGTGATACAGTTCGGCACCTCACAGGGAACACATAAAGGCCACAAACTTATGAGCACTGGGGTCCTGGCTAGCAGGATCCCAGTGACACATATCAAACACACTGACAACATAGGGTTTTTCACTATGGGCACTGGGCCCTGGCTGGCAGGATCTCAGTGAGACAGTAAAAACACCCCGACATATACTCACAAACAGGCCAAAAGTGGGGGTAACAAGGCTAGAAAGAGGCTACATTCCTACACAGTGGCAGGTATATTGTGGTGTTGGGACATACAAAGTGGACACTGATTGTTACTGGGATTGTATTTCCCAGATAAAATATATTCACGCACTCCCTCCCGTTCTTTTAACGGCGAGGTTGAGTCCGCCCAGGTGGTACTATCCTACCTGGGTGGGGCTAGGAGGTCAAATGATGAAGTATTACACTATATAGTGTGTGCGACCACCTAGTCCATAAAAGGAAGTCACCCTTCCCTCCCTCATCCGACACAGCACCCACACCGCGCATTTTCTAAACCCAGCGAGGTCCAGGAGCCTACGGATAATATCTCGTGAACTGAGCTCCACATCATTGGTGAACCCCATACTTTCTTGTGGTATCTAGTCTTTTGAAGAGGGAGCTAGTATGGGACGTTTCCCACCAAATACAGGTTTCTAATCTCCCTCACAACTCTCTGGTAGTGTGATTATTGTATTTCACAGACCTTAGGTATAGAAAACATGTGTCAAGACAGCTTGCACAATGATAGGATGGAAGTGCAGAAGACTCTGTTGGACTTGTTCATTGTTGTGTGGTGGCCATGATGCTTCATGTGTGTCACCATGTTATCATTAAAAATGTTTTTGTTGGCCAAAGTCATGTCAGTTCCCCTTCACATTGGCAAAACACTCTTTTTGTCAGAAACTGTCTGTAATAGTTAATGTGTTTCATCGTAGTAGGCCAAAGTGCTGGTGGCACATCACTGGACAGTTGTACTGCCATCTGTATGGGAGTTGCATTAAATCAGGTGGCCTTCCCTTTGAGAGCTAGGGGATATGGCTCCAGCTGATGACATCAACCAAATCCATTTTTGCCTACTTAACAGGTCAATATTTGATATATTTGGTGGCCTGCACAGTCCGATATGGTGATCTGAATTTCTATTTTTCTGACATCTTGACAGCCTATGTGCTGAACAATGTAATAAAACCTCTTCTGAAACAATACACTTGAATGTATGTGTTGGTGTGTAATAGTTATAATCCTGAGCTTCACACATTGTAGATGCAACATATTCCTGCTTGCACAAGTAGCATGTATCTTCATCGTATGGTTCACATGGCCTTACATATCTACAAAGTGTGAATTTTAAGACAGCAAACAATGAGTTTGTGCCTGGTGAATTTATTACATTTGAAAATGCAGAAAAAATGTTAGGAACAGAAAGAAACAAAAATGTACAGTGAAGGGGTTAGTCATGGTGAATAACATTATTGGAGTAGATGCCACACAATTGTAACTCCAGAGTAGTCCGCCCATTGGAACTGGAATATGGTTCAGGATCAGTCCACTGAGAGTATGTGTGACACACAAAGGAGGACATTAAGGAAGAGGTTTCTTGCTGACAATGGTGGAGGGCTTGCCATCCGCACCTACTGGATTCTTGCACGGATGTTCCCACTTGCGAGGTGGAGGGGGATCAGCTGCCGCAGAGGCTGGGGTTTCTGAGTGGTTGTGCCTCTGGCAGGCCCTCCCTTCATGTGGCTTCTGCAGATGTACTTGGCCTTGAGTTATTTGGCCCAATGTAAGGAGTGGAGGGTAGTTGAAAAGCACTGCTCAGGCTTGTGTGGCTGTCCCTCAGCCCCCCATTAGGGTGCTTATGTTTGAATTGTGGTCACCCATTTTTTGGATAATGTCCCATGCAGCTGCTTCATTTCTTGAGGTTCAGTTAACACCTGGCCCATCATGCCTTGGAACCCCTAAGACATGGCTGATGGTGTCCTGGTCAACAGCAGCCCCAGTGGCCTCACTCCTTGGGCCCACGGCATCCCTCCCACTCACCCTACTCCCACAAGCCTGTGCCCTCAGTTCCAGGAGTGTTGGGTTACACCTCAGGATCCAGGACTGGAGGCACAAGATGGTTGGAACGGTGCTAGGTACACAGGTAGGGGACACGTTGATGCCTGTGACATTGAGAAAACAGGAATGTGAGGTGTTGTTGTGGGCACAGTGAGACTCACTGTTGCCATCTGACCAGGTTGTACAGGTGTGCCAGGACCCTCCTCCACGTCCACAAGTCCAGGAGTGTTGTCATCACAGAGGTCATCATCCGTGCCACCTCGACCTGTTGAGTGAGATGGCTCATTGTTATTTGTTGAAGTGTGACATCTGCCTCCAAAGGTTTTACAGACATTTGAGGCACAGGACATTCTTAAGTGTTAGGTTAGCCTACTGTGCCATGATGCCATGATTTAGAAGTATTTGACATGACGTGTGAAGCTTGCCTAAACTTTTTGACTCAAGCAGCTCAGTAGATGTGCTGATCAGTTGCATTTTGGATGATGGAATGAAAATTATGTCTCAGTGAAGCCAAAACATAGGAGAGGAAACATGTAGATTTGGCCACTGAGAGACCTACTTGAGTGTGATATAGGCAAACATACAAAAGTTTGTTGTATCTGTATCTGCAGTCATCCTGTGTGTAGCGCTGTCAATGTGTCTGCTAATGCTACCAATTTTCTGATGTAGCTCATAGACTTAGAAATACATGATGCATACACTTGTTAATTCCTGTCCTCGATGATTTAATCTTGGGATACCAGGTCAAAATTTAAAAAAGTAGAGAGACATGTCTCTGAGTTGGGATTGGTCTATATATTGCTCACTCACAGGTGAGTAAACTTCATTTGAGAGTTCACATGCAGATGTATTTGGGCACGTGCACACTGGGCTGGTGGTTGGGGTTAGAGAAACAGGGCCTCCTGAGAGTTGCAGTCAGGTCACTCCCTTTACTTCTCAACACTTGACAAATGGTATACTCCCAGGTGATTAAACTTCATTTGAGAGTTCACATATAGGTGTATTTGGGCAAGTGCACACTGGTCTGGTGGTTGGAGTTATAAAAACAGGGCCTATTGAGCTTTGCAGTCAGGTCATTCCCTCTACTTCCCAACACTTGACAAATGCTATAATCCCAGGTGCGTGAAACTAATTTGAGAGTTCACTGACAGATATATTTGGGCAAGTGCGCAGTGGGCTGATATTTGGAGCTACAGAAACAGGGCCTCCTGGGAGTTGGTGTCAAGTCACTCCCTCTACTTCTCAACACTTGACAAATGGTATACTCACAGGTGAGTAAACTTCATTTGAGAGTTCACTAACAGATATATTTGAGCAAGTGCACACTGGGTTGTTATTTGGAGTTACAGAAACAGGGCCTCCTGGGAGTTGCAGTCAGGTCACTCCCTCTACTTCAC
Organism: Pleurodeles waltl; assembly: GCF_031143425.1. Classification (NCBI taxonomy): domain Eukaryota; kingdom Metazoa; phylum Chordata; class Amphibia; order Caudata; family Salamandridae; genus Pleurodeles; species Pleurodeles waltl. Next base: position 676,036,990 of record NC_090448.1, read on the forward strand.
AACGCTTGACTAATGTTGGGATTTACATATCTGTTGCCAGATTGCATTTAGGTTGGAACATACATTTATATGTTGAAACATACCATGAGTCCTGGGATGATTTTTTGTCATTGAAAGACTTATAGGCACTATTCCAACTTATGGCACGTGATGGGCCTTGGTAGTGGGAATGTTAGGTCACACAATACATATTGACAGTTTTACATCTCATATTCTCTGGGTATTGAATGTTGTTAGAACGCCACATTAGTAAAGGCTGAGCTGTGAGCATGCAGGACATTGCAGTACTTTGACTTGGCTAACTTTTGTCCCCTGCACTCAATATTTTTCTTTTCTTTTTTTAAGCACTGGTGATTTTCCAAGGGATCATTGTAATAATGAGGAAGTGAGGTAAATTTCACATCTCCCCTCATGAAGCATCAACATTCCTGAACCAAGCACCCGGCTTGTTCGGTGCACATACAAAAAAGAAAGGAATGACAAGGAACAGAGGGTGAGAGAATGAGGGATAAAGACAAACTACAAGGCACTGTAGCATAAAACATCTTCTCCCTTTCATCAACAATTAGTGCTATTCATTGCCTTTACATCAAATCAGTGAAGTAATGATTATATAGGCTAGAACATTGTCAGCAAGATTAGTTCTACCACTGGATGAGGAAGCATCAGTGGAACATTCACTGTTCTTTCTTGCACACCCAACATCACTTTGCTCTCCACCTTCAACTTTCTCAACTATTTCTAGCACACCATCTTTTACGGTTTCACAATTGTTTAAAGGTGCCATAATAATGATGGCAATGTTTGACCTGTTCCACCAGTGTCCATTATCTAGTAGGGCAGCTGTGCCTTTAGTTCTGATCACACGTCTGAGCTCACTTGCTCATGTTTACTCATTCTTGTGAGTATTGTACTCTCACCTTAACACCAAGATACAAAGACTTTCTTTTCATGGCATTTCTGGCTTCATAGCTATTACGCATATGCCTTTGTTGATTGATAATCAAGTTTTTGCATTTTGCCTACCTTATCCACTGTGTTCTTGTTCTCCCATTTCTTCCACGCTAATGACCAGGAAGGCTGCAGTTACATGATAGCAAATCTAACCCTAAGGAATTCAAAGAGGGGGTCCTGCCTGTAGTATTGCGAAGAGTATTGTGGTATGACCACAATGTAGTTCTAAGATCTGCTTCAATCTGGATGTGTGGCTTTAATGGCATTTGAATTGTTTCCTTGATTAAATGAATAGTTACTTTGATCTGGCCATTGCTCTGGCGATGGTACAGACACCACTTAATATGTTCTAGTCCATTAATTTTCAAAAAACTAACTACTTTTTTAGATAAAAACTACATACCTTTGTTGCTCACAAACTGGTGTGGAAACCCTTCTTTACAGAAAATTCCTTGAGGAATTATTTTACCCTGGATATAGTCACTTGGGCACAAATTTGACTTCAATCCATTTGTTGACGTACTCCGTTATAACAATAGCATGACACATGTCAAGGCATTCATGAGTCCTATGAAGATGGTTCCAACTTTTACACATGGACCTTGTGTAACCAAGGCTATCAGCCCTCTCCTTAACGATGAAGGCAAAATTAAGGTGCCTCCACATAGAATGATTTCATCAACTATAGTGAGATCCTCTCCTACTTTTCAATATGGCCTGATGGCTTTATTCAATGCTTTTTTCATGGGGGCATCCCTTATTATATCTCTTTCCATGAGGATACCATTTTGAGTTATCACAGTCAAACAAACTTGCTTCCAGCAAATCATCTTTCCCCTTAGCATCATCACAGTCTGATCCATCATCACATGTGGATCATGACAAATAATCTGCAGAAACATTCACCCTTCCTGAGATATGTTACATTATGATTTGGTACTCTTGTAGTCTTCATGCTAATTTGGCCATTCTCTGTGATGTCTTACCTGACCCATTTCCTTCTAAAATGTTAACAAAGGGTTTGTGATCTGTACGAATAACACATTTTTACCCCAAAGGAAACTTTTGAATTTGGTGACTGCTGCAACACAAGCTAATAGCTACGCTCAACTACTGAATATTTGGTCTCTGGCACCCTTAGGTTTTGTGACACAAAAATAATGGTATTTTTGCTCTTTCCAAATAGCGAAGTACTGCCCTAATCCAATTTAGCTTGCATTAGTAGAATGCTGAGATGGGGATATTTCAAGCTAATTTTTTATCTCTCACTTTGTGTTCTTACACTCATCATTCCACACAAATTCTATGTCTTTTTTTTATCAATTTACTCATCGGGTCTACTTTAACAGCATTGTTCTTTATGAATTTAGACTGAAATTCACATATGCCCAAAAAAGATGAAAGTTCATCTTTGTTACAAGGAGTAGGGGATTTTGAGATAGCCAACATTAAAGACGGTTTCAGATGAACACCATACTCCACAGTTCCTTTAAAATATTGGCAATTATTTTTCTGCAAAGGCAGACCACTGCTCTGAATTCTCTGTAGCAGTTGTTTTAGTACAGATGTATCCTTTGATTGTTCTACTGTAAATTAGTATGTCGCCCTGAAATGCCCTAATACCATGCATGCCTGCAAACAGCTGAGGAATGACACGCTAGAAAACAGCAGATGCAGAACATAGCCCAAAAGGTAATCCACAAAATTGGAATGCGCCTTCAGAAGTGATGAACGCAGTGTAGCCTTTAGATATTTTTGTCCAACTGAATTTGGTGATAAGCTGCACTGAAGTCCAGAACTGTACGAATATTAGCTTGATTCAAAGTCATCACCATTTCATTTATCAAAGATGGCAGTAGCAGCTGACCGTCTGCTACAGCATAGCCATTAAGGTGGTGAAGATCAATGCATAAGTGAATTTAGACATTCTTTTTCTTCACAATGACCACAAGTGAAATCCATAAAACAAACTTTGATTGCATGTACCATGATGTACCATGATGCATTGGGGCTGACTGCATGCTGGAATATGAAGCAGGGTGCTCCCTTTCTGGTTTTCATGTTTAAGAAGGCTCCCTTGAGCTAATGAGCTGACGAGCTCTGGTTGAGCACCTGCGTGCCAATGAGTGGTAAATAAACCTGAGAGGACGTTTGGCAGCATTTCCAGCAACCCCACAGACAAAGCTGCTCTCTGCTGATGAAGTGCTGAACCCAGAAACATGTGCCCAGAGATTAACAGCATTTGCTGCACCTACAAAGGTGAAAAACTACAGTTTACTTTATGGATATAAAATGAACTTTGACTGCATTTACCATGATTGATTGGGGCTGACTGAATGCTGGAGTATGAGGCAGAGTGCTCCTTTTCTGGTTTTCCTGTTGAAGAAGGCTCCTTGAGCCAACCAGCTGACGAGCTCAGGTTGAGCACTTGCATGCCAGTGAGTGGTACATAAAGCTGAGAGGACTTTTGGCAGCATTTACAGCAACCTCACAGACAAAGCTGCTCTCTGCTGATGAAAGGCTGAACCCAGAAACATGTGTCCACAGATTTACAGCATTTGCTGCACCTACTAAGGTGAAAAACTACAGTTTACTTTATGGAGGCTGCATTTACCATGCTGCATTGGGGCTGACTGCATGCTGGAGTGTGAGGCAGGGTGCTCCCTTTCTGGTTTTCCTGTTGAAGAAGGCTCCCATGAGCCAACAAGCTGACGAGCTCTGGTTGAGCACCTGCGTGCCAGTGAGTGGTACATAAAGCTGAGATCAATCACAATCAATCAATCACAATATTTATAAAGCGTGCTACGTACCCGTTAGGGTTTCAAGGCGCTGTTGGGGGGGGGGTGTTGCTGCTATTGGTCGAAGAGCCAGGTCTTGAGGAGTCTCCTGAAGGTGAGAAGGTCCTGGGTCTGTCGTAGGGGGGTCGAGAGGGAGTTCCAGGTTTTGGCGGCGAGGTAGGAGAAGGATCTGCCGCCGGATGTCTTGCGTTGGAAGCGAGGAACGATGGCGAGGGAGAGGTTGGCAGAGCGGAGTTGGCGGGAGGGGACGTAGAAGTTGAGTCTGTTGTTCAGGTAGGTGGGTCTGGCGTTGTAGAGTGCCTTGTGAGCATGGGTGAGGAGCTTGAAGGTGATCCTCTTGTCCACGGGGAGCCAGTGGAGGTCCTTCAGGTGGTGGGAGATGTGGCATCGGCGGGGTACGTCGAGGACCAGTCGGGCTGAGGCGTTTTGAATGCTTTGGAGTCGTCGGATGTCTTTTGCTGGGATGCCTGTGTAGAGTGCGTTGCCGTAGTCTAGTCTGCTACTGACGAGGTCCTGAGTCACTGTTTTTCTGGTTTCCGTTGGGATACATTTGTAGATTCTACGGAGCATGTGGAGGGTGTTGTAGCAGGAGGAGGAAACTGCGTTGACCTGTTTGGACATGGTGAGGGCGGAGTCGAGGACGAAACCGAGGTTGCGTGTGTGGTTGGCTGGCGTTGGAGGGGGTCCCAGCACGGTGGGCCACCAGGAGTCATCCCAGGCCGAGGGGGTGCGTCCGAGGATGAGGACCTCCGTCTTGTCAGATTTCAATTTCAGGCGGCTGTTTCTCATCCACTCGGCGATGGACTTCAATCCCTCGTGGAGGTTGGCTTTGGCGGTGTGTGGGTCTTTAGTGAGGGAGAGGATGAGCTGGGTGTCGTCGGCGTAGGAGAGAATGGTGAGGTTGTGCTGACGGGCCAGTTGTGCGATGGGGGCCATGTAGACGTTGAACAGCGTTGGGCTCAGTGAGGAGCCTTGGGGTACGCCGCAGATGATGTTGGTGGCTTCGGAGCGGAAGGGTGAGAGTCGGACTCTCTGGGTTCTGCCGGAGAGGAATGAGGAGATCCATTTGAGGGCTTTCTCTTGTATTCCGGCTTTGTGGAGGCGTGTTAGTAGGGTGCAGTGGCAGACCGTGTCGAAGGCAGCGGAAAGATCCAGGAGGATGAGGGCAGATGTTTCGCCGTTGTCCATTTGTAGTCTGATGTCATCTGTGGCGGCAAAGAGCGCAGGCTCGGTGCTGTGGTTGCATCTGAAACCGGACTGGGAGGGGTCCAGGATGGAGTTGTCCTCGAGGTGGTGGGTGAGCTGTGCGTTGACGATCTTCTCGATGACCTTTGCCGGGAAGGGGAGGAGGGAGATTGGGCGGAAGTTTTTGAGGTCGTTGGGGTCAGCCTTGGGTTTCTTGAGGAGGGCGTGGATTTCGGCGTACTTCAGCTGTCTGGGAAAGTCGCGGTTTCGAAGGATAAGTTGATGACCTTTCGAAGTTGGGGGGCGATGGTAGAGTCGGCTTTGTTGTAGATGTGGTGTGGGCAAGGGTCTGAAGGGGATCCTGAGTGGATGGAGTTCATGGTCTTGCAAGTTTCGGTGTCGTCTACGTGGGTCCAGGCGGTAAGGCGGTTGGCGTAGGAGGAGTTTTCGGGGGTGGGGTCAGGCGGAGGCGTGGTGTTAAACCTGTCGTGGATGTCGGCGATCTTCTGGAAGAAGAAGGTGCACAGGGCGTCGCAGAGTTCTTGGGATGGTGGGATGTCGTTGACGTTGGCGCTGGGGTTGGAGAGCTCTTTCACGATGCAGAAGAGTTCTATACTGTTGTGTGCGTTGTTGTTTAGGCGTTCTGTGAAGTGGGAATGTTTGGCGAGTCGGATTAGTTGGTGGTGCTTGCGGGTGGCTTCCTTGTGGGTTGCCAGGCTGCCCGGTGTGCGTTCGAGAAGCCATTTCTTCTTTAGTTTCTGGCAGGTGTGTTTGGAGGTGATGAGTTTGTCGGTGAACCAGGCTGCTTTTTTCTTTTCTTGGTTGGCGGTGGGCCTCTTGAGTGGTGCAAGGGTGTTAGCGCAGTCGAGGATCCACCGTTGTAGGTTGATGGTGGCAGTGTCCGGGTCGGTAGGGTCGGTAGGCGGGTCCTGGACGAGGGTGCTGGTCAGTTGGTCTTCGGTGACTTTGCTCCAGCGGCGGTGAGGAGGTAGTGGGGTGCGGTGGTGTTCGGTGTGTTTCTTGAATGTGAAGTGGACGCAGTGGTGGTCGGTCCAGTGGAGTTCGGTGGTGTGGCTGAAGGTGACGTGGTTGCTTGCGGAGAAGATAGGATCGAGCGTGTGGCTGGCGATGTGGGTGGGTGTGTTGACCAGTTGTCTGAGTCCGAGGTTGTCGGTCAGCGATGTGGTGTTGGCGTCGTTGTTGTTCTCCAGGTGGAAATTGAGGTCTCCAAGGAGGACTTTTGGCAGCATTTCCAGCAACCCCACAGACAAAGCTGCTCTCTGCTGCTGAACAGCTGAACCCAGAAACACGTGTCCAGAGATTTACAGCATTTGCTGTACCTAGTAAGGAGAAAAACTACAGTTTACTTTATGGATATAAATGAACTTTGACTGCCTTTAACATGATGGATTGGGGCTGACTGCATGCTGGAGTATGAGGCAAGGTGCTCCCTTTCTGGTTAAACTGCAACAAAGGAGCAAAGACGACTTCTGCAACATTGTATCTTCAACCACTGCCAGCAACTACAATTGTTTCCTGGTCGTGCATCCTCAGAGGACAGCCTGTCTTCAGCCTGCACCAGAATAACCAAGGAATCCCCCTTCTAGTGAATGGGTCACACCCCTGTTTTAGCAGGCACCTCTCTGCAAAGACAACCGGCTGTGTGGGTCCCCTCTCCTGTCAAGTTGGGTGGATCTTGCATAACAGATGGTTGACTGAATTGGTCCTGACAGTCCTAACATCCTACTATCTAACTTTGGGGGATGTGAGAGCTTGGCGCCCCACGCAAGATAGTACCCCTGTGCACTGTGTGTTTTGCAGTTGCCAAGGCTTGTTATCTTCCATCCATGAATTTCTTTGTGCTGCATTGTGCCGCTCCAATCCCCAGTGCTCTATGCTGTGATGCACAGCTTCCTGAGTGGTTCTCCGGTGGCGTGGGATCCTTTGTTATCATGCTGCGTGTGCCTCCATTTGCACCTCCTTTGTTCACCGGGCTATGGGACTCCTGTGCACACTGCCTGTCTAATGTGGGCTCTCTGAGTTGCTAAGAGCCCCCTCTGATTCCCCCTCCTGGGTAGAGTCCACCAGGTCCCTCCTGGTCCCAGGCAGCGCCATTTCCCACTACCCGCAAGCTTTGCGTGTGCCAATGCTTGTTGGCAAAATCCAGAGATGCAAACCAGACTGCAATCTTCCATCCGGCATGAGACATCATCTGCACCAATCAGGAACCCACATCCATCTTGTGCAGTACTCACTGTTGTTCTTCACCTGTGGCTCTTCTTTTGCACCTTTGTCCGGGTTAGCAGAGGCTCCTGTTTTCCCTGGACTCTTCTGTGCTTCTTGGACTTGGTCACCTTCTTCCACAGGTCTTCAGGCCCAGAAATCCACTGTTGGTGTCTTTCAGTCTCTTCTGGTTCTTGCATAATCTTCTTTCTCGTGTTTCTGTGTGTTCTGGGAAAGTTACTGTGTTTTACTCCTGCTTTCCTGGGCTCTGGGGTGGGTTTTAGTACTTACCTTTGATGTTTTCTAGTACTCCCAGCGCCCCTCTACACACTACATTTGCCTAGGTGGGAAACCGCCTTATGCATTCCAATTTGTTGGTGTATGGTTTGTGTTCCCCCTAGGCCCATTTCTAACTATTGTGATTTTCACTAATTGCACTGTTTTCGAACTGTTTTTATGCACATTTTCTGCAAACTAGTGTGTATCACTTACCTCCTAAGGGAGTATAGTCTCTATGGTATTTTTGGCATTTGTGTTACCCAAATAAAATATCTTTATTTTTGTAACACTGAGTATTTTCTTTCATGTGTGTGAGTACTGTGTGACTACAGTGGTATTGCATGAGCTTTGCATGTCTCCTAGATAAGCCTTGGCGGCTCAGCTACAACTACCTCTAGAGAACCTGGCTTCTAGACAAGGCCTACATTTGACTAATAAGGTATAACTGGATCTTGTATAAGGTGTAAGTACCTTAGGTACCTACTACAAACCATGCCAGCCTCCTACAGTTGCCTCTGTTACAGGAGCTTTTAAAGCAGAAATTGGCTTGGTGGATTACTGAATAGATAAAGTGCAACAGAAGTCAGTGGAGGGGTCTAAAGAAGTGGTAACTCCACGAACCACAGTGGGAAGCCTATCCCCTAACTCAGTGGAGGTGATGAACAAACCCTTGAACACTAGTGTAGGTGTGGGAAACCCATGTGTAGCTACTGGCGTGAACATGGAATGGATTGAAGTGGTTTGCCATTAATACACCTCCAGTGAAAACGAAGAGGAAACAACTGCAGGATAGTTGTCCAGGTAAAAAGAGGAGGTTGAATTTTCCCCAGCGGTCTATTAGTGGAAAGGGGAAGCATAAACCGTGTCAACATTTGATCATGGAGGGTGGGGCTCAGCTCCAATTGGGAGACCAGGGAATTAGCACCCCTCTTCAGGAGTAGTGTATGGACTTCATGGAGCGTAGTTTAAATATTACATATACTAAACGTGAAATGCTTATATCAATGATTAATGATGCTGCATAGAAAACAAAACTAATTAGTGTTCTGCTTAAATACGCATCTGAATTTTGACTATAATGTGTGTGGTCACAAATATATACGTGAGCTATGAATGATAAGTAAAACTGTTCATGCTATGATTTATATTAACTGGGGGGCATGCAAAATAAATAACAAAATCAAGAAAAATTGGACTCAAAGAACCAGAGAAAATGAAGAAAGTGAAAGAGAGAAAATGTTCAATGAAATCTGGGAAAAGTTCACATAAAGGGCAAGATGTTGAAATGCGCATTATGCACAAGGTGAAAAATTAAAAGTGAAAGGCCAGAGGAAAGGTCGATGTGATGACGAGCGTCATCAGAGGAGGGACTGATAGAGCGTAGTTTAAATATTACATATACTAAACGTGAAATGCTTATATCAATGATTAATGATGCTGCATAGAAAACGAAAATAATTAGTGTTCTGCTCAAACACGCATCTGAATTTCGACTATAATGTGTGTGGTCACAAATATATACGTGAGCTAATAATGATAAGTAAAACTGTTCATGCTATGATTTATATTAACATTTACGATATTGCATTTGTATTAAAAATCTCATAGGCCTTAAGTTAGCGTGAGTTGTAGATTCGGCTGCCTAGCTCTCATATTAAAGTATTTTCTCTGTTTTTCAGTGTGCTGACTCCCAAAGGGCCATGACCCTGCATTTGTTCCTTTTCTTCATTTTATGTATCAAACCATATTCCGTTCTCATCCGCATGCTAGCTGCCTTAGTATAAATCCAAATACAATTTGAAACAAAAGTAGATTAATCTAATGTACAAGGACATTACACCATGGACAAAGGAACTCATGACCCGAGAAAATGTGCCAAGTGGTGAAGAAACTCCCCGGATGTGCCACCTCCGAAGACGTCAATTATGAAGACCAATCAAAATGTTATGGATTATCATGGGGTGACAATTGGAATGACCTAATGCCTAATTTGATAGGTTAAAGATAGTGAGGTGTAGTAAATGTCCAATAGAACTTTGGGGGAAGGTATTACGAAAAAGGGATAAAAACCCATGTCACAGAAGGGTCGTTAGAACTAGGTAGGGAATGCTATTGATTTCATCTAGAAACTCTGTCACTCTGTTTGGTGACTTTGAAACTTAATAAACCATACTCACCCATATACTGCCCTTTACGCTTCTCCTCCTTATGAGGGAAGCGTCCCCTGTCCTTCAGACGAGGTTAGACTGATGGCGATTCGACAGATGTCCTGAAGACGAAGACTGATCCTGTGTGCTGACCTAATCCTTGGAGGGTAATTATGACAATGCGATTTATAATTTGTCTCTTTGCTTTTCCTTTCTAGGTACCAACTGCTTATTTTTATAGAGGCTATAGCTAGACATTTTTCCAAATTGGTCTTCTAAATAATTTTGCATGAAGCCTAACATGCTGATGCTAATTGGTGGTTAGGATAGGTAATCTCTCTGACTGACGAATATACAGTAGACAAAAGACTGACGTTGCGCTATGCTGAACTGAGACTTACGTGATATTATTTGTACTGTGATCTATGTTCACGCCGTGCTATGTTCTTATGTTTGTGATTCTTGCATTAATGAAATCTTATCACAGTTGCCATATTGTGAATATGCTCTTATGCTTCTTGGTTTTGAGATTGACTCTTTTGCTAGTAGATTGTAATCAATAGGGAATAAAATGCCTAAAATTCTATCAAAAGGTGTGGTTATTCATGGCTGAAAGGTCATGGTTGCGTCAACAAATTGATTAATGCCTATAACTAAATAAAGTGTATGGTGGTGGTGAATATTGATGACATTATTGATATATTGCTTGACATATTAATCAGTTATCTCGTCCTACGGTGTCTCACCACAGTGTCACAAGATTCATTGGCCTAAAATGAGTACTAATGTGTATAAAATTGACTTAAAGGGACGCGTTAACAGTTCTGGTAGCAGAGGATGGTTTGGCCCTTGGGGGCCCTAGGACGGAGAGTCATTGTTTAATTTGTTTTTCTGTGATAATGCAAATTGGAGGTATGATGGGTTTCTAAGTTCACCATGACTTTCCCGGGATCTTGGAGCCTGCCTAAGTGAGTTGGGAATGTTCTCGGCGCCATAATGTATGTGGTTTAGGGTTTTTGCGCTTGCTTAGCTTATGCCTTTTTGCAGGTGATTGTGAAATTTGTGTGTAAGAGTGGGTGAACTCCACAGTATGAGAGTGGGGGAGTCGGCGTACTTCATGTGAGTGTGGCGCTTGATGCTCAAAATTATCCACGTGGTTGGTTGTTGTGTACGGACCTGTCGAGGTCTAAGACTCCGGAGTATGTTTACAAGTGTGGGAGACACTTGAGGTTTATGTTGTAATTTGTGCGGTTTAATAGGTCAATCAGGCGTGGTTGACAAGTCAAGTTTGAGTAGATGCATGTGTGAAACCTTCAATGGAGATTTGGTAAGTTCTAAAGTGCACTAGGACGAGCCATTGACAAATCGAGAGTAGAATTTGCGGGTCGAATTCTGCTTGCGTATGCGGGAACTGACAAGGAGAAAGTAGCGGCTGAGGCTTCAACTGAAATCCCTGTAAAGTTCTGAAGCGAATGTATTACTCTTCCTGTAGTAAACCGGCACTACCGTGTTGTCATTTAAGGTGCTTGCAATAATTGCATTAGTTTGTGTGGGTTCGTATGGGTTCAGTGAGGAGCGGACGAGCCGCAAGACTTTGTCAGCTGCAGTGTGTGTGAGCGTGACGTCAGTGGTGCTGCGCTGAGATAGGTCAGTTGTCGAGAGGGGTCGCGCACAGATTGGCTGCCGTCCGTGAGAGGCAATAGGTTGAGAAAGGTGGGTGAAGAGTGTCCTGGGAACTAAGTCACTTCTGATTAAAATACAAATAAGAGAAAATCGCAAAATGAATTTTGTCAAGGCATTCAAGAGCGCTCTGAAAGGAGACACATATATTGTAGCAACTGATGGGGACCCTACACCACCCGAGGGTACTCCAGCTTATATAGTCATGGAAGAAAAAGGTGTTGCTCCATGTTTATGGATGAAACAGTGGCGCAAACTAACAGAGAAGGAGGGATGTTTAGCGTTTCCGGAATATGGAACGTTTAATATGAGGGTTCTTGGAAGATTGAGGTGGATGTTAAGTGAACAGAAACCACCTCCGAGGCCAGCTCAGTATGAGGCGTTAGCGGTTTGGGATCTAATGGCTCTTAAACAGAGGCAAGAAAAGTTTCAGAGAAGACTGAGAAGGGCAGAAAAATCCTATGCAGAAGCTAGGTGGGATAATGAGAGCAAAATGTGGAGAAGGGGAATTGTTGATGGATTAAAATTATTCCCAGCAATAACACAGGTAGAAGAAACACAGGGAAAGAAAGCCACCTGTAAAACAGATAAAGACTCAGGCAAATCTAAAGAGAATAAAAGACCTTGGGAAGAGGAAGATGATTCAGATGATGAGGAGTTTATGGACAGGTTGTTGCACGATCGCCCACCACCGTATGCGGTGAGCGATAGTGCTCTGAGTACTAGCGTAGACCCTGGGAACCAGACGCAGGACAAGGGAGTTGCTGATACGGTACAGACTAGTGATACGGCTTTGATACAAAATGGTGTCAGTGTACCCACTGCACCAAACATGCCGACACAGTTGCAACCTCCACCTCAGATACAGAGAATCTACCCAGACGTTCCAGTACTGGAGACTAATACAAATCTGATAGTGCCGCCAGACCCGATATACTCGAAATCAAAGTTAATACAGATTGAGTCAACTCCGAAATTACTATCCCAACCACAGCCACAGCTGATACCAGGGTACAACCCAGTAGCTGGTCCGCCATTAGTACCTGTTCCAGGTACTTTGGAACAGACCTATGGAGTTACTGCTCCATGAAGTCTGGGAACAGGTCAGACACCTGCTGCCATATCATTGCCAATCACCGTTGGTCCACCAGTGCCATTGTATGCACAGGGTAAAACTAGCGTATGTGATCAGGGAGTGATGACTCAAGACGTGATAAGAGGAGGGTCTATGGGAAACCCCCAGATAATGGCACCAGGAGAGCAAGCAGTTGAACAGCCGAGGTCTTTAATGGACCTTAGTCCAGTGGGAGCACCCATCGAAGCAATGAGTCAGGCAGGGTTAGGAGTTTTAACTCCACAGACAATGAGTACAAATCCCTCACATTCCCCAATGATGCATGCAGGGAACATTTCGTTACAGGGTTTCACAGTCCAACAGCTAAATGAATGGTTAGAAAAGACTTATACTTCACAAAAGGCTGCAGTGGTTACAGTCGAACCAGAAAAAGAAAAACAAGATGAATACCTGAACTTAGTAAGATTAGGGGCAGCAGCTGCTGAGTTAGTGGAAGGTACAATGGGAGTGAATAGATTGGAGTCATACACGGAAGCAGAATTAAGATTCTTATGTCCCAAAATTACCAAAGAAGTAGGCAAGGTACATCAAAGATTAGCGAACCTGGCAGCTAAATACAATATTGATATCGGAAATACTAAACATCTGAAAAGAAGTTACAGATTGGATTTTGATTCTAAAGACTTTGAACACATGAGGTCTGGGGGAATGAAGGCACACCTAAGAGAATTATTGCAAAGCGCACAAATTTGGGGTGCACTGGAGAAATGGGAAGGCAGGTGGGCAAAGAAAAGAGATAAGGAAAAGGGTGACAGTCCAGGGTCTAACCAAACTAAGGCCTCCCCTGATGTGGATTCGGTAAAAATATTACCTATGAGAGAGACAGCTGGTGGTGTTTTAGTCCATGTACCGTGGTCCAGCGGAGACATCCTATCCTTTACTAATGATTATCCCAGACTAAGAGAGAAACCGATTGAGTGGTATCAACAAACAGACAGGTTTGTGAAACTTGCAAAGTGTCTTTGGGAAGACCTGAACACCTTGTTTGAGATCATTGTTCCGCCTGATTTGTGGCTTGAATGCAAGAGAGACTGGTAGATTGGCTGACGAAGGAGCCGGCAAGAGACAAGGTGACCGGAGCACCCTCTGAAGAGGTGATGAAATATTATCATGAGGTAATTGAGTTTTTGAAACAGAAGGTGTCGCCGAAGGTGACTGATTGGCAGAAAATTGATCGGACCTCTCAAGAGGTTAAGGAATCAATACATGCTTACTATGAAAGGTTGCTAAAGGTATTTAAACACTATAGTGGCACTGAGACAATTGAACCGAAGGACATGAATCATCTTGTATTTAGGTTTGTCGAAGGATTGAGACCAGAAGTTAGTCAGATGATTAAGAATCATTTGATTTGCTGTCAAGCAAAGCAAATTGATGAAGTGTTGCAGTATGCGAAATACTGTAGTGATGAGACTGAATTGAAGCAAAAGAAACTGAAAGAGAAAGTGATGGTGATGCAGATAAGGGCTGCACAGGCAGGAATACAGGGAAACGGAGTTCAACAGATGATACAGCAACAACCGCAAATAAATGGTGTGTTTCAGACCCAGCCGAGGGGTCGAGGTCGAGGGTTTGTGAATCGCGGTCCAGACTTGAATACTGTTGTGGTTCAAAACGATGTGCAAGGGGCTAAAAAAGATGTCACCATATCACGCGTGCGGGGGCGTGGGGCACTGGAAACGGGAGTGCCCGAATATGGTGCAGGATGGTGTCATTCAGCAAAGTGCTAATATCGGTACATTACAAAATGTACGGGGCCCGAAAATGAGACATCAAAACATGAATTTTCAGAACAATCTAGTACAAATGCAAGGGGTACAGCCCATGCAACAGATACAAATGCCGCGTTTTCAGTCAGTGCAAATGCAACCAGTACAACAGCAGATTCCTATGGTACCTAGACAGCAAATGCAATTACTGATGGCTCCGATGGGACAGCAACAGGTGATGCTTCCTCAACAGGTCACAGGTCAGGTAACAAATCAAAATAATACAGTACAACAATTCCCATTACGAGGTGAAAATGGAATGAATGAGGAATGGTCAGACGATAGCTCAGACAGTGAAGGATGCAGGCTTGCAAGAGGGGCCCATATGTGGAAGGAAAGGTGATGGGTTACAAGGTCTCATTACTGGTTGACACAGGAGCCACACGCTCTACAGTTAGAAGTGCAGAGGTTCCAAAATTGCCTCTTTCAGGTCGTACCATGAGAGTGGTTGGAGTAGCAAACCAGTATCTGACAAACCCGATTACAGATCCAGTGCAGGTTGAAATAGGCAACTTTCAGGGGCTACATAGGTTTGTAGTCTGTGACTCGAGTCCGGTATCCCTACTGGGAAGGGACTTACTGTGCAAGACAAAATGTTCAATTACCTGTTCAAATGACGGAATCGAAGTGCAGACAAATAGTGATGATGAGGGAGAGGAAGGACAGTTCTCAGAAGAGGACACAGGAACAGCTAATGAAGATTACTCTTTGATTACTCTGTCCCCGATGCTTAACTTGATTGATTTACCTGTCGAATTACAGGGAACGGTAACAGAGAAAGTATGGGACCTGACTGGAAAGGAAGTAGGACTAATAAAAGGGGTAGAACCAGTTAAAGTCCAGATAAAGCCAAATGCGATGTTCCCTCAGGTGCCACAATATCATGACACAAGACGTTCTCATCGAAGTGTCACAAATAATTGCAGATTTTCTCAGGCAGGGAGTCCTGAAAGAAGTTTTGAGCAGTCCATGTAACTCTCCCATAATGGGTTTGAAGAAGTCTTGTGGGAAAGTTCGAATTGTGCAGGATTTGAGAAAAATAAACAAAATTGTGATAAAATTTTGCCCTGTAGTGCCCAATCCAGCAGTAATAATGTTCCTGGTTCCCTGTGATGCTGAATGGTTTACTGTCGTAGACCTGTCACAAGCCTTCTTTTCGATACCTCTTCATGAGGATAGCCAATTTTTTTTCAGTTTCAAATTCCTGGATAAGGTGTACAGTTGGTGCAGAATTCCTCAAGGATTTTCTGAATCACCGTCCATCTTCAATCAGATATTGAAAAAGGATTTGGAGTCTCTGGTACTGCCTTTTAATTCAACTCTTGTGCAGTACATTGACGATTTCCTGATTGCATCCAAAACTAGAGACAGTTGTAAATACGATACCATTGAATTGCTGAATCATCTGGGAAAATTGGGCATAAGGTATCGCCCAGAAAGTTACAATACTTTCAAAAAGAAGTGAAATACTTAGGGCATTTGATCGAAAGAGGGTCCAGGAGAATATCAAAGGAAAGAATAACAGCCATTTTGCAAATTAACCCTCCAACGACAAAAAGAGATGTCAGGATGTTTTTGGGAATGGTGGGCTGCTGTCGCCAGTGGATACCCAACTTCTCAATCATCTCAAAACCATTGATAAGGCTGACAGGCAAAGAGATCAAGGATGAGCCATATACCATAGCTTTGTCTAAGGAAGAACTTGAGTCATTTATGGAGTTAAGAGAATGCAGGGCACCAGCATTAGGAATGCCTGATTATACGAAACCTCTTCTGTTGTTCTGTCATGAACTTGATGCTTGTTCTTTGTCTGTCTTAACACAGGTTCATGGAGATGCAAATCGCCCTGTAGCATATTTTTCAGCTACCTTGGACCCTGTCGCAGCAGCCTTACTGGGTTGTTTGCGCGGAGTTGCAGCAGTTGGTCAGAGCCTTACACAATGTGAAGGCATAGTCATGGGATACCCCCTAACGGTAATGGTTCCGCATTCAGTTGAAATTCTGTTGCCTCGAACTAAAACTCAGCACATGACAAATGCTAGTCTCACTAGGTATGAGACAATCATACTGAGGTCACCAAATGTCTCACTCAAACGGTGTAATGTATTGAACCCGGCAACCTTACTTCCTGTTGAAAACACTGAAATCAAAAATGAGGAAGAATTTGAACATGACTGTCTTGAGGTAACTGAGCTATGTACCAAACCTCGTCCAGACATTCAGGACACAAAGTTGAAAGAAAATGACTGTATCATGTTTGTCGATGGTTCCTGTCTAAGAGGCTCTGCTGGAACACTGAGAGCTGGTTATGCGGTATGCACTATAGCTGGCATCGTTGAAGCCCCCTGGCTCGAGAGAGCGTTTTCCGCTCAAGTGGCAGAATTAATTGCCCTTACTAAGGCATGCCACACCGCTGTAAATTTGAGAGTCACTATCTATACTGACAGCAGATACGGATTTGGGATTTTACACGATTTTGGCCAACTTTGGTCACAGAGAGGTTTCATGACCTCATCTGGTTCTAATGTGAAAAATGGTGATCAAATAAAGATTTGTTACAAGCAATTCAGTTACCTCTCGAAATTGCCGTGGTGAAATGCAGTGCTCATATTAGATCACAAGACTTTGGGGGTTATTACAACTATGGAGGAGGTGTTAATCCACCCCAAAAGTGACGGTAAAGTGACAGATATACCACCAGCCGTATTACGAGTCCATTATATCCTATGGAACTCGTAAAACGGCTGGTGGTATATCTGTCACTTTACTGCCACTTTTTTGATGGATTAACACCTCCTCCAAAGTTGTAATAACCCCCTTTGTGTCAATGGGAAATGGCTATGCAGATCAAGTCGCAAGGTTTTGCACATTGAACTGTGTATCGTTCAAGGAGCAATGGGAACTATTACCACAAACTGAAAATGACACATGTCTGAACCTTGCATTACGGGTGGTTGACACATTAGATGAGTTAAAAACATTACAGAGTCGTGCAAGTAAAGAGGAGAAACGCTCTTGGCAAAGAATGCAATGTGTACAAAGGGCTGATGATTTGTGGGTCTCAGAGGAAGAAAAACTAGTCTTGCCAAACAGTCTTCTATCTCAGTTTGCCAGGCTATACTACGGACAGGCTCATCTTGGGAGAGATGCAATGATCAGGTCATTTAAAATCGATTGGTTTAATCCAAAATTCAGACATGCTGCCAAGGTCATTTGTCACAGGTGCATCATCTGTCAACAGATGAATGCCGGAAAAGGAACTGTGGTAACTTTGAGCCACATTAGGAGAGCTGGCGGTCCATTCAGCAAGATGCAAATGGACTTCATTGAAATGCCTGTTTGTGGAGGATTGAAATACGTGTTGGTGATTGTGTGTGTTTTCAGTCACTGGATTGAGGCATATCCCACACGCAGGAATGACAGTCTTACAGTTGCAAAATTACTACTTAGGGAACTGATACCAAGGTTCGGGTTTCCGGTCTCTATAGAGTCAGATAGGGGCAGACACTTCGACAATGAGGTGATTAAACTACTGTGTGCCGCACTTAACGTCGAACAAAAGCTGCATTGTAGCTACCGCCCCGAAGCATCAGGACTAGTAGAACAAACAAATGAACGGTACTTTGAAATCGAGAATGGCAAAAATGTGCGCATCTACTAATATGAAATGGCCAGATGCATTACCTTTAGTGCTGATGTCAATGAGAAACACCCCAGACAAGAAAACAGGATTATCCCCCCATGAAATCCTCATGGGTGGAGCTATGAGATTACCAGCAGTACCTGCAAATGCTCTAGTGAATATTACAGATGATATGGTGTTGGATTGCTGCAAGGGTTTGGCTGATGTGATTCGCTCTTTCTCTCACCAGGTGAAAGCTAACACATTGCCACCGATTGGCGATCCAGGCCACTCTCTACAAGCTGGTGACTGGGTGGTTGTCAAGAAGCACGTGAGAAAGTTGTGTCTAGAACCACGTTGGAAAGGGCCATATCAAGTAGTCTTGACAACTACTACTGCTGTAAAGTGTGCCGGAGTTCTAAACTGGATACATGCCAGTCACACAAAAAGGGTAACGTGTCCTGCCGAAGAGGAACTTGAAGTTTCCGGCACAACTGCCTCAGGAAGAGAAGTGTTAGGGCCAGAAAACAGTCAAGAGGAAACTGAGACTACCGGAGAGCCCACTGAGAACAGCCTCGTCCCTCAAGCAGTTAATGAGTTCGAGAGAGATGACAGAGTGCCTATCACAGTAGAGGCAGCAGGAGAACTAAATCAAGGAGAGGTTCTCCCAGAAGTAGACAGATACGGGTTAGAACTCGAACCCAGTACAGACCCAGAAGAAGAAGAGGAAGAGGAAGAAGGAGAAATAGTAGAGAGAAATCAGAGCGAGCCAGAGCCTTCTGAGCCAGCTGCAGGTCCATCAAGTGAGAATGCCATATCACAAGAGGAGGGTGCTGCCCAACGTCCTGAAAAGACACATCGAAAGAAGACGCATAAAGGTGATAACTGGACAGAGAAAACACTCTTCAAGATAAAAGACACACCAAACGAAGCAATAACAGAAGAGAACAATACATCTCGAGTGGAAGACTTAAGTGAAGGAGAACAACAAGGTGAACGAAGACTGAAAAGAAAAAGAGTCGCAAACAGGAGATATACAGGTCCTGAATGGGCGTATGCTACAACATCTGAATGGCAACAAGAATTCCTAGCATTCTGTTTTAATCGAGAAGTACCAGGCCAATACTACGGTACCTGAACGAATCCAAGGAAAACTTGGTTAAAAAAATAAATTGGAAATCTGAAAACTAAAAGAGACTTTATAACTTGCCGAAAGTGACACTAGAACCGG
This sequence comes from Pleurodeles waltl, assembly GCF_031143425.1. Lineage (NCBI taxonomy): Eukaryota > Metazoa > Chordata > Amphibia > Caudata > Salamandridae > Pleurodeles > Pleurodeles waltl. The sequence goes on from NC_090448.1 coordinate 676,056,013, forward strand.
ATTGACTTTTACGAAACCTGATTATGACAAGCTGCTAACCTGATTTGACAAAAGGGGGTCCTGGAGTGAGCGAAGACGCTGTAAATACACGCAGAAAGCAAGAGAATAGTCTAAATCCTCCTCAAGTTGATTGTCGATCTACTGTCTGATTCTATACAGACATGGCTTACAATAGAAGTGATAACAAGGGAAGTAAAGTGTGTGGTTGGCTAGGACTTATAATAGGTGTTGTGTGTGCAATAATAATTGTGGGAGTGATTGTTGGAATGCCATGGATAGAGAAAGAGACCATTAATGCTACTTCAAAACCTGAAACTACAACACTAACACCGTGGGAGAGATTTGAGCAAGATGCAAGACACTTGCATGAGGGAACTAATTCAAAAGGGGAACTTTCTACTAATGTCTTCTATCGCTTGCTAAATGAGTATGTAGAAACCATGGATGCGAAAGATTGTTATGTATGCACTAAGATTCCTTCATCTGTGCAGGAGGAAGTTACTTATCATAGCCTCCCTCTTACTTATGGGATTAGTTACAGCTTGCTACTAACAAGGTTTTATAATCAAGAGCATGTGCAATACTTTTATTCAAATCTGGATGTTGTGTTTTCTTTTGTGCCTGTGATTGAATTCTTAAATAAATTAGCTAAGGAACATGATGTAAAAATAGTTAGAGGATTCTTTGAGCCGACGCTTACATTCGGAACTGCTTATGCACATCGCAATAATTTGACTTGCTTATAATCACCGGTTGAGAAAAGCTTCTTAGATCACACTGATGATAGACGCAAAGCATTGAAGAAGAGATTAGAAAACGCACGTACGCAAATGATTATGCTTACACTGCAATCAAGAAACAAGGCAAATTAGCTATAGATGCATTACATGTAGGTAGGCTTTGTGTATACATAGGCCAAAATCTGAGCAGGACAATTTGTTTGTGGGAACGAGTGAGTGCAGGCATGTGTTTTTGTTTCAGAGTAAATGGACTTTTATGCTGAATGGACAGGATCCAGCGATCCCTGGGATCTATTACATCTGTGGGCTTAATGCTTATTACCGTCTCCCTAAGGGATGGTATGGGACATGTTATTTGGGAATAGTATTCCCAAAGATTTACCAGATTGATGACTTAAAACAAATACCTAAAACGTCTGAATTACAACATCCTAGGCAAAAACGAGAATCAGTGGCGACTGTCATTGGTGATATGTTCAGAGCTATAATCCCTTCAGTGGAGGGGTCTGCAAGACACTCAACGAGTGTCATTGTTGCTCGTTTATTCCGGACAACAGTAAAAAGATTAGAAGTATGCTTACTAACCTTACTATAGATAGTACAGATTTGAAGGATTTGAAAGAACTTGGTGTCTGGGAAAAGTTTGGAAAAGGCATTGCCAGAATTGGGAGCTGGTTTACCAACATTTGGAATGGGGTGTTTGCAAAAATATTAATGGGTCTATTAATTGTTTTGGCCTGTCTATTACGATTCTGGGGGGCATGCAAAATAAATAACAAAATCAAGAAAAATTGGGCTAAAAGAACCAGAAAAAATGAAGAAAGTGAAAGAGAGAAAATGTTTAATGAAATCTGGGAAAGTTCACATAAAGGGCAAGATGTTGAAATGCCCATTATGCACAAGGTGAAAAATTAAAAGTGAAAGGCCAAAGGAAAGGTCGATGTGATGACGAGCGTCATCAGAGGAGGGACTGATAGAGCGTAGTTTAAATATCACATATACTAAACGTGAAATGCTTATATCAATGATTAATGATGCTGCATAGAAAACGAAACTAATTAGTGTTCTGCTTAAACACGCATCTGAATTTCGACTATAATGTGTGTGGTCACAAATATATACGTGAGCTAATAATGATAAGTAAAACTGTTCATGCTATGATTTATATTAACATTTACGATATTGCATTTGTATTAAAAATCTCATAGGCCTTAAGTTAGCGTGAGTTGTAGATTCGGCTGCCTAGCTCTCATATTAAAGTAGTTTCTCTGTTTTTCAGTGTGCTGACTCCCAAAGGGCCATGACCCTGCATTTGTTCCTTTTCTTCATTTTATGTATCAAACCATATTCCGTTCTCATCCGCATGCTAGCTGCCTTAGTATGAATCCAAATACAATTTGAAACAAAAGTAGATTAATCTAATGTACAAGGACATTACACCATGGACAAAGGAACTCATGACCCGAGCAAATGTGCCAAGTGGTGAAGAAACCCCCCGGATGTGCCACCTCCGAAGACGTCAATTATGAAGACCAATCAAAATGTTATGGATTATCATGGGGTGACAATTGGAATTACCTAATGCCTAATTTGATAGGTTAAAGATAGTGGGGTGTAGTAAATGTCCAATCGAATTTTGGGGAAAGGTATTATGAAAAAGGGATAAAAACCCATGTCACAGAAGGGTCGTTAGAACTAGGTAGGGAATGCTATTGATTTCATCCAGAAACTCTGTCACTCTGTTTGGTGACTTTGAGACTTAATAAACCATACTCACCCATATACTGCCCTTTACGCTTCTCCTCCTTATGAGGGAAGCGTCCCCTGTCCTTTAGACGAGGTTAGACTGATGGCGATTCGACAGATGTCCTGAAGACGAAGACTTATCCTGTGTGCTGACCTAATCCTTGGAGGGTAATTATGACAATGCGATTTATAATTTGTCTGTTTGCTTTTCCTTTCTAGGTACCAACTGCTTATTTTTATAGAGGCCATAGCTAGATATTTTTCCAAATTGGTGTTCTAAATAATTTTGAATGAAGCCCAACATGCTGATGCTAATTGGTGGTTAGGATGGGTAATCTCTGTGACTGACGAATATAGACAAAAGACTGACGTTGCGCTATGCTGAACTGAGACTTACGTGATATTATTTGTACTCTGATCTATGTTCACGCCATGCTATGTTCTTATGTTTGTGATTCTTGCATTAATGAAATCTTATCACAGTTGCCATATTGTGAATATGCTCTTATGCTTCTTGGTTTTGAGATTGACTCTTTTGCTAGAAGATTGTAATCAATAGGGAATAAAATGCCTAAAATTCTATCAAAAGGTGTGGTTATTCATGGCTGAAAGGTCATGGTTGCGTCAACAAATTGATTAATGCCTATAACTAAAGTAAAGTGTATGGTGGTGGTGAATATTGATGACATTATTGATATATTGCTTGACATATTAATCAGTTATCTCGTCCTACGGTGTCTCACCACTGTGTCACAAGAATCATTGGCCTAAAATGAGTACTAATGTGTATAAAATTGACTTAAAGGGACGCGTTAACAGTTCTGGTAGCAGAGGATGGTTTGGCCCTTGGGGGCCCTAGGACGGAGAGTCATTGTTTAATTAGTTTTTCTGTGATAATGCAAATTGGAGGTATGATGGGTTTCTAAGTTCACCATGACTTTCCCGCGATCTCGGAGCCTCCCTAAGTGAGTTGGGAATGTTCTCGGCGCCATAATGTATGTGGTTTAGGGTTTTTGCGCTTGCTTAGCTTATGCCTTTTTCCAGGTGATTGTGAAATTTGTGTGTAGGAGTGGGCGAACTCCACAGTATGAGAGTGGGGGAGTCGGCGTACTTCATGTGAGGGTGGCGCTTGATGCTCAAAATTATCCACGTGGTTGGTTGTTGTGTACGGACCTGTCGAGGTCTAAGACTCCGGAGTATGTTTACAAGTGTGGGAGACACTTGGGGTTTATGTTGTAATTTGTGCGGTTTAATAGGTCAATCGGGCGTGGTTGACAAGTCAAGTTTGAGTAGATGCATGTGTGAAACCTTCAATGGAGATTTGGTAAGTTCTAAAGTGCACTAGGACGAGCCATTGACAAATCGAGAGTAGAATTTGCGGGTCGAATTCTGCTTGCGTATGCGGGAACTGACAAGGAGAAAGTAGCGGCTGAGGCTTCAAGTGAAATCCCTGTAAAGTTCTGAAGCAAATGTATTACTCTTTCTGTAGTAAACCGGCAGATTTGTGTTGTTATTTAAGGTGCTTGCAATAATTGCATTAGTTTGTGTGGGTTCGTGTGGGTTCAGTGAGGAGCGGACGAGCCGCAAGACTTTGTCAGCTGCAGTGTGTGTGAGCGTGACGTCAGTGGTGCTGCGCTGAGATAGGTCAGTTGTCGAGAGGGGTCGCGCACAGATTGGCTGCCGTCCGTGAGAGGCAATAGGTTGAGAAAGGTGGGTGAAGAGTGTCCTGGGAACTAAGTCACTTCTGATTAAAATACAAATAAGAGAAAATCGCAAAATTAATTTTGTCAAGGCATTCAAGAGCGCTCTGAAAGGAGACGCATATATTGTAGCAACTGATGGGGAACCTACACCACCCGAGGGTACTCCAGCTTATATAGTCATGGAAGAAAAAGGTGTTGCTCCATGTTTATGGATGAAACAGTGGCGCAAACTAACAGAGAAGGAGGGATGTTTAGCGTTTCCGGAATATGGAACGTTTAATACGAGGGTTCTTGGAAGATTGAGGTGGATGTTAAGTGAACAGAAACCACCTCCGAGGCCAGCTCAGTATGAGGCGTTAGCGGTTTGGGATCTAATGGCTCTTAAACAGAGGCAAGAAAAGTTTCAGAGAAGACTGAGAAGGGCAGAAAAATCCTATGCAGAAGCTAGGTGGGATAATGAGAGCAAAATGTGGAGAAGGGGAATTGTTGATGGATTAAAATTATTCCCAGCAATAACACAGGTAGAAACAAAACAGGGAAAGAAAGCCACCTGTAAAACAGATAAAGACTCAGGCAAATCTAAAGAGAATAAAAGACCTTGGGAAGAGGAAGATGATTCAGATGATGAGGAGTTTATGGACAGGTTGTTGCACGATCGCCCACCACCGTATGCGGTGAGCGATAGTGCTCCGAGTACTAGCGTAGACCCTGGGAACCAGACGAAGGACAAGGGAGTTGCTGATACGGTACAGACTAGTGATACGGCTTTGATACAAAATGGTGTCAGTGTACCCACTGCACCAGACATACCGACACAGTTGCAACCTCCACCTCAGATACAGAGAATCTACCCAGACGTTCCAGTACTGGAGACTAATACAAATCTGATAGTGCCGCCAGACCCGATATACACGAAATCAAAGTTAATACAGATTGAGTCAACTCCGAAATTACTATCCCAAACACAGCCACAGCTGATACCAGGGTACAACCCAGTAGCTGGTCCGCCATTAGTACCTGTTCCGGGTACTTTGGAACAGACCTATGGAGTTACTGCTCCACGAAGTCTGGGAACAGGTCAGACACCTGCTGCCATATCATTGCCAATCACCGTTGGTCCACCAGTGCCATTGTATGCACAGGGTAAAACTGGCATATGTGATCAGGGAGTGATGACTCAAGACGTGATAAGAGGAGGGTCTATGGGAAACCCCCAGATAATGGCACCAGGAGAGCAAGCAGTTGAACAGCCGAGGTCTTTAATGGACCTTAGTCCAGTGGGAGCACCCATCGAAGCAATGAGTCAGACAGGGTTAGGATTTTTAACTCCACAGACAATGAGTACAAATCCCTCACATTCCCCAATGATGCATGCAGGGAACATTTCGTTACAGGGTTTCACAGTCCAACAGCTAAATGAATGGTTAGAAAAGACTTATACTTCACAAAAGGCTGCAGTGGTTACAGTCGAACCAGAAAAAGAAAAACAAGATGAATACCTGAACTTAGGAAGATTAGGGGCAGCAGCTGCTGAGTTAGTGGAAGATACAATGGGAGTGAATAGATTGGAGTCATACACGGAAGCAGAATTAAGATTCTTATGTCCCAAAATTAACAAAGAAGTAGGCAAGGTACATCAAAGATTAGCGAAGCTGGCTGCTAAATACAATATTGATATCAGAAATACTAAACATCTGAAAAGAAGTTACAGATTGGATTTTGATTCTAAAGACTTTGAACACATGAGGTCTGGGGGAATGAAGGCACACCTAAGAGAATTATTGCAAAGCGCACAAATTTGGGGTGCACTGGAGAAATGGGAAGGCAGGTGGGCAAAGAAAAGAGATAAGGAAAAGGGTGACAGTCCAGGGTCTAACCAAACTAAGGCCTCCCCTGATGTGGATTCGGTAAAAATATTACCTATGAGAGAGACAGCTGGTGGTGTTTTAGTCCATGTACCGTGGTCCAGCGGAGACATCCTATCCTTTACTAATGATTATCCCTGACTAAGAGAGAAACCGATCGAGTGGTATCAACAAACAGACAGGTTTGTGAAACTTGCAAAGTGTCTTTGGGAAGACCTGAACACCTTGTTTGAGATCATTGTTCCACCTGATTTGTGGCTTGAATGCAAGAGAGACTGGTAGATTGGCTGACGAAGGAGCCGGCAAGAGACAAGGTGACCGGAGCACCCTCTGAAGAGGTGATGAAATATTATCATAAGTTAATTGAGTTTTTGAAACAGAAGGTGTCGCCGAAGGTGACTGATTGGCAGAAAATTGATCGGACCTCTCATGAGGTTAAGGAATCAATACATGCTTACTATGAAAGGTTGCTAAAGGTATTTAAACACTATAGTGGCACTGAGACAATTGAACCGAAGGACATGAATCATCTTGTATTTAGGTTTGTCGAAGGATTGAGACCAGAAGTTAGTCAGATGATTAAGAATCATTTGATTTGCTGGCAAGCAAAGCCAATTGATGAAGTGTTGCAGTATGCGAAATACTGTAGTGATGAGACTGAATTGAAGCAAAAGAAACTGAAAGAGAAAGTGATGGTGATGCAGATAAGGGCTGCACAGGCAGGAATACAGGGAAACGGAGTTCAACAGATGATACAGCAACAACCGCAAATAAATGGTGTGTTTCAGACACAGCCGAGGGGTCGAGGTCGAGGGTTTGTGAATCGCGGTCCAGACTTGAATACTGTTGTGGTTCAAAACGATGTGCAAGGGGCAAAAAAAGATGTCACCATATCACGCGTGCGGGGGGCACTGGAAACAGGAGTGCCCGAATATGGTGCAGGATGGTGTCATTCAGCAAAGTGCTAATATCGGTACATTACAAAATGTACAGGGCCCGAAAATGAGACATCAAAACACGAATTTTCAGAACAATCTAGTACAAATGCAAGGGGTACAGCCCATGCAACAGATACAAATGCCGCGTTTTCATTCAGTGCAAATGCAACCAGTACAACAGCAGATTCCTATGGTACCTAGAAGGCAAATGCAATTACTGATGGCTCCGATGGGACAGCAACAGGTGATGCTTCCTCAACAGGTCACAGGTCAGGTAACAAATCAAAATAATACAGTACAACAATTCCCATTATGAGGTGAAAATGGAATGAATGAGGAATGGTCAGACGATAGCTCAGACAGTGAAGAATGCAGGCTTGCAAGAGGGGCCCATATGTGGAAGGAAAGGTGATGGGTTACAAGGTCTCATTACTGGTTGACACAGGAGCCACACGCTCTACAGTTAGAAGTGCAGAGGTTCCAAAATTGCCTCTTTCAGGGCGTACCATAAGAGTGGTTGGAGTAGCAAACCAGTATCTGACAAACCCGATTACAGATCCAGTGCAGGTTGAAATCGGCAACTTTCAGGGGCTACATAGGTTTGTAGTCTGTGACTCGAGTCCGGTATCCCTACTGGGAAGGGACTTACTGTGCAAGACAAAATGTTCAATTACCTGTTCAAATGACGGAATCGAAGTGCAGACAAATAGTGATGATGAGGGAGAGGAAGGACAGTTCTCAGAAGAGGACACAGGAACAGCTAATGAAGATTACCCTTTGATTACTCTGTCCCCGATGCTTAACTTGATTGATTTACCTGTCGAATTACAGGGAACGGTAACAGAGAAAGTATGGGACCTGACTGGAAAGGAAGTAGGACTAATAAAAGGGGTAGAACCAGTTAAAGTCCAGATACAGCCAAATGCGATGTTCCCTCAGGTGCCACAATATCATATGACACAAGACGTTCTCATCGAAGTGTCACAAATAATTGCAGATTTTCTCAGGCAGGGAGTCCTGAAAGAAGTTTTGAGCAGTCCATGTAACTCTCCCATAATGGGTTTGAAGAAGTCCTGTGGGAAAATTCGAATTGTGCAGGATTTGAGAAAAATAAACAAAATTGTGATAAAATGTTGCCCTGTAGAGCCCAATCCAGCAGTAATAATGTTCCTGGTTCCCTGTGATGCTGAATGGTTTACTGTCGTAGACCTGTCACAAGCCTTCTTTCCGATACCTCTTCATGAGGATAGCCAATTTTTGTTCAGTTTCAAACTCCTGGATAAGGTGTACAGTTGGTGCAGAATTCCTCAAGGATTTTCTGAATCACCGTCCATCTTCAATCAGATATTGAAAAAGGATTTGGAGTCTCTGGTACTGCCTTTTAATTCAACTCTTGTGCAGTACATTGACAATTTCCTGATTGCATCCAAAACTAGAGACAGTTGTAAATACGATACCATTGAATTGCTGAATCATCTGGGAAAATTGGGCATAAGGTATCGCCCAGAAAGTTACAATACTGTCAAAAAGAAGTTAAATACTTAGGGCATTTGATCGAAAGAGGGTCCAGGAGAATATCAAAGGAAAGAATAACAGCCATTTTGCAAATTAACTCTCCAACGACAAAAAGAGATGTCAGGATGTTTTTGGGAATGGTGGGCTGCTGTCGCCAGTGGATACCCAACTTCTCAATCATCTCAAAACCATTGATAAGGCTGACAGGCAAAGAGATCAAGGATGAGCCATATACCATAGCTTTGTCTAAGGAAGAACTTGAGTCATTTATGGAGTTAAGAGAATGCATGTGCAGGGCACCAGCATTAGGAATGCCTGATTATACGAAACCTCTTCTGTTGTTCTGTCATGAACTTGATGCTTGTTCTTTGTCTGTCTTAACACAGGTTCATGGAGATGCAAATCGCCCTGTAGCATATTTTTCAGCTACCTTGGACCCTGTCGCAGCAGCCTTACTGGGTTGTTTGCGCGCAGTTGCAGCAGTTGGTCAGAGCCTTACACAATGTGAAGGCATAGTCATGGGATACCCCCTAACGGTAATGGTTCCGCATTCAGTTGAAATTCTGTTGCCTCGAACTAAAACTCAGCACATGACAAATGCTAGTCTCACTAGGTATGAGACAATCATACTGAGGTCACCAAATGTCTCACTCAAACGGTGTAATGTATTGAACCCGGCAACCTTACTTCCTGTTGAAAACACTGAAATCAAAAATGAGGAAGAATTTGAACATGACTGTCTTGAGGTAACTGAGCTATGTACCAAACCTCGTCCAGACATTCAGGACACAAAGTTGAAAGAAAATGACTGTATCATGTTTGTCGATGGTTCCTGTCTAAGAGGCTCTGCTGGAACACTGAGAGCTGGTTATGCGGTATGCACTATAGCTGGCATCGTTGAAGCCCCCTGGCTCGAGAGAGTGTTTTTTCCGCTCAAGTGGCAGAATTAATTGCCCTTACTAAGGCATGCCACACAGCTGTAAATTTGAGAGTCACTATCTATACTGACAGCAGATACGGATTTGGGATTGTACACGATTTTGGCCAACTTTGGTCACAGAGAGGTATCATGACCTCATCTGGTTCTCCCGTGAAAAATGGTGAGCAAATAAAGGATTTGTTACATGCAATTCAGTTACCTCTTGAAATTGCCGTGGTGAAATGCAGTGCTCATATTAGATCACAAGACTTTGGGGGTTATTACAACTTTGGAGGAGGTGTTAATCCATCCCAAAAGTGACGGTAAAGTGACGGATATACCACCAGCCGTATTACGAGTCCATTATATCCTATGGAACTCGTAATACGGCTGGTGGTATATCCGTCACTTTACCGACACTTTTGGGACGGATTAACACCTCCTCCAAAGTTGTAATAACCCCCTTTGTGTCCATGGGAAATGGCTATGCAGATCAAGTCGCAAGGTTTTGAGCATTGAACTGTATATCGTTCAAGGAGCAATGGGAACTATTACCACAAACTGAAAATGACACATGTCTGAACCTTGCATTACGGGTGGTTGACACATTAGATGAGTTAAAAACATTACAGAGTCGTGCAAGTAAAGAGGAGAAACGCTCTTGGCAAAGAATGCAATGTGTACAAAGGGCTGATGATTTGTGGGTCTCAGAGGAAGAAAAACTAGTCTTGCCAAACAGTCTTCTATCTCAGTTTGCCAGGCTATACCACGGACAGGCTCATCTTGGGAGAGATGCAATGATCAGGTCATTTAAAATCGATTGGTTTAATCCAAAATTCAGACATGCTGCCAAGGTCATTTGTCACAGGTGCATCATCTGTCAACAGATGAATGCCGGAAAAGGAACTGTGGTAACTTTGAGCCACATTAGGAGAGCTGGCGGTCCATTCAGCAAGATGCAAATGGACTTCATTGAAATGCCTGTTTGTGGAGGATTGAAATACGTGTTGGTGATTGTGTGTGTTTTCAGTCACTGGATTGAGGCATATCCCACACGCAGGAATGACAGTCTTACAGTTGCAAAATTACTACTTAGGGAACTGATACCAAGGTTCGGGTTTCCGGTCTCTATAGAGTCAGATAGGGGCAGACACTTTGACAATGAGGTGATTAAACTACTGTGTGCCGCACTTAACGTCGAACAAAAGCTGCATTGTAGCTACCGCCCGAAGCATCAGGACTAGTAGAACAAACAAATGAACGGTACTTTGAAATCGAGAATGGCAAAAATGTGCGCATCTACTAATATGAAATGGCCAGATGCATTACCTTTAGTGCTGATGTCAATGAGAAACACCCGAGACAAGAAAACGGGATTATCCCCCCATGAAATCCTCATGGGTGGAGCTATGAGATTACCAGCAGTACCTGCAAATGCTCTAGTGAATATTACAGATGATATGGTGTTGGATTACTGCAAGGGTTTGGCTGATGTGATTCACTCTTTCTCTCACCAGGTGGAAGCTAACACATTGCCACCGATTTGGGATCCAGGCCACTCTCTACAAGCTGGTGACTGGGTGGTTGTCAAGAAGCACGTGAGAAAGTCGTGTCTAGAACCACGTTGGAAAGGGCCATATCAAGTAGTCTTGACAACTACTACTGCTGTAAAGTGTGCCGGAGTTCCAAACTGGATACATGCCAGTCACACAAAAAGGGTAACGTGTCCTGCCGAAGAGGAACTTGAAGTTTCCGGCACAACAGCCTCAGGAAGAGAAGTGTCAGGGCCAGAAAACAGTCAAGAAGAAACTGAGACTACCGGAGAGCCCACTGAGAACAGCCTCGTCCCTCAAGCAGTTAATGAGTTCGAGAGAGGTGACAGAGTGCCTATCTCAGTAGAGGCAGCAGGAGAACTAAATCAAGGAGAGGTTCTCCCAGAAGTAGACAGATACGGGTTAGAACTCGAACCCGGTACAGACCCAGAAGAAGAAGAGGAAGAAGAAGAAGGAGAAATAGTAAAGAGAAATCAGAGCGAGCCAGAGCCTTCTGAGCCAGCTGCAGGTCCATCAAGTGAGAATGCCATATCACAAGAGGAGGGTGCTGCCCAACGTCCTGAAAAGACACATCGAAAGAAGACGCATAAAGGTGATAACTGGACAGAGAAAACACTCTTCAAGATAAAAGACACACCAAACGAAACAATAACAGAAGAGAACAATACATCTCGAGTGGAAGACTTAAGTGAAGGAGAACAACAAGGTGAACGAAGACTGAAAAGAAAAAGAGTCGCAAACAGGAGATATACAGGTCCTGAATGGGCGTATGCTACAACATCTGAATGGCAACAAGAATTCCTAGCATTCTGTTTTGATCGAGAAGTACCAGGCAAATACTACGGTACCTGAACGAATCCAAGGAAAACTTGGTTAAAAAAATAAATTGGAAATCTGAAAACTAAAAGAGACTTTATAACTTGCCGAAAGTGACACTAGAACCGGATTGACTTTTAAGAAACCTGATTATGACAAGCTGCTAACCTGATTTGACAAAAGGGGGTCCTGGAGTGAGCGAAGACGCTGTAAATACACGCAGAAAGCAAGAGAATAGTCTAAATCATCCTCAAGTTGATTTTCGATCTACTATCTGATTCTATACAGACATGGCTTACAATAGAAGTAATAACAAGGGAAGTAAAGTGTGTGGTTGGCTAGGACTTATAATAGGTGTTGTGTGTGCAATAATAATTGTGGGAGTGATTGTGCGAATGCCATGGATAGAGAAAGAGACCATTAATGCTACTTCAAAACCTGAAACTACAACACTAACACCGTGGGAGAGATTTGAGCAAGATGCAAGACACTTGCATGAGGGAACTAATTCAAAAGGGGAACTTTCTACTAATGTCTTCTATCGCTTGCTAAATGAGTATGTAGAAGCCATGGATGCGAAAGATTGTTATGTATGCACTAAGATTCCTTCATCTGTGCAGGAGGGAGTTACTTATCATAGCCTCCCTCTTACTTATGGGATTAGTTGCAGCTTGCTACTAACAAGGTTTTATAATCAAGAGCATGTGCAATACTTTTATTCAAATCTGGATGTTGTGTTTTCTTTTGTGCCTGTGATTGAATTCTTAAATAAATTAGCTAAGGAACATGATGTAAAAATAGTTAGAGGATTCTTTGAGCCGACGCTTACATTCGGAACTGCTTATGCACATCTCAATAATTTGACTTGCTTATAATCACCGGTTGAGAAAAGCTTCTTAGATCACACTGATGATAGACGCAAAGCATTGAAGAAGAGATTAGAAAACGCACGTACGCAAATGATTATGCTTACACTGCAATCAAGAAACAAGGCAAATTAGCTATAGATGCATTACATGTAGGTAGGCTTTGTGTATACATAGTCCAAAATCTGAGCAGGACAATTTGTTTGTGGGAACGAGTGAGTGCAGGCATGTGTTTTTGTTTCAGAGTAAATGGACTTTTATGCTGAATGGACAGGATCCAGCGATCCCTGGGATCTATTACATCTGTGGGCTTAATGCTTATTACCGTCTCCCTAAGGGATGGTATGGGACATGTTATTTGGGAATAGTATTCCCAAAGATTTACCAGATTGATGACTTAAAACAAATACCTAAAACGTCTGAATTACAACATCCTAGGCAAAAACGAGAATCAGTGGCGGCTGTCATTGGTGATATATTCGGAGCTATAATCCCTTCAGTGGACGTTATCTTGAATTCTATGAAGATTCAAAAGTTGTCTACTATTGTGGATAACATGCTGACAAATTTCACAGGGGCCATACTCCTGATGGATACTGAACTTGCTACAGAAAGAGCTATGACTCTTCAAAATCGGCTTGCTTTAGACATTCTTTTAGCAAAGAGTGGAGGGGTCTGCAAGACACTCAACGAGTGTCATTGTTGCTCGTTTGTTCCGGACAACAGTAAAAAGATTAGAAGTATGCTTACTAACCTTACTAGAGATAGTACAGATTTGAAGGATTTGAAAGAACTTGGTGTCTGGGAAAAGTTTGGAAAAGGCATTGCCAGAATTGGGAGCTGGTTTACCAACATTTGGAATGGGGTGTTTGCAAAAATATTAATGGGTCTATTAATTGTTTTGGCCTGTCTATTACGATTCTGGGGGGCATGCAAAATAAATAACAAAATCAAGAAAAATTGGGCTAAAAGAACCAGAAAAAATTAAGAAAGTGAAAGAGAGAAAATGTTTAATGAAATCTGGGAAAGTTCACATAAAGGGCAAGATGTTGAAATGCCCATTATGCACAAGGTGAAAAATTAAAAGTGAAAGGCCAAAGGAAAGGTCGATGTGATGACGAGCGTCATCAGAGGAGGGACTGATAGAGCGTAGTTTAAATATTACATACACTAAACGTGAAATGCTTATATCAATGATTAATGATGCTGCATAGAAAACGAAACTAATTAGTGTTCTGCTTAAACACGCATCTAAATTTCGACTATAATGTGTGTGGTCACAAATATATACGTGAGCTAATAATGATAAGTAAAACTGTTCATGCTATGATTTATATTAACATTTACGATATTGCATTTGTATTAAAAATCTCATAGGCCTTAAGTTAGCGTGAGTTGTAGATTCTGCTGCCTAGCTCTCATATTAAAGTAGTTTCTCTGTTTTTCAGTGTGCTGACTCCCAAAGGGCCATGACCCTGCATTTGTTCCTTTTCTTCATTTTATGTATCAAACCATATTCCGTTCTCATCCGCATGCTAGCTGCCTTAGTATGAATCCAAATACAATTTGAAACAAAAGTAGATTAATCTAATGTACAAGGACATTACACCATGGACAAAGGAACTCATGACCCGAGAAAATGTGCCAAGTGGTGAAGAAACCCCCCGGATGTGCCACCTCCGAAGACGTCAATTATGAAGACCAATCAAAATGTTATGGATTATCATGGGGTGACAATTGGAATTACCTAATGCCTAATTTGATAGGTTAAAGATAGTGGGGTGTAGTAAATGTCCAATCGAATTTTGGGGGAAGGTATTATGAAAAAGGGATAAAAACCCATGTCACAGAAGGGTCGTTATAACTAGGTAGGGAATGCTATTGATTTCATCCAGAAACTCTGTCACTCTCTTTGGTGACTTTGAGACTTAATAAACCATACTCACCCATATACTGCCCTTTATGCTTCTCCTCCTTATGAGGGAAGCGTCCCCTGTCCTTTAGACGAGGTTAGACTGATGGCGATTCGACAGATGTCCTGAAGATGAAGACTGATCCTGTGTGCTGACCTAATCCTTGGAGGGTAATTATGACAATGCGATTCATAATTTGTCTGTTTGCTTTTCCTTTCTAGGTACCAACTACTTATTTTTATAGAGGCCATAGCTAGATATTTTTCCAAATTGGTGTTCTAAATAATTTTGCATGAAGCCCAACATGCTGATGCTAATTGGTGGTTAGGATGGGTAATCTCTCTGACTGACGAATATAGACAAAAGACTGATGTTGCGCTATGCTGAACTGAGACTTACGTGATATTATTTGTACTCTGATCTATGTTCACGCCGTGCTATGTTCTTATGTTTGTGATTCTTGCATTAATGAAATCTTATCACAGTTGCCATATTGTGAATATGCTCTTATGCTTCTTGGTTTTGAGATTGACTCTTTTGCTAGAAGATTGTAATCAATAGGGAATAAAATGCCTAAAATTCTATCAAAAGGTGTGGTTATTCATGGCTGAAAGGTCATGGTTGCGTCAACAAATTGATTAATGCCTATAACTAAAGTAAAGTGTATGGTGGTGGTGAATATTGATGATATTATTGATATATTGCTTGACATATTAATCAGTTATCTCGTCCTATGGTGTCTCACCACTGTGTCACAAGATTCATTGGCCTAAAATGAGTACTAATGTGTATAAAATTGACATAAACGGACGCGTTAACACTTCTGGTAGCAGAGGATGGTTTGGCCCTTGGGGGCCCTAGGACGTATAGAGTCATTGTTTAATTAGTTTTTCTGTGATAATGCAAATTGGAGGTATGATGGGTTTCTAAGTTCACCATGACTTTCCCGCGATCTCGGAGCCTGCCTAAGTGAGTTGGGAATGTTCTTGGCGCCATAATGTATGTGGTTTAGGGTTTTTGCGCTTGCTTAGCTTATGCCTTTTTCCAGGTGATTGTGAAATTTGTGTGTAGGAGTGGGCGAACTCCACAGTATGAGAGTGGGGGAGTCGGCGTACTTCATGTGAGTGTGGCGCTTGATGCTCAAAATTATCCACGTGGTTGGTTGTTGTGTACGGACCTGTCGAGGTCTAAGACTCTGGAGTATGTTTACAAGTGTGGGAGACACTTGGGGTTTATGTTGTAATTTGTGCGGTTTAATAGGTCAATCGGGCGTGGTTGACAAGTCAAGTTTGAGTAGATGCATGTGTGAAACCTTCAATGGAGATTTGGTAAGTTCTAAAGTGCACTAGGACGAGCCATTGACAAATCGAGAGTAGAATTTGCGGGTCGAATTCTGCTTGCGTATGCGGGAACTGACAAGGAGAAAGTAGCGTCTGAGGCTTCAAGTGAAATCCCTGTAAAGTTCTGAAGCGAATGTATTACTCTTCCTGTAGTAAACCGGCAGATTTGTGTTGTCATTTAAGGTGCTTGCAATAATTGCATTAGTTTGTGTGGGTTCGTGTGGGTTCAGTGAGGAGCGGACGAGCCGCAAGACTTTGTCAGCTGCAGTGTGTGTGAGCGTGACGTCAGTGGTGCTGCGCTGAGATAGGTCAGTTGTCGAGAGGGGTCGCGCACAGATTGGCTGCCGTCCGTGAGAGGCAATAGGTTGAGAAAGGTGGGTGAAGAGTGTCCTGGGAAATAAGTCACTTCTGATTATAATACAAATAAGAGAAAATCGCAAAATGAATTTTGTCAAGGCATTCAAGAGCGCTCTGAAAGGAGACGCATATATTGTAGCAACTGATGGGGAACCTACACCACCCGAGGGTACTCCAGCTTATATAGTCATGGAAGAAAAAGGTGTTGCTCCATGTTTATGGATGAAACAGTGGCGCAAACTAACAGAGAAGGAGGGATGTTTAGCGTTTCCGGAATATGGAACGTTTAATACGAGGATTCTTGGAAGATTGAGGTGGATGTTAAGTGAACAGAAACCACCTCCGAGGCCAGCTCAGTATGAGGCGTTAGCGGTTTGGGATCTAATGGCTCTTAAACAGAGGCAAGAAAAGTTTCAGAGAAGACTGAGAAGGGCAGAAAAATCCTATGCAGAAGCTAGGTGGGATAATGAGAGCAAAAAGTGGAGAAGGGGAATTGTTGATGGATTAAAATTATTCCCAGCAATAACACAGGTAGAAAAAAAACAGGGAAAGAAAGACACCTGTAAAACAGATAAAGACTCAGGCAAATCTAAAGAGAATAAAAGACATTGGGAAGAGGAAGATGATTCAGACGATGAGGAGTTTATGGACAGGTTGTTGCACGATCGCCCACCACCGTATGCGGTGAGCGATAGTGCTCCGAGTACTAGCGTAGACCCTGGGAACCAGACGCAGGACAAGGGAGTTGCTGATACGGTACAGACTAGTGATACGGCTTTGATACAAAATGGTGTCAGTGTACCCACTGCACCAGACATACCGACACAGTTGCAACCTCCACCTCAGATACAGAGAATCTACCCAGATGTTCCAGTACTGGAGACTAATACAAATCTGATAGTGCCGCCAGACCCGATATACACGAAATCAAAGTTAATACAGATTGAGTCAACTCCGAAATTACTATCCCAACCACAGCCACAGCTGATACCAGGGTACAACCCAGTAGCTGGTCCGCCATTAGTACCTGTTCTGGGTACTTTGGAACAGACCTATGGAGTTACTGCTCCACAAAGTCTGGGAACAGGTCAGACACCTGCTGCCATATCATTGCCAATCACCGTTGGCCCACCAGTGCCATTGTATGCACAGGGTAAAACTGGCGTATGTGATCAGGGAGTGATGACTCAAGACGTGATAAGAGGAGGGTCTATGGGAAACCCCCAGATAATGGCACCAGGAGAGCAAGCAGTTGAACAGCTGAGGTCTTTAATGGACCTTAGTCCAGTGGGAGCACCCATCGAAGCAATGAGTCAGACAGGGTTAGGATTTTTAACTCCACAGACAATGAGTACAAATCCCTCACATTCCCCAATGATGCATGCAGGGAACATTTCGTTACAGGGTTTCACAGTCCAACAGCTAAATGAATGGTTAGAAAAGACTTATACTTCACAAAAGGCTGCAGTGGTTACAGTCGAACCAGAAAAAGAAAACAAGATGAGTACCTGAACTTAGTAAAACTAGGGGCAGAAGCTGCTGAGTTAGTGGAAGGTACAATGGGAGTGAATAGATTGGAGTCATACACGGAAGCAGAATTAAGATTCTTATGTCCCAAAATGACCAAAGAAGTAGGCAAGGTACATCAAAGATTAGCGAACATGGCAGCTAAATACAATATTGATATCGGAAATACTAAACATCTGAAAAGAAGTTACAGATTAGATTTTGAGTCTAAAGTCTTTGAACACATGAGGTCTGGGGGAATGAAGGCACACCTAAGAGAATTATTGCAAAGCGCACAAATTTGGGGTGCACTGGAGAAATGGGAAGGCAGGTGGGCAAAGAAAAGAGATAAGGAAAAGGGTGACAGTCCAGGATCTAACCAAACTAAGGCCTCCCCTGATGTGGATTCGGTAAAAATATTACCTATGAGAGAGACAGCTGGTGGTGTTTTAGTCCATGTACCGTGGTCCAGCGGAGACATCCTATCCTTTACTAATGATTATCCCAGACTAAGAGAGAAACCGTTCGAGTGGTATCAACAAACAGACAGGTTTGTGAAACTTGCAAAGTGTCTTTGGGAAGACCTGAACACCTTGTTTGAGATCATTGTTCCGCCTGATTTGTGGCTTGAATGCAAGAGAGACTGGTACATTGGCTGACGAAGGAGCCGGCAAGAGACAAGGTGACCGGAGCACCCTCTGAAGAGGTGATGAAATATTATCATAAGGTAATTGAGTTTTTGAAACAGAAGGTGTCGCCGAAGGTGACTGATTGGCAGAAAATTGATCGGACCTCTCAAGAGGTTAAGGAATCAATACATGCTTGCTATGAAAGGTTGCTAAAGGTATTTAAACACTACAGTGGTACTGAGACAATTGAACCGAAGGACATGAATCATCTTGTATTTAGGTTTGTCGAAGGATTGAGACCAGAAGTTAGTCAGATGATTAAGAATCATTTGATTTGCTGGCAAGCAAAGCCAATTGATGAAGTGTTGCAGTATGCGAAATACTGTAGTGATGAGAATGAATTGAAGCAAAAGAAACTGAAAGAGAAAGTGATGGTGATGCAGATAAGGGCTGCACAGGCAGGAATACAGGGAAACGGAGTTCAACAGATGATACAGCAACAACCGCAAATAAATGGTGTGTTTCAGACACAGCCGAGGGGTCGAGGTCGAGGGTTTGCGAATCGCGGTCCAGACTTGAATACTGTTGTGGTTCAAAACGATGTGCAAGGGGCGAAAAAGATGTCACCATATCACGCGTGCGGGGGCGTGGGGCACTGGAAACGGGAGTGCCCGAATATGGTGCAGGATGATGTCATTCAGCAAAGTGCTAATATCGGTACATTACAAAATGTACGGGCCCGAAAATGATACATCAAAACACGAATTTTCAGAACAATCTAGTACAAATGCAAGGGGTACAGCCCATGCAACAGATACAAATGCCGCGTTTTCAGTCAGTGCAAATGCAACCAGTACAACAGCAGATTCCTATGGTACCTAGACAGCAAATGCAATTACTGATGGCTCCGATGGGACAGCAACAGGTGATGCTTCCTCAACAGGTCACAGGTCAGGTAACGAATCAAAATAATACAGTACAACAATTCCCATTACGAGGTGAAAATGGAATGAATGAGGAATGGTCAGACGATAGCTCAGACATTGAAGAATGCAGGCTTGCAAGAGGGGCCCATATGTGGAAGGAAAGGTGATGGGTTACAAGGTCTCATTACTGGTTGACACAGGAGCCACACGCTCCACAGTTAGAAGTGCAGAGGTTCCAAAATTGCCTCTTTCAGGGCGTACCATAAGAGTGGTTGGAGTAGCAAACCAATATCTGACAAACCCGATTACAGATCCAGTGCAGGTTGAAATCGGCAACTTTCAGGGGCTACATAGGTTTGTAGTCTGTGACTCGAGTCCGGTATCCCTATTGGGAAGGGACTTACTGTGCAAGACAAAATGTTCAATTACGTGTTCAAATGACGGTATCGAAGTGCAGACAAATAGTGATGATGAGGGAGAGGAAGGACAGTTCTCAGAAGAGGACACAGGAACAGCTAATGAAGATTACCCTTTCATTACTCTGTCCCCGATGCTTACCTTGATTGATTTACCTGTCGAATTACAGGGAACGGTAACAGAGAAAGTATGGGACCTGACTGGAAAGGAAGTAGGACTAATAAAAGGGGTAGAACCAGTTAAAGTCCAGATAAAGCCAAATGCGATGTTCCCTCAGGTGCCACAATATCATATGACACAAGACGTTCTCATCGAAGTGTCACAAATAATTGCAGATTTTCTCAGGCAGGGAGTCCTGAAAGAAGTTTTGAGCAGTCCATGTAACTCTCCCATAATGGGTTTGAAGAAGCCTTGTGGGAAAGTTCGAATTGTGCAGGATTTGAGAAAAATAAACACAATTGTGATAAAATGTTGCCCTGTAGTGCCCAATCCAGCAGTATTAATGTTCCTGGTTCCCTGTGATGCTGAATGGTTTACTGTCGTAGACCTGTCACAAGCCTTCTTTTCGATACCTCTTCATGAGGATAGCCAATTTTTGTTCAGTTTCAAATTCCTGGATAAGGTGTACAGTTGGTGCAGAATTCCTCAAGGATTTTCTGAATCACCGTCCATCTTCAATCAGATATTGAAAAAGGATTTGGAGTCTCTGGTACTGCCTTTTAATTCAACTCTTGTGCAGTACATTGACGATTTCCTGATTGCATCCAAAACTAGAGACAGTTGTAAATACGATACCATTGCTTTGCTGAATCATCTGTGAAAATTGGGCATAAGGTATCGCCCAGGAAGTTACAATACTGTCAAAATGAAGTGAAATACTTAGGGCATTTGATCGAAAGAGGGTCCAGGAGAATATCAAAGGAAAGAATAACAGCCATTTTGCAAATTAACCCTCCAACGACAAAAAGAGATGTCAGGATGTTTTTGGGAATGGTGGGCTACTGTCGCCAGTGGATACCCAACTTCTCAATCATCTCAAAACCATTGATAAGGCTGACAGGCAAAGAGATCAAGGATGAGCCATATACCATAGCTTTGTCTAAGGAAGAACTTGAGTCATTTATGGAGTTAAGAGAATGCATGTGCAGGGCACCAGCATTAGGAATGCCTGATTATACGAAACCGTTTCTGTTGTTCTGTCATGAACTTGATGCTTGTTCTTTGTCTGTCTTGACACAGGTTCATGGAGATGCAAATCGCCCTGTAGCATATTTTTAAGCTACCTTGGACCCTGTCGCAGCAGCCTTACTGGGTTGTTTACGCGCAGTTGCAGCAGTTGGTCAGAGCCTTACACAATGTGAAGGCATAGTCATGGGATACCCCCTAACGGTAATGGTTCCGCATTCAGTTGAAATTCTGTTGACTCGAACTAAAACTCAGCACATGACAAATGCTAGTCTCACTAGGTATGAGACAATCATACTGGGGTCACCAAATGTCTCACTCAAACGGTGTAATGTATTGAACCCGGCAACCTTACTTCCTGTTCAAAACACTGAAATCAAAAATGAGGAAGAATTTGAACATGACTGTCTTGAGGTAACTGAGCTATGTACCAAACCTCGTCCAGACATTCAGGACACAAAGTTGAAAGAAAATGACTGTATCATGTTTGTCGATGGTTCCTGTCTAAGAGGCTCTGCTGGAACACTGAGAGCTGGTTATGCGGTATGCACTATAGCTGGCATCGTTGAAGCCTCCTGGCTCGAGAGAGTGTTTTCCGCTCAAGTGGCAGAATTAATTGCCCTTGCTAAGGCATGCCACACAGCTGTAAATTTGAGAGTCACTATCTATACTGACAGCAGATACGGATTTGGGATTTTACACGATTTTGGCCAACTTTGGTCACAGAGAGGTTTCATGACCTCATCTGGTTCTCCCGTGAAAAATGGTGAGCAAATAAAGATTTGTTACATGCAATTCAGTTACCTCTCGAAATTGCCGTGGTGAAATGCAGTGCTCATATTAGATCACAAGACTTTGGGGGTTATTACAACTTTGGAGGAGGTGTTAATCCATCCCAAAAGTGACGGTAAAGTGACGGATATACCACCAGCCGTATTACGAGTCCATTATATCCTATGGAACTCGTAATACGGCTGGTGGTATATCTGTCACTTTACTGCCACTTTTTTGACGGATTAACACCTCCTCCAAAGTTGTAATAACCCCCTTTGTGTCCATGGGAAATGGCTATGCAGATCAAGTCGCAAGGTTTTGCGCATTGAACTGTGTATCGTTCAAGGAGCAATGGGAACTATTACCACAAACTGAAAATGACACATGTCTGAACCTTGCATTACGGGTGGTTGACACATTAGATGAGTTAAAAACATTACAGAGTCGTGCAAGTAAAGAGGAGAAACGCTCTTGGCAAAGAATGCAATGTGTACAAAGGGCTGATGATTTGTGGGTCTCAGAGGAAGAAAAACTAGTCTTGCCAAACAGTCTTCTATCTCAGTTTGCCAGGCTATACCACGGACAGGCTCATCTTGGGAGAGATGCAATGATCAGGTCATTTAAAATCGATTGGTTTAATCCAAAATTCAGACATGCTGCCAAGGTCATTTGTCACAGGTGCATCATCTGTCAACAGATGAATGCCGGAAAAGGAACTGTGGTAACTTTGAGCCACATTAGGAGAGCTGGCGGTCCATTCAGCAAGATGCAAATGGACTTCATTGAAATGCCTGTTTGTGGAGGATTGAAATACGTGTTGGTGATTGTGTGTGTTTTCAGTCACTGGATTGAGGCGTATCCCACACGCAGGAATGACAGTCTTACAGTTGCAAAATTACTACTTAGGGAACTGATACCAAGGTTCAGGTTTCCGGTCTCTATAGAGTCAGATAGGGGCAGACTCTTCGACAATGAGGTGATTAAACTACTGTGTGCCGCACTTAAAGTCGAACAAAAGCTGCATTGTAGCTACCGCCCCGAAGCATCAGGACTAGTAGAACAAACAAATGAACGGTACTTTGAAATCGAGAATGGCAAAAATGTGCGCATCTACTAATATGAAATGGCCAGATGCATTACCTTTAGTGCTGATGTCAATGAGAAACACCCCAGACAAGAAAACGGGATTATCCCCCGATGAAATCCTCATGGGTGGAGCTATGAGATTACCAGCAGTACCTGCAAATGCTCTAGTAAATATTACAGATGATATGGTGTTGGATTGCTGCAAGGGTTTGGCTGATGTGATTCGCTCTTTCTCTCACCAGGTGAAAGCTAACACATTGCCACCGATTGGCGATCCAGGCCACTCTCTACAAGCTGGTGACTGGGTGGTTGTCAAGAAGCACGTGAGAAAGTCGTGTCTAGAACCACGTTGGAAAGGGCCATATCAAGTAGTCTTGACAACTACTACTGCTGTAAAGTGTGCCGGAGTTCCAAACTGGATACATGCCAGTCACACAAAAAGGGTAACGTGTCCTGCCGAAGAGGAACTTGAAGTTTCCGGCACAACTGCCTCAGGAAGAGAAGTGTCAGGGCCAGAAAACAGTCAAGAAGAAACTGAGACTACCGGAGAGCCCACTGAGAACAGCCTCGTCCCTCAAGCAGTTAATGAGTTCGAGAGAGGTGACAGAGTGCCTATCACAGTAGAGGCAGCAGGAGAACTAAATCAAGGAGAGGTTCTCCCAGAAGTAGACAGATACGGGTTAGAACTCGAACCCAGTACAGACCCAGAAGAAGAGGAAGAAGAAGGAGAAATAGTAGAGAGAAATCAGAGCGAGCCAGAGCCTTCTGAGCCAGCTGCAGGTCCATCAAGTGAGAATGCCATATCACAAGAGGAGGGTGCTTCCCAACGTCCTGAAAAGACACATCGAAAGAAGACGCATAAAGGGGATAACTGGACAGAGAAAACACTCTTCAAGATAAAAGACACACCAAACGAAGCAATAACAGAAGAGAACAATACATCTCGAGTGGAAGACTTAAGTGAAGGAGAACAACAAGGTGAACGAAGACTGAAAAGAAAAAGAGTCGCAAACAGGAGATATACAGGTCCTGAATGGGCGTATGCTACAACATCTGAATGGCAACAAGAATTCCTAGCATTCTGTTTTGATCGAGAAGTACCAGGCCAATACTACGGTACCTGAACGAATCCAAGGAAAACTTGGTTAAAAAAATAAATTGGAAATCTGAAAACTAAAAGAGACTTTATAACTTGCCGAAAGTGACACTAGAACCGGATTGACTTTTACAAAACCTGATTATGACAAGCTGCTAACCTGATTTGACAAAAGGGGGTCCTGGAGTGAGCGAAGACGCTGTAAATACACGCAGAAAGCAAGAGAATAGTCTAAATCATCCTCAAGTTGATTGTCGATCTACTGTCTGATTCTATACAGACATGGCTTACAATAGAAGTAATAACAAGGGAAGTAAAGTGTGTGGTTGGCTAGGACTTATAATAGGTGTTGTGTGTGCAATAATAATTGTGGGAGTGATTGTGGGAATGCCATGGATAGAGAAAGAGACCATTAATGCTACTTCAAAACCTGAAACTACAACACTAACACCGTGGGAGTGATTTGAGCAAGATGCAAGACACTTGCATGAGGGAACTAATTCAAAAGGGGAACTTTCTACTAATGTCTTCCATTGCTTGCTAAATGAGTATGTAGAAACCATGGATGCAAAAGATTGTTATGTATGCACTAAGATTCCTTCATCTGTGCAGGAGGAAGTTACTTATCATAGCCTCCCTCTTACTTATGGGATTAGTTGCAGCTTGCTACTAACAAGGTTTTATAATCAAGAGCATGTGCAATACTTTTATTTAAATCTGGATGTTGTGTTTTCTTTTGTGCCTGTGATTGAATTCTTAAATAAATTAGCTAAGGAACATGATGTAAAAATAGTTAGAGGATTCTTTGAGCCGACGCTTACATTCGGAACTGCTTATGCACATCGCAATAATTTGACTTGCTTATAATCACCGGTTGAGAAAAGCTTCTTAGATCACTGATGATAGACGCAAAGCATTGAAGGAGAGATTAGAAAACGCACGTACGCAAATGATTCTGCTTACACTGCAATCAAGAAACAAGGCAAGTTAGCTATAGATGCATTACATGTAGGTAGGCTTTGTGTATAATTAGGCCAAAATCTGAGCAGGACAATTTGTTTGTGGGAACGAGTGAGTGCAGGCATGTGTTTTTGTTTCAGAGTAAATGGACTTTTATGCTGAATGGACAGGATCCAGCGATCTCTGGGATCTATTACATCTGTGGGCTTAATGCTTATTACCGTCTCCCTAAGGGATGGTATGGGACATGTTATTTGGGAATAGTATTCCCAAAGATTTACCAGATTGATGACTTAAAACAAATACCTAAAACGTCTGAATTACAACATCCTAGGCAAAAACGAGAATCAGTGGCGGCTGTCATTGGTGATATATTCGGAGCTATAATCCCTTCAGTGGAGGTTATCTTGAATTCTATAAAGATTCAAAAGTTGTCTGCTATTGTGGATAACATGCTGACAAATTTCACAGGGGCCATACTCCTGATGGATACTGAACTTGCTACAGAAAGAGCTATGACTCTTCAAAATCGGCTTGCTTTAGACATTCTTTTAGCAAAGAGTGGAGGGGTCTGCAAGACGCTCAACGAGTGTCATTGTTGCTCGTTTGTTCCGGACAACAGTAAAAAGATTAGAAGTATGCTTACTAACCTTACTAGAGATAGTACAGATTTGAAGGATTTGAAAGAACTTGGGGCCAGATGTAGCAATCCTTTTGCGAGTCGCAAACGGCGAAAATCGCCGTTTGCGACTCGCAAACGTGGGTTTGCAATGCACAAATGCATATTGCGAGTCGTTACCGACTCGCAATATGCATTTGCGACTCGCAAATAGGAAAGGGTGTTCCCTTCCTATTTGCGAGTCGGAGTGGTATGCAACTCCATTTGCGACCGCGTATGCGGTCGCAAATGGAGTCGCAGTTACCATCCACTTGAAGTGGATGGTAACCCACTCGCAAACGGGAAGGGGTCCCCATGGGACCCCTTCCCCTTTGTGACTGGACCCCAAATTATTTTTTCAGGGCAGGGAGTGGTCCAAGGGACCACTCCCTGCCCTGAAAAATCCGAAACTAAAGGTTTCGTTTTTTTTTGTAGTGCAGCTCGTTTTCCCTTAGGGAAAACGGGCTACACTTCAAAAAAAAAAAACCTGCTTTATTGACAAGCAGGTCGCTAACATGGAGGCCTGCTGACGTCA
This sequence comes from Pleurodeles waltl, assembly GCF_031143425.1. Taxonomy (NCBI): domain Eukaryota; kingdom Metazoa; phylum Chordata; class Amphibia; order Caudata; family Salamandridae; genus Pleurodeles; species Pleurodeles waltl. Next base: position 676,082,056 of record NC_090448.1, read on the forward strand.
GCAGGCCTCCATGTTAGCGAGTGCCCATAGTCGCTATGGGGCCGCAATTTGCGACCCACCTCATTAATATTAATGAGGTGGGTCTTTGCGACCCCATAGCGACTTGCAGAAGGTGTCTGAGACACCTTTCTGCATCCCAAATTGCGACTTGCAATTTGCGAGTCGCAGAGACTCGCAAATTGCAAGTCGCAATTTGGGAAGTTGCTACATCTGGCCCTTGGTGTCTGGGAAAAGTTTGGAAAAGGCATTGCCAGAATTGGGAGCTGGTTTACCAACATTTGGAATGGGGTGTTTGCAAAAATATTAATGGGTCTATTAATTATTTTGGCCTGTCTATTACGATTCTGGGGGGCATGCAAAATAAATAACAAAATCAAGAAAAATTGGACTCAAAGAACCAGAGAAAATGAAGAAAGTGAAAGAGAGAAAATGTTCAATGAAATCTGGGAAAGTTCACATAAAGGGCAAGATGTTGAAATGCGCATTATGCACAAGGTGAAAAATTAAAAGTGAAAGGCCAGAGGAAAGGTCGATGTGATGACGAGCGTCATCAGAGGAGGGACTGATAGAGCGTAGTTTAAATATTACATATACTAAACGTGAAATGCTTATATCAATGATTAATGATGCTGCATAGAAAACGAAAATAATTAGTGTTCTGCTCAAACACGCATCTGAATTTCGACTATAATGTGTGTGGTCACAAATATATACGTGAGCTAATAATGATAAGTAAAACTGTTCATGCTATGATTTATATTAACATTTACGATATTGCATTTGTATTAAAAATCTCATAGGCCTTAAGTTAGCATGAGTTGTAGATTCGGCTGCCTAGCTCTCGTATTAAAGTATTTTCTCTGTTTTTCAGTGTGCTGGCTCGCAAAGGGCCATGACCCTGCATTTGTTCCTTTCCTTCATTTTATGTATCAAACCATATTCCGTTCTCATCCGCATGCTAGCTGCCTTAGTATGAATCCAAATACAATTTGAAACAAAAGTAGATTAATCTAATGTACAAGGACATTACACCATGGACAAAGGAACTCATGACCCGAGAAGACGTGCCAAGTGGTGAAGAAAACCCTCGGATGTGCCACCTCCGAAGACGTCAATTATGAAGACCAATCAAAATGTTATGGATTATCATGGGGTCACAATTGGAATTACCTAATGCCTAATTTGATAGGTTAAAGATAGTGGGGTGTAGTAAATGTCCAATAGAATTTTGGGGGAAGGTATTACGAAAAAGGGATAAAAACCCATGTCACAGAAGGGTCGTTAGAACTAGGTAGGGAATGCTATTGATTTCATCCAGAAACTCTGTCACTCTGTTTGGTGACTTTGAGACTTAGAAAACCATCCTCACCCATATACTGCCCTTTACGCTTCTCCTCCTTATGAGGGAAGTGTCCCCTGTCCTTTAGACGAGGTTAGACTGATGGCGATTCAACAGATGTCCTGAAGACGAAGACTGATCCTGTGTGCTGACCTAATCCTTGGAGGGTAATTATGACAATGCGATTTATAATTTGTCTGTTTGCTTTTCCTTTCTAGGTACCAACTGCTTATTTTTATAGAGGCCATAGCTAGATATTTTTACAAATTGGTGTTCTAAATTATTTTGCATGAAGCCCAACATGCTGATGCTAATTGGTGGTTAGGATGGGTAATCTCTCTGACTGACGAATATAGACAAAAGACTGATGTTGCGCTATGCTGAACTGAGACTTACGTGATATTATTTGTACTCTGATCTATGTTCACGCCGTGCTATGTTCTTATGTTTGTGATTCTTGCATTAATGAAATCTTATCACAGTTGCCATATTGTGACTATGCTCTTATGCTTCTTGGTTTTGAGATTGACTCTTTTGCTAGTAGATTGTAATCAATAGGGAATAACATACCTAAAATTCTATCAAAAGGTGTGGTTATTCATGGCTGAAAGGTCATGGTTGCGTCGACAAATTGATTAATGCCTATAACTAAAGTAAAGTGTATGGTGGTGGTGAATATTGATGACATTATGGATATATTGCTTGACATATTGATCAGTTATCTTGTCCTAAGGTGTCCCACCACTGGGTCACAAGATTCATTGGCCTAAAACGAGTTCTAATGTGTATAAAATTGACATAAAGGGACGCGTTATCAGTTCTTGTAAAAAACTGATAGAGCGTAGTTTAAATATTACATATACTAAACGTGAAATGCTTATATCAATGATTAATGATGCTGCATAGAAAACGAAAATATTTAGTGTTCTGCTTAAACACGCATCTGAATTTCGACTATAATGTGTGTGGTCACAAATGTGTACGTGAGGTAATAATGATAAGTAAAACTGTTCATGCTATGATTTATATTAACATTTACGATATTGCATTTGTATTAAAAATCTCATAGGCCTTAAGTTAGCGTGAGTTGTAGATTCGGCTGCCTAGCTCTCATATTAAAGTATTGTCTCTGTTTTTCAGTGTGCTGACTCGCAAAGGGCCATGACCCTGCATTTGTTCCTTTTCTTCATTTTATGTATCAAACCATATTCCGTTCTCATCCGCATGCTAGCTGCCTTAGTATGAATCCAAATACAATTTGAAACAAAAGTAGATTAATCTAATGTACAAGGACATTACACCATGGACAAAGGAACTCATGACCCGAGAACACGAGCCAAGTGGTGAAGAAACCCCCCGGATGTGCCACCTCCGAAGACGTCAATTATGAAGACCAATCAAAATGTTATGGATTATCATGGGGTGACAATTGGAATTACCTAATGCCTAATTTGATAGGTTAAAGATAGTGGGGTGTAGTAAATGTCCAATAGAATTTTGGGGGAAGGTATTACGAAAAAGGGATAAAAACCTATGTCACAGAAGGGTCGTTAGAACTAGGTAGGGAATGCTATTGATTTCATCCAGAAACTCTGTCACTCTGTTTGGTGACTTTGAGACTTAATGAACCATCCTCACCCATATACTGCCCCTTACGCTTCTCCTCCTTATGAGGGAAGTGTCCCCTGTCCTTTAGACGAGGTTAGACTGATGGCGATTCGACAGATGTCCTGAAGACGAAGACTGATCCTGTGTGTTGACCTAATCCTTGGAGGGTAATTATGACAATGCGATTTATAATTTGTCTGTTTGCTTTTCCTTTCTAGGTACCAACTGCTTATTTTTATAGAGGCCATAGCTAGATATTTTTCCAAATTGGTGTTCTAAATTATTTTGCATGAAGCCCAACATGCTCATGCTAATTGGTGGTTAGGATAGGTAATCTCTCTGACTGACGAATATAGACAAAAGACTAACGTTGCGCTATGATGAACTGAGACTTACGTGATATTATTTGTACTCTGATCTATGTTCACGCCATGCTATGTTCTTATGTTTGTGATTCTTGCATTAATGAAATCTTATCACGGTTGCCATATTGTGACTATGCTCTTATGCTTCTTGGTTTTGAGATTGACTCTTTTGCTAGTAGATTGTAATCAATAGGGAATAAAATACCTAAAATTCTATCAAAAGGTGTGGTTATTCATGGCTGAAAGGTCATGGTTGCGTCAACAAATTGATTAATGCCTATAACTATGGTAAAGTGTATGGTGGTGGTGAATAATGATGACATTATTGATATATTGCTTGATATATTGATCAGTTATCTCGTCCTACGGTGTCTCACCACTGGGGCACAAGATTCATTGGCCTAAAACGAGTCCTAATGTGTATAAAATTGACATAAAGGGACGCGTTATCAGACTTGTTAAACTTGGACGGAAAATTTAAAGCCTTCCATGACTCCATGTGCTCGCGGTTGGAGAGGCTTGAGGGAAAGTAGAGAGCTGGGTTATGTTATCTCAACATATAGAAGAGGAGACTGCATTCATCCCTGTAAATGGTGCTAGAGACCAGACAGCCCCCAACTTTGAGAACGAGGACAGGTCTTGCGTAAGGGGAAACTTAATCATGGCAGTGCTTTACCCTGTGAGACAACCAAAAAGAGTGTTAAATGTACAGTGGGGGTGGTAGAGGAAAATTATAGATTTCTGAAGGGTAAGGATGGTTCTCCAAAGGTTTATTTACCGCTCCCTCTGGCCGATACAACGCATATTATTGTGCTTAGAAAGGTGCCCCCGGTAGCTCGGGGGACGGTAGAATGTGAATTGGATTTAAATAAAAGTGATGGATTGAGAAGAATGCGGGGTGGATCCCAGATTTATTTAAGGATATTATCTTGGTGACACAGGTAAAAAAAAGTAGGGTACGCCTCGCAAATTCAGGATCGAGAATGTGTGGTGGTTAATTTTAAATCTGAAGCCCATGTGGCTATAAAATTAAATCAACTTAGGCACACTCAAGATGTGGTTAGTGGTATCCAAGCACTACCTTTGGAGTTTTTCTATCAGTCTTTGATGGAAAGGTGTTTTCTGGCCCCCAGAAATACGTCTCCTGTATGTGGATGACGCTGTGCTCATGGCTCAAATGGCAAACGGCCTCCAGAAATTATTAGAATTGTTTACAAACGTCTGGAGGGATTTGGATCTTAAGGTTAATTTCCTGAAGTCCTTCATGATGATCATGGAGCCCAAAAGGACGAAAACCAGAACTCATAAAGTGGAGAAGTTACTCTAAAAAGAGCACCAAATTTTAACTATCTGGGCATTCCCTTTGATAAAACTCCTTCTTAGGGGCATTTATTGAAAATTAGACTTAATCAATTTCAGGGGGGCTGTGGAAGCAATTTTTCGTCTAGACAAGGGTGCACAAGGATTAAGGAAATGTCACTCCTATGTAAAAGCAAATGTTTATCATTGGGGCTGTAGTTGGCACGAGTCTGGGGTTGTGTAAATGCGAACTGTGTTCAAATTAAAGAAAATTGTTTTGTCAGCCTCATTCTCCAGGTTCCTGCATCCACAGCCACGTTTTTTGCCCACCAGAAATTGGGTTTGAATTTGTTGGGGGATTTGGTTCAACCTTCTCCTATGCTATTGTGGTTAAGGATTTGTCTTACCCAGAGTTGGCATTCACAAGCTCAATTGTGACTGACTGCCTAGGCTTGGATAGATGGGAGAGGATCCCATGGCTGATTTATTTAAAGCAGTCCTTGTATAAAGTGGGCTGTAGAGATTCGTTATGAAACCCTGTTTTTCCCACTCCCTCAATGAGAGAGTGGGCTAAATTAATCTTTTTGGAATTAATGCAGGAGGTGAGACTAAGAAAGTTGATTAATTCCCATACAGTGAGTGAGAATATAGATCTGGTCCCATTAAATGGAGTGGAGGCATGCCTGGTGTACTTCCAAAATCCACAGTATAGATTTTATTGAATCCGGTTCAGGTTAGACATAGTTCATTTTTTATGTGCCTTCCCCTCTCAAAGGACATGGTTCAAAAAGTTGCCCAATTGTCCGTGCTCCTGACATATGCCTCAGAGCCCCCTCCATTTTACTTTATTTGTTCACTTTTTTCAATTCCACATAAGAGATTTTTATTACCCAGTCTGAGAATATTAGGTCTAAGACTGCATACAGCGGCATTACTTTTCCTTCAACGTATGGATTCGATAGAAATTGATGTTGGGATGGTGAATTTTATAAGGAGTGCACTAGAGGTTAGGGGAAGATCTGTAGTCTAATCATGTTAAGAGTGTATTTAGCTTTGTTAGCTTACGATGAAATGTATCAATTATATTTCTTTTAATTTTAGTCGCTATGAGAGAAGTTTTTTGGTATGGAGAATAATTTGTTATTGTCTGTATTTTTTTAAGAAATGTATTTTATATGTGGTGTATAATTGTTTAGATTTTTTTTTTATTCTTGTGCTTTTATAGTCAATTGTGACTGAATAAAACTTTATGGTGAAGGGTAATCAGTTCATAACCTGTCTCTACGTAAAGCACCATTGGAAAACAGTACTAAGGGGCATATTTAAGAGCCCCTTGTGCCATTCGAATGTCACATTAGCGTAATTCTTTTTACACTAATGTGGCATTAGAAGGCCAAAAATGCAGCTCCATATTTACAAAGTGATGCAATGCATGCATTGCTTCATTTTGTAACCCTTTGAGCTACATTATGCCTGCGCCAGGCACAATGTATGCAAAGGGAGTGTTCCTCCATTAGATGGGGCCAAAAAAATGGCGCAAGGAAATCTAAGAGATTTCCTTGCACCGATTTTTAGGCACTTTTAATGCCTGCTCAGAGCAGGCGTTAAAAGGAGGCTACCATTGGTTATAATGGGCCTCTGGGTGCTTTGCAGTATTAGCGTTAGAATTTTTTACGCTAAGCCTGCCAAACGCCAGACTAGCATCACAAATTCTGGTGCTAGTCCCCTAACTACCACCATGATGTGCCATATGTTAAATAAGCACACACATGTTGGCGTTAGGGGGGTGCTTAGGGGCACAAGATAAGTGGCGCTGCACACAGTGCAGCACCACCTTTCTTAAATATACCCCTAAATGACTCAAACAAACTTCAAGAAATGGCACATCCCATTGGTAACACTTTATCAACATACAACTGATTTTCAAATTGAATACCTAACAAGGAAAGTCCATAGAATGAACTGGGAGTAGATGAAAGTCTTATTTAATATCACGTTTTGCTAAATCGGCTCCTGAGCCCACTGATCTGACTAGAGCTATAGTTACATCCACTGAAGCAAACTGCACTGCAGCATCCTCCCTTCCTCTATAATCATTAACTGACAAACCCTGGGTCCATGAAAAGTGATGAATCATGAAAAATTCACCCCTTAGCTTTGTAAGGCATTACCCCTAGGGGAGAAATCATCAAATCAGGCAAAGGACCTTCCATCCTTCCTTCTGCTACTTCTTCTTTTTTTTTTTTTTTTTTTTTTTTTTCTTTTTTTTTTTTTTTTTTCGTCCTCATAATTATCACCCATGCTTTGGTAGAGGAAAAATGGTACCGGACGGGGGAAACGTAACCCTTGGGTCGTCCCGTTTGGTCTACGTTTTATTATTCTCCCAATCGTATGCCATCAACCAGGATATACTATTTTCTATGAAACCTAGTCATAACCAAAGCATCGCCCAGTATTGGGTAAGGGGAGTACTAATCATTGGACTTAAGTTGCACGAGGAGGAGACCAGACAGCAAAACAGTAATATACTATTGGTAGACATTTTCCCAGTTCATCCAGAAGTTATCCCTTCTAGAAAGGGGACCTCGTTGTTCCATTATGCACATTCGATTTACAGATATTTGCCAATCCTTAGAACGGGGGGGAAAGGGGTCAACCCATTTACGACAAATTTCTCGTCTAGCCAAAAGTATTAATACAAACAACAGGTGCTCCTGATGTGCTGACAATTTTTGATAATTCATACCCTGTTCACTGACCCCAAACACCACCATAGAAAGATCCAATTTTACGTTCACATTAAATATTATCTTTAAAGTGTTTCCTATCTCCTCCCAATATTCCCACAACTTTGAACATTGCCAAAACATGTGTATATCGTTTGCCTTATCGTCACCACACCTCGGACAGTTTTTCTGAGTTTTCCCGATAGCTGTTAATCTGGCCGGCGTCCAGTAAACCCTATGAAGTGTGAACAAATGGTTTTTCTTCAACTCTGCCGGGCTGGTCGTGAACCACAATTCTGAGCAGGACCTATTCCATAAAGATTTCACATCTAGAGTTGGAAAGATCCCCCCCCACTTCGACAAGGGAAGGGATGTCCCATCCCTTGTTGCTTCCAACAGAGCATGGTACCACAGAGCAACTTCCTTATTAATGATTTTCTGGTTTAATTTCCCTTCCCATATATTCCTTCCTATTTCTCCTATTTGTTGCGATTTAACCCAACTAGCTATCTGAAGATACTTGAATTTGGAGACTGTGCCTCCAGTCCCTTCATAAAGTGTCGACCAGCTTAACAGTTCTGGTCCTTCCATTATCTGGCCCCATCTTACAATCCCACTCACTCTCAAAGGAATTGATAATTTATCAGTGAGGCATTCAGGAGTGCCAGGTGAATCCCAAATGGGGGAAGAGCTGCAAAAATAGGGTATCTCTAGCACCTTCCGAAAGTGCATCCAAATGTTGCATGCATGTCTGAGTGTCTTCAAGCGTACCTTCTTGAAGTACTTAGGATGGCCGAATTTATATAGAAAATGATCTGCTTTTTCCTCGAGGTGTGCCGTTAAGGCTTTCCACGCCGGATCATATTCTGACTTCTTATTCAATAGGTTTCTAATGTTTTTTAATTGAAATGCCAGATAATACTTGAAGAAATCTGGAGACGCAATGCCCCCCCACTCTTTTTTTTTACTCATCTTTTTCCACGAGATCCTTACTCCTTTAGAGGCCCATACAAACGAGGATAAATCCCCCTGTAGTTTTTTAAACCAGCAGTTCTTAAACTCTAGTGGAATAGTGTTGAATAAAAAGGTGAATTTTGGGAGAATACACATCTTCAAAATGTTGGATCTTCCAATTATGGAAAGAGGGAGAGCGGCCCACGTCTTTAGCAATTTTTTGGTTTCTCTGTATGTTATGTTAAAATTTAGTTTAGGTACCTCATTTAGATCATTTGTTAATCGTATACCCAAATATCTGATCTCTTGTTTGACTAAAGGAGAAGCATAAGTCAAATTCCAACACATTATTTCTGTCTTTTCTGTGTTTACGCTGTAACCAGAAAGTTTACCAAATTGCTCCATCAAAGTATTGAACGCTAGTAGGGTAGAACTAACATCCTTGGTGTATAGCATAAGATCATCCGCATATAATGCTACTTTTTTTTCCCAGTCCCCACTTTGAAATGGAGTAATTTCCTTACTTAACCTAAGAGAAATTGCCAGAGGCTCAATATATAAGTTAAAAAGCAAGGGAGACAATGGACATCCCTGTCGCGTACCCCGCCAAATCCTAAATTCTTGTGATAACTGGCCGTTGACCAGAATTCTCGCTGAGGGGCATCTATACAATTCCCTGACTGTCCTAACAAAAGGAAATCCCAAGCCTCCTTTTTCCAGCACTAACCTCAAAAAAGACCAATTGACCCGATCGAAGGCCTTTGCTGCGTCAAAAGTCAGAATCGCCAGAGGGGTCTTTTCTTGTTCCGCCAGATCTATTGCAGCAAATAACTCATGTGTTACATCCTGGAGATACCTCCCTTTCATAAAACCCTTTTGATCCGTATGAATCAGATTGCCTATGGCACTCCCTAATCTCCTGGCTAAAATCCCTGTATAAAGTTTGTAGTCGGCATTCAACAGGGAGATGGGTCTGTAAGATGCACAAGACATTGGGTCCTTACCTGGCTTTAAAACTAGACAAATTATAGCCTCTCTCCAGGATTTAGGCGTCTGAGCCCCCTCAACCAGCATAGAATTAAATAATTCTAATAAAAAAGGACTAATAACTTCCCCCAAGACCTTGTACAATTCATTAGGTAGATTGTCTGGACCAGCGGCCTTTCCTTTTTTTAACGCTTTTATGCCTTCAATAAGCTCAGCCTCATTTATTTTACAATTTAATAGGGTCTTTTCAGAATCTTCTAGAGCTGGAAGGTGTAGTTTTTCTAGAAAATCACTAATCGACTCGTCTGAATTAACCAGGCTTTCTGAGTATACGTCTTGGAAAAAAGATACAAATGCCCCCTCAATCTCTTCTTGCTCCACACAAATCGTATTGTCCGATTTGACTGCTGAAATATATCTTTTAGAGAGGTCTGACTTAACCTTCCATGCTAGTAGCTTACTGCAACCTTCTCCATATTCATGGTGAGCATATCGGCTAGCTTCCCATTTTAACTTACTGCGATTTTCCAAAAAAGCCTCTAGCTTAGTCCGAACATTAACCTCTTGACATATCAAGTCCTCTAATAAATTGACCTTCTCTTCTGCTCGTGCTTTATGGATTGCAGCTTGCAAGGTTTTTAGAGATAATTCCATATCTCCCAATTTCTCTTTTTCTTCACGATGTTTGTATATTGCCAGGCTCATAAGCCTCCCTCTAATATAAGCCTTAAAGGCGTCCCAAACACACCATAAACTTGCCGTACCTTGGTTCAAAAGAAAGAAATCTCTTGTGTCTTTTTTTAATGCTTCTACTATAGAGTCGTCTAATAGTATAGCGCGATTAATTATACATCTAATACCTTTATTTACGACCCTGATATCCAAGTGTAATTTTACAGCTGAATGATCTGAGAGGTGAGCTGGATTGTGGGCTACCTTTCTGACCTCTGGGCATAAACTTTTATGTATTAAAAAAAAATCTATTCTAGATCTATGCCCATATTTTTTATTGTAAAATGTATATCTGTCTCCTTCGCCTCCTCTGCAGTGCCATATGTCTACCAATCCTAAATCTTGCATGGCTTGTTTCACCTGTGCCCTCATTTTAGGAGAGTTATCCGTACCTCGAGGGGTTGACTTATCGTGTACAGGGTCTAACAAAATGTTGAAGTCTCCGCCTAGTACCACTGGATATCTAGCTAGAAGTAAAATATTGAATAACTCTTGAAATGGTGTGGGATCATCTAGGTTAGGTCCATAATAGCCTGCCACCGTGACCCAATAACCACATACGCACAGTTCTACCACTACCCATCTCCCTCTAGGGTCAACTTGCACCGATCCTATCCTAAGCTTTATGGATTTTTTGATGAGAACTGCCACGCCTTTTATCACACTAGTTTGGGAGGAGCATACGCTAAGAGAAACCCAATTCAACCGTTTAACCCAGGTCTCCCACTCTGTTTGTTGGAGATGAGTTTCTTGCAATATGATAATCTCCTCTTCCGCCAATCTTAAATATTCAAAAATCTTCCTCCTCCTGCTTACCACTCTTAAACCATTCACATTCCAAGAAAGAAATTTCAATCTTAAATTCCCATACTTAGACATATCTGTCAGGAGAAAAGGAAAACGTCATAAGCACAGCGCACCCCCCTCCTAGGTAAACAACATATGAGGACTTTCTTATTTTTATCCTTTCAACCCACCTAACCCACCTAACCCAACCCAAACCCCCACACCCAGTGCCTTCCACCCCCTCCACCAACACCAACCCCAACTCCCACCCAAACCCAACCCCCCTACCCTGGGGAACCCTCCCTGATTCTACTAGGATAACCATCCTGTTATCCTAAATTCGAACTCCCCATCGGACGAGATACTTCCACTAGATCTTATTGTGACGCCTTAATCTGGTCTATAAATGCGCTAACCTCCCCCGGATCTCTCATGTTATACATTTTGTTCTTCCACATGATCCGGAGTGCTGCCGGAAACCTTAGCTGTACGGTAGCCCCAAGAGAACGAAGCTCACGCATAAAATTTCCCAATTCCCACTGTCTATCTAACGTTGCTTTAGACAAGTCCGATCTTATCCTGAAGGCCCAATCCCCCTTGGAAAAAACACCAACTTTAAGGGCTTCAGACAGAATTTTTTCCTTGATAGAGTACGTATTGAAATTTATCAGAATCCTCCTGGGATTCTTCCTCCCGGGATTTTTCTTGAACGGGTCACGATGGACTCTTTGAATATCCTCTTCCAGGTTAAACCCTGCTGTATTTGGGATAACCTCTTTTATCAAAGCAATCACATAGCCCTTAATATCTTCCCCTTCCAATCCCTCAGGAACACCCAAAAGCCTGATATTATTTCTCCGCATGTTATTTTCCAAAATCTCTAGTTTGTCCTGTAACAACTTTTCTCCACGTTTTAATTGTGAAATATCCTCAGATTGAGCTGCCACCCGCTCCTCATGGGCCGCCACCACAGTCTCGAGTTTACCCATCCGATCTGTTAACAAAGTGATTTTATTTTCCAAAGCCTCACATACTTCCCGAATCCTTGTTTGGTTATTTTCTGATGTCTCAAATTTTTCCCTAATCTCTTTAGTAAGAGAGATTAGCAGGGCCTGTACGTCCATACCATAAGACATTGTACCTCTGAGAGGGTTGCTCTCCACTTCTAACAAAGCCGATAATTTAGAGGAATCCTCTCCCTGTCCATCTAGATCCTTGTCTAATGGATTTAGGGGCGACCGCCTAGCCAAACGCATAGCTAAATTTGACATTTCTAAATCATCTGAGGTTAGTTGACTATTTGCCATATCCTGCGATGGAAAGGTAGTAGTCCGAAAATATCTTGTGATCAGTGATTCACTCCTCCCCAGAAGTTCAGGTTGGCCTTCCCCCAAGAGAGGGATAGGAGGGCCCACAGATGACAAAATTTGATCAGTCCCCTTTAAAGAGACTTCGCCGTGAGTCTTATATCCAGGATTTGTAACTGCTACAGTCTCTGATGAATAAACCTGGGGCTTATCACTCACACCCAGGGGGCCGGGCTTACAAGTCCTTGCACCAACCAGGTTTTTAACCTCTGCCCGTGCAACCCTGGGGCGGCGTTTGATTGGAGACATGCACCGAGAGGCTCTGCTGGTATCACGTTCTCCTCCCACCTTATTCCTGTTCAAATTACTCCTAGTGGAAAGCCCCGGAGTCTCCGGTAAACTCCCACGAAGAGAACAGCGAGAGGTATAAGATCTCCCTCGTCGCACACCCCTCACTGCTTCAGCCCAAATACTGGAATTTAAAGCTTGATTCCAGGGGACCCCCTGACCACCTCTCGCCGAAGCAATTTCGCCCCCCTCCTTGTTCGCCGTGATTTTTAATTAAATCTCCCGACCTGGGGCGGGGAGATCAATATAAACAAGTACACTCCAATAGTAACGTATTCCGAGACTGGATTTTCTAGGATCCTTCCGAGTCCTTCAAATAGCTACTCCAAGCCCGATAGGCAAATGATGCCCAGTGATGCCCAACTCGGTCTAATTCAAGGAGTAGAAACAACGTTGGAATAACTCTTAAAGCAAAGAGACAATGCTCAAAGTTAATGATAAGAGAGTTTAACATCAAACCTCTGTGGGTGACAGAAGAAGTCTAAAAAAAAAAAAGAAAGGCTCACAAAAAAAAAAAAAAAATCCTATGCAGATTCAACCTGCGATTGTTTTTTAAAGATCCGATGTTCAGGTTAATTAACGATTTATGGTATTCCTACCAATCTGGATTTATCAGTGTGTATCTCTCACGCAGGGAGCTCTGTCAACCTCAACACCGAGAGAGAAAGAAAAAAAAAAAAAAAAAAAAAAAAAAAAAAAAAACGCCATCAACAGCTCTTCCCGGCAACAGGGACGACTCACCCGGGGCGCCGGTCTAGGAGCCCTGCACAATCCCAGTCTCTCCCCTAGTCTCTTCCCCGGCGTCTCTCCTCCAAACCTCTTCCTCGTCACAACAAGGGGGCCCCTCTACGGCCGCGGTGATCCTCTCGCGCGTCGATCCAACTGCGGGACTGCTCCGGCTCTCAGCGCGTCGTTTCCAGGTCAGGGGTCGCAGGTCGCGTCTCTCGTCCGCGTCTCTCGTCCGATGGGAGTTCGCGGTCAGCGCTTCAACCGGCCGCCATGTTCCCCGTCCCTCTTCCCGTATCAAAAAAAAATCTTGAAATCTGAATCTTGTGGTTCTTGTGGCAAAATCCTGGAACGACTTCCCGCTTCACCTACGGACCTCATCCTCTATTCTGGAATTCAGGAAAGGACTCGAACTGGCTGTTCAACTGAACTCCTTAGCAGCTGTGTTCTCAGCGCCCGGATACTCTTGTGGGTGGTTAGCCACACTTTACAAATCACGCCAGGGATCTCGTAAGCATTCACGCTTTCGAAGACGGCGCGCACGGTGCTGAGGAGACTCTGACGCATTTGAAATTCGCTCCGTCCTCCAGCTACCCGGACCGCCTTCCGTTGGTCCGCCCTTCTGATTTGCATTTCCTTCTGCTACTTCTTCGTTTAGTTTTTTAAAATTATATAATGATGGGCTTTGGCTGTCTTTAAATTCTCTGAAAACCTGTGGTCCCTAGGACCCTGTTAATCAAGCATCAAACCTTTTTCGAAACCCCATTCTAATCTTGTGGCTTCATCTCTGTTGGGTTAAAATCTTAACCAGTAGCTCAAATGCTTTTCTTAATTGGCATAAAAGCATCTTTAAATAGGCTAGAAGGAGCCCCCACCCCTGCCTTGTCCACTGCCTCCGAAACTTGTCTGCCCCCCCAAAACACTGGAGCACTGCATGCTTACCCCCCGCATTTAGAATGTTAGATGTTTATACTTACTGGGATTTCTTGGCACTAACCCTTGTTGGAACTGAGACTTTGCCCTATTCCACATGCGCCCCCTTCCCCCCCCACCCCCAGGGTGGGTTCCCGAGAAAAGGCCGGTGTTGGACGGCCGAGCCACTTGCAGTATGCATTGTAGGAGGAGGTCCTGTGCATACATCTATTGGGCACAAAGCTCATTGTCCACTTCTCCCCATGGCTTTTCGGGTATAAACACCATACAGGCCCTAAACTCCTCATCGTACTGCAACCATGCAAAACCCCCAAACCACATATGGTCATTTCGAATTGTAATCTATATACTTAAATACTGACATGGACATTTTTCACAGTATACTATGGCAAATATTAAAAATGCATATGTCCATGTATCTATTGTGGTGGGCACTCTAGGTCTTTTAGAAAGCTCCGAATGCTCTTCTCTAGAGCCCTCTTTGGATTGTATCTCTCTATGCAATAGTTTGTACACATCAATAAATTCACCCCCCCAAATCTTTTCTTTCGCCACATTGCTTGAATGCACCCCAAAAGGCATAGATAACCCCATGTAAGGCAGTCTTTTCAAACCTTTTGGTTTGCTCTTTACCCCGTTCTATTTAGATTTCTCTTCTTTTTCTATCACCAACTTAGATGTGTCTTCATTGTTACCTTTTACCATGGTTTCTTCCACTGCTCCAGTCCCCTTATCTTTCTTACCTGTTTTATCTTCTTCAGCATTAGAGTCTGTACCCACACCTTTATCTACTGCCATCGGACCTTTCCCTTGTGTACCTTTTCGTGCTGCTCTTGTGTATTACTCTACCTCCAGCTACACCACCATTGAGTCTCACCTATTCTCAATTTGCTCATTGTTTCTGGAGATGCCCGCCTTCATCCGCCTTTGCCTTGTGGTCTGTTAACACCCTGTCTTCTATTCAGTGACTCCATGTGTGCATCATCTCATCATAGTCCAACTCACACTCCATATGCCCCTCCACATTTGCAGAATCCACACCAGGACGTTCTCCATCACCCACACCCCCATCAAAATGTTTCCAGTCCACTTTTTTGGTGCCTGGAAGTGATGGAGATGAAGTCTTCTTTTCCCACGCTGTCGGGATGGTTGCACCAAACCTCTCCCTCTCTTCAGGCCGGTCGTCCCAGGTCGCTGCAAACCCAGTCGGCTGGACCTCATTGCATCTGTTGGCAAAATGCAGTATTGTCCCTCCTATAACCTGCAAGCCACCACAACCTGCAGGGACTATGGTATTGTACTCAACCAGACCTGTACTATTTTGGGTTAAGTCAGCCTCTCCAGGGACCAAAGCCCAACAGTTTGACCACTAAAAAGATGTACTTTTGCTTTCTGATTATCAACGCCCTCTCTACCATCTCCCAACAGGTGTTCGCCTGCCAATCTATTTGCCTGTGATACATTCATTACAACTTCTCCCATTGAAAGACATTTAACTGCTGGGAGCGCCCACTCAAAATTAGGGGCTGCCTCTTCTCTAGTCGTACCACGCTGTAATAAGTGCTAAAATATGGGCACATTTTATTCAACTGAGCGCTTGCACACGCAAGCACTGTGCTGCTCCCTGCTGTCCTGCTTCTGACATGGTGCGGCTCGTGGGCAATGCAGACACAATGCACTACGTGCTGTGAACACTCAACTCCAATAATTCCCCTGGGACCTGCCTTTCCCTTGCTGGGAGCATACCTGCTGATGCGGTTGTACGTGCACGGCCACTACCTCCTCTTAATGCAGCTGAAACTGGCTTTTTACACAGTAAGCACTGTAATGCTCGTGCTATGGCCATACTAACCGCTGCCTGCACGCTTTCCTCCCCTTGGCATCAACCACCTTCAACTTTCATTTTTTGTTGTGGTGGCAAGAACGCTAATAGCACTACTGCAACACTACTTGCCACCGCTCGTTGAGGCCACTCAATACCTACCCAGGCCTGTGAAAAGACAATAGACTGAATCAAATTGTCCCTGCCCGCCTCACATAAAAACCTGGGCGCCTCTCTAACTGCCTTGGCTTTCTCTACCATTATAGCAAACTCCACTATAGGCCCAACTAGAGACACCAGAATTATAAAACACCCATAACATGCAGGACCACATTGTCGGAATGAAGCAATTAACCCAGGAGAGACCCAACGGGTAAACTAACCCCCTCGCCCCCCCAGCACAATAATGCCCAGTGAGAAGTCCCAAAGGGCCTGGACTTTACCATTCTCCTGAGGCTTCCCAGGGGTGGACATCCTATGAATGCCACGCCCAGGAGTCCCCATTGTGTCAGGGATCCCGCACTTGTCTCCAAATGTTACCTCATATAATGGCGAGGGGGCAAAGTACATTTCACATCCTTTATGAAGGCAAATCCAGTCATGAATGACCATTAACTTTGTGCATCCCCCCATGAAGCCACAACATTTGAGAACCACAAGGGGCAGCTCCCCTAGTGCACATATACAAAAGGCAGAAAGGACACAAAAGGGAGGACGAGAGGAAGAGGGATAAAACCAAACTAAAATCCACTGCGTATTCCAATAACTAACAATATATCCTAAACTATTTGCACATTTTTCAGGAGCCATTTCTTCAGGTGGACGAGAACCATGTTTTTTTTAAGAAAAGCCTATAGAAAGAGAAGTCTTATCAGGGAAGCCATACTCTCCAGATTTTTAATAGCAGTCGGCGATGGCTTCTTAAGACAAGTTTGCTTTTTTTCCCCTGTTTGTACAACAAGCGAGTGTACAGCCTGTATTATGACACAATGACTGCCATTTTCAATGTGGAAGAATTTCAGAACAACCATTCCCATTGTAATAGCAAACGTGTCCTGTCAAGCGCTTTACATTACACACTGTATCCTCTACTCTTTTCAGCTGCACTACTGACCCACCATAGCCACTTGATCTATAATGGGTTTTATCAAGCACCTTGCATAAATAATTTGCCTTTTCCCACAAAATTGTTAAAGAGATAGCAAATGGCAAACCAATCGAGCAGATTTAACTGTATGTATTATTAAACAATTTCAAACTTCCTAAAGCACATATATACCAGGTAGCATGCGGTTTAATACAACAAGAATGCAGGTATGCTCTTTATTTTACTGTAGATATGGCATAAAAGCCTAACATGAGTAAAACTTGGTAGAAAAGGGTAGAGAGAAGAGAATTTGTGGGCCAAATATTAATAAGAATATATATCATCTACAAATCCGAATGTTATCAATAAAAATCTAAGCAGTGAATATATAGCTAGTAATATGACACAAGCTATCAATGAGGCTGGAAGTTCAAGGTTACTGAGCTTAAATGGGTATTTGTACCTGCCCTTCAATTATTTTAAAAAGACAACTACAAATAAAGCAGTTCCTAAGATGATTTGGATCACAAAGTTTCCATGGCTACCTCCAGACATTAGTGCCTGCTGAGCTATTTCCTCTGGATGGCAGCTGATATTGGCAGTGATGTGCTTAGATTTCTTGTTTACCCACTCTAGCAGGTAACTGATGTTTCTGCAGCTACAGTCCCATGGGTTCCCTGACAGATTAGCTGAGCGCAAGTTGACCATAGGCTCCAGAATGTCTTTGGGGAGGCAGCGGAGGTTGTTGAAACTAATGGATAAAGTTTTGAGCTGATCCAGTCTCTGAAAGACGTTGAAAGACAAGGTGTCTAGTTGGTTACTATCCAAATAAAGCTCTTTTAGGCTTTTCTGTGACAAGAATACATTCGGTGGCAGATACATTAGTGCATTGTGCTGTAGCAACAACTTGCTTATGTTCAACAGGCCTGCAAATAATTTGGAAGGCAAGATGGATACCTGGTTGAAACCTAGATCCAAGTATCGAAGACCATGCAAGAATATAAAGGTATTATCTTCTAAACTTGAGAGTTTGTTATTACTTATGTAAAGTACCTTAAGATTTTTTAGGTTTCTGAAGATCCCTTGTGGAAGATACACTATTTGGTTAGCATGTAAGTACAATTCCATTAGGTTCTGTTGATTCTGGAAGACACTAGCTGAAAGAGTTTCAATTTGGTTGTGATTAAGCCAAAGAATGTGCAGATCCTTCAGCTGGTGGAATGCACCTTCAGACATTATGTTAATTCTGTTCTCTTCCATATGCAGTATCCTAAGCTTCTTCAAGAAGCAGAAAGAGGCAGTCTGCAGGTTAACTAACTGGTTGTTATTTAATCGCAGCACTCTGAGTCTCCCAAGAGTCTTAAAAGGTCCTGTAACAAGCCTGCAACCATCACTATTGTTCATGTACAATTCTTTCACCTCCGTTTGGATGTCACCAAAATCATTATGGAAATAGGTTAGGTTGTTATGGTTCAGTTCTAGCTCCTGGAGGTTCTCCAAGTTATGTAAAATCTCTTCATTTAATTCTTTCAAACTGTTGTTGCTAAGGCCCAGTCTAGTAAGGTGGATGAGGCTCACAAAGACTTCATTAGGAAGTGTTGTGAGCAGATTGAAGCTCAGATCCAGTTGCTCAAGATAAGTCAGATCTCTGAGGGCATTTTTTGAGACAACACTAATGAGGTTATGGCTAATGTCGAGCATTTGAAGGGATGAAAGTTTGGAGAAGGCATCATCTGGGAGATATGTCATCCTATTGGTATGTAAAATTAGATGCTTGAGACGTGGGAGGTTGACAAATGCATTTGCCGGAAGCGAGGTGAAATGGTTGTAGCTCACATCCAGCAAGGAGAGTTGACTTGTACCTGAGAAACTGTCTTTTGGCAGAGCTGAAAGTTTGTTGTGCTGGAGGTAAATCTTCTTCAGCTCCTTCATGTTACTGAACACCCCTGGTGCAATCTGTGAGAGCTCATTAGTACTTAGGTACAGAGTGTGTACTTGCTCTAGTCCATCCATTGCACCAAGTGGAAGAACATGGATATGATTTGCATTAAGGAGGAGGCTTGTAAGTTTCTCTAGTCCCAAGAATGCCCCAGCAGAAAGAGTAGAGATGTTGTTGGCGCTGAGGTCTAAAACTCTCAGGTTTTCCATTTTTCTAAACTGGTTTTCTTGTAGGTGGTGGATTTTATTGCCTCCAAGGTTCAATTCCAGTAGATTGCTGGCACCTTGCAAAGCTTCTAATGGGACAGTATCTAGCATGTTATTACTGAAATCAATCACCTGAAGGTGTTCTAAGACTGAACTGTCTTTGTTCGAGGACTTCGCTTTGAAATCTTCTCTGTGGAGCATCGTGATGTTGTTATTTTGGAAGTAAAGTTCGAGAATACCATCTGGCAATGGACTTGGGATCCTCTGAAGTTGTTCACCACTGCACCAGATGGTGCTTTCAGTCTGGCACTGACATGGTACGGGGCAATCAGTTTTAAAACTTTTTATCCTTGGCAAGCTCATTAAAAGGAGACAGCTGATGACAGAAAGTAACTGCATTTCCTGTTTCTCACCAAGACGTGACCAACTGAAAAAGAAAGCCATACGTTAGTTCAAAAGGAATATGCAAAGTCAGTAATCATTTAAAAAAGCAATCACATTGTATTAAATGGATTGGCTGGTTTGGTGTGTTGCTGTACAATTCCCTTGGCTTTTGACTTTCTTCTTCTTGGTTGACTCCAATATTAAGCTGACACCATTTTTTACAGGTAGACCACATCATTCATGGAAAAAAGAAATACTGTAACTATCATGAAAGGAAATTACATGTTTATATCCAGTCCCCATATGTCACTGAAATGTTGTTACTTTGAAGTGTCTTTGTTGTGTAACAGTCGCCAAAGGAGAGGATTAGCCTAAAAATGCATGCTGTCTGTCTGCCTCTTGGTTGGAAGCTGAACAGTCCAGTATAATCCAGGTAAATTAAGGTATTGAAAAATTGAATAAACTTAAACCAACTGCACAAAAATCATGATAGAAGAATGTGTGTGCTCTCTGGTGTTAACATAATATAGATCTGGCCTCTGGTAAAGAAGTGAATCTTCTTAGAGATTAGATAGGTGGGTTCTATAATGAAAGTTGATACACATTTACTGCAATTTGGGTGTGAGGCAAAGGTTTTGACTCGCATCACAGTGGATGAGTTTTCCCTTGTAGGTGGAGTTTTTAGTCTCTCTCGTAACAGGCAGGGGAGAGTCAATCTGATTTGTAGATTCGCACTTTTGAAGTGTGTTATTCGGGTATACAGTGCTGTATCTGTTGTTTGGTCTGGAGAGCAAGTAATATTTGAGATGGCTGCTCCAACAGGCAAGGGATTAGATTATGCCAGCACGTTGGCAAGATACACTGGTACTCTAATAACGTACATTCACGTGCTGATATATCACACCATTTACACAGCTACTGGACAAGATGTGCCTAATATGGTGCTCTCAACAGACCATTTCTGTGGATCAGCTTAAGAGGACAATACAAAAATAGCTTTCATTTGAATGGGATCCCTGTGGACAACTGACCTCATAATTCTCACACTGAACCGTTTGCTGGCGCTGGTGCATACTATCAACTAAGAGGTTGCTCAACTTTTTGTTAGGAGTGTATGGCCACGGTGAGGTATTTTACATTAAAAAACATTTTTTTAAACCCTCTCCGAGTCTGTTATACAGGTATTTCGAGTGTAATGTTTTTGTATTAGTGTGATATATATGACATAAGCACAAAGCAGACTTGGAAGGGAAAGCTTGCTATTGGTAGCTCCCTTCCAACAATCCATCACAGTGGCTGAGAGTGTAGGCAGAGTGACTCACTGCATTTGAAGGAGAGAATGATGTTGAATGCTGTAATTATGTGAAGTGCCAGGAGGAGTGAAAGTGTGTTTGATTGAAAGGTATAACGTGATATGGTAATGCAGATATGGTGGCGTGAGTGGTTTAATTTTAAGGTGTTCAGGTCGGTTAAGGTCCAGGCTTGACGTAATCCTTCTGCAGTCTCCAGTTGTACATGCTCTTTCCATGAATACCGCAGGGAGTGTGACATTTTTAACTTAACTATAGTAAAACTGAGGGATGACATATGGTTGCATCTGACCAATCACGGACATCGTGATTACTTCCCAAGGCTCATCCAGCCTGGTGAGGCATTGCAGTGCAGCATTTCATTAGCAGGACTGCTAGCATGGTGTTCGAACAGAGAAGTTTTGACCAGGAGCTTTTACCTTCCAAGGCGCTATGTTGTTAAGATTTATTTTTCTATTTTCATTTAGTTTCAGCCACATATTGACTTTGCCACATGGATGTGGAGACTTTCGTTGTAGTCAAAATCATGCCTAAACCACACATATATAATTGAGAAAATAAAAAAAAAGGAATACAGCTCACAATTTAACACACAAAGTTTTTCGTTTCCAATACATAATAGTGTTTTAGGGTAGACTTTGAACCAGCCCCTTGCTCATGATTGTATGGATTAGTTGTTTGCTGCAGATATTTGCGCTTGAGTCTGTGGCCTTCCTTATTCTTCTGTTTTTCCCACCCAGGAGCATCGTGGTATCACACTGTTCTGATTGGATGAGCCATGCCCCTTCCGCTGCTAATTTGCTGGGGCTCCTTTCTTTACAGTGCGCACTCCATACATTGAACCTATTTCCTCTCTCCTCTGCTTGTTCCTCTGCCCCCTCCCATCTCTCGCTCTTTGATGCCCCCCCTTCCGCTCTTTTTTTAATTGTTTTTTATTTACAATTTATACAATGGCCCACAGGCTGTGAAGTGCTAATGGGTCACTTACTTCCTTTTCTGTGTGTATATTTTAATTTACCATTCTAACTTGTGCATGCGGCATGTTAAAACAGTAAATTAAAAATGTTCACCAGGAGTCACAACGCACTTCTGCACCTCTTGGAATAGTCTTTCTTAAACAATAATATCCACTGCAAGATTGTCAGCCATGAGCGTGCATGTTTCAAGAAGCATGTGTTCGCATGCGAATGGCAATGAAAAAAAGCATTGTTCAACTAACATAACCTCACAACAAACTAAAACATATTTCCATTTGTTTTTTCCCGAATCCCATAAACATAACATCAACCCTGTCCCTATTTGGCTCTAACTCCCCATACATTTCCATTTCGCCAGTTTAACCTACATTTAAAGCAGATTATTATTCTCCTAACCATTCCAATGCCCGCTCCTGCCTTCAGTGACAATATGCAATATGTACATACACTCAACCATCCTGTCTTATTCTACCTCAACAACTCATGCCTCAATTTTTAAGTGATAGAGTTAGATAGGTATCCTTGAGTGACCACTGTTTGACTTCAACACCAGTGTGGGGTGGTGGGGGGGGGTGGGGGAGAGAGAGAGAGAGAGAGAGAGAGATAGAGAGAGAGAGAGAGAGAGAGAGAGAGAGAGAGAGATGGTTATAAAGGTTACTTTATTACAAAAGCAGGATACCGCTGACTGCTACATCCTTGGCCCAATTACCTTTCAATGGGTCATGGCATTCACAACTAAATAATGCAAAATTCAGTCCGTGGCTCTTTCCTCTGCCTATACAAATGACCCCTCTCATTTGAGACTAACGACCTCTCACCTTTTCCACTGTTTCCGTGCTCTCCCCTTTCTCGATTTCCTCTCCTATCAGTCGGTTGCAGTCCTATGACTGATGGTACCAGTTTACCAGTACATCCTCAAGAAAACCTCCCTGCATTGGACCAGGGATGTCTTATCTCCAAAGTTAGCAATTTCTCACCTTAATCGATTTAACACAAACCTACTAAAACTGATTTTTCTTATACTTGAGGTATAAATTGCCGCCAAAAACCCCTTCCCACATGGTTTTACTTCAGCCTTCACTAGTAATTCGCATTCATCGTCTTTTACCCTTTCTCTCCCAACTGCCGTCACTTTCATAAGACATGTCATTAGGCCCGGGAATGAAAGGTGCATCCTATCTTGTCTAGACAGTAAAGAAGGGGGGCTGTGTGTGCCATACTATCATGCTTCGGCTAACCCTAATTAAACTTACAGAAACGCATGGCTTCCATGTTGACTTCGTTTAACACTCTTCTAATTTCTGCAAACGTTCTACTTCTCCTCTAAAATCATTGAATCTGAATTTGTGTCAAAACAATTCCTGTCTCCTGCCACTTCTTTAGCAACTGCAACAAGTAATTTTTTATTTGCTTTATTAGCTCTATCTCCATCAGCGATATTGGGGCGTTTTATCCTAAACTGAAAAAGTCGAATCCTGGCCAAAACTATTGCAGCCTGACTCTGTCCACTCTGATTCCAACAGACTGGGTAGCATGTGGGCATATGTCAGTGAGAGATACACATAAGTCAATTTCACGTGCAAATGTTTTGCTATGTAAATACAACCTGTTCTCCCTGTCATGAGTCTTACTCAGGCTACCTCACTTTCTCGCCCTAAACCTCATATTCACTACCTTCTGTACGCAAATCTTTGCTGGTGATCTATTTTTTTCTTGTTAATCAGCCTCTAAATTTTTCTGGTCATAATAACTTTCATTTTGCTTGAAACCGAGACTCATCTTTTTTCACTGTTGTTTATTAGAACCGGAGAAGTCAGCTGCATTGCTCAGTTCCATTGGCTCTGAACTTCTGATAATCCGGTTTCAGGGCTGGATGGGCTTTTTAATTTCAGCTAATCCATTGCTGAAAGCAGCTGACCTTATTCCATAACAACACTCAGGGCTAGTTTTGGAGGAGTGCTACCGGTGCCACCGGTCAACGCTCGGGTGTGAGCGAGAGGGATAGTTTGTTGGCACCATGCTTTGAAATATCTAATGAGTTAAAAGCAACTGTCAGAGTTCCTGGTGTAGCAGTGATTTTCAGGCAACAATAAAAATGTCAAGATATCTCTGGTGATTAATGTACCTGCTGGATAGAGATAGATTTTTGTCTAGATTCAGTTTTAGTCACCATAAAGAAGTGTAGAGGGTTAATATGTCTGCTGTAAAGAACCTGTACCATGCAAATCACAGAATTGTACTTTAGGTAGATTGCTCAGTGGGTTACTGCTTTCATCAGAAATATCCCTTTGTTACTTGCACTTCGAGAATTGTAATTCTAATATAGCACATTGGTCTATGAGCTGTCCCCAAAGAGCTAAATGCAACCTTCAATGTATAGGTTAGAATGCTATATTTTCCCCAATTTCTAATCCTAATGTTGCTAAAAAGGGTTCGTTTGGATAGAAATAAATTCTTATCATGAAAGTCAACCTAAACCACTGTGTTACATTTTAAATCCCGGGCTGGTGCTTTGCCAGACCAACCACTCTTAAATACCAGGATGGATAGCTTGTGACTCCTACACCTCGTAGTCCTAATTGTCCTACATAACATTTCCTATACATTAATTTAAACACATATGATTCATTGTCTCTGCATAATTCGTATGTGATGTAACGTGCTCAGACACCCTACACTGGAATGAGTAGTGTCATAAAACATAATATGCATGTGAGAGAGGGGCTATTGAGAGTTGACAGGCGCTGTTGGATGATGGTAATAAGGGAATCTGTGGAGAATGAGGTCACAGGGCAATGCCAACATAGATTGACACACTGGTCGACACCAGTGCTAAAGACAGCTCCGAACTCATCTACTGCACATGTCCAACTACTATTGCAGGCACCAGCCATCTCAAGTGCAGCCCAATCAACTCCGTCCTAAGGAAACCAAGGAAAAAATAACAGTATATGTGTGAATGACTTACTGAAAATCAGTTCAATAACAAATACAGATGTTTCAATCCCTTTTGTTAAAAAATATTTGGTTGGAAATGTTTTCATAAAAAATTATATTGATTTTCTAGATATTCCCCCTCTAGGTATAATTGTTTGTATGTTTTTCTAGAATGTTCTATAGAAATTTCAACAACATAAGAGAATGTGAGAGGGAAGGCACACCTGGTTCAACTTCAACAATATCAAAATTATGTCAAAACATAAAGAACCCAGAGGCGAGCACTATTTGTAATCAATAATGAATCTAAGTTTGTAGTATAGGTACATTCCCACAGTGTATTGAGTAAGAGAAATACATCCAAACCAGTACCACAACAGGTGTGTCAAGACACTAAGGACCCTATTATGAGTTTGGCGGCCTGAGGACCACCAAACACGCAGAGGCGGTCGGACCGCTGCACTCCTGGCAGTTAGAACACCAGATTACAACCAGCAGGAGACTGCTGCCACCACCAGGATCACGGATCCTGGTGGGGTAGTGGCAGTCGGAGTCGTGGTCAGCCACGGCAGTGCTGAGTACAGCACTGCCATGCTGATCACACATCCTTTTTCCACCAGCCTTTTCATGGTGGAAAGGCTGGCGGAAAGCCAGTGCTGGGGCCACGGGACGGGGGTGGTTGTGCCACTCCTGCAGCTCCCCCCTCATTTTCAACTTTGTTGGTGGTGGCCCGCCTTGCTGGCGGCCACCACAAGAGCAGAAAAACAGGATGAACTGTAGGAGCTGTGCATCTTTAATTAGTGTCTCTCCTGCTGAGCTGGGGAGAGCCGCAGTCTTCCTTTCTCTTTTGATTCTCACCGAATGGCCATTTCTTTTTGTGGGATTGCCCAGTCCCACACAGGAACCCCGTTCTCTGCCTTAGTTGGGGGGGGCAGCCCAGGGAGTCCCCCTGGTTGCCCCTGCTGGCTCCATGTAGGGGAAGCACTCTTTTGTGCAGTCAAATTAGCTGGTAGTTTTCTAGGTTTCTCCTGTGCTGCCAGCTCTGGCAGGCAGGGCACGATGTCACCTGGCAGCCTGCCTCTCCCCCCAGTCATGGACACGAAGAGCGGGGTGGGCCAGTCACATCTGGGGGGACCATTGCGGCACTCCCCCTAAGTCCGTATGATTCTGGGGCCCTGGGACTGCATCCTTGGTCCCATTGTTGCTTTGCTCATGCAGGGAAAGTGTGATGGAGGTCCCCCATCTTTGCTGTTCGGGGGTTCAGAGTTGGGGTTCTGGCCCTGATCATAAAACTGGCCTGGGGAAGGGTCTTAGACCCACCGGCATGCTGAGGAGGAGGCCAAATGCCCACTCCCACCAAACACAAAGTTGGGAATGCTTCCGGTGGCTACTCCCAGGGGTCTGTCCCACCCCAGGGAGGATTTTGGAAAGCTCTGATAGCAGACCTCGATGAGTGCCAGGCCTTGCTGGGTGGTCAAAGTTCGAATCCATTGCAGGCTAATATCTCAGGCCCTGTTGGGCCATTTTGGCTTGATCTTAGTCTTGTTTTGCTCCTGGTGAACCCTAGCCACCGGAAGCACTTTTTAGGCATCCTGGCCTCAAAGCAATACACTTTGCAGGGAGCTGGTTTCACTGGCTCCCTCAGCCAGCCTCTCTCCTTGTTTTTCTCTGGGCCTCTCGTCTCCTTGCACAGAAGTCCAGTCTTTCCCCCAAATAGTCCTCAGTGGAACTAAGGGGACCAGCTTCCCTGGCCCAGGGGGTTCTTCCTTCCACTTGTCCATAACAGCAGCTTCCAGTTCCAGTGTCCAGCAGAAAGAGAAGCTCTTCCCTGTGCAAGACCTTTTAAGTCAGGGAGGGAGATTTCAGCAGGGATGCACCCCTGGCCAATCCTGTGGTGATACATCACCTGTCTGCCCCTATCCCATCCTTTCTGTACAGCCTGCTGGGATATTTCAAAATGGCGACACCCTGGAATCACTCGCCACGTCTTCTCTGGGGGCCTCAGCTCTGCCCCTCACAGACATCCCTGCCCGGGCCTTTCTTAGAAAATCTTCAACGGAAGCCCCTTCCTGTGTTTGCTTCATAGGTCTGAGCTTCCTCCTTCGTTTAGTAGGCTTGGGTAGGCCCATCCCTGGCACAGTGGGACAGCTGGCTGATTGATGCAGAGCCTTTTGCCCCACCCCTTTCTTCCTCAGGAGCTGAGTTAAGTACTGTTAATTGCTTCCTCTGTGTGTGAAGGCTTTTGTTCCTGTTGCTGGAGAGAAATGTAATTAATTTGGCAAAACAGCATTACAAAAGGCCTGGGCTCTGAACTGAGCTGAACCAGAGTAATGGGACATTCCTGGTTGACCCTTAAGCTGTACAGATATGTCTTTGGACTTTGCAGATTTGAACATTTCACACAGGGTACGCTCTAAATATGGATGTTGCTGGTGTCTATAGGCCAAGGGGAAGCAAAGCCACACTCTAAGGCATTCCTCCCCATAGGTGCATAATGGAGTGTCACTGCAGGCAAAATTGCCACACCGACTTTACCTATGAGGGCACACTGACATTATAAGGCCATTCCCAGGTCAATACCCAATCCTGCAGAGTCCCCTTTGTGCCAGGCTACCTCTGTGCAGTTACTGGGCCGCACATAACAGGACTCTCCCATGGACAGCCCTCACATATTTGCACATGTGTGTGCACAAAGGTTCACTTGTGACCAGCCAAATGTCCCTTATTCCTGCTGCATCACAGAAGCCTTGTCTTAAAAGGCAAACACTAGTGGTAAACATGCACAGTCCATTATCATGATTTACGGTGGGTGAGTCACAGGTTGTGAGGCTCACCCACATTAAAAAGGTCACACACCAAGTAGTTAAAAAGCAAAAAATCTGATATGGGTGGATGTGATAGCCTGAACCCATTTCCTCACAACATCTTAAAACTCACCCAGGATACTAAGATAGAACAGCAGTGTGCCACTGTTAAAAATTGGGTCTTTGGTTAGCAGTTAGTTTAAACCCTGTCCAAGTAGGAACCCTCACTCTAGTTCAGGTAAGGGAGATGCACAGCTCAGCTAATCCCTGCTGATCCCATTGGTAGCTTGGCACAAGCAGTCAGGCTTATCTCAGAAGTAATGTGTAAAGGATTTGTACCAACACATCCAGTAACACAGTGAAAACACCACTAAATACTCAATGCCAGTTTAGAAAAATAGCCAACATTTATCTAAAGCAAACAAGAAAAAAACGACAAAAATCCAACATACACTAGTAAAGATATTAAATTTTAAAGTAAAAAGAGTCTTAATCCATAAGAATCAATAGATGCGTTTTTCTAGCACAAAGTACCTGGTATGCATCAAAAATAAAGCCACAGGGGTGAGGGGGCTTCAGAAAATCAAATGATTCGTCGATTCCTTATTCGCAAGTGAGGCCGTGCATTGATTCTTTCTCTGCTGGGTAAGTGATGCGTCGATTCTTTCCTTGCAGGGAAGAGAAATGTTTAATTACAGACAAGCAGCCTCCGGTGTAGTGATTTTAAAGATTTTGATGCCCAGGGATGTTGCGTTGGAAAATCCAGAAGCACGGCAACAGTGAAGTCATGCTGAGCTGGTGATGCGTCAATTTACATTTCTGCAGCCACAAGGTAGGCGCTGCATTGATTTTACAGACGCAAGGCAGGTGCTAGATCAATTTTTCTGCCGCTTGGCTTCGGTTTGTCGAAATACAGTCAGGTTCTACCAGCTTCTCCTGCTAGGGGCCCAGGACTGGATGTGGCACTAATTGGCATGTCAGGGAGTCTAAGCAAGAGAGCCCAGGTGCTGGCAAATGCAGTCTTTGATGTCCCTTGGACTTCTTAACAGGAGGAAAGCTCAGTCCAAGCCTGTGGAGAAACTTCACAAGCAAGATACACAGCAATGTCTAGTCTTTGTCCTCTCTAAGGCGGAAGCAGCAACTGCAGGCCAACTCAGCAAAGCACACACAGCAAAGGGGGCAGTACTCCTCCTTACAGCTCTTTTCCTTGATAGAGGTTCCTCTTGATCTAGAAGTGTTCTAAAGTTGTGGGGTGAGAGTCTAATACTTATATTCATTTCTGCCTTTGAAGTAGGCAGACTTCAAAGGAAAGTATTTGTAATACACAAGACCCTGCCTCTTCCTTGCCTGCCCCAGCCACACTTGGGGGGCTGAATGCTGTATTGTGTGAGGTCAGACACAGCCCTTTCAAGTGCAGCTATCAGCTCCTCCCTCCCACTCTAGCCCAGAAAGACTCTCCAATATCTGCAGGACACACCTCAGCTCCCTTTGTATCACTGTCTAGAGTGAATTCACAAACAGCCCAACTGTCAGTCTGACCTAGACATGGATTCAGCAGCCAAGCAGAGGCACAGAATGGTTAAGCAAGAAATGCCCACTTTCTTAAATGGGCATTTTCAAACAGACAATCTAAAAACCAACTTTATAAATAATGTATTTTTAAATTGTGAGTTCAGAGACCCCAAACTCTACATCTCTATCTGCTCCCAATGGGAAACTGCACTTAAAATGCATTTAAAGTCAATCCCCATGTTAACCTAAGGAGAGATAAGCCTTGCAATAGTGAAAACCAAATTCACTATGAGGACACATAAAACACATCAGTACATGTCCTACGTTTTAAATACACTGCACCCTGCCCATGGGAGCTGCCTTGGGCCTACCTTAGGGGTGACTTATATGTAGTAAAAGGGAAGGTTTAGGCCTGACAAGTGGGTGCACTTGCCAGGTCAAATTGGCAGTTCCAAACTGTCCACACAGACACTGCAGTGACAAGCCTAAGACTTATTTACAGGGCTACTCGTGTGGGTGGCACAGTCAGTGCGTCAGGCCCACTAGTAGCAATTGATTTACAGGCGATGGGCACCTCTAGTGCACTTTACTAGGGACTTACTAGTAAATCAAATATGCCAATCAGGGAAAACCAATCAGAATCACAATTTACAAAGAGAGCATATGCACTTTAGCACTGATTAGCAGTGGTAAAGTGCCCCGACTGCTAAAGTAAACAAAATCAGGTTAGAAAAAATAAGAGGAAGGAGGCAAAAAGTTTGGGGATGACCCTGCGAAAAGGGCCAGGTCAAACAACCACTTCATCCACTGACCCTATCAATGGATAGATGAAAGGAAACTGAACTATCACACACCCAATGACTGCTTATTGTGTGTGGGGATGTTCGCTGTACATTAGATATAGGAATATTCGTGAAGGTGTTTGACCAAAATATAGAGTTTTAATTATTGTCTTAGAAGAATATTGTTGCTGGAATATTGTGATGTCAGAAATATTGTCATCAGAAATATCACAGGTACAAATATCACTTTTTGTTTTTGTTTTTAATGTAGTTTAAAATACAGGTATTGGAGAATATCAGATCATTTATTTAGGTATTATTGACATTTCTTAGTGTTATTTATATTGTTTATGTAGCGGGATATTTTAAAATAAATTTAGTGCTTTTAAAAAAAAACTGTGGGTTTGTGTAAGTTTTTAATGATTAAGAAAATGTATATATAAAAAAATTATCATTTAGGGTACAAATAGTTTATGAATGTAAGTATTTTAATTGTTTTAATATTATTTAAATGTTCAGCTATTTATTTTTAGTAGCAGGATGTAGATTTCATAGGGGTTAAGATTGGGGGAGTTTATTAAAAACAAAAGTTTTTTTTAATTAAAATTTTTACAAAAATAAGAATGTTTTGATTGCTTAGAGAAAAAAAGACATTGGGGATTATTAGCTGTGTTTTAGTTAATGTTATATGTTTAAAATATATTATTGTTATTTTGTTATTACTGAATTGAATATGCATTTAAAAAATAAAACAAGTTTGTAAATTATAAGCAATTCAATTGTAATCATAATAAAAACATTGCAATTTTTTTATTATTTGAAAAAATAAATTTAAAACAATGCATAGAATGGGGCTTTTGAGGGGCAGCTGACCCTGGGGAGGTCTCCCCTGGGATTATTGGGGAGTTGGAGCAGTCCTTGCCTGCTTGGTCTACCTGTTGGGCTCCCCGAGAGATATAGCTGGACATTTTGTTACCCAACCACCATTTTGTTGGGTGACAGGGTGGCTTGGCTGTCGGCAGGGTTATGACATTTTTTTCCAAGAACTACCTGTTACTACGTAAGGTCATTCATGCAATTGCCACAGTGGTTTAGCTAGGATGGCGGACAAAGTACAGCAAGCACTGCGGCTTTTGGAGGGAGAAGACAGGCTCAATCTGCTGGTAGTGGGTGTGCTGTCGGAAGCGCGGCCTGCCAGGTGTGCAGCTGTGGGGGTTGCAGCAGTGGTAATGGCGTGTTCTCCCCCATGTGTAGACTTGAGCGGAGGACATGTGAGTGGTAGGGGCCACTCCCCAGTTTGGTGACCAGCCCCAACTGAGCAGGACAGGCTCTTGTGCTACCTCCCTTGACAGTGGCGAGGAGATGCGGCAGTAAACACCTCCTCAAGTGGTGCTGTCTCCTCCAAGGCAGTGTCAGGAGAATTGCAGCAGCATTCCTCATCCATTGTACACGCAGCAGACACATTAAAAGAAGGGGGCAGGGCCTCAACAAACACCCAGGTAGCAGCGGTGAAAAGAAGAGGGGGAGTAGGAGTGCGAGGAGGGAGGGACATGGCCACGGCTGAGATAAAAAGATTAAAGTTTGAGGAAGGGGTGGGGGAGCCTCATTGGAAAGGCTGGCTTAGTCCCGGTTTGGACATTTAAAGGCAGAGGAGACAGTCCGGGTGTCAAGGATAAGGGACAATGCTTGGAACCATTGGGGGGAGCCCTTTGTAGCGGCAATGTTGGAATAGAGTGATGGGGAAGACAATGAAGTACAAAGGGAGGAGGCGGACTCTATAGTAGTAGATGACGAGGTGGATGTTGGGGTTTTCCCATGCAGATCTGACCGATAAAACATTTGCATGTAGGGCCATAGAAGGAGCTACAGATGACAAGCATACAGCATCAGATGGGCTGTATCAGCCTGGGTGGCAGGCTCAGGAAGAAGTGGGGGAGCAGGGAACAGAAGGACATATCACAGGGCAGATACAAGAGGCTATGGGCCTACATCTTCCTTTGTAGCGGCAATGTTGGAATAGAGTGATGGGGAAGACAATGAGGTACAAAGGGAGGAGGAGGACGCTATAGTAGTAGATGACGAGGTGGATCTTGGGTTTTTTCCATGCAGACCTCCCCCCACAAAAGTATATAGTAGGCAGTCCCAAGGCACCATGGGGAGGCCTGAGGCCCTGCGTGGAGCGTCGGGTGGGGTGGAAGGCATCAGGAGCCCCCACTTAAGGGCACTTTTGAGGATGAAAGATCAGGATTGCGAGTTCATGAGGACCAGGAGAGGGTGAAAAGGGTGGTGTCCGGCGTACTGGGCCTATGTTCTATTTTTCGGGCGTCCAGGAGTGGCAGCAAAGCAGACTCAGGGGAGCTTGGTACAGCTCTGCAACCCCGGGAGGAAGAGAAGTAGGTGTCTGGGCAGCCATCTGCATCAATGTTGGGACATCACATACAGCGGCGGTGGGGAAAAGCAACACGCAATCCAAAGGATTCAGGGACGGGAGGTTTGGTCCAACCTCTGGCATCCTTGGTCATTGTGTAGATGCTGGAACTGCAGAAAAGTGAAAGAGAGGGAACTTTTTGGCCCTTCAGCGCCCCCCCACAGCCACCAACATATATCATTCAGGTATTTTGATAAGCAACTGGGTATGCCATTGGCCGTGGGTTTGGAGAGAGGTGAAGACACAGGTTCACCTGGAGAGTATGGAGGAAGGGGTAGTGTGGGATGAAAGTAAAACAAGGAGTGGGGAGGAGGCATGATAGCAGAGGGAAAGAAGTGGGAGGGTGCTTTCATGTGTTGTTCCTCATATGTTGCAGGTCTCGAGTGCAGCTGGGAGGCATGACTGCACCGGGGTGTACCCAGAAAGATGCAACTGGTATCGCAGCAGAGTCAAGAGTGGCCAAAGACCTTGACGCCAGGTGAGATAAAGCAAGAAGTCATGATGGTACAATGGTTTCAGTAGCAATGGAGGCAAGGGAGCCTTTGGGCACCAGGGAGGCATGCCTGCATAAAGGGGTGTGTGTAGCGGACATGGAGGTGGGTATGGACAATAAGGGTTCCTAAGGAACAGACCAGGTGGCCAAAGTTGGGGGCAGTGATAATCATTCGGATGTTAAGATGGGGACAAAAGACACAGTAGAAGAGTTACAAGTGGCTGGGGACGCAGATGGGAAAAAATGGTTAGAAAGCAGTGAAGAGATGAAGATCAAGAAACTCCCCTACATGGGGACTTCTAAACCTCTTGGGTCAAACCTTGTGTTAGCACTGAAGCAATAGGTCTGAAAGGGGGAGTACATTGAAATCCTGAGGTTCCTACATTGGGAGCTGAGGGCTAAAAAGGGTTCCAAAGAAGAGGAGTTTGAGCTGGTGAAACGACAGTGAGTTCTGGTAAATATTGAAAACTGGGCGGTGGCATTTCTGATCTCTGCTAGTGTATACTGTGAAAAGTATCCAAAGAGGTTGGTAGCCCTCTTCAAATATATGGATGTGATAAGGAAGGCCCCACTGAATTATGGGGGTTATGCCTGGGTCTAATTCAGGGTTTGGATGACCACTGACCCAGAGGTTCAATGAGGTGAAATAGATGTTGATCTATGGCAGCACACCATGGGGCTTTCAAAATTTGGTAAGACGATATCCATGGTGAGTGGGCTACCCATAGTATATCACATCTTTCAGGATTTTCCCACCCAGGGAGGGGTGGGCTACACAACCAAAGGACAGGGCACCAGTCAGAACAGTGGGAACAGTACATCAGGGGCTTGCTGGGAATTTACCAAAGGTGTCTGTACAAGAGAATACTGTAAATTCAGGCATGAATGTTCAAAATAATCTGGCAGACACCTTGTCAAATGCTATGGTGGGGGGAGTGTGCCTGGGGGAGTTAGGCGTCAGTGTCAATCACAACCAGGCAAAGTAGAAGGTCAGGAGTTTAGCACCACCTAATAACACATGAGGGGGCAGGGGTTCCCTGGGTCCAGGGGGGAAGAGCTCCTACTCCAATTAATCTGGATTGATTGGTATTTTGGCTAGCTCAATATGATAAACCTAAGGAAACAGCTCTATTGTGGCAGGGATTTACTGCTGGCTTCAGACTAGGTTAAACAGGACTTAGAGGGTAACAATAGGCAGACAATTTGAAATCGGCAGGGACCCACAAATAAGTGGTATAGGAGAAATTGCAGAAAGAAGTGCAGTAACGTTGCATGGCTGGCCCTTTTTCAGACTGCTTGATGCAGAACCTGATTGTGTCACCTATTGGTTTGGTGCCAAAGATGGAGCTGGGGCAGCTCTGCTTGATCCAGCCCCTATTGTGGCCTGAAGGAAATTCAGTGAACGATTTAATTCTCGAGGAGAAAGTGTCAGTGGCGTGCGCTTCAGTGGACATACCCTTCTCATTGGTAGAAGAAGTTGGACAGGGGGCCCTTACGGCTAAGATCGAGAATAAGTCCGCTTTACTCCTGTTGCCAATACACCATGATGACCTAGAATTATTGGGCATACAATTTGAGGCTGCTGGTACGTTGATAAAGCCTTGCCAGTGGGTTTCTACATTTCTTCTACAATCTTTGAATGCTTTAACACCTTCTTGCAGTGGGTGTTTACGAAGCAGTTGGGGCACACCCACATCACACATTACCTGGACAATTTCTTTATGGTAGTTACACCCGACTCTGATCAATGTATCAGCTGTTGGGGTCATTCCAGGACATTATAGGTGACTTGGGTGTCTCTTTAGAGCCAGAAAAGATGGTTGGACATGGTACTTCCCTGTAAATTTTGGCGCTGAAGATACATTCAATGACGATGAAGGCTCAACTCTCAGAGGAGAAGAAGGTAACTATGACACAGCTTTTGGATGAAATAATGAGCAAGGAAAAAGTGAAAGTCAGAGAGATACAAGTCTTCTTGGGCCACTTGAATTTAGTTTTCAAGGTTGTCAGAGCAGGGAGGACTCTTTTCAGGTGTCTGGGGTTGTCTTTGGCTGGCAGGCGATTACCACACCACCATGTGCGATTAAAGGTGAGGGTGAAGGATGGCGCATCTTCTTGAGGGAATTTAATGGTGTGCCTTTGATGACTTGGTGGAAGTTTGTGTGGGATATGCAGATTTTCTCTAATGCAGCAGGAGGGGTGAGTCTTTATTGTCAGGGTAGATGGCGTGCAGATGAATGGTCCCTTGCTTGGAAATGGAGTGCATCAAGCATTGCTTTCCTCAAGTTCTTTACCCTGGTCGTAGCAGTGTGCCTTTGGGGGGTGACATTGGCCCATAAGAAGGTGTTGTTTCAGACTGACTACCTGGCGGTGGTACATGTGGTCAACCGACAATCAGCCAGGGATGTGCAGGTGGTTAAGCTACTGAGAGTCTTTGTTCTAATCTGTTTGCGACATGACATAACATTCAGAGCGAGGCACGTGCCAGGTGTGGACAATGACATTGTGGATGCTTTGTCTCATTAACAGTGGGAGAGATTCCTTGGTCTGGCCACGAACGTGGAGCAATGAAGGTATCACAGCCCTCAATTTATTGATAATAGGAGACAGAGAATGCTTCAAGTGGTGTTGAATTCCCTGGAAGTATCCACACAGCAGACATACTTGCAAGTATGGTGCGAATTGATGTCAACTGGGGCACGCAAGCATCATAGGCACTGGGAGAGGGTGGAAGATGTGTTGCAATCCACATTGACGCTTATTATGTAGGGACAGTCTTGGGTGACAATAGCTGAGAAATTAGCAGGAGTCTCCTTCATGAGGAAACTGTTTTGGGGGTACCCCCGCGCAGCTGTGGAACTGTATGCTGGAAGGGTGGACTAGGGAGGTGGAGAAATAAGGGCCAGCCAGGAATCCAGTGACAGTAGCAATACTGAAGGATATTTTGGCGACTTTGAACACAGATGCTGAGGAGACATTGCTGTGAAGTGGATTTTTTTGGGGGCCTTTAGAGTGTCTGACCTATTATGGGGCAGGGGAGGGCAAGATCTATTTGGAGAGGAGCTACAGTTTACAGAGGACTCAATTTGAGTGTGGCTTTGCAGGTCAAAGACCAATCAGAGAGAACAGGGCAGCACTGTGAGATTGAGTGCCTACCCAGAGAGGACTCTTTGTCTTGTACGTTGGGATTGAGCTTAAAGGGCAAAAGGGGGTCAGCACATGCTGCGGTCTTCGTTCACAAGGGTGGTAAGCCTGTCACACCATTTCAGCTGCTATCAGGGTTGAGCTGGCCACAGAAGCGAATGGGTGGGGGTGGGGCAAGGAACGCATTCTGAAGGCAGGTAGATGGGTCTCCGAATGTTTTCAGTGGTTTGTGCACATAGGAGGAGCGTCATGCTAAGCAAGATCAATTAGTTACATATGTTGTTTGTGTTTTACAAGGTTCAGTACCGGGCCCTGAGAGCAAGGGTCTGGCAGTTTGGCTAGTAGGCCATTCATTTATCAAGTGGGCAAGCGGGCATTTTACAGGTAAACTTTATGTGTAGTGAGACTGTTAGTTTTGTGAGACGAAAGCCTAGGTTATCATGGTAAGGGCACCTGTTTTCAATAAAGCAACCTTTTCAACACAGCCCGTATTTAGTCTTAGTTTTGCTGCCCTATTCCCCAGTGGGGCTTTGAGGGGTTAGCTGACCCTGGAAAGGTCTTCCCCTGGGATTATTTGGGAGTTGGAGCAGTCTGTGACTGCTTGGGCTATATTGGGCTACTTGGGCTATCTGTTGGTCTAACCAGGCTATGTAGTTGGACATTTTATTACCTTTTCATCATTTTGTTGGGTGACAGGGTGGCTGGTGTAGGCAGTGTTAAGAACATGTTGTTCCCCCTACCACCTATCCCTCTAGCCAGGCCACGGGTCTGTATAGTGGAAGTTATATTGGGGAGATTTATTAAGGACAAATGCTCTAGAAAGGAGTTAGCTTGTTGTCATTTGAGAACAGGTGCACCAGTCGGGGAAGGTCAAGTTGACATGTTTTACAGATGTTTAGGCTTGTTGAAAGTGGCAGCCCAGGTAGGAGAAACGCATGGGTAGACTAGATCTGGACGAGCCAGGTTGTTAAATTTTTGGCAGGAAGTTGTCTTAGTTAGAGTTGCTGTTAATATAAGCTGCAAGGGAGTATAACGTCACAAGCATTCAAGTAGCTGGAGAAAATACACTATTGCAATATTGCATTGGGTCAGGAGGATAAGATAGGGCTGGGGGAGTGTTGCAGGCACACTTTATGTATAGTGAGGCTGCTAATTTTGTGAGGCAAAGGCCTGGGTTATCATGGTAAGGGCACCTGTTTTCAATAAAGTAGGTTTTTCAACACAGCTGGTTATCTCTGGTCTCTGTTTTGCTCCCCTATTGCCCAAAGGTATTTGTTTAATGTATAAATATATATGCTTTACTTAATGCATTATTATTTGATAGTTTAACATTGTAAATGTTTTTTGTATTTTTTATACACATTACTTTTTTGTCGCTATTCATTTTAAAGTATAACTTTTTAAAACTCATAAATAAAAAAAAATCATTTGAATATCTTAAATATTTTTACATGTATTTTCAAGTTGACTGAAGTAATATAATTTATGTTTATATTATATTTAATATATTCATGTTTGTAGATATGAAATTTGCAAATTCTTAGGTAGTACAACCTGATAGAATTTGTGTAACTTGAAGGAGGAATAGTAAGTTTGAGCCCTTTAACATATAACACTTCTCCAAAGTACTGTATATTAGAGCGGGAATAGTAACTGTAACCCCTTTAATGACCAACACCTTCCCCAGCATAGTGTAGATTTGAGTGGGAATAGTTAATCTACCCTTTTAATGTCCACACCTTCACAAAGTAGTGTAAAGTGGAATGGAATTAGTAAATTTTACTCCTTTAATACCCAGCACTATTTTTAACATACTGTTGGTTGGAGTGGGAATAGTAAATTTAACCCATTCAGTATTCAATACCTTCCACAAAGTAGAGTCGATTGGAATGGGAATAGTAAATCTAAACCTTTTACTGCCCACAACCGTTCCTCAAACCTCCTTGGATTGGCGTAGGAATAGTGAAAGTAACCCCTTTTAAGCCTAACACTATCCCCAGTGTAGTGTAGTGTTAATTGCACTGGGAAACATAAATCTAGCCACTTTGATGTCCAAAACCTTCTCCAATGTAACAAAGAATGGAGAATGAAACGTAAATCCAAAATTTTCCACAAAGAAGTGTAGATTGGAGGGGTTATGGGAAATGTAATCCCTTTAATGTCCAACACCTTCTTCAACTTATTGTAAATTGGACTAGGAATAATAAGTCTGATCCCTCTGATGTTCGACACATTACCAAAGTTACAGTAGACTGGGGTAGGAATAGTAAATTTATCCCTTTGATGTCCAACACCTTCCCCGAAGAAGTGTAGATTGGAGTAGAAATAATAAATCTAACCCCTTTAATGTGCAACACCTAACCCAAAGTAGTGTAGATTGGAGTAAGAATGATAAATATAAAAAGTTTGATGTAAACACTATGGGGCATATTTATACTCCGTTTGCGCCGGAATTGCGTCGTTTTTTTTTACGCAATTTCGACGCAAAACTAACTCCATATTTATACTTTGGCGTTAGACGCGTCTAGCGCCAAAGTCCATGGAGTTTGCGTAATTTTTTAGCGTGGACACCTACTTTGCGTTAATGAGATGCAAGGTAGGCGTTCACGTCTAAAAAATCGACTCCGAGGCATGTGCGTCGGATTTATACTCCCGGGCAAAATTCACGCCCGGGAGTGGGCGGGTCAAAAAAAATGACGTACGGCCGCTTTTGCGACGTTTTTTAGCGCCTGCAAAAGGCAGGCGTTAAGGGACCTGTGGGCTCTGAAGGAGCACAGAGGTGCCCTCCCATGCCCCCAGGGACACCCCCTGTCACCCTTGCCCACCCCAGGAGGACACCCAAGGCTGGAGGGACCCATCCCAGGGACATTAAGGTAAGTTCAGGTAAGTGTATATTTTTTTTTTTGTGGCATAGGGGGGCCTGATTTGTGCCCCCCTACATGCCACTATGCCCAATGACCATGCCCAGGGGACAGAAGTCCCCTGGGCATGGCCATTGGGCAAGGGGGCATGACTCCTGTCTTTGCTAAGACAGGAGTCATTTCTATGGGGGTTGGGAGTGAAAAAAAATGGCGCAAATCGGGTTGAGGCGAAAAAATTGCCTCAACCTGACTTGCCCCATTTCTTGACGCCCAAGCTCCATTTTCCCCTACGCCGGCGCTGCCTGGTGTACATCGTTTTTTTTAACGCACACCAGACGGCGCCGGCGGCTAACACCGGCTAACGTCATTCAATAAATACGGCGCCCGCATGGTGCTTCAGAATGGCGTTAGCCGGCGCTAATTTTTTTGACGCAAAACTGCGTTAGCGCAGTTTTGCGTCAAAAAGTATAAATATGGGCCTATGACTAAATTAACGAAGATTGGAGTGCAAATAGTAAATGTAACCCCTTTGATGTTAAACAGATTCTCTGAAGTGGACAAGATTGGATTGGGGATAGTAAATCTAACCCCTTTAATGTGCAACACCTTCCACATTGTGGTGGGCATAGTAAATGTAATTCCTTCTATGCCCAACACGTTTCCCAACCTAGCATGGATCGGAGTGAGAATAGTATATCTAAACCATTGACTATCTAGCACCTTCCTCAAAGTAGTGTATATTGCAGTGGGAAAATTAAATGTATCTACTAAATGTAACCATTTTACTGTCCAACACTTCATTCAGTGTGGGTTAAGCTGGATTAGGGGTAGAAAATGTAAACCTTTTAATTCCAGCTCTTTCTCCCTTGTCTAGTAAAGGGTAGTTTATACAATATGCACTAAGTAAAAATATGTTCACTTTCGAAATGGACTGTATTGTTTGTATATTTTATAGAAAAGAAACATGCTAGGATAATTTCAAGTAGTTTTTATTTATAACAGAGTTATACAAATAGTTTTATTTTTATTACATTACACATAGGCCTTAATATGTTGCTACATTTTTAAGCATTGAATCAAACATCATATGAACCTCCCATACATATGTCTATTTTTATTTTTGAACATGTTTAATTGGTAATGTTTGACATAACAAGTTATATATATATATATATATATATATATATATATATATATATATATATATATATATATGCATATATATATATATATATATATATATACATATGTATATTTATATAGTTTCCATTTTCATATGTTATATTTTTCACAAATGTGTACAGAATAGTTTTACAGAAATAACCTTTTTAGTTTTGATAACATTTAATACATATTTCCTATAAAAAAAAAACACATTAATTATTTTCTTATTGGTGTTGTATTTAATAATTACTTTTTCTAGTGCTCATGAAGATATCTTTTTTAGTAACTTTTTTACATGATGTCAGTTTTTATATGTTTCAACCTTTTTTCTTATTTTTTAAGTACAACTTTTTAGGGCCCTAATACAAAGCTGCCAGTCCGAAGACCGCTAGACTCACGGTAGAGTTTGGACCGCTGCAGCTGTGATGGTCCGACCGTAACATTATGACCCTGGCAGTCGGTCCGCAAAAAAAGACACCCATCTCTGCCAGGATCTTTCATCCTGACGGGATGATGGCAGTCGTGGTTGTAATCAGCTATGGCAGCACTGAAGTCAGCGCCTCCGTGCTGATTACAACTGTCTTCTCCACTTGCTTTTTAATGGTGGTTGAACCACCATGAAAAAGGCCGGTGGAGAACAACATTGTCGTGGGCAGTGGAGGGCCCCCCCCAACACCGTCACAATGCACACTGTCTGCTTAGCGGACAGTGCGCATTCCAAGGTATTGTTCGGTCAGAGTTTACTAGTAGATTGTGCAATTATTTTTTTTAGGATAGTGTGGTATGTCATA
Source organism: Pleurodeles waltl (assembly GCF_031143425.1). NCBI lineage: Eukaryota > Metazoa > Chordata > Amphibia > Caudata > Salamandridae > Pleurodeles > Pleurodeles waltl. The sequence continues at coordinate 676,122,807 of NC_090448.1, forward strand.
ATGTAATGTTTGCAATGTAATATTATGTGATTTTTATGTGTCCTATTTTGCTCTGTCGTGTAGTCAAGAAGTTTCTGAAGTATATTTCATAAAATGGTTCCTTTTGGTTCTTCCAAAGTTATGCTTGCCTCTCTAAGGTCTTGCAAAACATTTCTCACTTCTATTTCAGTGACATTTAGGGAGCGATGGTGCTCTCTAAAGTTAATTACAACATTATTTTTGGTAGTAGCCCTCCCATACCAAGCATTAGCCTAAAAGTTAATACATTTCCAATGTATTTTTTCTGAGCTTGCACTCTCTTAACTGTGAGTCTACCCCATATGTGTTGTGATTCCCTCGTCTAGATCTAGTTCTATTTCTTGTGTTGTGTGCAGCCACCTACCCCAGGGATGCTGGCTCAATCATGTTACATTAAATAATAAATGTGGTTAACTGCATTGAATTGCCATTGCTGGGTTTGATCAAGGCTTGTTACTTGTTACTTGTTACTTGTTGCTGTTAACGTGCACAGTTGCCATTGCCAAGGCTTGTTTATTCTGTTCCCACAAGGCTAGTTTGTAAACACCTGAACCTCTGCACGTTTCTCCACAGCTGCTGTCCTGGTTGCTAGGCAACACCCGCCTGCTCTCCTGTTTGCAATGTGCTAGGGTGACTTCTTCCAAGGGAGAATATAAATAGCCTCACACAGGTCAGGCAGTGCTTGGCTTAGTTTCCTGTTTCTGCCTAGCTGAGGTCAAGAGGGTTAGCCAACTCCTTCAAGCTTTTTCACTGTTGCCAGGCAACCAGAGAAAGGACTAAGCTGAGTTCTAGAGCTAGCTCAACAGAAAATTCCCCAAGGCTCTCTCACTGTTGCTCGGCAACCAGGATCCAGGACTTCTTCCACTAAAGCTAAGTGACAAAATAAAAGGCACTCTCAGTAGTGTGAATGCTTTTGAACTAATCCTTCATGCATTTAAAAAAAAGGAATTTGGAGACGTTCATTTTAGAAAGAGAGACATTCAAGGTGGTTAGCAAGAATGCCTGAAAGACTGTTTAGCCTTGATTGTTTTTATTATTACTCAGATCCAATCGCTTGTCTTTAACTTGAGACCTGTGCTGGGTTATAAGAATATAACCCTCATTAATGTTTGTGTGCCACCCGTTACTAAAAAAATCATAAATTCCTATAAATCACTTTCAGCATTGATCCATACTCAATATCAGTGATTGTCACAAAAATTAACATGGGGGCAATCATGTTCTGAAAGTCTTCTGAGCTTCATTGTTCAACCAGTGCTTACGCATATTTGCTAGTGGGAACAATATCAAGAGTGATTACTTAACACAATATAGGACAGAGAGAAGTCCGAGATAATAGTGGCGCATTCCTGCCAGCCCTATGGCGTGGAGAGAAAGTACAAGGAAGTGAGTTGAGTGACAGGTGATTATCTGGGGGTCTGAGTGAGTGCATAAGCTTTAGTTGCTTAGTGTGCAGCATACCTGTTCCTTTCCCATATAGAAACTGACTCCTCAACAATGCTGTGACACCGATCACCTGCACCCTCAAGAGTAAGGGCCCGGCTGGAGCAGGCAGCAGTGGCAGTATCTCTCTCTCTCTGTGTCATCCAAATCTCCCTCCCTTTGGGGACACCTGCCGGGACGCCCGTGTTAAGATCAACAGTGCCGAGAGGTGTCCTGGGAGGAAGGGGGAATGTAATCATTCCTGCAGGCGACCTGCTTTTCAGGTGAGTAGTCGAGATCTCACAATATGCGACAATAGCTGTGTTCCTTTTTCAAATTAATGTAAGTATCTCCTGCCATTGTATCTGCAAATATTAGCATTGTCTATTTATTAGGTGTTTCTACAATTATGAGTTGCAACAATTTTAACGTTATATTCAGGGTTTTTTTTTTTACATTAAGAGAGCATGTTTATTTTACTTACTTTATGAAATTGTGTGTGTGTTTTCTGGAAGATATGCCTTCAGTTCATTTGTCTGCAATTTGGTAGAGTGTCAGTTTTATGTAGGGTTGGTATTTTTGATGCTAAGGGAAGTTGATTATTGCAATGTTTTCATTCTGCTAATTTAATCAGTAACGTATATGGATTGGTCATTTTGTTTGAAGTGAAATGTTATTGGTTGTTTTGTGTGATGTTTGAACTTTTATGGTAGTTTATTCTTTAATTGTGGAAAGTTAATTTTAGCGTATGTTTTAATGATATGTTTATATTTATTTTTAAAGTGTTCATTTTAAATTATATGTGAATACGTTTAATTTTTAATGTGAAATATTTTCATATTTGTAATTTATTGGTTTACTAATATGATTTGTTGTGTAATGTGTTTAAGTGCACTTTATTGCAACTATGTATTAGCCTAAAATAAATATTTTCAGTTTTCTGTGATGTTTATATACTAGTTACATTTTTGTAAATTAAAAAATGTATTCTGTTATTTTCTGATTTTTAGAAGTGTTTTTTATTAGTATTACAGTTTTTTACTCACTTTAGACAATAGTGTATATTTTTATTTTCAATATAACTGTATTTTAGATAATAATAACAGCAATATTTTGCTGTTGATATATTTGTTTTTCCTATTTAAGTATAGAGTGGTGATAGTTTTATAAACAATATTTTATTGGATATATTTATGTGAATCGATATTGTATTTGTCGATATTCTGTCACTCAACCATTCCTCACCTAAAACAAGTAAGAGCGCTAAATTTAAGTTTAGTATCTTATGACTAATTGATGTTTGGTGATATCTGGAAGGCTCAGAACATGTACAAAGGTTTTACTCATGTCCTCCTAAAAATAATCTTCAATACATATGTTTTCATCCTCGAAGTAACTACTCTCACAGGCCAAAATATCAAATACCTCAAAATAAGGCCTAAAGAATGAGATACAGGGCTCTTTAGGCTGATTCTGCTTCTTTTCTGAATGATAGGGAACCAGGTAAATTGGACACCCTGAAGTCTAGATTTCAAGTGGTCACCTTGAGTTACACTATTACAAGAGAAACAATTAGATGCAAAGCAGTTTAACACAGATATCAGCTGCTGATAACTCAAGAATTTAGACACGCTTGGAGTACATAACTAAAGCATCCTCTGAAACCTCTTAATAGATATGAAGTTGATAGTAGCCAGAGTTGTGCTTTGCAGAGATTACAGTGAGACGGTTGCTGAGGAGGTGTTATCAGTGGTATCATCAAAGATGTCATTTAATGATGTAATAAATGAGATCATGGGTAGTGCATGTTGGGAGCACCAGTTGTAGTTAGCTCAGGATGCTATAACTGGTGAATTTCAGTGTATTTTTTAGGTTTAAAACAACAGTCTTTATATTTTATAGTACCATTACTTTAACCTTGTTTTTTGAAAGAATTTCTCATTTTTTTTACTGTAAACTAAAACCTTAATACCTTACCTAACGATAACATAATTTTAACCTTTGGTCTTTTTAGTGTATTTTGGACATTTTATTAGCGTAAACTAAGACATTATTATGATACCTAACTAGAATGTCACTTTAATCTGTGTTTTCTTTCAGTGGATTCCTTTTTTTTTGGTCATGTTCCTCCAACTCCCTCATTGAGCATGGCTTATGACCATGCATTTTAAGGGGTTGAAGCCAGGCCCTGAGTCCAAACCCAACCGGTGGCCAAAAAGGCAGTGTGTGGTGTGGGGTTGGCCGCGGGACCTGCAGCCAGTCCTTTCTCCCAGGCCTCCGGAGGGCAACTCACTGCCAGTGGCACACACCTTTTGGCCATATGTGCCGGGTGGCTGGTCATAGGGCCTGACCTGCTGTGAGGCCTCGCTCGCAAAATCCCCCCAATATTGATGGCTAACTCCAGCCATGCACAGTCAGAAGCCATCCGTAGCCTGAGGATGGCTACAGAGTCTGACCTGTGGTCAGGCCCTGCACTCAACCTCCTACAATCAATCTACCACCAGCTACACATGCCCTTTGGTCTAAGTTCTATTGTTGGCCAACACCAAAACAACACAGAGCCGTGCAACAACCCACGGACACCGATCTCACCTTTTCAAATCTTAATTTTTTTTGTGGTATTGCAGTACTTCTGCAGCATTGCCGCACAACCGGTTCTCCAGGTACCGTGGGACTGTGCAAGCTTCACATTCTAACACCTGCACTGTCCCATGGTATTCTCACAGGACCATACAGGAGGTCCACCCTGACTTCTGCAGGACCTGACAAAATAGCTCACTGGGTCACCCATGAGTACAGTGGTGTCAGCTGCACAAATAGTTTTTTACATTTTGCCCCTGGGTTGGTCTCTCTGGGAACCACCCCCACGGGGCAATGGGTCAGGATACCCCTACCCTGCCCCCTTGTATATATATTTTTTTTAAATAAACTCTTGACACAAAGACTGAGTCCCCATGTTCTGAAATGGCGGCCTCAACATTTTTGCAGATGTTGCGCCAGACAATAAGATCACTCAGTCTCACAGGAATAGTACCTTCCCCCAAGATTGCAGTAACCAATGGGTAAAAAAGCTCTCTCTGCCAATCAGAGTTTCTTTACTTTTTTAGTTTGCGGTACTGCTGGAGTACTGTGGTATAAAACGTTCAGATACATTTTGACCTTTAGGGCCTGATCACAACTTTGGCGGAGGGGGTTAAATCGTCCCAAATGTGACGGATATCCCACCCACCGTACTACGAGTTCCACAGGATATAATGGACTCGTAATACAGCGGGTGGGATATCTGTCCCATTTGGGACAGATTAACCCCCTCTGCCAAAGTTGTAATCAGGCCCTTAGTTTTCTAAAAAAAGGCTAAATAGATTTACACAAATTCAATAAAACATGCTTTCTGAGTAAAGATCTAGCTTTCCGATGAATCTGGTGTAATTTTGCTCAGCCATTTATCTACATCACCTACCAAAATTCCTATGGGAAATGGTGTTTTAGGACCAGTCCGTTTCCTCGGCCCCTGCTTGATGGATCACCCGAAAATGTTCCAGGAATCAGCTGAGGTGAATGAAGTTTTGTGCAGATTCATCATATGGCGTCAAAGTTATTAACAAAGCAAAAAACTCAATAAATCAATCAGTGTTTGTTAAGCACAACTACTCACCTGTGAGGGTCTCAAGGTGCTGAGGCGTGGGAGTGTGTGTAGCATCCATCAGTGTAGTGGTTCTTCAAATAGTCATGTCTTCAAATAGTCATGTCTTCAGCTCTTTCATGAAGTTGAGAAGGGTGTAGTCTGTCTGAGGTGGGGCAGTAGGGCGTTCCAGGCTGTGGTGGCAAGATAGGAGAATGAGCGTCCCGCTGTTCTTGTTTTTCTGATGCGGGTGCTGCGGTCAGAGAGAGCTGGGCTGAGCGTAGGGTCCTGTGGGGTATGTGGGAATTGAGTCGCTTGTTCAGGTAGGCTGGTCAGGTGTCGTGGAGGGCTTTGTGTGCGTGGGTGAGGATCTGGAAGGGGACTTTTTTCACTATGGGGAGCCAGTGTTGTGTGTGCAGCTGCTGGGAGATGTGACAGTGTTGAGGTAGGCCGAGGACCAGTCTTGCATCAGTGTTCTGGATGTTCTGTAGTTTTCAGGTGAGTTTTCTTGTTGATCCTGGCGTAGAGTGCGTTGCCGTAGTTCAGTCTGCTGGTAACAAGGGCGTGTTGGGTAATGTAGTTGTAGCGATGTTAGTTCCACAAATTCATTGGTTCACCAAAATACATGTTTGAAAAGACAGGTCCTGGCTTACTGGCTCCCTCCTGTAATTATGGCCTTATTAATACCAGCAAGTGTAATTATTGTACTATCACCCCTTTGGCCAGATAATAATATAGTTATTAATAAGAGGAAAATCTTGGATTTATTTGAGTTGGAATCCTCAAAATAGTCAAGTGCTCATGCTCCTAATCTCATGAACAGAAAATATATTTAAAAATTGTATATGAGCATGGACTCATTTCATGCTTCACCTCACTACTAGACGGTAAGCAGAAGTGACGCCATATACAGGAAAGGGAGCTCTTGTACACCTGGTAGTGCCACCAGTTACACGCGGGGCACAAACCCTACCCCACCGGTCTACTTTGCCCATCAAAACATTTGTAAACTGCAAGAATTCAAAACAAGGGGTCACACTATGCAGAATGACAGTCAGCCAGCCCATGCCATGAACTCGCACACCGAGGCTAGGCACTCGTTAGGGGAGTTAGTTGGGGACTGCAATGGACAGCGAAAACACCAGGACCAGGATCAGGACCGGAGGATGTGCAGCAAGGTAAGTGAATGTTTTATTTTATTTTATTCATTGTTGCCTAAGTTGCCGACATGTATCACGTTAACGTTTTAAAGTTGAACATTTTAACTTTAAAAACGTTAATGTAATGCATGTCGACAATGTAGTTGGTGTTTATGCAATGCCAAGGTTTAATTTTCCCCCAGTCAGCATGGCACCTTTTTAACACATTTTCTTGCCCCACCTCTTTCAATTAATGACAGCTGCCACTGCATATTTCAGCCTCTTGATAACATCTCCCACAATTATCCCTGTAGTTGTTAAAAGAAATGTGTTGAAAGTAGTTGCATATTGTTAGACTTTTCATCCTTGGCATGGTCTCCCTTAACTTTTCGCCTCTGTTCCTCAGGTTGTTGATGTGTGCTGAACTCTGATTTTGCTATTTGTTGTACTCTGGGCACTTTACCACTTCTAACCAGTGCTAAAGTGCAAGTACTCCTTTACAAAATGTGTATGTGATTGGTTTAACCATGATTGGCATATTTGATTTTTAGTAAGTCCCTAGTAAAGTGGACTACAGGTGCCAGGGCCTGTAAATCAAATGCTACTAGTGGGCCTGCAGCACTGGTTGTGCCACCCACATAAGTAGCTCTGTAACCATGACTCAGACCTGCCATTGCAGTGTCTGTGTGTGCAGTTTTACCTGTAAATTCGACTTGGCAAGTGTACCCACTTGCCAGGCCTAAAGCTTCCCCTTTCGTACATATCAGACACCCCTAAGGTAGGCCCTAGGTAGCCCCAAGGGCAGGGTGCAGTTTATGGTTAAGGTAGGACATATAGGGCCTCATTATGACCCTGGCGGGCGGCGGAGGCCGCCCGCCAGGATGCCGCCCGCCAGGATGCCGCCCTCCATAATACCGCTCCGCGGTCAGAAGACCGCGGAGGGTATTATGAGTTTTTCCCTGGGCTGGCGGGCGGTCTCCAAAAGACCGCCCGCCAGCCCAGGGAAAAACTCCCTTCCCACGAGGATGCCGGCTCGTAATCGAGCCGGCGGAGTGGGAAGGTGCGACGGGTGCTACTGCACCCGTCGCGTATATCACTGTCTGCTACGCAGACAGTGAAATACTAGCGGGGCCCTCTTACGGGGGCCCCTGCAGTGCCCATGCCATTGGCATGGGCACTGCAGGGGCCCCCAGGGGCCCCACGACAATCCTTACCGCCATCCTGTTCCTGGCGGGCGAGCCGCCAGGAACAGGATGGCGGTAAGGATTGTCAGAATCCCCTCGGCGGCGCAGCGAGCTGCGCCGCCTTGGAGGATTCTTAGGGGCAGTGGAAAACCGGCGGGAGACCGCCGGTTTTCCCGTTCTGACCGCAGCCAAAGCGCCGCGGTCAGAATGACCAAGGGAGCACCGCCGGCCTGTCGGCGGTGCTCCTGCCCCCGTTGGCCCTGGCGGTTCTGTACCGCCAGGGTCATAATGAGGCCCATAGTAATGTGTTTTATATGTCCTGACAGTGAAATATTGCTAAATTAGTTTTTCACTGTTGCAAGGCCTGTCCCTCTCATAGGTTAACATGGGGGCTACCTTTAAATCTGATTAAAGTGTAGATTCCCTTTGGGAGCGGATGGACATGTGGAGTTTGGGGTCTCTGAGCTCACAATTTAAAAATACATCTTTTAGTAAAGTTGATTTTAAGATTGTGCATTTGAAAATGCCACTTTTAGAAAGTGAGCATTTTCTTGCTTATACCATTTCTGTGACTCTGCCTGTTTGTGGATTCCCTGTCTGGGTCAGTTTGACAGTTGGGCTGGTTGCACCTCACACTAGACAGTGACACAAAGGGAGCTGGGGTGTAGCCCGCATATCCTGTTGAGCCATCTGTGCTAGGAGGGAGGGGAGGAGTGGTCACTCTCACTTGCAAGGGCCGTGCCTGCCCTCACACAATGCAGTCTCCGACCCCCTGGTGAGTGTCTGGGGCCTGGCCTGGGCAAGGCAGGATTTCACATTCCAAAGAGACTTTACTTTGAAATAGGCCTACTTCAAAGGAGAAACTGGGTATAAGAAGGGCACCCAAAACCACAGACTTTAGAACACTTCTAGAAACAAGAAGGAGCCTCTGCCTGGAGAAGAGCTGAAGAGCTGAGGAGAAGTGCTGCCCTGCCTGTGACTGTGCTTTGTGGAGCTATCCTGCAGTTGCTGCTTCTGCCAGAGTAAGAGGGCAAAGACTGGACTTTGTGTGCCTTCCATCTTGTGAAGAAATCTCCAAGTGCTTGATTTAGACCTTGCCTCCTATTGTTTGAAGTCTCAGGGACAGCAAAGACTTCTCTCTGCCAGCACCTGGAGTCTCTGGAGAGACTCCTGCTCTGCCAAGTGGTGCCCTACCCAGTTCCTGGGCCCTTGAAAGGAAAGCTGGTGGAAATCCAAGGAAATCGACTTCGGACGACTTCGGGCCAACGCCGCTTCTGAATCCCATGACGCTGCCTGCACCCGACGCCGTGACCTTCACTGGAACGCCTGCTCTTCGCAGGCCCGACGCCGCTGCAGCCCCGCTGAAGTTTGCGACTCAATGGAAGTCACCGCACCACGTCGTGACCGACGCCGCTCGAAGTGCGCAGATTCAGCGTTTCGCACAGACGCCGCGATCCCCGACTTCGCGCATCGGCTTGTTTTCACTCTTCACCAAAGGTACTGTACTTGGGGGTCTACACGACTCCGTGTCGGGCGCCGCTGGTGTCGGCTTGTTGGGAACGACTCCGTCACAACGGCGTGTTAACATCTCATCGAAGCATTTTTTAGTTTCTAAGTGCTATTTTTTAGTTTAATCTTTAAAAATTCATAACTTGACTTGTGTATGTTGGATGTTTGTCGTTTTGGTCTTGTTTTGTTTAGATAAATATTTCCTATTTTTCTAAACCTGTGTTGTGTCATTTTGTAGTGTTGTCATTAAGTTACTGTGTGTGTTGGTACAAATACTTTACACGTAGCACTCTGAAGTTAAGCCTACTGCTCTGCCAAGCTACCAAGGGGGTAAGCAGGGGTTAGCTGATGGTGATTCTCTTTTACTCTGACTAGAGTGAGGGTCCTTGCTTGAACAGGGGGTAACCTGACTGTCAACCAAAGACCACATTTCTAACACATATGCTAAGAATTTCATGATTTTTACTCCAGCAGCTTACCCAACTGTAACCACCAGTGAAGCAGATGCCTTAGTATTTGGACAGCTTTCAGGTTATACACTAAGGGGCAGAATTATCAAAAGGCCTTGCAATGCAAAACAGCACTATAACTTGCTTCACTGTGATGAGTGACCGGGAAACAGCAAAAATGTGCCATGTCTAAGATATGACACATTCCTGCACTCTCCCTGAGCTGGCGCACTGTGCGCTGCCCAACAGCAATGCAGGCACCCTTGTGCCATGGTGCAAAGATGCCTGCGTTACACACAAGATTTATTTTGTACAGGAAAACCTTCCTGTGAAAAAATAATCCTTTAAGATATTTTCTGTTTTTATGTGTGCTGAAGAATGCAAAAAATAACAAGGAAAACAAAGATATTTCTCTTTGAAACATCTCTTTTGGGAAGGTGTACCATTTCAACACAATCCCAGCCATACTAGCCTTAGTAAATTTGGCAGTGCATCAGAAACTGTAGGTGGATGAATAGGAATACCCATAGTCAACCTATGGAACACCCTTCCATGGCAGCGATTTTTGCTACCTTGCGTTACTCTAGATTTACTAAGCCATGCAGAGCAACGAAAGGTGGCTTTACGTGGCCTAGTAAATCCCACTAAAGGGATTGCGTTGTCCTGTGTCACCTTGCATGAAGCAAGGACAATGCAGGCCCTTTGTAAATCTGGGCCTAAGGGTAAAACACAGATTGTAGTAAGTATTAGTCTACACAAGCCCAGTGTGTTGTACCCAAGCCCACTTATTTACGGGAGCGAACCTCTGCAAATTGTGATATTTTTCTTTAAAAATAAATTACTACCCTTTAATTCATAGTGTAAAAGTAAACCTAAGGAATTTACAACGTATATCAATCGGATTCAGTGTAATACAGACGTCAGTATTGCTGAAATCTTTATATTTATTAGCTGAAATCCCTTTTTTGTTCCTCTTATACCCGTTAATAAACCATGCTTGATAATCTGTAGCTTCCTCTGGGGTAATAGGAAGTTGTGACATGCCATCAACAAAAACTGCTGTTACGAAAGGCCGTGCAACCCATACCCGAGTCTTTACTGTACTATTTGGCAGCAATAGGGAAACAGTAATCAATCTTATTTAGGTGGAAACCAGGTGGGGTTTATAATTTCACTTTGCTATCCTGTATGTTTAAACTTAGATTGGGCCAAGAATCTCTATGTTGTTTTTTTTCTTTTAGATCTGAGAGACAAGGAAAGTGAAACACAGGAGCGTCATTTTCTGATGCAAACCCATCCTTATCACATGACTCCTGTCTTAGAAAAGACAGGAGTCATGCCCACCACCCCTGTGGCCAGCACCGGAGACCAGTGTTCCCAGGGTGTGGCCATTACACCCTGTGCCATGCAGGGGGCCCCAAGCTTTGCACCATTATTTAGCAACTCCTCCACCCGTGCATCATTTTAGCACAGAGGGATAAATATGGGGCTATGGAGTTAGCACCATTTTTTGGATGGGGATGCCTACCTTGCATCTCATTGACGCAAGGTAGGTTCACGCATCTAAAAAATGGTGCAAACTCCAATATTTTGACGTTAGATGTGTCTAGCCCCTGATGGCACTTTAATTTAAAAAATAAAATACTTACCTACACTTACCCTACTTACCTGGGATGTGGTCCCTCATCCTCCAGTGTCCCTCTGGTGTAGGTGGGGGTATTCCTGGGGTTTGAGGAGGGCACCTGTGGACCCATTCCATGGGGTTCGATCTTGGATTCTGGCTACCATGACAATGATATTTAAAGATAACAAAGTTAAATAAGTATAGTCTACTGAGGTGTTGTCAGTCTTTGTCAGATGCATTTCATGTTCATAGCTCTAATAAGTGGAGAAATATGGGAAACAACCAATTAGGAAACATTTTAGGGTCGAGCCTGCGTCGCATGCGCTTGCGCATGGTATCACTAGCGAGACGCTTTAGGTATTAGAAAAGGGCTCAGAGCCCTGTCTACGTCACGTCAGTGTGTTTCATTGGCACGTTGGATTGCCTGTTAGAATCCGCTTCTTTTGATTAGAAGAAGGCACGCATACGTCATGCCTTTTCTGGCGGTGAGCCCTCCTCGACCGCAGCAACCAAGTACAGAAAACATGGGAGGCTCACTGGGTTTGTGGACTACTTTTTCTCTGTTTTGACAGTGCGATTTTGCGAGGCAGAAGTCCAGCGCTTCGCATACTATCGACCTTGTTACTCACTTAATTGCACTTTTGCCGATAGGTATTATTAGTGTGAACTGTAGCAGCGCGATCACGCTGTTTTTTTTTATGCAAGAAAAATCAGGTTGGGAGTTTACAACTGTGAACAGCTGTAACTCCGACAAATGCGAGACCCTAGTGCATTGCAAATGCTTGTTTTAACTGCACGAATGCACCCTCATTAATGAACATTGGCCTGACGACTTGGAAAAACAGGCAGTTACAACCTAAATACTGTGGTGACAGCATCTGGAATGGGGTACACAACTCGAAATTTCCTCAATACTAAAAACACAGCACTATAATTCACAATTTAGATTTTATTATACACTGTCTAGATTATATAAATAGAGGTAGGGTAGATGGCAGATCAAAAGTACATGGTTTTCTCATGCTCTTCCCTCAATGAATTTTGGTTGAAAGTATTTGGCAATTAAAGTACTGACAGTATCCCTTCTGATTACACAATCATGCTGGGGTGAATAAACGTACTCTACTAAGCAGCGCTCATTTGCTACAATTGTAATTGTGAATATATGTACTGTCACATAGTGGGCTAACCCTAACACTCTTATCTTTTAGCAGGAGTAGGCAAAATATGTTGATTGTTTCTACTCGCAATCAGCAACCCAATTCCCTAATTTAGAGTTTGGAGGACAGGTAGCCCCATCCCAAAATATCAGTCACGTCTGTGATAGAGGTACCAGTCCACCAAATTCTAAATTAGACCCTAAGGTGTTTTCCAAATTAAACACATCCAGCAGCTGCCAGAATACACATGGGAGTTCAATGGGGAGCACAACAAACACTCTCAAGAAGTCAGGGAAGAGCAATCGCCCAGTAAAGAATCTGGAATAATCTGTGGGAACTGCAGTGCCTGTAAAATATTTGCACCATTTAATTAAAATCTGACAAATTGATTATCACCTTTCAGTTTCTCTTTTGTGAAGGTTAGAGTGACTAAGCAGAATTTCTGATAGACCACACAGTGTGCACTTTAGAAGGTTTCTGTGCTTCAGGAGAGATGATAGGTGGGAACCCAAGTATATAGCTTTGACCTTAGATTGGTAGCCACTGCTAGCTTGTCCATGGTTGGCAATGAGGTGTGGCTGGTTGCCACTGGCGTGCCCTGAAACCACAATGCTGACAGGTAGTAAGTGGATGTTAGACCTGACAGCCTTAGGGTGGTCTTCCCCCAACTTGTTTGCCTGCCTCCCTCTATTTTTATTTTCTCGGTTTTGCTGGGTTTAGGAATCTGCACACTTTACCACTGCTGACCAGTGCTAAAGTGCTTGTGGTCTCTCCCCTAAACATAGTAATTTTGGCTCCTACCCAATTGCCATACTTAATTTATCTTTAAGTCCTCAGTAAAGTGCACTATATGTGCCCAGGACCTGTACATTAAATGCTACTAGTGGGCCTGCAGTACTGATTGTGTCGGCCCCATAAGAAGCCCATTAACCATGTCCCAGGCCTGTCACTACAAGGCCTGTGTGTGCAGTTTCACTGCCACTTCGTCTTGGCATTTAAAACTACTTGTCAATCCTTAAACTCCCCTTTTAATACATATAGGTCACCCCCAAGGTAGACCCTATGTAGCCCACAGGGCAGGGTGCTATGAAAGTAAAAGGCAAGGCATGTACTTGTAAGTTTTACATGTCCTGGTAGTGAAACACGTTCAATTTGTTTTTCACTATTGTGAAGCCTGCTCCTCTCAAAGACCAGCATTGGAAAATCCCTTATATACTTTCAAGTGGTAATTTCAGGTCTGAAAGGAGTGGCATTGTAATTTTGGTATGGTTGGAATGGTAGCGAGAAATCATGCTTACTGGTGAGGTTGGATTTAACATCACTATTATAGAAATGCCACTTTTAGAAAGTAGCATTTTTCTGCACTTTCTGCTCTCTGTGCCTTACAACCTTTCTCTAATCCACATCTGGTCTGTGCAACTCGAAAGCTCTCCTTGTGCATTCCACCCAGACGGCCATAAACACAGAACACTCAGCTGCATCTGCATTCATCTGCATTCTGATGGGTCTTTCTGGGCAGAAAGGGTGGAGGGGCTCTCACTTTCACTTCAAAGGCTTGTTGCCTGACCTCATACAAAGGACTGATAACCCCCCACACATCTCCTGGCAGACAGTACTGGGTTGAAGGGGGAGCTGGTGCACTTCAAAACAACTCTTTGAATTTGAAAATCAGACACTTCTGGAACTACAGCTGAACTCTGCCAGAAAGACTGCTGTGCTACCAAAAGGACTCATCTGGACTGCTTTTCAGAAAGGACTGCTCTCTTGCTTGTTGCCCTGCTGCTTGCTGTTCCCTGACTCTGCTAGAAGGACTTTGCCTTACCTCCAGAAGTTATCTCCAAAGGCTTGGACTAAGCTTGCCTCCTGTTAAGAAGTTTCATGGCTATCAAAGACTTCAGCAGAGGGAGAAAAGCCACTGCGCTGTTAAACCGGCGCAACGCCTGCAAAACTCGATGCATTGTCTGCAGACACAGCGCCTGTCTCACGGCTGAAAAGTCAGTGCAGTGCTTCCTGAGTCAATGCAGTGCCTCTTTCATCATTGCAGCGTGTTTTGGATTTTCCATGCATCGTCCGTGGGTGTCGAAATATCCCTGCACTGCAGTAAGGAGCCAAATCTGCACTCCCAGAAATTGACACATCACCTTGCCCGCTGGGAAAGGATTGATCACCTCCACTGCATGAGAAAAATGGGCTCATCGCTTTACTTTCTGAATCATAACCTCCTCTGAGCCCATCTGTGTCATTATTTTTGGTGCATTCCTAGTACTTTGTGCTAAAAAGATATATCTATTGAGTCCTATGGATTAAGAGGTACCTAAACTTCTAAAAAGTGGTATCTTGGCTTTTGCATGGCGGATTATGGTAATTTTGTGGTGTTTTCACTGTGTTACTGTATGAGGTATGCACAAATACTTTACACATTGCCTTCCACATTAGGCCTGCTTGCTCTGTGCCAAGCTATCAGAAGGTAAGCACAGCATGATTTAGGTTGTGTTGCGACTTACCCTGACTAGGATTGTCGGCACTGCTTAGACAGGGTGAATACCTCTTCCGACTAGAGACTCAATTTCTAACAGTAGGGCTGAGAGATAGCAGTTATTTTAAAGTGAGCACACCTCTGAGTAAAATGAACATATAAAAGTATTGTCAAGAACCACCAGGAGAGAAATCTTTGAATTACCCTTATTTGTACAGAGTCATCCCTTTTGTTGTTAGCCTTGGCAGCGATAAGACCTCTCATCCGCCTTGAAAAGTTAGTAAGCGCCTTAGAGGCCACAAAAGGGTGCCTCTCTAGGACTTATCAGTTGATCTAAGAATCCAAACCAGTGGCTAAACACCCATTAGAAGCCCTTTTATATTATTTTTATAAAGAGTTTACAGTGTATACGATGGAACAGCACAGTAAAGAAATACACTTTCCACATTATTGACCTTAAATCCAACCAAACATAAAGAGTTACAAAAAAAGACCCATTTCAGTGCATTGATAATAGCCCACAGCAGATACTAAATACTCATAAAGGCAGTTGGAATGACAATAATTTCCATCAGCCACTTCTGATACTGGATTCTGAAAGTGGTGGTGAAAAAAAAAGAGTTAATACTCGACAAACCATCCTTATACTGACAAACTACTGCACCATTTAAAAAACGGAGCCCAGATCAACTTTCCATCCAACCAGATTTTTTACCTCTCCTTTCGTATAAAGCCATTTCCAAATTATAAATCTATATGAGCTGAGTAAGCCATTTCTGAATTGTTGGAGGCCAGTTGTCCACGAAAGAGAGGCAATACAGAGACGGTCACTGCCATTGCTGTAAATACAAACCGTTGGACATAGCCAGGGACACTCTCCTTATGTACATCTAACACTATGAGTTGAGGGATTATCTCCATACAAATACCTAAGGATTATTCGAAAAACATTTCAATCCCTCCCCACAATGACTCCCACACTGGACATGTAACGAACATATGAATAATGTCAGCAGCTGGACATTAACATCGGGGACAGATAGTACCCGCTGCCCTCCCCACCTCACGATTTTCCATGGGCTGTAGTATAGGTCAAATATTGTCTTATAATGCTGTGGCTGCACATTAACTGACATAAATATAGAATGTACCAACTCAATAGATAAAAAAAATGAACAAAAATAGGCACCCAGCATTGTATGACATTTTTCTGGGCGTTTCTATAAGTTAATATTGGAGAGGGCACTTAACACTGTATACAACTGACTAATAGTACAAGGATCCCCCCGACCAACTGTTCAACAAATTCAGTCTTCTGAAATCCCCGGGCCCCCCCGCATTTTCGACTTAAAAAGTCTCTAATTTATAAGAACTTAAAAAAGACTTGCCATGATAGCTCAAATTTATTCTGTAGCTCTTCAAATGACAGAATACCATCCTGCGAAAAAAATCCTCTAGTCATGCAACCCTATGAGAAGCCCATTCAGAAACTGGTAATCTTCTAAATATATCCGGAAGTACCGGATTATTCTTCAAAGGGGTGTAATAGTTAATAGTGTCCCAACCCTAATTTTTTACATCACAATGCCCAGACCTGATGAGAGCCATAAACGGTCTTAAACCAAACCTTTTTGAAATAGCTGGGTTCCAGGTGCCTCCAAAAGGCTTCCTTCCCTAGTAAGAATTCATAAATAGATGGAATTCCTGCCGCTCCAACCTCTGTCCATGAATCCCTATCATTAAAGAGTGGCTGCATATATTGAAGCGCTGCTGCCCAGTAATGTAACTTAAAGTCAGGTAGTGCCCAACCACCTCCCCCTAGGTAACACCAAAAATTTAAGATCTCTTCTAGCCTGAGTAGTCCCAGACAAATCGTGAGATCATGTTGTCAATGGTTTTAAACCAGCTAAGGTTAAACTCAAGCGGTATGGCTCTGAAAAAAACAATATTTTTGGCAACATAATAATTTTAATGATATTACACCGACCTATAATAGTTAGGTGTAAATTGTCCATTCTGTGCAGCGCTGCATCCAGTTTGGCAAGAACGGGAAATAAATTACATTCAACTAATTGATTCAGTTCTGAGATTGTAGTGCCCCCCAAATACACAGCCTTCCCTACTACCCTGCTGTCTTGAAGCTTGACATTACGATTAATGATCATTTCGGTCCTGATGCGGTTAAGCAGGTAACCTGATAAACAACCAAATCCTGGGTTATTTCCTCTATGTGGGCTTACGCCTCTGCCGGATTCGGGTGTCACTATGGTCACATCACCCGCATATGAATGCGCTTTAGTATTCCAAACTTGAAAGGTTATAGGAAAGTGTGAATTCCAAATTCAAAATAAGGGGATTAATGTATAGTACAAATAAAAGAGAAGAGCAGAGGCACCTTTGTCTTGTGCCCCTTTGTATTTGGATCTCCCAAGCTTGCCCCGGAACATAAACTCTGGCAGTCATTCTATGGTATAAAGCCGCCACTGCATTCATCATCCCTACCCAATTCCAGAGCTACCCATTACTTCCATAAAAAAATATCCCAGGACACTCGATCGAAAGCTTTTTCGGCATCCAGCAGAACTAATGTCATGGGAGATCTGGAAACCATAGAGGCATCTAAAAGAGCGATAATCCAGCAGGTGTGATCTTTAGTACCTCTCCCTGGGATAAATCTGTGGTGCCACGGGGAAACCAACTTGCTCATTACTAAACTCAGTCTTCACGCTAAAATTTATGAATAGATGTTAGCATCACTTTTAATGAGTGTTATAGGCCGATAAGAACCAGGATCTTCCAAAGATTTCCCTTTTTTGGAAAAATAATGATATCGGCAGCCGCCCATGAGTCCGGACAGGAATAGCATTTCTGAACTTGCATAAAAAAAGAGAGCAAATCTGCTTCGATACAATGGAGCAAAGTCTTGTAAAATTCCAATGGAACCCCATCCCCACTCATCCCCACCGACTGCCTTTCCTGATGGCAATTCGCTAGCAGGAGTTTCCAATTCTTCCATAGTCATAGGGTCCTCGAGCTGCATGCGATCCTCAGCACTAACAGTCCCAAATGGAAGTGAATCTAAGTAATGCTGCACTTCCTCCTCAGAAGAATCTACCACCCTTCTGTCTGTGCATAGTTGTTGATAATAAGCCCTAAACACTTCCCAGTCTCCATCAGCATTCGTGGCCAAATGTCCCGCCCGATCCTGAACCGCCTGTACTTCAATGTGAACAGATTTTTGTCTGACTTGGACCGCAAGTTGATGGACAACCTGTTTACTATATTCATATCTCTCCCTCTTCCAAACCATACATTTTGCTGCCACTGTCCTACTTTAAATTTCTGTTATTGCAGCTATTGCCAACACTATGAGATTTTGAAACTCCCCCGGAGATACCACAGTTATTAGCTGTGCTTCTGCCTTCTCAAGGGCCCTATATAACTCTGTTTGTCATACCTTTCATTTTTTTGTTGACTCAAGCCAAAGCTCAAGGTCTCTCCACGTATACCAGATTTAAAGGACTCCCAGACCACCCCATCTGCCGTACTCCCACAGTTAATCTCGATAATATCTGGGATCCGTTGTATCATATGCTGTATGTAACCTTCATGATAGAGGAGCGCCCTGTCAAAAGTCCACTTGACCTCTTTAGATCTGAGGCCATTCTCTTCTAATTCCAACACCAAGGGGTTATGATCGGACATTCCCATGGAAAAAAAATTCAGTATTCATCCCCCTGCATCAAAGTGGTGGACAACAACATATAATCCAATCGAGTATAGGATCTATGAGGGGTGGAAATGTAAGTATATCCTGCATCAGGTGGTTTCAACTGACACCAGACATCGCACAACCATCCCCCAGAGCCATTAAAATTAAAGTCACTGCAGCACACTATTGAGGTAGCCCAGAGTGCAAACTCATTATTAAGCCAGTCGATGATTGTAGGATCATTAGCAACTGATCCATAAACAGTTGCTAGAGTAAAACTACCACTCCCATAATAGCACTCTGTGATAACCCATCTATCAAACATATCTGTTATTGTGCGCTTAAATGTATAATCATTTCCACGAGCCAGAATAGTACCCCTGTGCCTCAATATGCGTCTCCTGCAAACAAAGGATACTGGCATGCAGTGCCTTTAAATAAATTTTCACCCTTCTCCTTTTATTACTGATGTTTAGGCCACATATGTTGATAGATGCAATTCTTCTTTTACCCATCCTCCCAGAACCCATCACCAGAACCAGCATTGTTCTGCCTTTTTAAATGCTTAAGAGATCCACACTTTTCACATCCAATACTCATAATCGTTATAGTTAAATCCACTGATGTCCTTACTTTGTGCTGCCCCATCTTTCTCCTCTCCTATCCTCCCTAACCCCAATCCAGCCACTGTACCTACCCCCTTACAATACCACTGACCACACTTCGATACAGCCATTAGAAGCCCATTTGGAAAATGATCTAGAGCTGACAATTCCAGGTAAGCAATGGATGTATCTGTTGAGTTAGATTCCAGAAATACATAGGAGCATCCCACATAGACAATCGGCCTATAAGGAAGGGCTGTAATGGAACTTGACTCTGAGGATATCAGCCAGGATGTATCCCATGGTGTCCATGACATACTGGTTATGTAACCAAGTGACTGGTGTCTTTATACATATTTGGTGGCCCTATATGGTCATTTGGATATTCTGGAGGTCCTAGGCCATATCAAAAAGATACTAGGATACCCCATAGTGGCAAAACCTTGCACTTTAATACTGGGTGTTAGAAAACTTGAATTAAAATGCATGATACACATGGATTGGGCTTTGATTCAACATATGTTGTGAGTTGATAAGCAACTTATAGCTCTCTACCAGACAAAAACAAAACCCCCCTCCAACAGCTGCATTGTTATGTAAGATATCACCATCATTTGCATGGAACAAGTAACTCACTATCTCTCAGAAGCAGAAAAGAAACTTAAAGCCCAATGGCCATCTCTAATCCACTACCTCTCTAAACTGGAATTTCTATGTTTTATACATCCCAGACAACGAGTGTTCAATCTCTTTAAATTGGAGAGGGTATGGTCCCTGTAAAGGTTGAACAGGGAACTGACACTATGTCACCTCCCATCACTCCCACATGGCCCCCACAAAGCTCAGCATCTTCCAATGACTGTCCCTTTTGGGGCTTTCTGGTTGTTCATTAGGTCTTCGCCAGTTGTCCTCCCATGTATTTACACTTTCCTTTCTCCCTCACTGATGATGGAATATTGAAATGCCGCCCCATCTTCCCTTCTTTTTCATAGATGTTAATCCCCCCTCCCAGTGTATTGATGGGTTGAAGGATGAATTTACTTACTTTGTTTAAATTACTTAAATGAATTCAGTTGTTCTCCAATTGATGCTACCCGGATTATGGTGGGCTAGCTTTATTGCCTGGCTGCTCTAGTCTTAATCTCCATGGAGATCTCTTGGATCCAGCAGTGTAACTGTATTAGATGATATTGCACTTGTTGTCTTATTCTAATCTTGAAAATGTCCAATAAAAACATTTGGGGAAAAACCCATGGGTTGTCCTCTCTTAAACAATTCATTTTAATCGTTAATCTGGCAATGTAGAGAAAATTAGATATTATTAATGGATTTATTTGTTCGTGTCATTTATAGATAGATTTGGACCAACATTAGCACATACATATCTGGCTCAATAGAGTCCTGTATCATGACTGTTTAATGCAAAAAAAAAAAAAATAGTCAACTAAATTAGAAATGCTTTCGGCAGATGTGCAAGTGGTTGCCATCTATGAAGTAATATTCAGAACAGCTGAAATCCTTTCCGAAGTTTGACGAAAATATGCCAAATACAGAGATGTTGTCTGATAAGTCTCCACGACCTTTGAGATGACTTGATCAGGGAACTTTGGGCCAGATGTATCAAAGGATTTTACCCATTCTGTGTCTATGGGAAAAAGCTTTAGCTTTAGCTTTAGCTTTATAGACCCATTATGGGTCTATGGCCCTTTGAGTCTGCATCTTCCTATCTCTCAAAAACATTGTTTAACTTGCGTCTCAATTTGGTTCTACCATCTTTTTTCACTTCTTAAACGGGTAAGTTTCAGAAGTTCTTTTTATTGTTCATAGAACTGGCAATGATAGAACTCAGAAGCGTTTACTATATTTGATGCAAATTTAAAATTTGACCTTTAGTTGAGAAGGAGCCATTTTTATCAGAACGGTTTTGAAATCTAGAAACGGGTTTCCGCCTATGCCATTTACAGTATCCTTTTCATTTACAGTTGAGGGTATTTAATTCCTTTCCCAATATATTATACTAGGGTCAGGGCAGGATAAAAAGACCATGTGACCTCAGCCCCAACCCTCATTTCCGAGTCCGTTTTCTTCTTGATGCAGGGTTGTTGGCAAGTGTGCAAAAACAAACCTTTTCGCATGAAAAGACCTTGACTTCTTTCACATCATGAATTTCCAGAGCCTGGGACACTGTTACACTAAAGACAACTGTCTCCTGAGCCACTCTTATTCTGCCATGAAATGACTAAAAGCATGCTAGGGTTCTGTGTAGCAAGTGGGACAGACCATCAAACAAAGAGTGAGGGGATGTTGTTTGGTCTTTGGCTGCCTGACCCACACACTCCATTCTGTGGTCTGCTCATCACCGAGGAGAAACTGAAGCCAATCTCCAACAAGGGGCTCATAAATAAAACAGAGCATACCGAGTCCAGATATTTAGGAGTCTATAATATATGACACATTGAATCGAATCACAAGAATTAACGATAATCAAGTGTTTAACCTTATTAAAGAAAATATACAGATCTATTGAACTGAGTAAATAAATCAATCATGGGTAACAAAATGAGCGAAAAATGAATAAAAAACAGCCGTGCAAAAATAACGCTATTGCATTCACTTTATGTATGTTACAGAATAACAAATAAGGATACAGAGGAAAGCAATCAGACAGACATATGCCCAGTGAGTAGTTTGTCCATATTGTTACAACAATCACATGTGAGACAAATGTGTGTCAAATATAGTATAAAAAACAATCAAAAGAACATATCCCTGAGCTGTAGCCTTCTTTCAAATAGCAAATAAATTAAAGAAGAGTAATTAAGCTGTGTCGACATTTCGGTATCTATATTGTTAAGTACACGAGACCATCCTCAGGACTAATTGCATTTATGAAATCTAAGGTCCTCTAAAATGTCTGATTCTATGTGGGGAGAGAAAAAAGGGCCCAGAATGTGTTTATTAACACTGGTTAAATGTGCCCATCAATGGTAGCATCCTAAATTGCATTTTGGCCAGAGGAAGGAGAGCTGATGTGTTTGATTCATGGCTGACTACTGGGGCGAGTTCAACCACACCATACTAAAGTTCATGCCTGTCAAAAATACAACCTGTTACACCTGTTTTTTTTTCATTCATTTATTTTCATTCATTTGTTACCCATGAATAATTTTGTTTGTCCAATTCAATTGATTTGTGTTTCATTTGTATGATTCGATTCAATGTGTCATATATCATAGACGCCTAAATATTTGGAAGAAGTATACGCTGTTTTATGAAAGACCCCTTGTTGGCCATTGACTTCAATTGACTTTGTTACATAAACTTGCAAGGGCTTATTGGGTTGTCCTTTCTTTGTTACATATTAGTGGGGAGAGGCAGCAGCAGGAGGCACAACGTGTAAGCACCAGGCATTGTGACATGCATGCTCTTCTGATTTTGGAAAGGACATTACTTCAGGTGCTTGATAGGGCTCCCATGCTCCTGGGGTGTCCGAATAGGTGCCGTAGTGCAGCGATGAAGGTACAATTAAGTGAAAACCTATTACCGGCGAACAGTGACATTATTTTCTATTTCCAGGTGTGATCTGATTCCAGACCATGCCTGTAAATATAAAATTACCATTATGTTTTTATGCATACAGCAAATTACTGAGTTATTATTATTACAATTATTATTATTATTGTTGCTTTTGTTATTATTTCTGACTTTTGTAGTGACAGAAAAAAGGAGTGTAGGTTCTGTGAAAAAGTGAAAGAAACGATTAGACTTAAAAAATTCCTTCACGAGGTGCTGACGTTTCTGTAGTATTTATTGCTGGCCCCTATTTTTTTAGACACTATGATAATAAGGAATGGGAAGTTAAATTATTCCTACACATTTTAAATAGGATATATTGTGATTTTATTGAGATTTCATTGATTGTTAAATTTGTGTGCCTTGGGTGGCTGTTAGGTTGCCGAAGTGTGTCAACTCTTCTGGGCTGGGCAGCTCTGAGGAGCATGGACACGCACGGCGCCTTGTTTCAGGAGCTACAACTGTATGGATGCCAATGAGGGTTGGAGCGTCTTCTGAGCGCTGGCCTGAAGGGAAAGCAGGTTCCAGAGCAACTTGCTTGACATCGGAGGAGTACACTCAAACAACCCTGGATTCCATCTGCAGCGTTCAGGGTGATGAACAACCTAGCTGGGGTGCTAGTCGGCTTAGGGATATGGAGAATTATGAGGAGGAGTTGCTTGATCATAATGAGGATGATATTCTGGAAGAAGGGGAAATTGTGGATGAAGTAATTAATGTTCCTGTTGGGTTGAAGAAGGTGGGGGTAAGTGGGCAGGTGGTTAACCACAGAAGGACAATTGGTGTTTTTAGGAGGAGGCTAAGGAAGCAGTCCAGCGTGATGTGAAGGGATTTCAGAGCATCAGGCGATCTATTAGTCAGTGCCCAACAATCCCTAGAGAAATCAATGGCGTGGGATGCATCTAGGGTTTGGGGAAAGAACTAGGTTGTCAGGGTGGTGTCTGTTGCAGTGGGCAATAGTCCAGTAAAAAGGCCAGTGAGTATGCACAGTGCTGAGGATTGTAAAGATACAGGTGTTCAAAATATCACTGAGGGTGGCAAAGCCCATTCATCAGATATCTCTAAGGAGGATGGTAAGTGTGCAGATCAGGGAGGGTCAGCAGCTGATATTGAGAAATCAGGTAAGGAGGAGGGTAAAATTTCAGAGGGTAGTGTCAAAAATAAATGGTTGCTATACATGGGGGTGTTGATGCCTTTGGCGGCGCATCTCGCCCAACAGATAAAGGATAAAATTTGTAGAGGAGAATTTGTAGATGTCTTCAAGTTGTTACACATAGAGGTGCAAGCAAAGGGTGGTTTGAAGGAAGAGGAATCGGAACTTGCTCATAAACCTAAGGTAACTCACTACAATTGAGAATTAGACATCGGCATTCTTGATATCTGCAAGTGTGTATTGTGTGTGCCATCCCAAGCAATGTGTAGCTCTTTTTAAATATATGGGTGTGGTGCGGATGGCCCAGGTGGATTATGGTGGTTTTGGATGGTTCAGGTACAATGAGGAGTTCTGCGCCAGACTGGCCATCAACCCTGAAAAGGAGAGGGGTGAGATTAATAATGAGCTGTGGATTCAGTGGCTTTGTTTAGCCAAGAATGTTCCAGTAGTCCACACTGCTAGTGGTTTACCCTTACAGTGCAAGCCCTTTCAGGGTCACCCCACCCAATGTGGGGTGGGGTCTCTCGGGAGAGGTCATCCCCCCTAAAAAGAGTCACGCTGGTCCTTTAACAGAGGAGCCTGCCAGCACCTACAGTGCAAGGTTTAGCATGAATGCTCAAATTGCAGGGGGAAGCACCCTCTGGTCCAATGCTATGGGGGGCTCAATGGGGATAGCAAGGCAGTTCAAGCAGAGGGGGGATAGAAGTCGGGGCAATGCAGACAGTGGTGGGAAAAGGGCCCTACTCCTATCGATTTGCAGATTTTATGCTATTGGCTTCAATTCTATCCCATGCATGTTGACGCTAAATCCTTGTACTGGGGTTTTCTTGAAGGGTTTCATTGATGTTACTAAGGCCCCAGGATCAGAAGATGGGCAAAGAATTTGAAGACAGCTGTTGACAATTCAGGGGTAGTTAGGGCTAAGCTAGCCAAAGAACTTAGTGAGGGTAGGATTGTTGTCCCTTTTAGTTACTGGCCTTTGCTGGATTTAATTATCTCTCCCTTTGGAGTGGTTCCTAAAAAGCAGTAAGGCAAGTTTCAATTGATCCATTATCTATCTTGGCCCATAAGTGCATTTGTTAATGATTTTGCAGCTGAGGAGGATTCAGTAGTACGTTATGCATCTGTGGATCATGCTGTTGCATTGGTAAAATCTTGTGGGATGGGAGCTGAAATAGACAAATCTGATGTTCAGTCAGCATTCAGACTTCTGCCAGTTCACCCGGATGATTTTTCGTTGTTGGTTTTGCAGATTGGCGGTTACATTTGCATAGATAGGATGTTGCCAATGGGATGTTCGGTTTCCAGTTCTTTGTCTGAAAAGTTGAGTTCCTTCATACAGTGGTTCTTTCAATTCAGGAGTGGAGTGCGTCATGTTACGCATTATATAGATTACTTTCTATTTGTGGGAAAGGGTTGCTCAGGTGTTTGGAAGCTTTGGAATTCTTTCAGGTCTGTATGGTTGAGGTTGGTGTTTCTTTGGCTGCAGATAAGAGTGAGGGTCCAAATTCTTGCATTTCCTTTTTGGGTATTTTACTCCTGACTGTCAGTCAGAGAACTTTATTCGGCAATTGCCATAACAGTGCATACAAAAGACACATATTACAAATCTGTCAATATTATAAAACACAATAAAAACTGTAAAACAGATTCTAAAAGCATTGTGTAAACATCCAGTCTAAATCCCCTTGGCATGTAACAAATAAATGTACTAAAACATGATTAAAGATCGCAAAACACAAGTTTACAGATATTGTCTCAAAATAGAAATCTCTCACAAACATATAAAGATTAAAATAAAATAGACCTTTTCCTAATACTTAAAGAAGCTGTAACAAAATTTAGTACGTGGTAACAGGTTTGAATATCTGTCAGTCTCTGAAAATATAATAAAGCTTCCTTATAATGGATAGGTCTGAGATGACATAAAATGGGTAAGATAAAAGTCTTTCTAGGATCAGCATATTAAGAGCAAAAGAGATTTTTCTTTAAAGTGCTCTGCTTTGACTTAGAATCACAGGGGCAGGGTGGTAGGTCCTTTTTCCAGATACAAGGTTCCGGAAAGGCTACCTTAAAATGAAAAGATTAAATCTAAAAAAAAGTTAATAGAGAGGATTTTTTAGAACTTGAAAACCAGATCAAATAAGATTCAAGACTTGGGACAGTTATAATCCGGGTATATGGATCAAAAGATTTCAAATTCAGGGAGCTATAAAATCTCAACTCTGATATGTGCTCACAATAAATTGACTTCAGGACAGACCTAGAGTTTATGGTTAACAGATGGGGTTCTTCGAACATATACCTAAGCCCTAGCTTCTCAAAGGAGTTTCGCAGAAACACAAGCCAGGGAATCCTATTTGAATTGTTCAATTGTAAGCAATCAGAGATACAATCTTGAACAAGTTTTGCTGCAGGATTCAGCCAGCATCTAATCCAGAGCAGTAGAGGAGCGATAGAAACCCTATGCTCCAAAAAGCGTTGACCAGTTTCCTCATGGCTGATGATGTTTGCTATACATTTTGGAACTGTCAGTAGTCTATGCAGGAATTTATTTTCGACCCTTTGGAGAGAGTGTATTTTATTGTAGCCCCAAACTCCTGCCCCGTATAAGACTGCTGCAGCACACTTGGAATCAGGTAATTTTGGGTATTGAATTGGATACACTGCGGATGGAGATTTGTTTACTTCAAGAAAAAGTCTGCAAATTGATTTCCTTGTTGGAAGAAGCAGTTGTTAGGCCCAAGATGGAGTTGAGACAGGTGCAATCTCTTTTGGGTCGCTTGAATTTTCTTGCTGTGTCGGGAGGTTGGCCGCGCTTTCTGTAGGTATGTTGGTTTTGCAGCGAAGGGTGCAGTCTTGCCTCACTATAGGATATGCTTGCATGCCAGCATATGAGCTGATTTGAGGATTTGGATTACTTTTCTGAAGGAGTTCAATGGGGTGACCATGTGGGCAGAGGACAAAGATTGGTTGAGGCAGATGCCGATTTTTTCTGACGCATCTGGTGCTCATGGCCTTGGAGTCTTTAAGTATGGTCACTCAGTTGCAGAAGCTTGGCTGGACAACTGGAAGGCAGCCAGACATATGGGGGCATATTTAAGAGCCCCTAGCACCTCCTTCCAACACATTAGCATCATATCGTTTTACACTAATGTGGCCCAACGAGGCCAAAATCGCTGCACCATATTTGCAAAGTGGTGCAATGCATGCATTGCGCCACTTTGTAACCCTTTTCGCTACATTATGCCTGTGCCAGGCATAATGTATGCAAAAGGGGTGTTCCCCCATTAGGGGGCTGAAATAATGGCGCAAAGAAATCTAAAAGATTTATTTGCGTCATTTCTTTCTGCACTTTTAACGCCTGCTTAGAGCAGGTGCTGAAAGGAGGCACACCATTGGCTACAATGGGCCTCAATGAGCTTTGCAGGATTAGCTTCAACATTTTCGATCCTAATCCGGCAAAGCTCCAGACTAGCGTAAAACATTCTGACACTAATTCTCTAACTACTGCCATGGTGCACCGTATTTTAAATATGGCACACACATGGGGGCATTAGGGGGGGCGCTAAAAGGCTCAAGAAAAGTGGCGATGGGCTGTGTGCAGCACCACGTTTCTTAAATATGCCCCATCGTTTGGTGGGTAGGCCGAATGGCTAACAGGCAGGTTGTTTTCAATGTTGACAGTCAAACTGTTTTGAATTTGGTCAATTTTCAAAAAGCCACGAGATAAGAAAGTTTTGAGTCTGCTGAGAATTTTCATCTTGGGTTGTTTGAAATGTAACACTATGGTCAAGGCCAGACATGTTGCAGGTGTGAATAATGATACTGCTGCTTCACTATCTGGTTCACAGTGGCAGAGATTCCATGGGGTAGCACCGGGAGCAGATACACAGAAGACAGAAATGCTGAGGGATCTGCGGTCGCTGGAAGATTGAGGATTTTGAGCTTCAGTCAGCAGTCCAATGTGTCTACAACTAGAAGGTCCTATAAGAAGGCCTGGTCTGAATTTGTTCTATAAGGTGGTGCTTGGAGGGTAGATGGTCCATCGGTATTTTTTCACAGAATAGAGGATGCGGTCTGTTTTATTTTGTGCCAGATTGACTCTGGGTTTTCTGCAGTTACTATATCAGGCAAGATGTCAGGTATTTCTTTTTGTGGTAAATATTTTGGGGGATAAGAGGGTGGGGCATGGTGGGATAGGAGGCAGACCATTACAGGTAAGTTGCTGACTGCAAGTGTCTGGGAGTTAAATGGCAAATGTTTATCTTCTTGAGATACTGTGATGTTTTCATTGTGTATTGTATGGATGTACTATGGTGCATTTCATGTTTCAGAATTGTTGGGGACAAATGGAAAATACAGTTTATTGCATTCAAATATGTCACTGTGGAGGAAGGGGTTTGGATTTGGTTGGCTGGCTCTAAACCTGTTCCATTGGGTAGGGGCCAAGAAGTCTTGCTGGCACCGACAGTCCCTCCAGCCTGCCCTGTGATTTGTTCATGTTCTCTTGTGAGCCATTTGCCTGCTGGTTCATGATTTGTGTTTATTCATGAAGACAGGTCTCCCCTAACATATTTTCAAGTCCTAACAGTTTTAAGAATGGTGTTGAGTAAGTTGGGGCTATCTCCCAAAGCGTATGATACTCATTCTTTTGTCATAGGTGCAGCAACAGATGCGAGTAGAAGGGGTGCTAATGAGGATGGAATTTTGAATGTGGATCTTTGGAGGTCACAGTGTTATCAATGTTATATTTGTGAAATTATGCTGGATTAAGAATTGTTTTCATTGAATGTTTGTTGCCCTTCCTGTGGATAATTGTTATTTCTTTTCAGGTTGTGTGGTGGGTCTCGTTAGTGGCATGATTTCAGTATGGATTATTGGGCACTTGTTCATCCGTTGGGAAGTGAAGCATGCAGAATCCAGACATTTTGGCAGGCACCTGGGGCTAGATGAATCCCGAGTTTTGGTTAAGTGGTGGGGTAAAAGCGGAATACATTGGGGAATACAATCTGGTATCCTTACCAGGTATATGATTGTTAAAAGCCATGAAAGTAAATTTGTCACAGATTGGAGAGAAGTGGGCTGGAACTCATGCTTTGTGGACAGAATTGGTCCCTAAACGTTATTGGAAAGGGGCTAGGAATCCGGGGGCTGGAGAAAAGCAGATGAAGAAAGTGAATTAGGAAATGAGATGTTTTTGTAGCAATGTGGGTATTTCCATCTCACATGATGTTGAAATTGTTCCGAAAGTTGGGTCTTTATTTAGACAGGACGGCCTGCATTTGTCTCTGCTTGATAAGGATTTCTATCTGATGAAGCTGAGGCTAAAAACAGCTGATTTGTTAGATGAAGGATTCTGGGATTAGTTAACGTTGACAACTATTGGGTGTGGCAGGAAAACCCCTATAAATGTTCCTGTTTGGTGGGGAAAAAGGCAATTCTTGAGTGGGAGGGTAGTCCAAATCAGACCGATATGAACTCAGATATTTTGAGGAAGGATATAAGGCATGAAGGGACAAGGTAACAAATCCAGATGGAGATCAGGGCTGAGGGATGCTGGATTTTAGTTTATAAGGTTTTAGATGGGAAAGGGCATTTCTGGGGGTTAGCTTCATTAGAAGGAAGGGTTTGGGTTTTAGGGGGATGTGATGTATTAGTGAGGGTAGGTAGTTTTGGACGGTTTTTGCCAAGGTTGCGTTTTGTATTTTTGCCAAGCTGTTCTATTTAAGCTGCCTTTTACGCCTTACATGGTGTAAGTGTTGTGGTTGTTTTGTCTCTCCCGATGCTGTAGGGAAATATCTGCTGCAGAATAACAAGTAACGGTGGCCTCCACCGGCAACCACCAGCTAAAATTTAGCTCTGATTGGAACGTTTCACAAGAATATATATATTTATTTTTGCATTACAATTGACAACATTGTTTTCATGATTTCTTACATTGGAATATGGCTTGGTTACACGTTACTGTGCACTTCACCTGGGCCACAAACAAAATATAATAAAAGACAGGTTATAAGAGGGCTTCCATTCGAGAACCGGTAGGTTTTATTATTGTAATCCTCGGTTTAAAAGAATATGTGGCTGACTTGAAGGAGGGTAGGTTTTAGTACCTCGGACAACTTTTGGTGAAGAACAATGCAGGTAAAGCGAGGTGGTGATTTAGTTTTACGAAGTAGTGTTCTTAGAAAGGGAGTGGTTAGGCTGCGAAGAATTCCAGGTGATAGGAAAGCTTCCCAAGAAGGACTAGTGATGTGGTGTTCAGTTTAGTGGAAGCCTGGACTCGTCTTAAATTATTATTATTATTATTACTATTATCATCGTAGTAGTAATACACTCACTGCAACTGCTAAAACTACTATTACAACTGCTGTTATTCTGACTAATGACGGTATTGATGTGAGTAATTTTCCAGCACTATCCACCTTATGGACTTTCTAGAAGATGAAAGGTTGAGATGGGTCTGCTATAATACAGAGCTACGAATAGATATCATGGTGGCAGCTCCAGCTGATTAGTTACTGAGTTATGCTGGATCCACATGCTTACATTCGGATTTCTGGGCTGAACCGCTATGAAGAAACTTCCAGATAATTCCAAATGCATCATTGAACTAGTTAATGGTTTCTAACCGGCTGTACTGGTTTATGTTGTTATTTTAAATTTAACTAGAACTAGTGATGTTGTTTTTTCCTGCTAGACATTCAGAGTCCAAAAAGCATATACCACAACTAAATCCAATAAAAACATCCGTAATGGACGAAGGTTATCGGGTTCTCTACAGTAAGCTCCTTCTTCAAAATATGGAGTACTTCAGGTCCAACTTTCGATCCTGGGCATATTGAGCATTATAACTAATTCAGTTAACAAAAACATCACTAATTGGTACTGATCCAAAAATGTTCTTCGTGTAATCAAGTACATTTTGATTATTAATTTGTACTCACATCGGACAGGGCAGTCAGTCCTCCACAAGACAACTCAGGCCTCCCAGAATAGACTCCTTCTCTTCGATTTCCTCAGTAGCACTTTGAACTCGAGGGGAATCCGTTTGAAAGTTTTGAGGTAGTTCAGTTTCTTTTCTTGCTTTGCTTGAAGTCGAGACTAATTCCTGGAAGCTCAGGATGTGGCTAAAGAGATTTCTGAATGCATTGACTTTCTTGTTTTAAATGTGTTAAGTGTTTAATTTTTTTTCTCTGCTATTCAGTGCAAATGCCACATGGCCATCCACGCCTGATGCCTCACACTTTCTATCGATTACTCACTATTTTTACTACTGTCAGTTCGAAAGCAGGGCTGCAAAAATAATTTCATGTCTTTACCGTCATTGACCGTCCCAGTCACAAGTAATAAGGCAAACTGCGTTTCATTATACAATGTTTTCAAAGATATTGGCTAAAAGGCTATTGCTGACAAAGTGTAATGGGGAATTTCTCCTCCAAACTGGGTTCGGCAAAAGGAACATTAAATAAGTGGCACATGGAGTACACCTAAAACATCAGGCTGTAGAAAAGAAATTTCACAAAATTAAACACACAAAACTGCTTAAGTAGTAATACAAGACATAGAGGGTCAAAAGTACACCCAAACAGCATCGATAAAAGTCACACAACACAGATAGGCCACTCATAGAAACTTCATTGGGCTGATACAAAAATAATAGATACAGTGAATCACGGTATCAGTACAAAGAAAGGAAATGCATTAAGGAAACAAAAGGAACACTGACCACGATTGCTACTGAGACAGTGCCACACCAGCAACAAAACACCCACCACGGAACCTAAAAGCTGAACATACCACTAAAGTACCTGTGAATTAACATTTTTAAAGTGAAATAAAATGTTCGACAAAAAAAAAAGGTGCATTATAATTGCAGCAAAAACAGATAGATACGATAAAAAGTAAAACATGTGTCTTCTCCACTCATACGGCTTAATTCCGATTTAAAATACAGAGGTAATTTCCTAAAAACACATCAATTATACACAAAAGTACATACGGCACGATCAAACAAGGAGAGCTCTTTGAGAATAGTTGTGCCACACTTCACATAGTGACCAACCACACTTATCAGAACATTAAGTAAGTTAGCCATGTATTCAAAGTTTTTCACAATGACAGCACCAGTGTTTGTTGCACTACACCTGATGAGAGGACATAGAGACAAATGATCACACTCGTCGGTATGCTTGAGAAAGAGGTGTTCTAGTGGGGATAAACACTTTACAACATGGCATTTACCAGCAAATGTATTTTCCACATGTCATTTAAGACGCAATGCCTTTACCGTGCATTGCCATTACCACACAAGTCTTTACCATGCATATGCCTTGACCACGCATGTGTTAAACACGAAATGGTAAGTATAAATCAGGTAAGTATGTAAGTATATATATGTTAGGGATTAAGGTAAAGTCGTTTTTACGGTCTAGGGGTGAGTAGAGGTATAGGGTTGTCAGGGTGATTTTAGGGTTTAAGGATGGGTAAGTGTATAGGATGTTAACTGCGTTTTTAGGGTTTGGGGCGGGTAAGGGGGATGGTAAGGGTGCATTTAATGGTTTACGAGCGGGTAAGGATACTGGATGGAAAGAGTGGTTTTAGTGATTTTAGTGTTTAGTAGTGGGCAAGGGTATAAGGTGGTACAGGTGATTTTAGGGTGTAGGGATGGGTAAAAGTATTGGGTGGTAACAATGTTTTTAAGGTTTATGGATGGATAAGGGCAATGGGTGGTAAGTGTGTTTATAGGGTTTCATAGTGAGTGGGTATATATATTACCTAGTGGCGGTGATCACTAGGTAGTTATAGTTAGGACCTAGTTTCTATTAAAAAAAAAGCTTTTTTGTTTTGCTAGTAACTTTAGCACCGTTTGATGAATCTTAACAAAGTTTTCCAAAAAACACCAGTGGTCAGTTCAGCTGCTGTCTGGAAAGTTTCAGGGTGATTCTTCAAGCGGGGGCAGAGAAAAAGGGGGGGGGGCAAAACATGTTTTCCCCATTCATTTTTTCCATAAGGATTTTGAACAGCGATTGCACCAAAACCACTGGACAAAATTGTTGTCAACCATGTTGGCTCTCAGCTTCAGCCAAGTTCCAGAAAAAAGTGTAAAAAACAAAACAAAAGGGGCCAGGGTAGAGTCACTCTGACCCCTTAGCTCTAATGCTGGGGTCCCAGAAGAACCCCCCGAGGGCAAAAAAGCACTTTTTTAAAATTTTCATTATCATTCGCTGCGGATCCAGCAAAAATTGAAAAAACATGAAGCATGGGCTCCCACGCTTCGTCATTCTCAACCCCCCGAGTGGGCTAAGTCCCAGGGCGTAGTTTACATTATCATGGGGGCTGCTTGCCCCCACAGCCCCAGGGACCGCCACCTCCCCAGGCTAAAAACATTATGAGGGTCATTATGACCCTGGCAGACGGCGTTAAAATGGAGAAAAGTACTGCCACAGGCTGGCGGTACTTTTCCCCATATTAAGACATTGGTGGTTTGGCTCAAGCCAAACTGCCAGTGTACCACACCATCTGCCACAGCGGTAACGACTGCCTGCGTGATTATGACCCCACCTAACACCATGGTTTGAGTGGCTTTCTTACCACCACGAAAACCACGGCAGTAGGCACTATCAGTGACAGGGAATCCCTTCCCTGTCACTGTTAGGGTCTTCCCCGCCCCCTCCCCTGGTTTCCCCCCTCCATCTCCAGAACCCCCTTCACTCAAATACATTAATTCACACAAGCATTCACACACTCATTCCCACATTAAACCACGCATGCAGACATCCATTCACACACAGATCCACACACACTTACATACATACAAGCACACACGTATTCACACAACATAACATCCATGCAACCAAACATCCAAACATGCACACACATACAACACGCAACACACACCCGCATTCACGCATGCACAGACATGCACACACACACCCACACCCACACAAACACACACATACACAAAACACCTCCCACCCCCTCCCCTGTCAGAGGATCTCCACTTACCTTTTGTGAGGGGGTCCTCTAGCAGGAGACGGGACATGATGCTGCTGCCAGCAGCAGCGTCCACCAGCAGAACACCACCAGGCGGTATCATGGGTCATGAAACAGTCTGCTGTGGTCTACTGGCATGGCTCTGCTGCTGGCAGCAGCGCCACCTTACCGCCACAAGCCGGCATTGCCACAGCCAGAATTCCACCATCCTCACGGGGAAACTCCGGCTGTGGTCATAATACGACTGACGTCTGGTAGCCGTGGCAACGGTCTTTTGGTGGCCGTCGCCGTGGCGGTAGGCGCTATATACCGCCAATGTTATAATGAGGGCCTATGTGTGTAGGGGGCCACCCAGCCCCACAAAGCCCCAGGGACCACCACCTCCCAGGGGCTATTATTAAATTCAATGCAAGGGGCTGCATGGCCCCCCCACACCCCAGGGACCACTACCTCATCTGGGCTTAAATGTGATTCACTGAGGGGAGCATGCTGCCCCTGCAGCTCCGGGGACCACCATCTCCCCGGGGCTCAAATGTAATTCACTGTGGGGGGCTGCATGGCCCCCCACAGCCCTGCGGACCACCACCTCTCTGGGGCTAGAAAACCAAAATGAAGGGTGTCTGTTTTGGACCTCCACAGCCCTGGGGACCACCACCTCCCCAGGGCTATACGTATTGTAGGGGGCCCCCCTCGTGGAGCCACTGAGGCCCTGGAGGTCTCCAACCCACAGGGCCATCTCCTGCTATGTCCTGGGGTGCCCACCTCCGGGACATAACTATTTGATTTTGCTTAGTGGGAACTGAAAGCTCCCACCAAGCAAAAGCAAACAAAGGCTGCTTTATGCAAGAGAGCACCATCAAAGAGCTCTCCCTTGCAGAAAGCAGACTTTTCATGTCTTCTTTGCACACAAATATGCATGCAGGAAAGACAGATGAAAACATTGTTCTTAGACGCAGGGAGCTGCTATTAAAAGCAGCTCTCTAATTGGGGGAGCAGTGCTGGCTCCTGCAAGACGTGGGGAGCCAGCCAGGACATCAGGGGCCTTGAGGCTCCCCCACGGTCTTGTCACTCTCTCTGTCTCTCTTCCATTCCATAGTGGAATGAAAGAGAAAGAGAGAGAGAGAATGTTATTGCAAAGGTTTCTCAATTCAATGACTTGTAAGACTAGCAAGATGTGTGGTTTGAGTGTTATAGTTATGTTTTGATACAAAGCAGAACAAAGTTTCTTCTGACCTACTAGTAAAGCTCTTGGACCGTCACTCAGTAGGTTGATGATTCACAGCCTAGTATCTCAATGCAGTGGGCCAGTTTAATCACTAGTGTTTAGACTGTTAAACCTTCCTAGTAATTGAACATTCATGTCTCTTTTCTCTCGAAGTAGGTGGACTGAATGTCATGGTTATATCTGGACAATGCACAACCAGCAGTCACCTATGGCCTAATGATTAAGGTCTCAAACCTCACATTAACAGTTGAGGGTTCTAGTCCAGTTATGACTGAGGTCACTTCCCTGCTTTGATTTTTTTTCAACTTCCAGTTTTTAAGGTTCATACAGAAAGGTGATCTTGCTCCTTTTTATTGATAAATTCACTTTTCTTTTCAATTTGTCCTACTAAATCTCATTCTACTTATATCAGTCATCAAAGCCTAAAAAACACTCTCCCTCCTCTCTCTCTCTCTCTCTCTCTCAAGTTCTCTCTGTCAATCTTGTCCTCTTATTTGTCTCGCTGTCTTTCAATGAGACCCGCACGGGTGAGTAGCGCGCTTTATAAATATTAATGATTATGATTATGATTATGAATGAGTTACTTTTTTGTCTCTCTCTCTCTCTCTTCCAACCCATATTGGGATGGAAGAGAAAGAGAGAGAGATAGTTATTGCAATGTTTTCTCCATGCAATGATTTAAAAGAATAATGACTTACCTGTGACTTAGCGCCAGATGTATGAAATATGTTTGCACTCGCAAACGGTGCGAATCGGTAAATTCGGCCATTTGCGAGTGCAAAAACGTGGTCTGCGATACATGAAAGGCAATCGCAGACCAAAAATAAGAAATCACAAAATTTGCAGATTTTTGCGTTGCAACCTTGTTTTGCGAGTTGCATTTTGCGATTCGGTATTTCCAGTAGGAAATTGCGAGGTGCAAAATGCGAATCGCAAAATACCAATCACAAATAGATGCATCAAAAATTCGCAAATAGCGATTATTCGCAGAATGGCATTTTGCACATGCATAATACCACTAAGTGAAAGCAGGTGGTAACCAGGGGCAACCTATATAAAGAGGCCCAGAATGCCTCAAACTCTGTTCCACAATGGCTGCACTCTACGTCATGGCGAGGAGGATGAGGATCCTGGCAGGTTTGAGAAGAGGGAGGAGGAGACAGGAGCGCATTTTCAGAGTGCGCATTACACTTTTTGACCTGACAGAGGAGGAAATATATGAGAGGTATAGGTTGAACTCAGTCATGATTCTTGATCTGATAGCTGAGCTACAACCCATACTGCAGCGCAGGACACTAAGGACCCACAGCATACCCACCCATGTGCAAGTATTATGCTCCTTACACCTACTCACCTCAGGGAGCTATCAAGGGGTCATTGCAGCGGCTGGGGGGGGTGTCACAGAGCACCCTCTCCAGATTTTTCAAGGCATTTATCAACGCCATGCTAAGCAAACTCCAACAAACCCATTTCAGATGGCTGAGGTACTCATCACACCTTCTGTCCCTTCCAGGAGACAGTGCCTACGCAGTGCGCACCTACATGATGACGCCCTACCTCAATCCCACAACACCAGCAGAACGGAGATACAATGCAGCACACAGGGCAACCCACAACGTGGTGGAGCACACATTTGGCCTCCTGAAGAGTCGCTTCCGTTGCCTCCACAAGAGTGGAAGCACTACAGTACAGTCCAGAAACCACATGTAGAATAGTGGCTACTTGTGCAATCTTGCACAATGTAGCTACAACCAGGAGCATACCTATAGAAATCAGTGACACTGAATCAGATGAGGATGACGATCCCATACCACCTCTACAGCCAGCTGACAGGACCAGTGCAGCAGAAGGAAGGCAAAGGCGTGCTGACATCAGACACAACCATTTCAGACATGAGTATGAATGACAAAACTCCACTGACAACTGTACCTGTAGTGATAGAAATGTATTACCTTACATCAGGTAATTAATGGTGATAAATGAAGTAAACAGGTGAATTCAAAAACAAAAATTAACAAAAGAACTGAGTCCCACACTATTACATCATAGTGGGAACACCAGTGTCACTGCGGCAAGAGTCACTTCCTCCTCCCACGCACACCACTGGGGTGCCCAGTTGACTCACTGGCACCCTGAATGTCACCCTCAGTGGCAGTGCTGCGCCTGGCACTGCGTCGTCTGGTGTCTGATGCAGGTACTGCCACACTACTAAGGCTCGAACTGTCCTCAGTGTCCCCCAAGGCTACCTCACTTGCAGTGGCAGATCTCTGTCCCATGACTAGTTCAATCACATTAGTGATTTCTACAAGGCCCTGGACCACATCCCTGCTGGTGTGTGCAGCCTCCACTTGGGCCGCCACAGCGCAACGGGCGATGAGTGCTGTGGAGTTTGCCATCCTGTTTGAGGACCTGCAGTAGTTTGCAAACATTGTCCTGAAGCGGTGTTCATGTCTGCGTCGGCTCACCCTTTCGTGGTGATGCTCCTCACACAGGTCACGCACAAGTAAGCTCCCTAGTGTCCTCAGAGGCCTGCACCTGTCCCTCACGCAGCTGGGTGATGTTGCTGTTCAGGGTGTCAAGTCGCCGATGCAGGCCCATCATATGTCTATTGTGGACTCTCTGGTTCGGGCCCAAACTCAATATTCTCCTGTTTTGCAGGTGCTGTTGCTGCAACATAGCAGCCTCAAGTCCCCCGAACAAGGATGGACCCTCACCTGCCTTATGCAGTTGCTGCTGGGACACTGTGGCACTTCTACATTGTGCTGCATGACCCCTGTCCTCTGGTATCTGGCTGCGCCTTTCTGGTGCAGATGGTGTGCTTGGCCCCTCCTGCTGCACATCCGAGTCGCCACTGAGGTCTGGCAGTGGCAGTGGCCTGGGCCTGCGGCGCACAGTGGAGATGTTGAGGGACCCACTGGTGTTGGTGTCAGAGGGCTGCTGGGTGTCCGTCTCCCCTACACAAGGAATGTGTCTGGCTGCTGGGCCACGCCCACCTGCAACAACAATATGCAGCATGTCAGTTCTGTATGTTACATTCTCTGTCCAAAAATGGCAATAAAGGTACAGGTACTGCTCTACATGGTGTAGTGTGTGTTGTGTTACCTTGGGTGTCACTATGCTTGCTTACATTGTCATGCTATTGTCTGTACTAGTTTGTGGACCTCAACTCCCATAATGCATTGTTGTGCTGCTTCTAAGATGTGGACTGGACTACTTCACACACTACTTCACATTACATGCTAATTCCTAAGGGGCTTTTATGCATGCACATATTGGGTTCACACAACAACATTGCACTTACCTTGGCTGGTACTCGGTTGAGTGGAGGTGTCGATATCTGTGACCCCTGTCACTGCTTCCGGAGGAGTGTGGATTCCACCAGGTCCTCCAGTGGTGTGGCAGGTGGTTTGGTTGGTGGTCCGCCACCTGTGCCCCTGGCCTCTGCAAGTCTCCTTGCCACCCTCTCCTTTGCCCGGGACCGCAGGTCGAACCACCGTTTCTTAATCTCCTCAATGGAGCACTGTGCCACTCCAATGGCACAGATTTTACCCTGGATGTCAAGCCATAGCCTTCTTTTCTCGCTCTCAGGAACCTGGAGTGATGATTTACCAAACAGGCGGTCATGGCTCCTCACAACCTCTTCTGTCAGGACCTCCAGCTCCTGTTCACTGAACTTGAGTTTGCGCTTCCTCTCCTGCTTCTCCTGTGCGATTTTTAAGAAATCGCTAATTCCGATTCGCAATTTTGTTACATGGCCAATTGCGACTCGGAAATAGCGATTTCTTAATAATCGCATTTTGCGATTTGCAGACCCCAGTTTTCATACATATGGCCCTTAATGATTTAGGTCACAGACCCTTGCACTGAAAATTGAGAAATCTAGTCTAGATGTGTTTATGGTCATTTTCCTACTTTAATTTGTTTTCAATCTTGAAAAGTTTAAGGTTCATAATGAAAGGGGATCTTACTCTTTTTAACTGGCAAATACATTTTCGTTTTCAATTTTCCAAGAAATATATCAACGTATATCATTTTTCACCAAAGCCTAACAAATTGTCTATCTCTCTCTCTCACTCTCCTTTTCTCTCTCTCTATGTCTGTTTTTCAATCTCTTTCACCCACTCACACACCTACTCACAACCTTAGGAACCCACTCACAGACCGACTCAAAAACTCTCACACACACTCACAGACCCACTCAGACCCTTGTGCACCAACTCGCAGCCCGACTTAAACCCTCACGCACCCCCTCACAGACTCACTCAGACACTCACACACTCACTACAGGCCCACTATACCCTCATGTAGCCACTCACAGACCCATACAGAAACAGATGCACCCACCAAGACTCTAATGCACCCACCCCTACACCCAACAGACACTCTCATATCCACTCACCCCCAGAGACACCCTCTGACACCTATTCTCACACCTAGGGAGACTGGCTGCAGCCAACTCCAGCCGCACATAGCCAAAGGGCCATGTGCAGCATAGAGTTAGGTGGTTAGGGGGGTTGACCTCAGGGTCTGGCCGCAGGCCAGGTCCTGTAGGCCACTGCCACCGTGCACGGCCATAGGCCATGCGTGGCAGTGGTTGGATTAACGTATAGTAAAGTTTCACATTTTAAACGTACCAAACCATAGAAATTCACTAGTTATAGTTATCTCAAGTTACTATAACTCGTGCCTTAAAGAAACTGTAACCTGCGCCCTTGCCATGCACTACTAATCACCACACAAATCATAACACTCATGACATCTTTGATAACAACATTGATAATGTCACTGTAACATCTGCAGTAAAATTATTGATCAGATAATTGTGCATGGCAGGGGCGCAAGTTAGTTACCTTAGGGCACGAGTCTTCACAAAATTTTCCCAAAAAGTGTTCCAGAGAATCTTGTTATACATGGGAAGAAAAAAAGGGGGGGGTATAAAAAAGTGTGTTTCCCAATATAATTCCCCTAAGGATTTTAGACATGACTACAGTCCAAACCGCTGGACAGAATGTCACCACACTTGGCAGAAAGGTTGCTCTTGGTCCAGAAAGAGTGCATTTTGCTATTTGGTGGAAATCTATTCAGTAGTTTTTGAGATATTAAAAGAAAAATAAATATTGATATCTAGAGGTGGGGAGGATTCGTGAATAATAATGAACTCATGCAGGGAAATGTGGAGCTCTGATTGGCTGC
Source organism: Pleurodeles waltl (assembly GCF_031143425.1). Taxonomy (NCBI): domain Eukaryota; kingdom Metazoa; phylum Chordata; class Amphibia; order Caudata; family Salamandridae; genus Pleurodeles; species Pleurodeles waltl. Next base: position 676,162,867 of record NC_090448.1, read on the forward strand.
CAAAACTTCAACTAGAAAGTGTTGGCAGCCATCCTGGGACTTGGCTTCAGTGGAATACCAGCAATAAAAATAACAAAAAAGAAAAGGAGCCAGGGATCCGGAAAAAGTAAAAAAAAAAAAAACAGGTGTAGCTTCCCGTGCTTGTTTTCATGAAGGCCCCATGTGGGCCAGGTCCTGGGGGCATTGAAAAAGGAGAGGGGCGCACAGGCCCCCTCATAGGGCTTCTACTAGCCCTGAGGACCGGACAATCCCCAGGGAGATCAGAAAGAATACTGCAGGGGGCTTGTGGCCCCCCCTGCAACCTCAGGTCCCCCCTCCCCTCACACTAAGGCAACTATAAATTGTGCCCTCACCATGCACTGCTAATTACCCCTGATATTACACCAATCACGACAACTTTTATAACTTCTTTAAAAATATCAATGAAGCATTAGCAGCCAAATTAATGAAGAAAAAACGTTGTTTTATAAATGAATACAGATAGCCTAAGAAATTCTCTTGTTAGAGTTATGTCAAGGAACTATAACTTGTGCCATAAGGTAACTATAACTCATGCCCTCGCCAAGCACTGCTAATTACCACACAAATTATGGCACTCATGACATATTTGGTAACATCATTGATAATGACAATGTAATATTTGCTGTAAAAGGTTTGATGAAAAAACTGTGCATTATATTCTTCTTCTTATTATTATTATTATTATTATTAATACTATATCTCATTCCCTAAGGTACCTATAAATCATGCAAATATTACATTGATATTATCTATGATGTTATCAAAGATGTCATGAGTGCTGTAATTTGTGAAGTCACTAGTTCAGTGGGATAATTTGCTTGGTGATAGCTGGCAGCTTCCACCAAACAAAAGCAAACATAGCTCCGCTTTTAGCAAGCGGGATCTATCAAACAGCTCCCGCTTGCTGAAAGCAGACTTTTTATCTTTTTCCCTACATGCAAATACGCGTGCAGGGAAAGAGATGAAAACATTACTATTTAAAGCAGCTCCTTGCTTGCAGGAGCAAAACCGGGTGCCGCAGGATGCAGGGAGCTGGCTAGAACGGCGGGGACCTCCTGGCTCCCCCTGCAGTCCTGTGCGGTCAACAAGCATCTTGCTTGTGTGCCGCTTTGAAGTCATTCTATGGAGAGACCATTGCAATAACAATAGCAATGGTTTCTCCATTGAATGACTTCAAAGTGGCACACAAGCAAGATGTTTGGTACAAATGTTGTAGTTATATTTTGATGCACAGCTGAACAGAGTGACGTCTGCCTTACCAGTGAAGCTCTTGCCCTGTCACTCAGTAGGTTGAAGGTTCAAATCCCTGTATTTCATGGCAGTGTGTCTGTTTATTTACTCGTCTTTGGAAATGTTAAACATTCCTAGTGATGGAACATTTACATAATTTTCCCCATCACCATATTTGCATTGAATGTCATAGAGATGTCAGGACACTCTCCCCCATGGAATCATCTGTGGCCTACTGGTTAATGTCTTAGACCTTCATACAAAATGTTGAGGGTTGCACTCTAGGTGTGTCACTTTTCTTTTCTCAGCTTTAAATTATTTTCAACTTCAAAAATGTAGGGTACATTCAGGACGGTGACCTCACTCTTTTTACTTGCCAAATACATGTTTTCTATTTGTCAGAACATTTCTCATTGCAAGTGGTGTGGGGTTGGGTGGTTGTAGGAGGTTGGGTACAGGATCTGGCTGCAGGCCAGGCTCTGAGGCCAACCGTCGCTGTGCACAGCTGAAGGCTGTGCATGGTACACGGTTGGTTGGTCATAGGGAGTTGGCCACAAGACTTGGTTGCAAGGCAGGACCTGCGGCCAAACACCACCATGCACTGCCAAAGGCCATGCATGGAATGGGGTTGAGTTATAGTTACCTTAGGATGCGAGTTATAGTTACTTGAAACAACTCTAATTTCTATGGTTTTATGTGAGTGAATTCAGGACCCAGCTATAACAAACCTTTGTTTTTTCAAGTGAATTTTTCCATATATATATATATATATATATATATATATATATATATATATATATGTGTGTGTGTGTGGAACGCTGAGTTTTCAATCCTCACACAGCAAAATGCTCACCCTCGGGATATCAGTTTGCAGTTAAATTTTATTGTGAAAGCTGACGCGTTTTGACTGCAAAGATCTTTGTCAAAGCCAATACAGTGCACAATACTATGTTTCCTTAAAAGCACATGACCTCATCATAAACACAGTGAAAGCACTAAACTTTCAACTATCATCCATGTTACATTATCAAAATAGAAGCAAACAAAAATCTTAAGAAAATAACATGAATGCTATCACGTAAATTAATCAAAAGGCAAGCATCTCTTCGTACAAAAATAAATCTATGTGTACATTCAGGCCCAGGAAAACATATTTCAAAGCTTTATAATCATCATTTGTTAACCGGTTAATATTTCTCAGATCGAAAAATCCCGCATGTTACATAGTTGGTGGAAACAGTGGCTCAACAAACAGACGCACCCTCATATTAGTCCACATTCCAGCTGCCAAGTGGCCAAACTTCTTACTGACCAGTACAATTACACAGCATATGTTATCCAAGTGTATTTATAAATGCCATAATCGCTTCTAAAAATTGCATTTCTAGAGACAATATTACCTAATACCCAATGGACCAACCTATTGAAGGAAATAGTAGCACACAAATATAAAATACAGAAAACGTAAAAGAAAAGTGCAGGAAAACAGTCCTGCTACATCTTCATTGAAATTAGCATTTTTCAATTAAGGACTCATATCAAGTCTTAGAACATTTAGGGGCTATACGTAAAAATGATTCGAGTTACCCCTTTGCACAACATTGGCACCAGGTACATAATCAGACAACTGACCATGTTTCTTTTTTTGGAATTGACTGGGTCGTTACCAGTACAAGAGGAGGTGACAGGGAAAATAGTCTAAGGAGAATGGAATGTGAATATATTATCATGCTCAACAGTAATTATCCAGGGAAACTGAACCAGGATGAGGAGCTGCATGTGCACATTGGCTAAATATCTGGATGGTGCAGTTTTTGTGGTCTAGATCACCAGGAGATAGTGATCATAGGGGTTTTCCATCTGAGGCGGGGGAATGTATTATGCTTTTCCTGTGTTTTAAATACACTTTTCATTGATTGTTGGGTCAATTAAAATGGCTTAAACCAGCCTATTAAGGATTGTAGTGAGTAATTAATAATTGTATGTACGACATCTAACTTTCATATGAGTCCTTAATTGATTAATGCTCATTACGATGATCCTGTACTAGCACTGTTCCCCCCTTTTTTTCTGTCTTTTTACATTTTTTTGTACTAATATGTTTTCAATAGATTGGTCTATGGAGCATTAGATAATTTTGTCTTTAGAAAAGTGATTTTTAAAAGCAATTATGGCATTTATAAATCTACTTGGAATAACATGTGCAGTGTAATCTTACTGGTCAGTAAGAGGTTTGGGTACTTGGCAACTGGAATGTGGACTAATGTGAGGGTGGGTCCATTTGTTGATCCAGTGTTTCCACCAATTACGTAACATGCGGGGACTTTTTGATCTGAGTAATATAGTAACCGGTTGAGAAATGATGATTGTAAAGATTTAAAATATGTTTTTCTTGACTCAAAGGTATATATAGATTTATTTTTGTGTGAAGAGATGCTTGCCTTTTGAATAATTTAGGTGTTGGCATTTATGTCATTTTCATAAGTTTTTCATTTGCTTGTATTTTGATAATGCAACATGGATGAAAGCTGAAAGTTTTGTCTTTTCACTATGTTTATGATGAGGTCATGTGTTTTTAAAGAAGTAGGGCGTTGTGCATCCTTCACGGTCGAAACGTATCAGCTTTCACAATAAAATTGCACTGCAAACTAACATCCCGGGGTGCAAGCGTTGTGCTGTGTGAGAATTGAAAACACAGCATTCTTGACATATTGAGTGGGGCCTGGTCCCACTGTCTTGCACCGACCCCGACAGGTGGATGTAGTTGGGTTTTTGCAGGGAGACAGGCGTTGGAATAGATAGATAGATAGATAGATAGATAGATAGATAGATAGATAGATAGATAGATAGATAGATAGATAAATAGATAGATAGATAGATTTCACTTGTGTGATATACACTTACAATTTTGTTATAAAGGCATAGCTTGGTAAATGCCATGTTGTGAAGGCTTTTTCCCCACTAGAACACTTCTTCCTCAAACATACCGACAAATGTGATCATTTGGTCTCTAAGTCCTCTCATCAGATGCAGTGCAACAAACACTGGTGTTGTCATTGTGAAACACTTTAAACATATAGCTAGGTTACTTAATGTTCTGATACATGTGGTTGTTCACTATGTTAATTGCAGTTGGAATGAAGAGTGACACAACCATTAGTGCTTTTGAACATGGTTTCATAACGGAAACAGAAGCTAGTTCCAACAGCAGCCACCACTGATTTGTAGATACTGACTGCTCTGTACTTCCACCCACTGGAATATTCAAGCAGACCAGCAATGTGGAGGATGTTTGCATTGCCAGGGGCTGCTTCAAAAATGTGAATGATAGTTTTCAAGGAGCAATGCTCGACCGCGTCATTGACAAGCTGTATAACAGAAACACACAAGTTGTGCATGTTCAAGTGGGGCATTCGATAATGGTGAATGGTCCCCCTTACAATTCAATCCTTTATGTATGTTTACAATGTATACAATGTATATCTATATGATATTGCAAAGACACATATACATAGCCATTTTTCATTCCTCCTCACAGGTGATTTGGTGTTAGACATGACAGCCTTAGGGTGGTCTGCCCCCAACTTTTTTGCCTGCCTCCTTTCATTTCTCTGATCTCGTCTTTGCTGGTTTTAGGACTCTGTGCACTTTACCATTGCTGACCAGTGCTAAAGTGCTTGTGCTCTCTCTCAGAAACCTGGGAACATTGGCTCCTACCCAACTGGCATATTTAATTTACCTATACGGCCCTAGTGAAGTGCACTATATGTGCCCAGGGCCTGTAAATTAAATGCTACTAGTGGGCCTGCAGCACTGATTGTACCACCCCCATAAGTAGCCCATTAACCATGTCTCAGGCCTTCAATTGCAAGACCTGTGGGGCAGTTTCACTGCCACTTCAACTTGGCATTTAAAAATATTTGCCCAGCCTTAAACTCCCCTTTTATTACATTTAAGTCACCCCTAAGGTAGGCCATAGGTAGCCCATAGACAGAGTGCTGTGTAAGTAAAAGGCAGAGCATGTACTTGTACATTTTACATGTTCTGGTAGTGAAAACCTCCCAAAGTCGTTTTTCACTATTGTGAAGCCTGCTCCTCTCATAGGCCTGCATTGGAAATTCCCTTATATACTTTAAATGGTCATTTCTGATCTGAAAGAACTGGCATTGTAATGTTCAGTATGGTTGGAATGGTAGTGTGGCCCTCATTACGAGTCTGGCAGTCCTAGGACCGCCAGACTCACGGTGGCTGTTGGACCGCCACTAATGCGGCCGTCCGTCAGCCACATTATGACCGTAGAAAAAGCGCCATGGTCTTACCGCTGGCACCGCCACTTTTTTGCCAGTCAACGGCCTGGTGGTGCCGGCGGACTTAATCTCCCAGGGCAGCAGTGCAATCAGGATTACGAGTCCTGTGTCCGCCATGCAAAGTCTGGCCAAGACAGGGTGCTGGGGGCCCCATGAGGGCCCCTGCACCGCCCATGTACTTGGCATGGGCAGTGCAAGGGTCCCCAGGGACACCCCATCATGCTATTTGCTGCCTGAATTACTAGCTGGCGTCAATGTTGTGGGTAGTTTCCCACTGGGCCAGCAGGCGGAAATTCTGTTTCCGCCCACAGGCCCAGTGGGAAACTCATAATAGGGCCAGTAGGCAGAAGACCGAACTGGCAGCCTTCTGACCTGAAACTCGTAATGAGGCCCTGAGTGTCCTGTGTTTATGGCTGTCTGGCTGAAATGCACAAGAGGAGCTGTCAACCAGCACAGACTAAACATTGATTGGAGACTGGCTGTAAGGCTCAGAGAGCAGTAAGTGCAGAAAAATGCCCACTTACTAAAAGTGGCATTTCTAAAATAGTAATGTTAAATCCAACTTCACCAGTAAGCACAATTTTGTATTACCATTCTTGCATACTAAACATGACATGGCTACTCATTTTGGATCAGAACCTACCACTTGAAAGGGCAATTCCAATGCTGGCCTATGAGATGGCAGGAACCACAGTAGTGAGAAACAAATCTCTGAGTTTTTCACTACCAGGACATGTAAAACACATAAATACATGTCCTGCCTTTTAGCAACATAGCACCCTGCCCTATAGGTTAATTACGGCCTATCCATGGGGGTGACATTTAGAAAAGGGGAGTTTAAGGCTTGGCAAGTAGTTTAAGATGCTGCGTTGAAGTGGCAGTGAAACTGCACACACAGGCCTTGCAATGGCAAGAATGAGACGTGGTTAAGGGGCTACTTATGTGGATGGCAGAATCAATGCTGCAGGCCCACCAGAAGCATTTAGGCCCTCATTACAACTCTGGCGATAAATCCCGTTTACCGCCGTGCTGAAGGCTGCCAACATATCGTGGCCGCGGCGGAAATACTCTACATGTATTACGACCCACATCTCATAATCCGCCACAATACAGACACCCACACAAGTCCGCCACACCAAAGGTCAGTGATAAACTGGCGATACCCAAACCTACACTGTCACGCCAACAAGAATAAGCTCACACTATTACGACCCTCGAATCAACCCGGCGGTCTTTCAACCGCGGTAATCCATTGACGGTACACACCGCTGCGCTCAAAATACACACACATTTACAAAACACAACTACATTGGACAATTTGAAATACACACACCTGCTACACATACACACACCACACCCACACACTCACACCACTATAAAACACACACCCACGTTACCCACAACCCCTTACAACAACATTTTTGGAAGAAGCAGAGAGAAAGAGAATAGTAAACACAACACCAGCATCCACAGGCACACAACACCATCACTCATACAACATCCACGCACATCAAAGAACATACCCCAACACAACACATCACACAGCACAACAAACATCACCTAACACATCACCCACACCACAATATGGGACCTCAAAGACACCCCAGGTTTTCTGAGGAGGAGCTCAGGGTCATGGTGGAGGAAATCATCCGGGTAGAGCCACAGCTATTCGGATCACAGGTGCAGCACACCTCCATTGCAAGGAAGATGGAGCTATGGTGGAGATTCGTCGACAGGGTCAACGCAGTGGGACAACATCCAAGAACATGGGATGACATGAGGAAGAGGTGGTACGACCTACGGGGGAAGGTGAGTTCAATGGTATCCAGACACCAGATTGCTGTAAAGAGGACTGGCGGTGGACCCCCACCTCCTCCCCCATAACTAACAACATGGGAGGAGCAAGTCTTGGCAATACTGCATCCTGAGGGCCTCGCAGGAGTAGCAGGAGGACTGGACTCTGGTAAGTCAAATCTTCACTAATTTATCCCCCACACCATACCTGCATGCCATCACATACCCCCACCCACCCCCTCACCCCATCACTCCAACACCTCACATATGCCCCACTATCACAACCCACCCATCCCAATACCAAGCCCTGCATGCAACACCAAAGCATGGACACCCATTGCCAAAGCATTTCCAGTACAGATACCCACACAGACCCCAAAACACTAATCACACAATGGCAAACACAACAAGGCAAGCACAGGAGTAGAGGGTAACTCACCCAATGCACAAGATGGCACACACAGATAGTAAAACTATGCATTTACACCCCAACAGGACCCATACCCAACGTCACCGGACAGGAGGTTCCAGACATATCGAGTCCCCCCACAGAAGAGGCCCACAGTGATGACTGCAGCTCTGCACGCCTGGATCAAGATGACCAGCCCGGCCCATCAGGGAGCTCTGGACAGTCGGTTCCCCTGCCACAGTCAAAAGCCACCACAGACTCTCCCCCCTCAGGAAACACCACCACAGCACCCACCCAGCGGGCCCACGCCACTGTCCCCAGGACACATCAATCAGCAGTGTGTCAACCACTACAGGGACCCCAGGCAAACCCACCAACCCAAGACAATCAGGGACCTGGGGTCAGTGGCAGTGGGCACACGATTCAGGGGACAGAGGCACAGGACAACAGGGAAGCTGGGAGGACTTCTGTGCGACAGGAGGAGGACAGGCCCAGGGAACCCACTCTCCACGAGGCACTCTCCAACATCATGGGAGCATACCACCATTCCCAGGAGACCATGGGCACGGTACTGGCCAAGTTTCAGGAGACCCAGCGGCTGCAGGAGGAACACTACCTTGGGATCAGGGAGAACTTGAAGTTCATTAACACCACCCTGGTCACCATTGCAGGGGTGCTGGCAGACCTGGCCAACGCCATGAGGGACACAGTGGCACACAAACGGGCCCCTGACACTAGCCTGGACGATGAGCAGCCCTCCACCTCTGCCGGCGGTAGTGGACAGGAGGCCCCGCCACAGGACCAACAGGCCACCAGCACCCCACCTCCTGCAGAAGGAGAACCAGCCCGCAAACGGTCCCTGAGATCCAGGTACAAGACAGAAAACATTACCAAGACCCCCCCAGGAAATAACACCCTCCTGATTGTCACCCTTCTGTCCCACTTTGTCACCCTGTCCACCTTAAACTGCCATTGCTCCACTTCCTATGCACCCCCAGACAATGCACCTGTGAGACCAAGAAACTGAACTCTACCATGGACATTCCTCCACCATCACCCCAGCCCATTGCACACCCCCTCCACTTATTAGCACAGAAATAAACACCCTAGAATCACAAATCAATCTGGAGTCAGTGTGTACTTTCACAAATGTGTAATTGCAATCTTTCGGAAATCTAGCAATGTCAATGTTCATGTTCACATACCATGGTTACACAGTTGTTGGGCAGCAGTAAACATAGCAGAGGGCACAAAGTGGGACCCAGATCTGTGAAATGGAAAGGCAAAGTGACATGTCAAGGTCCATACACAGAGGTAAAAAGGCAGATTTATGCTATGTCCTACAGTAGTATGAGATGTGTGAAGCAGTGCAATCCTCTTACCTGTGTCTCACTGGAAGTATTGCATGATGATGTTGTTTCGGTTGTCTATATCTTCTTCGTCTGCCTCCTCTTCTTCACTGTCCACAGGCTCCACAGCTGCCACAAGACCAGCATCAGGCCCATCCTCCTGCAGAAAAGGCACCTGATATCGCAAAGCCAGGTTGTGCAACATACAGAATGCCACGATTATCTGGCACGCCTTCTTCGGTGATTAGTATAGGGAGCCACCTGTCAGATGGAGGCACTGGAATCTGGCCTTCAGGAGGCCGAAGGTGTGCTCTATTATCCTCCTAGTTTGCCCATGTACCTCATTGTAAAGTTCCTCTTCCCTTGTCTTGGCATTCCTCACTGGGGTCAGTAGCCATGAGAGGTTGGGGTAACCTGAGTCACCTGCAAATATCGAGGGATGCCTGTTAGACACACACTAACCCTTAGGGACAACCCCATACCCAGACACCAACTTCTACTGGGTGGTGACCTTGGCTCACCTATTAGTCACACCCGGTGCCTCTGGAGTTGGTCCATCACATATTGGGTGCTGCTATTCCTCAAGATAAAGGCGTCATCCACAAAGACAGGAAACTTGGGAGATGTACTGGTCGACCTAAAACACCATCTGCACATTCATAGAGTGATAGCTTTTTCTATTCTTGAACACTTGTTCATTTCTCTGGGGTGGGACAAATGCTACATGTGTACCATCTCTGGCACCAGTGATGTTGGGGATATGACCCAAGGCATAAAAGTCAGCTTTCGCATAGGCCAAATCCTCCACCTGAGGGAATACAATGTATCTGCGCATGTGTTTCAGCAGGGCTGAAAACACTCTATTCAAAACGTTTGAGAACATTGGCTGAGACATCCCTGATGCCATGGCCACTGTTGTTTGGAAGGAACCACTTGCCAGGAAATGGTGCACTGACTGGACCTGCACTAGATGGGGGATACTTGTGGGCTGGCGGATAGCTGACATCAGGTCTGGCTCCAATTGGGATCACAGTTCTTGGATTGTGGCCCGATCAAGTCTGTAGGTTACGATAATGTGTCTGTCCTCATAGTCGCAAGGTCCACCAGGGGTCTGTACACCAGAGGATGTCCCCATCTCATATTCATCCTCAGCAGCAGAAGCCTCTGGAGGAAAACGGTGAGCAGAGGGTTTTATTCACACATCAATTGAAATAATGATGCATCTTTTACTTTACAGAACCTGTATGTGAATCTTAGAGTCAGTTGCCGTGCCAGTGTCTGCTATGACGCAGTTAGGTGCCATGGCCTGTGCCACCCTGAAATGGCAGCTGCCTGACCTGTGAGGATGGACAAGTGGAAATTAGGTAATTCCGCTGGCGTTGTGCGCCGTTGCGGTAGGTGGTCCATGACCGCCGCGCAACTAAGCATTGGTTATGATTGGGCCCAATGGGTTCCAGAAGCCAATGGCGATGTAGGCCGGCGGTGACGGTACGCACCGCCGCAGACGTGACCGCCATTTTCTGTTCACTCACTTGCTACCTGACCTTCAACAGGAGAGGACGTACACTGCAAGTGCTGCTGTGACCTGTTTCTGGAAGGGACAATGGCTCATGTGTCTGGGGAAAGGGCCCCTGCTTTCACTGTGGAGGAGTTGGATAAACTGGTGGAAGGGGTTACTCCACCGTCCTCCAGACAAACAGGTGAGTACACTGTGAGCATGATGCATGGGCCATGAATGTATGGTTTGCTGTGTGTATAAGCCATATGGGGGGGGGGCTGAGGCATCCTGGCCAGGGTGATGCATGTATGGTGGTCAATGTATGTGTGTCAGGGGATTGGAGGGATCTGGTGGGCCATGAGTGTGATGGTCTGGATGGTTAACTAGTGCCCTTTTCTGCTGTCTTTTCAATGCAGGTCAGCACCCATCAGAAAAAGGGTACTTTGTGTGCCATCTCCAAGGAGGTGTGGACCATGGGGGTCTTTGACAGGTGGAGCACCCACTACCGCAAACGGTGGGAGGACCTGTGCCGCCGGGCAAGAAAGACGGCAGTGGCCCAGCTGGGGCTGATCTCCCAACGAGGAAGGGGTGCCAGTCGTATCCTGACCCCCCTGATGTTCTGCATCCTGGCGGTGGCCTATCCGGATTTGGATGGTCACTTGAAGGCACCACAACAGCCACAAGGGGGTGAGTACAGATTCAGATTCATGACTGTGCGCACGTTACCTGGGTGGGGGATGTGGGCTGTGGGTGCCCCTAGGCCAGGACGAACATGGCAGGATAGGTCCCTTGTTGGGAAGGCTCTGAAACACTCCACCCCCAATAGTGTTAATGGGCATCTACTCCTAAGCAGGGTCCTGTCGGTTTCAGGTGTGCAGCTAATGGCGTTAGGCATTGTACCCCATGGGCTGGTGACTATCGTAGTAACTAGTAATGCATGGCCTAGTGCATAGGGCTGCTCCCTGTGAGTTGTGTACGTCAACGGTAGTGTTGTTGCTGGCACTGACCAAGTGTATCCTCTGTCTCCCCCCCCTTTTTGTTTTGTCACCCTGTCCTTGTGTGCATTAGCATCATCTGGCGGAGGAGCAGAGCCACCGGTGACGGAGGGAGCTGTATCCCACGTGGGCCTGGAGGCCGAATCCACGACGGTGAGGGCACCAGTGGGACGGAGGGTGAGGGAAGCACCACTACAGGGACAGGAGGGGACACCACAGACAGCGACTCCTTTTCCGATGGAAGATCCCTGGCGGAGACCTAGTTGCCCACCCCAACAACAGGTACAGCCCGCTACCCCCTGACCAGCACCGCCCTCCCAGCAGCCCCTCAGGGTGTTTCCTGTGCCTGCTCACCCAAGAGGGTGGGCTTCTCCTTCACCTCAGGCACCTCTGGCCCTGCCCCAGTCAGCCCTGCTGCCCTCAGTAAAGAGGCTATTGACCTCCTGAGATCCCTCACTGTTGGGCAGTCAACCATTCTGAATGCCATCCAGGTTGTCGAGAGGCATTTGCAACAAACAAATGCATACCTGGAGGGCATTCATTCTGGCGTGGCGGCCCAACAGAGAGTATTTCAGGCTCTGGCCTCAGCACTGATGGCAGCCATTGTCCCTGTCTCTAGCCTCCCTCCGCCAACTTCCTTTACCCAGTCCCAATCCCCTCAACCTCAACCTATCCCAAGCACACCTTCAGACCATCATTCACCCAAATCACCACACAAAAGTGGCTCAGGCAAACACAAGCACCACACTTCATCCCACAGGCACTCACACAACCACCATCCCCAACATCCACTGCCCCCACTGTGTCCCCCTCCTCCTCCTCGTCCCCCTCCCTCCCAGTAGAGTCTCCACTCACACCTGCATGTACTACATCCTCATCCACTACCTCCAGCACGCCCATCACAACACACCCCTCACTGGCAGTCACCGCCCCCACATCCATGCACACATCCCCTGTGTCCTCTCCCAGTGTGTCTGTGACCCCTCCTCCCAAAGTATACAAACGCAAGCACCCACCCACCCAACTGCCATCCACCTCACAACAGCATCCAGCCCATGCACCTGCATCCAAACTCAGCAGACAGATACCTCCTACAACCACTCCCTCTTCCTCCACTTCCAAACCCTCTTCCTCTTCCCACCAGTGTCCCTAAGAATCTTTTCTTGGCTAACATTGACCTCTTCCCTACCCCTCTCCTCCCCCGTCCACCCCAGGGTGGCCAGAACGCAGCCCAGAACCTCAGCCACCAAATCATCGTCCGCTGTGGTTCCTGCAGCTATCAAAGGTTCAAAGGGGGCACCCGTCAGCCCAGCCAGTGTGCCACCAACCCCTGCCAAAGCCATTCCACCACCTGGCAAGGTGAAGAGGTGGACAGGATCCAGCAAGGAGAAGGATCCACAATCACCCAGCAAGGCCCACTCAAGGACTCCAGCTTCAGACCCAAGGTTACACCACCATCTGCCAAGGTGAAGAAGGGGCAGAAAAAAACAGCCAAGGCACTTCAGCCATCCAAGGCTGCAGGTGAAGGCCTGGTGTGTACCAGCACAACCACCAGCACCGAAACAGCACCGCCAGCAGCCCCGCCGCTAGCACCGCCGCCAGCCCCGCCACCTGCACCGCCACAAGCACCACTACTGTCAGCAGCAGCAGCCCCAGTGGGCAGCTGTCCAAGGCTGCAGGAGAAAGACTGGAGCCTCCCTCCACCACTGGCAGCACCGGCACCTGCACCGCCACAGGCCCCGCCACAAGCACTGCCACTGCACGGCTTATAGTAGCACCACTGGCAGCAGCAGCAGCCCCAGTGAGCAGCCATCCGAGGCTGCAGGAGAAGGGCTGGAGCCTCCCTCCACCACTGACAGCTCCCCCACCAGCCCCGCCACTACCACCAGTTTGCAGCTGTACCGGTCGCCGGATGGAGTCTAGCCCTGCCTCCATGGACTATCATGCAACCTCGTCCCTGCAAATCTCGTGCCTCGGACACCCAGGTGAGGGACTGTGAACTGCCACAACCCAAGTGTTGCATCACTAGGCACAAAGCCCCCTCCAGAACCAGCAGAAGAAGCCATCCACTCACCCTATCCTTGGCAGGATGAAGCACACTGGGCACAAAGCCCCCTCCAGAACCAGTGGAAGAATGCATCCACTCACCCTATCCTTGGCAGGATGAAGCACACTGGGCACAAAGCCCCTTCCAGAACCAGTGGAAGAAGGCAACCACTCACCCTATCCTTGGCAGGATTAAGCACACTGGACACAAAGCCCCCCCCCAGAACCAGTGGGAGAAGCCATCCATTCACCCCCTCCTTGGCAGGATGAAGCACACTGGGCACAAAGCCCCCTCCGGAACCAGTGGAGATATACATCTCCTCACCCCCTCCTTGGCAGGATGAAGCACACTGGGCACAAAGCTCCCTCTAGAACCAGTGGAAGAAGGCATCCACTCACCCCCTCCTTGGCAGGAAGAAGCACACTAGGCACAAAGCCCCCTCCAGAACCAGTGGAGATATGCATCCACTCACCCCCTCCTTGGCAGGATTAAGCACACTGGGCATAAAGCACCCTCCAGAACCAGTGGAGATATGCATCCACTCACCCCCTTCCTTGTCAGGATGAAGCATACTGGGCACAAAGCCCCCTCCAGAACCAGTGGAAGAAGGCATCCACTCACCCTATCCTTGGCAGGATAAAGCACATTGGCCACAAAGTCCCCTCCAGAACCAGGGGAGGAAGGCATCCACTGGAAAGACTGTGGCCTTGAACTCACCAGCACCAAGCCATGGGAAGAGCACCCACTTGAGATACTGTGGCTTTGCACTCCCCAGGACCAAGCAGTGGGCAAACCCCCCACTTGGGAAACTGTGGCCTTGCACTCCCCAGGACCAAGCAGTGGTGAGCTGAGGTGCCTGTGTGTTTTCGACCAGTCTTCTCTCCGTATTGAGGCAGGAGTCAAGTGTGGGCTTGGCCTATGAGCTTTGGCCCAGTGGGGCACAGACATTTTGAGTGGACAATGTACTGCGTTATGTACATATTGTATATTTTTGTAAATAATGTATTAGACATTTTTGCGTATATCTGACTATTTCTAATATATCGCTGATTTGACTCTATTCCTTTTGTCCTTGCGTTCTTCCATGTGGTTACGAGGTGCAAATGTAATGTTGATGCGTGTGTTTGTATTTATGGTGTTCTGAGTGAGGGTGGGGGGGTGGCGTGTTGCATGTGTGTCACTCTCTTTTTCCTCTCCCCTCCCCTTTCTTTTAGGTGCAGTACTCACCGTTGTCGTCACCGCGGCCGTTGGTACTCTTGGTAGATGAGGAGGTAGACCAACATGGGGAGGACCTGCAGTTCGGGCTCCATGGCGCCCTGGTTCTTCGTTGAGTGTCGAGAGGTGAGAGGTTACCCTTCCAAGTACTGTATCCGCCATGCTTTTGATAGCGTTGGTACCGCCCCAGAAAAGCTGGCGGCTGGGCGGGTTGTGATATGGTGGGAGGTACATTGTCTTCCATCTGTCTGTTGGCGGTTACTGCTATAGTGTTTGTTGCTACCGTCGTGGCGGTCAGAGTGTTAAAGTGGCTGCATGTTTTGGTGGTTTCCCTCTGTGGTCGTGATCCCATTTTTTTTTTACCGCCGGCCTGTTGGCGGTGTTACCGCTGCTTTAACACCGACCGCTAGGGTTGTAATGAGGGCCATGATGTGCTGTGTTACACAATTGGTTTTATCAATGCTTGTTTTACCAATGCTTGTTTGCTAACGTGAGCAGGTGCAGACATGTGTTTCTAATTGGGTGTGGTGTAGACATTTGCTTCTAATTGGGTGTGGTGACTCATCCACATGTGGAAACTCAACTGTTTTCCTGATTGGCTATGAATAGCAGAGTGAAGCATGCCTCCCTGCTTTGCTTTGCTTCCTTTGCTTCCTGATCTTAGCATCTGATTTGGCAGTCCAGCCCCTTCTGTACTCCTCATATTCAGGACTTTTGAGGCAATTCTTTTCTTTGTTCCTGTACCAGCTGACACCAGGCATTCCTCCAGCATTCCGGAAAAGACAGCAGCTAAGTGACTAGCATTCTCCAGGGAGTTTGTTTTTTGAGCGCCGCTGGTGTATTTCAGACCTCGTATTTTGGCAGAGTGCTTATCTTGAAGAGACAAATGCATTTCTGAACATTCTACATTATTATTGTAGATACTTGCCTAAATGTGCTTCAGGAAATTCTCTTGAGCTCAAGTACTACAAAAAGTGGCAGTGCAATTTTAAAAGAGCATTTACATTACTTTTCTTTCTCAAATAGCATAACTCTTGGATTTAAATTGTGTCATTCATGCCTGTGTTTCAGGTTTGAGGAATTTGCTTTTGAAGTGTTTTTCACACACACAGTGAAACCAAATCAAACTGTGCCACCCTAACTGTTTAATCCCAGAGTGGACATTTGTATTTCTTGGATTGTTTTTGTTCCTTTTAGTTTAACCCTATGCATGCAGGAAAGATATACGTGATATAATGAATGCCCTTGTTTGTCTTTCTTGTGCATGATAAATGCAACCACAGTTCTACTTGTAGTGTGCAACAGTGAATCTCTGTGAAGCCAGCCCTAGTGTCCCAGTACTCATTGTTATGGTACTCAGTTTGGGTTTTTGGTAATGCACTGTTAGTAATTGTGCCAACAGTTATTATTATCCAGGAAAAGTGCTGGAGTATACAGGTGTTCTTCTACCACTCCCGTGCCCATATCAGAAAGAGAGATTCAGTTTCAAGGAAGTCGAGTGCACTAACTCTACCATCACTCTGTCAACAACGACCTGCCCCCGCGAAGAAACAGGGTGTCTGGCTGGACTGGCAAGACGTGGCAGTGTTTTTTGTCTCTTTCTCTTCCACTCCCCCTTTCCTTTTGGGACACCTGCTGGGGTTTCTGTGTCCACCAGGAAGTGCCGAGAGGTGTTCCAGGAGGTCAGGGCATACCATCGCCCCTGCAGACATCCTGCTTTTCAGGTGAGTGGCCCCGTCTCCACAGGCACCCCTGCACTAGCAGATGTGCCCCCACGAGCTCCAGGCCCATTTCCCAGACTTCGTGAGTACGGGAATGCCATTTTACGTGTGTACAGGACATAGGTCAATACCTATGTCCAGCTACATAATGGTAACTCCAAATATAGGCATGTTTGGTATCAAACATGTTGGAATCATTCCTGAAGGCTTTTGCAAGCATTGGTTGTATGATTTTATGCATTGTGGGGCTCCCTAGAGGATCGCCAGTATTGCCATTTCAGCCTTCTGAAGGTTTACAGGCAGCCCAAGCTGCTGCCACCTCCCAGACAGGTTTCTGTCCTCCTGTTGCTTGAGCAGCTCAAGCCCAGGAAAGCAGAACAAAGGTAAGTAAATTACCCCACCCAGAGCCCAGGAAAACAGGAGTAAAGTACAGCAAGTTCCCTCAGGACACACTAGAAGTTGTGGTAAAGGATTATGCAAAAACCAAACAAGACTGCAAGAAACTAATAATGGGTTCCTGGACCTGAAGACCTGTGGAGAGAGGAGACCAAGTCCAGAAGTCAATGAAGATTCCAGGAAGGACTGGAGCCCCTGCCTACCCAGAAGAAGGTGCAAAAGTGGATTCTCCGGTAAGAAGAAAAGAGCAGAATCCTACCAACTGTGGGTTCCTGCCTGGTGCAATAGATGTCCCACCTCGAGTCATTCGATGCATGCTTTTTTTCGTCATTGGATTCTGCCAACAAGCCTTGGCTCACGCAAATGTCGTGGGTGGCGGGAAAAGGTGCTACCTGGACCCAGCAGGGACCTGGGTACCTGAACCCAGACTGAGGAGGCAGAGGGGGCTCTCAGCACTTTAAAGAGCCCTCAGAAGACCAGGCAGAACCCACAGGAGTCCCAGAACACAGGGACAAAGAAGTTGAGATTGCGGTCTTGGCAGCATTACACAAAGAGATCCCACGCTGCTGGAGAACAACTCAGTGTGCTGAGCATCTCTGGATAGAGTGCTGGGGACCTGGGCTATGCTGTGCACAACTTTTGGAACAAGTGCACAGAAGCCCAAGGAGCTGCAGAACACGTGGTGCACAGGGGTACTGTCTGGCACGGGGAGGCAAGCCCTTACCTTCACCAAATTTGGACAGCTAGACCTTTAGACAATCAGGATCACTTTGGTCCACCACCTGTGTTCCAGGGATCACACTAGTCGTCAGGAGAGGAGTCCCAGAATACCGGTTGTCGTTGCAGAGAGGAGCCTGCTGAAGCAGGGAAGTGACTCTGTCACTCCACGGGAGATTCCTTCGGTCATTCTGGTGCAGAATGAAGACAGGCAGTCCTCAGACTGTGGACAACCTGGAAACTGTTGCAGTTGCTGGCTGGAGCTGAAGTTGCAGGGTCACAGAAGCCTTTCTGGATACTTTGTTGCAGTTACAGCGGTTCCTGTAGCAGTCTGATGTTGACCCGACTGTCAGAAGCTGAAGTAGAGGATGCAGAGGAGTCCTGATGGAGTCTTGCAAACCGATTCTGAGGAAACACCCAGAGGAGAGACCCTAAATAGCCCTGAGAGGGGGGTTGGCTACCTAACCAGGTATGCACCTTTCAGGAGGGGTCTCTAGCGTCACCTGCTGGCACTGGCCACTCAGATGCTCCTAGAGGGTCCCCACACCTTGGAATCCAAGACGGCTACACTACGGACACTCTGGAGGAGCTCTGGGCACCACCCCTAGGGTGGTGATGGACAGGGGAGTGGTCACTTCCCTTTCCTTTTTCCAGTTTCACGCCAGAGAAGGGACTGGGGGTCCTTGAACCGGTGTAGACAGAATTATGCAAGGAGGGCACCATTTGTGCCCTTCAAAGCATTTCCAGAGGCTCTGGGAGGTTACCTACCCCTCCCATGTCTGTACCACCTATTTCCAATGGGAGAGGGTGTAACACCCCTCTCCGAAAGGAAATGCATTGTTCTGCCTTCCTGGGATTGAGCTGCTGTTAGACTTTTCATCCTTGGCGTGGTCTCCCTCAACTTTTTGCCTCTGTTCCCCAGGTTGTTGATGTGTGCTGTCCTCTGATTTTACAGATTTTACTGTTTTTGTTACTCTGGGCACTTTACCACTGCGAACCAGTGCTAAAGTGCAAGTGCTCCTTTACAAAATGTGTATATAATTGGCTTATCCATGATTGGCATATTTGATTTACTAGTAAGTCCCTAGTAAAGTGCACTAGAGGTGCCAGGGCCTGTAAATCAAATGCTACTAGTGGGCCTGCAGCACTGGTTGTGCCACCCACATAAGTAGCTCTGTAATCATGTCTCAGACCTGCCATTGCAGTGTCTGTGTGTGCAGTTTTAACTGTAAATTCGACTTGGCAAGTATACCCACTTGCCAGGCCTAAACCTTTCCTTTTCTTACATGTCAGACACCCCTAAGGTGGGCCCTAGGTAGCCCCAAGGGCAGGGTGCAGTGAATGGTTCAGGTAGGACATATTGGCCATCATTACAACCATGGCGATAAATGCCACCTACCGCTGTGCTGACGGCCGCCAACATACCATGACCGCAGCGGTAATCCCCCACGGGTATTATGACCCACACAAAGAAATCCGCCACTAAACAGACACCCACACAAGTCCGCCAGACCAAAGGTCAGTGATGAACTGGCGTTAGCAAAACCCAACCGTTACGCCAACAGGAATACACCCACAGTATCACGACCCACGAATCACCACGGCGGTCTTTCAATCACGGTAAACCATTGGCGGTACACAGCACAGCGCTCAAAATATACACACACTTACAAAACCACACCACATTGGACAATTCGAACTACACACACCTGACACACATACACACACCACACCCACACACTCACACCACTATAAAATACAGCCCCACATTACCCACAACCCCTTCCACAAAAAAAAAAGATTGCGAACAGAGAGTGACAAGCAAGGATCGCCCACTCAATCAGAGGCACAGAACAGCATCACCCATACACCATTCACGCACATCACAGCATACACCACAACACATCACCCCATACATCACCCCACACATCCTTACACATATCATCTGCACACATCCATGGCACCCTAAAGACACCTCAGGTTTTCTGAGGAGGAGCTAAGGGTCATAGTGGAGAAAATCATCCTGGTAGAGCCACAGCTATTCGGATCACAGGTGCAGCAGACGTCCAGTGCAAGGAAGATGGAGCTATGGCGGAGAATAGTGGACAGGGTCAATGCCGTGGGACAGCACCCAAGAACCAGGGATGACATCAGGAAGAGATGGAACGACCTACGGGGGAAGGTACGTTCCATGGTAGCAAGACACCAGATTGCTGTACAGAGGACTGGCGGCGGACCCCCACCTCCTCCCCCACAACTAACAACATGGGAGGAGCAAGTCTTGGTAATCATGCATCCTGAGGGCCTCGCAGGAGTAACAGAAGGACTAGACTCTGGTAAGTCAAATCTGAACTACTTCATCCCCCTACCCTACCTGCATGCCATCACTAACTCCTACCCCTACCCTCAACCGCATCACTCCAACACCTCACATGTACCCCACTATCACAACCCACCCATCCCAATACCAAGCCCTGCATGCCACACCAATGCATGGACCCCCATCACAGACCTGCATGGACACCCATCACCCCAGCATGCGCAGTAAAGAGACTCACCCAGCACACAAAATCACCACTCACACAAGGCCAAGCCGACAGGGAAATCACAACCATAGATGGAAAGACACCCATGCACAATATGGCCCACGCAGATACATTAAAAATGCATTTGCACCCCAACAGGACCCCTACTCAACTTCATAGGAATGGAGGTGCCAGCTGCATCCAGTCCCCTGAAGAGGCCCACAGTGATGACAGCAGCTCTGTACACCTGGATGAGGATGACCAACCTGGCCCATCATGAGCCTCTGGACAGCCGGTTACCCTGTCACAGTCCCAACTTACCACAGAGCCTCCCCCTCTGAAAACACCAGCACAGTACCCACCCAGCGGGCCCATGCCACTCCCCAGGACACGTCAATCAGCAGCGTGTCCACCACTACAGGGACACCAGGCAACCTGTTAGGGTTTGTGCACAGCAAAGAGCATGTCCCCTCTCACTGCACTAGTGGGTTCTGTAATAGCTCCCTTTTAAACTTATTATTGAAAGCCTTTCTTGTTATCTCACCTTCCCCCCCCCCTAGGCTTCTGTGTATGTTGTTTAATGTGCTGTTTTGTTTACACATTGGGCCTTGCTTTTACCAAGGCTTCTTTAAAACACTCCTCTCTAGGCCATGTGTTAATTTAACTCATTTGCATAATAACTGAAACTCTGCACACCTTTCAAGAACATGTGCAGCATGTGAGGACCACACCCAGCTCTTCAAACCACACCCAGCTCGGCACACCTTTCAAGAACGTGCAGCATGTGAGGACCACACCCAGCCCTGTCTGTAAAAGGCAGCCCTCGAGCCTCGCCCAGTGCTTGGGCTCGTCTACCTCCCGCTTACCTGAGGACAGATCCCTCGGCGCTGGCACTCCTGCTCTCTACAGACTTTCATTGGCTTCAATGGGCGCAGCTGCTGGCTCTTCCTTCTTCCTGTTTCCGGTTCCTCCCTGCCTCAGCCTCTCTCCTACAAGCAACCTGCAAAAGAGAAAGAAGACAAGGTTAGACTGATCAGTATCTCTTGCCAGCAACAAGTAAGTGCAAAACTTTTATTACCTGAACGAACTTTGACAACAATTTCTGGATTCGTGTATAGACAATTTGAAACAAGATACCTTCCACGAACATTGTGATTCAAACTCTTTGTTACAACAATACTTTGCGGAACTTTGTGAAGCAAACATTTTTTTATGGAACTTTTAAGAATCGAACCGTGGAAACCATTAACAGCAAGGCAAACAGTAAATCAAGGACTTGCACAAATTACATGCTGTATTTTGACGTAAAAGTACAGTATTTGTTTTATAAAAGATTCTGGAAATATGGGAAAAGTGAGTCTGCTATTGGCAATTTAGGCTTTAGTTATATTAAGATGAATGTTTGATATTGATAATTCTGATAACGGTATTTGTTTAATGTTTTAGAAGCTTTAGAGTAATAGAAAGCACATCCCAGAGCAGTAACACATTCCAAACCTGGAAACTAGAGACCAGGATCCAAGAGGTACTTTTAGAAGAAAATTTCTAATAAATAAAGGGATAGTCAGGAACCCAGTTAGGAATAGGATGTACTTATCTGTTCTTTGTTTATGTTTCATTAGGCACCAGTTTCTACTGAAGTCAGAGAGGGCCGCAGATTTGTGCAGCACTTCAACAGTGGAAACGCAAGAACGCTGTTGTCTCTTTATTTTATTTTATCCACTTCCCCCCTTCCCTTGAGCTTCTGTTCTTAGTGCACTGTTTTAAAAACTAGTGTGCTGGAACAAGCAGTTTCAGGGTGGGGTCGGATTGTCTTCAACCTCCATCAGAACTGAACAAGGACTCAGGTGAGCTGGGCTTTGACAGAAGCACAAGCCTTAAATAAATAAAAAAAAATCAGTTCTGGTGGACGATGAATATCGGGGAAGAAATAGAGGGCATTGACGTCACGGATATGGGGCAGGCCCTAAATGAGGACTTGGCTCATAATGAGTCAGTGTCTGGCATCTTGCAACATATGCAAGAGGAAATAGAGAGATTAAAGATGGAGAATACCTCTTTAAAACAGGATTTAAGCAGGTATAAATTTAGGGTATCTCAGTGGAACACAGCTTTTACGCCTTTGTTTAAAACCTCCTCAGAGACAGGGGCGCCATCAAAACATACAACTTTGCCTCCCCCAGTTGAGGTCACTGTTAATGTTCCTAATGCTGTGCCCTTAGCAACACCTGAACGTTTTCATGGAGATAGTAACAAATTCCATGTTTTTATCAATCAATGTCAATTACACTTCGTTTGTAAGCCACAACAGTTCCCTACTGATGCTACGAAAGTGGCATTCGTCTTGTCTTATTTGGGTGGCACAGCAGCCAATTGGTCAATTCCTTTCGTGGAGAGAGATGATCCCATCCTCCATAATTGGAATCAATTTAAACGTACTATGACCAGCCTTTTTGCAAAACACACTTTCATGCAGGCAAGTGATAATGAAATTTAAATCTTAAACAAAGTAACAAGGATTTATTGACCTATCTCACCAGTTTTAATCGTTTACTCACCGAGACACACTGGCCAGAAGAAAAGCGTGTCTCCCTTTTCTATAAAGGTTTGAGAGACGAGTTAAAAGACGCGCTGGCTCATATCGTTGATTTGCCAGAAGACTATTCGGACTTTGTAGATTTAGTTGTGAAATTAGAACATAGACTAGGAGAAAGAAAGGGAGATAAATACAAACTGGAATCACGCTTAACTTGTATTAGACACAAGAAGAAAGACCCAGATAATAAACTCCCTGAACCTGAGCCTATGCAAATAGGGACACTCAGAGGTTCACTCACATCAGAGGAAAAAGAAAGAAGGAGAAAACTTCAATTATGTTTATATTGTGGAAGGGCAGGTCACTTTGCCAGAGAATGTCCAGTAAAGCCTAAAAATCCACGAAAGGGTGCTGTTTCCTCCACCTCCTCAACTGAATCGGGAAACGATTAAGCTCGACAAGGGGAGAGGTTACTTGTTCGAGAAAACATCTTAATCAAACCTCTAATGCTGCAGCCTTCATGGTACCGCACATACCTAGACATTTCATAATTCAGGTCGTTTTAATTGTTACTACCCAAGTGAGGCATTCTCTCCCTGTCCTACTGGACTCAGGCGCGACAGGAAATTTTGTGGATAATAAGTTAGCTGAGAACTTAGGACTTCCTATGTGCCTAAAGCCTTGTCCAGAAGCAGTATGTGCAGTGGATGGGTCAGAATTGACCTCTGGATTAATCACAAAACAAACAAGTCCACTTGTTATGGTCTGTCAGAACGGGCACACAGAGGTGATTAGCTTTGATCTGATAGATACTCCTAATTTTGGTTTGATTCTCGGGGTACCCTGGTTAACAACTCATAACCCAAAAATTGATTGGGTGAATAGAAATGTTACTTTGGATTCCTCTTTCTGTAGAACCAATTGCTATCAAGAAGCAGGTACAGAACAGAGCACAGTATTACACTGTGCTAGTGTTATACAAGATGAACCAAGTCTCCCTCCTGAATATTCTGACTTTAAAGACGTCTTTGATCCAGTAAAGGCTAGTGTGCTGCCCCCACATAGGTCTTATGACTGTCGTATAGATCTTATCCCAGGGGCCCCTTTACCTAATAACAGAGTATATGCTTTGACTGACGAAGAAACCAAATACTTAAGAACCTACCTAGATGACCTACTACAGTCTGGGTTCATCCGTCATTCCACATCTCCGGTGTCATCTCCACTCTTTTTTATCCCGAAGCCGGATAAATCCCTGCGCGCGTGTATCGATTATAGAGGACTAAATAAGGCTACAATAAAGAATAAATATCCTCTTCCTCTAATACCTGTGTTGTTGGATCAGTTAAGACATTCTACTGTATATACTAAACTAGATCTGCGGGGAGCTTACCACCTGGTCCGAGTAAAAGAGGGGGATGAGTGGAAGACAGCTTTCAAAACAAAGTTTGGTTTATTTGAGTACACAGTAATGCCCTTTGGGTTATGTAATGCCCCTGCGGCCTTTCAGTTCTTTATAAATGAGGTCCTACACGAATTCCTGGACGTTTGTGTCATAGTATACATAGACGACATCCTCATTTACTCTAAGAACTCAGAAGAACATACCCAACATGTTCGTGCAGTATTATCAAAGTTAAAAGAAAATCATCTTTTTGCTAAGTTAGATAAGTGTACTTTTAATGTCAGCAAGGTGGACTTTTTAGGATACTGCCTGTCACCTCAAGGAATAACTATGGATGTAAAGAAAATCAGTGCTATTGCTGATTGGCCAGAACCATCCTCTGTAAAAGATATTCAGAAATTTCTGGGTTTCACCAATTTTTATAGGAGGTTTATTGCACATTTCGCAGACATTGCGGCCCCAATAACTACCTTGTTGCGGAAAGGGCAACGATTTCTTTGGACTGATGAGGCGGCACACGCCTTTCAACTCCTAAAACAAAAGTTCACTTCAGCCCCAATTCTGAAACATCCTGATCCTGACTTGCCTTTTTTTGTTGAAGCGGATGCTTCACAAGTAGCTTTAGGAGGAGTTCTCTCTCAACGAGATGCAGTAGATGGCCAGTTACATCCTATAGCCTTCTATTCCAAAAAGTTATTACCAGCTGAACAAAATTACACTGTGGCTGAAAGGGAACTACTAGCTATCAAAGTAGCCTTTTCAGAATGGAGGCACCATTTAATGGGAGCCAAGTACCCAGTTACAATCTTTTCTGACCATAGGAACCTACAGTTTTTTGGATCACTTAAAGCATTAACACCACGTCAGATGCGCTGGTTAATTTTTTTTAGCACATTTGACTTTGTAATAACCTATAGACCAGGTGCACAACAAATTCAATCTGATGTGTTATCTAGATACGGACATACTTCAGACATGAAACAAGATAAAATAGGAGAACCCATTATTCCTCCCCAAAGGTTTTTGGCACCAGTACAACAGAAGGATTTCATCACAGATCTATATAATGCACACATGCAAATAGCACCTCAGGATTGGTTAAAAGATTCCCATAACACAATACAACGAGGTTTATTGTATCACGACAACATGCTGTTAGTGCCCACCTCTGAATTACAAACACAGGTGATAATTTGGCATCACGCCTCACCGTTGGCAGGTCATCCTGGTTGGGTAAAAACCCTGGAAAATGTGCAAAAACACTTTTGGTGGGACACTATAAGAAAGGACATTAAGCAATTTGTCACTACCTGTCCAATTTGTGCAAGACATAAATCTTCTCATAAGGCCCCTGACGGTTTGTTAATACCAATGCCAACACCCAAGCAACCTTGGCACACTGTGAGCGTAGACTTTATTGTAGGTTTACCACCTGTAAAATCTTTCACAACAGTGTTGGTTATAGTGGATTTTTTATCTAAAATGGCACATTTTGTACCATTACGGAAATTACCCACGGCGGCAGAATTTGCCGATATTTTTATAAGGGAAATTGTGCGTTTACATGGTTTGCCAAGCAAAGTGGTGTCAGACCGAGGGAGTCAGTTCAACTCTAAATTTTGGAAAAAATTATGTAAGAAACTGAAAATAGATGTGGCATTATCCACTGCTTTCCACCCAGAGACAGATGGACAGACTGAACGACTGAACCAAACCTTACTTCAAACGCTACGTTGTTTATTGGCTGATTATTCTAGTGAATGGTTGGAAGCTCTCCCTGTAGCGGAGTTTGTTTATAATAATACTGAGCATTCAGCTCTACTTTGCTCACCATTCTATTTCTTGCAGGGGTATCATCCAAGAGCTATACCCATTTTGTTAGAAGATTCTCTGTTACCTACAGTAACGGATAGACTAACAAGGTTAGGTGACATACAAGACAAAGCCAGGAAACATTTATTAAAGTACAAGGAAAGCATGAAAAGACAAGCAGACAAACACAGATCTGAGGCCCCAATGTATAAAATCGGTGACAAGGTATGGCTCTCCACAAAGAACCTAAACATAGAGGGATCCCGAAAGCTGCAACCACGTTTCATTGGACCCTTTAGTATAACTGCCATAGTAAACCCGGTAAAAGTAAAATTAGATTTACCAAAAGAATATCCAGTACATACTACATTCCATGTGTCCTTGCTTAAGCCGTACAATCCAAAAACCCGACCTGAACCACCACCTCCACCCATACCAATTAAGGGAAATCTAGAATATGAAGTGAAAAGCATAAAAGACTCAAAAAGAATTAGTGGACGTCTGTTTTATTTAGTAGAATGGAAAGGATATGATGAATCTGAGAATTCATGGGAACCAGCATCATATGTACATGCCCCACAGCTGATTAGACGGTTTTATTTAAAAAATCCAGGAAAACCCCGTCCTGTAGGAGGGCCTTTGAGGGGGGCAACTGTTAGGGTTTGTGCTCAGCAAAGAGCATGTCCCCTCTCACTGCACTAGTGGGTTCTGTAATAGCTCCCTTTTAAACTTATTATTGAAAGCCTTTCTTGTTATCTCACCTTCCCCCCCCACTAGGCTTCTGTGTATGTTGTTTAATGTGCTGTTTTGTTTACACATTGGGCCTTGCTTTTACCAAGGCTTCTTTAAAACACTCCTCTCTAGGCCATGTGTTAATTTAACTCATTTGCATAATAACTGAAACTCTGCACACCTTTCAAGAACATGTGCAGCATGTGAGGACCACACCCAGCTCTTCAAACCACACCCAGCTCGGCACACCTTTCAAGAACGTGCAGCATGTGAGGACCACACCCAGCCCTGTCTATAAAAGGCAGCCCTCGAGCCTCGCCCAGTGCTTGTGCTCGTCTACCTCCCGCTTACCTGAGGACAGATCCCTTGGCGCTGGCACTCCTGCTCTCTACAGACTTTCATTGGCTTCAATGGGCGCAGCTGCTGGCTCTTCCTTCTTCCGGTTTCCGGTTCCTCCTTGC
This sequence comes from Pleurodeles waltl, assembly GCF_031143425.1. Classification (NCBI taxonomy): domain Eukaryota; kingdom Metazoa; phylum Chordata; class Amphibia; order Caudata; family Salamandridae; genus Pleurodeles; species Pleurodeles waltl. The sequence goes on from NC_090448.1 coordinate 676,190,037, forward strand.
CTCAGCCTCTCTCCTACAAGCAACCTGCAAAAGAGAAAGAAGACAAGGTTAGACTGATCAGTATCTCTTGCCAGCAACAAGTAAGTGCAAAATTTTTATTACCTGAACGAACTTTGACAACAATTTCTGGATTCGTGTATAGACAATTTGAAACAAGATACCTTCCACGAACATTGTGATTCAAACTCTTTGTTACAACAATACTTTGCGTAACTTTGTGAAGCAAACATTTTTTTATGGAACTTTTAAGAATCGAACCGTGGAAACCATTAACAGCAAGGCAAACAGTAAATCAAGGACTTGCACAAATTACATGCTGTATTTTGACGTAAAAGTACAGTATTTGTTTTATAAAAGATTCTGGAAATATGGGAAAAGTGAGTCTGCTATTGGCAATTTAGGCTTTAGTTATATTAAGATGAATGTTTGATATTGATAATTCCGGATAACGGTATTTGTTTAATGTTTTAGAAGCTTTAGAGTAATAGAAAGCACATCCCAGAGCAGTAACACATTCCAAACCTGGAAACTAGAGACCAGGATCCAAGAGGTACTTTTAGAAGAAAATTTCTAATAAATAAAGGGATAGACAGGAACCCAGTTAGGAATAGGATGTACTTATCTGTTCTTTGTTTATGTTTCATTAGGCACCAGTTTCTACTGAAGTCAGAGAGGGCCGCAGATTTGTGCAGCACTTCAACAGTGGAAACGCAAGAACGCTGTTGTCTCTTTATTTTATTTTATCCACTTCCCCCCTTCCCTTGAGCTTCTGTTCTTAGTGCACTGTTTTAAAAACTAGTGTGCTGGAACAAGCAGTTTCAGGGTGGGGTCGGATTGTCTTCAACCTCCATCAGAACTGAACAAGGACTCAGGTGAGCTGGGCTTTGACACAACCCCACAAACACAGGACAATCAGGGACCTGGGGTCAGTGGCAGTGGGCACACGGTTCAGGGGACAGAGGCACAGGACAACAGGGAAGATGGGAGCACTGCTGTGCAACAGGGGGAGGACAGGCCCAGGGAACCCACTCTCCACGAGGCCCTCTCAAACATCCTGGGAGCATACCACCATTCCCAGGAGACCATGGACCAGATACTGGCCAAGTTGCAGGAGACCCAGCGGCTGCAGGAGGGACAGTACCTGGGGATCATCCTGGTCACCACTACAGGGGTCCTGGCTGACATGGGCAAGACCATAAGGGAGGCAGTGGCACAACAAAGGGTGCCTGACACTAGCCAAACCGAGGAACAGTCTTCAACCTCCACCGGCGCTAGTGGACAGGAGGCCCCGCCACAGGACCAACAGGCCACCATCACCCCACCCCCTACAGAAGGAGAACCACCCTGCAAACGGTCCCTGCGATCCAGGCAGAAGACAGATAACATTGCCAAGATCCTCACCAGGAAATAGGACTCTCCTGATAGTCACCCTACTGTCCCACACTGTTACCTTGTCCACCTTGAACTGCCATTGCTCCCATTCCTATGCCCCCTTGGACAATGCACCTGTGATACCAAGAGACTGGACTCTACCCTGGACTTTCCTCCATCATCAACCCAGCCCATTACACATCCCCATTTACTTCACAGCACTTAAATAAACACCCTTGAAACAAATACCAATCTGGAGTCAATCTAATGATTCACAAATGTATTAACACAACATTATCAAAGCATTGCAACGTATATGTAGAGTGAAATATACTACAGGATGACCTTTGGTGGGCAGCAGTACAGATAGCAGGAGCCAGAATGGGGCACAGAGATCCGAAAAAAGAGAATCCAAAGGGAACAGTCAGTGGCCATAGACATAGGGTAAGAGGCTGCCTTGTACAATGTCCAACAGATTACTTAAATGTTAAGTGGAGTTACAGTGCCTTATCTGTGTGTCACTGGAAGTACTGCTGTAATATATTTGTTCTGTTGTCAACATCTTCTTCCTCTGCATCCTCTACCCCACTGTCCACAGGCTCCACCGCTGCCACAAGACCATCTTCAGGCAAATGGTCCCTGAGATCCAGGTACAAGACAGAAAACATTGCCAAGAAAATAACCAAGACCAAGGAAATAACACCCTCCTGATTGTCACCCTTCTGTCCCACTTTGTCACCCTGTCCACCTTAAACTGCCATTGCTCCACTTCCTATGCCCCCCCCCGGGCAATGCACCTGTGAGACCAAGAAACTGAACTCTACCATGGACATTCCTCCACCATCACCCCAGCCCATTGCACACCCCCTCCACTTATTAGCACAGAAATAAACACCCTAGAATCACAAATCAATCTGGAGTCAATGTGTACTTTCACAAATGTGTAATTGCAATCTTTCGGAAATCTAGCAATGTCAATGTTCATGTTCACATACCATGGTTACACAGTTGTTGGGCAGCAGTAAACATAGCAGAGGGCACAAAGTGGGACCCAGATCTGTGAAATGGAAAGGTAAAGTGACATGTCAGGGTCCATACACAGAGGTAAAAGGGCAGATTTATGCTATGTCCTACAGTAGTATGAGATGTGTGAAGCAGTGCAATCCTCTTACCTGTGTCTCACTGGAAGTATTGCATGATGATGTTGTTTCGGTTGTCTATATCTTCTTCGTCTGCCTCCTCTTCTTCACTGTCCACAGGCTCCACAGCTGCCACAAGACCAGCATCAGGCCCATCCTCCTGCAGAAAAGGCACCTGGCGTCTCAAGGCCAGGTTGTGCAACATGCAGCATGCAACGATGATCTGGCACACCTTCTTGGGTGAGTAGTACAGGGAGCCACCTGTCAGAAGGAGGCACCGGAACCTGGCCTTCATGAGGCCGAAGGTTCTTTCTATAATCCTCCTTGTTCGCCCATGTGCCTCATTGTAACGTTCCTCTGCCCTTGACCTGGCATTCTTCACTGGGGTTAGTAGCCATGAGAAGTTGGGGTAACCAGAGTCACCTGTAAATAGGGTGAAAACTGTTAGACACACAATAACCCTTAGGGGCAATCCCATACCCAGACATCAATATATACTGGGTGGGGTTTGGCTCACCTATTAGCTACACCCGGTGCCTCTGGAGTTGGCCCATCACAGATGGGATGCTGCTATTCCTCAAGATAAAGGTGTCATGCACAGAGCCAGGATATTTGGCATTCACATGGGAGATGTACTGGTCCGCCAAACACACCATCTGCACATTCATCGAGTGATAGCTTTTTCTATTCCTGTGAACCTGTTCATTTCTCCGGTGGGGGACAAATGCTACATGTGTACCATCAATGGCATCAATGATGTTGGGGATATGTTCCAGGGCATAAAAGTCAGCCTTCACTGTGGCCAAATCCTCCACCTGGGGGCACACGATGTGGCTGTGCATGTGTTTCAGCAGGGCAGACAACACTCTGGTCAACACGTTGGAGAACATTGGATGAGACATCTCTGATGCCTTGGCCACTGTTATTTGGAAGGAACCACTTGCCAGGAAATAGAGCACTGACAGGACCTGCACTAGATGGGGGATTCCTGTGGGCTGGTGGGAGCTGACATCAGATCTGGCTCCAATTGTGCACACAGTTCTTGGATTGTGGCACGATCAAGCCTGTATGTGATGATATTGTGTCTGTCCTCCATTATCGAAAGTTCCACCAGGGGTCTGTACACCAGAGGATACACCAGAGGATGCTGCCATCTCATATGCTGCCTCAGCGGTTGAAGCCTATGGAAGAGAACGGTGAGCAGAGGGTCATATTTCCACATCTTTTGCACTAATGTTGAATAATTTACTTTACAGAAGCAGTATGTGAACTCGAGAGTCATTTGATGTGCCAATGTCTGCTGTGATGCAGTTAGGTGCCATGCCCTGTGCCCCCCTGAAATTGCACCTGCCTGACCTGTGAGGAGGGACAAGTGGAAATGAGGTAATTGCACTGGTGTTGTGCGCTGTTGAGGTAGGCGGTCGATGACCGTCGCACAACTTCGCATTGGTTATTATTGGGCCCTATGGGTTCCAGGTACCAGTGGCGATGTACGCCGGCTGTGACGGTACGCACCGCCGCAGACGTGACTGCCATTTTCTAACTATTCACTCACTTGCTACCTGACCTTCAACAGGAGAGGAACTACACTGCAAGTGCTGCTGTGACCTGTGCCTGGAAGGGACAATGGCTCATGTGTCTGGGGAAAGGGCCCCTGCCTTCTCTGCGGAGGAGTTGGAGAAACTGGTGGATGGGGTCCTACCCCAGTACACATTACTCTACGGTACTCCAGACAAACAGGTGAGTACACTGTGAGCATGATGCGTGGGCCATGAATGTATGGAGTGCTGTGGATGTAAGCCACATGTTGGGGGTGCTGGGGCGTCCTGGCCAGAGTGCAGCATGTAAGGTGGTCAGTGTATGTGCATCAGGGCATGGGTGGGAACTGGTGGGCAATGAGTAGGGTGGTCTGGACGGGTGAGTGATTTGCTTTTCTGCTGTCTTTTCCCTCTAGGTCAGCGCCCACCAGAAAAAGGGTATTTGGCATGCCATCGCAAAGGAGGTGTGGACCCTGGGGGTCTTTCACAGGCGGAGCACCCACTGCCGCAAGAGATGGGAGGACCTGCGCCGCTGGTCAAAGAAGACAGCAGATGCCCAGCTGGGGCTGGCCTCACAACGTGGGAGGGGTGCCTGTCGCACCATGACCTCTCTAATGTTCTGCATCATGGTGGTGGCCTATCCGGAGTTGGATGGGCACTTGTGGGCATCACAGCAGCCACAAGGGGGTGAGTACAGATTCAGAATCATGACTTTGCACGCGTTAAGGTGTTACCTGGGTGGGGGATGTGGGCTGTGGGTGCCCCTAGGCCAGGGCTAACATGGCAGGGTAGGTCCCTTGTTGGGCAGGCTCTGGAGCACTCCTACCCCAATAGTGTAAGTGGCCATCTACTACTGGGCAAGGTCCTGTGGGTTTCTGGTGTGCAGATGCTGGTGTTAGGCATTGTACCCCATGACCTGGTGACTAGCTGTGTAACTGGTAGTGCATGACCTAGTGCATAGGGCAGCTCCCTGTGTGTAGTGTACGCCAACGGTGGTGTTGTTGCTGGAATTGACCAAGTGTATCCTCTGTCTCCTCCCCTTTTTATTTTGTCACCCTGTCCTTGTGTGCATTAGCATCATCTGGCGGAGGAGCAGAGGCACCGGTGATGGAGGGAGCTGCATCCCACATGGGCCTGGAGGCCGCATCCACCGAGGGTGAAGGAACCAGTGGGGCGGAGGGCGAGGGGAGCACCATGACGTGGACAGGAGGGAAGACCACAGACAGCGACTCCTCCTCCAATGGCAGCTCCTTGGTGGTGGCGGATACCTCTTTGCCCACCCCAACAACAGGTACAGCCGCCACCCCCCCACCAGCACCGCCCTCCCAGCAGCCCCTCGGCATGTTTCCCGTGCCCGTTCATCCAGGAGGGTGGGCATCTCCTTCGTCCCAGGCCCCTGCTGCCCTCAGTGAAGAGGCTGTTGACCTCCTGAGATCCCCCTCTCTTGGGCAGTCATCCATTCTGAATTCCACCCAGGGTGTCGAGAGGCATTTGCAACAAACAAATGCATACCTGGAGGGCATTCACTCTGGCGTGGCAGCCCAGCAGAGAGCATTTCAGGCTCTGGCCTCAGCACTGATGGCAGCCATTGCCCCTGTGTCTGGCCTCCCCCCTCCAACTTCCTCCACCGAGTCCCAATCCGCTCAGCCTACCCCAAGCACACCTTCAGACCAGCATTCACCCAAATCAACACAAAAAAGTGGCTCAGGCAAATACAAGCACCACACTTCATCTTACAGGCACTCACACAAGCACCATGCCCATACACACACACCAACATCCACTGCCTCCACTGTGTCCCCCTCCTCCTCATCGTCCATCTCCCTCCCACTGTCGTATCCACTCACACCTGCATGCACTACATCCTCATCCACTACCTCCATCACCAGCACGCCCATCACAACACGCCCCTCACCAGCCATCACCACCTCCACAACCATGCACACGTCCCCTGTGTCCTCTCCCAGTGTGTCTGTGACCCCTCCTCCCAAAGTACACAAACGCAAGCACCCATCCACCCAACAGGCATCTCCCTCACAACAGCATCCAGCCCATGCACCTTCACCCAAACTCAGCAGACAGACGACTCCTACAACCACTCCCTCTTCCTCCACTCCCAAACCCTCTCCATCTTTCCCTCCCAGTGTGTCTAAAAAACTTTTCCTGGCTAACGTTGACCTCTTCCCTACCCCTCCCCCCGTTCTTCCCCTCGGGCCATGGTGTTCAGATCTCAGGCCAGCTCCTCAGCCACCAAGTCTGTGTCCGCTGTGGTACCTTCAACTCCCAGAGGATCAAAGGGGGCACACGTCAGGACAGGCAGTGTGCCACCAACCCCTGCAAAGGACCAACCCATTCCGCCACCTGCCAAGGTGAAGAAGGGGCCAGCATGCAGCACGGCAAAGGAGCACGACCCACCCAGTAAGGCCTCCTCCAAAACTCTAGCTGCCAGTGCCAAGGTCCCAGCAGCATCTGCCAAGGTGAGGAAGGGGCAGAAAAGCTAAGTGAAGGCACATCAGGCCTCGGAGGCTCCAGGTGAGGGCCTGGTGCTCACCATCAGAACCGACAGCCCGCCACCTGTACTGCGGCAAGCACTGCCACAAGCACCGCCACCTGCAATGTCACCTCCACCGCCACCTGCCCCGCCACTGCCACAAAAACTGTCAGCAGCAGCATCCCCAGCGGGTAGCTGTCCGAGGCTGCAGGAGATGGCCTGGAGCCTCCCACCACCACTGGAAGCACCCCCACCAGCACCGGCACTACCACCAGTTTGCAGCCTTAGTTGCCACAGGATGGAGTTTGGCCATGCCTCCATGGAGTATCATGCTACCTGTTCCCTGCAAATCTCGTGCCTCAGACACCCAGGTGAGGGAATGTGAACTGCCACACCCCAAGTGCAGCATCACTGGGCACAAAGTCCCCTCCAGAACTAGTGGAAAAATGAATCCACTCCCCTATCCTTTGCAGGATGAAGCAGACTGGGAACAAAGCCCCCTCCAGAATCAGTGGAGAAAGGCATCCACTCCCCCTATCCTTGGCAGGATGAAGCAGAGCACAAAGCCCCCTCCAGAACCGGTGGAGAAAGGCATCCGATCCCCCTATCCTCGGCAGGATGAAGCAGACTGGGCACAAAGCCCCCTCCAGTGGAGATGCCACCACCTTGAGAGACTGTGGCCTTGCACACCCCAGGAGCATGTAGTGGGCAGCCCACCCACTTGAGAGACTGTGGCTTTGCACTCCCCAGGACATCGCTGTAGGCATGGAGCCCCCTCGAGGAGCAGTGGCGTAGTACCATCTTCTGGCTGAGGTGCCCCCACCTTCCCTGTCTCCCTGAGGTGCCTGTGTGTTTTCGACCTCATGCCCTTGCAGTGTTCTCTCCGTATTGAGGTAGGAGTCAAGTGTGGGCTTGGCCCATGATTTTTGGCCCAGTGGGCCACGGACATTTGCAAAGGACAGTGTACGGCCTTCTGTACATATTGTACATATTTGTGTATACTGTTTTTCTATTCGTTAAGTATACCTGCCTATTTCTAACATATCACTGATTTAATGGGGTGTAAATGTAATGTTGAGGCATGTGTTTGTGTGTATGGTGTTGTGGGCGGGGGTGGGGGTGTTGCATGTGTGTGTCACTCTCTTTTTCCTCCCCCTCTCCCCTGTGTGCTAGGTGCAGTACTCACTGTGGTCGTCGCCGCCACCTCCTTTGATATTTCTCGTGTATGAGGAGGTAGACCAGCATGGGGAGGACCTGCAGCATGGGCTCCATGGCGTCCTGGTTCTTTGTTGATTGACAGAAGGTGAGTGGTTTCCCTTCCAAAGACTGTTTCCTCCGTGCTTTTGATGGCATTCTTACCGCCTCGGAAAAGCTGGCATATTGGTGGGTTGTAATAGTGTGGGCAGTCCATTGTCTTCCGCCTGTCTGCTGGCGGTGACCGCTGTGGTGTTTGTTGCTACCCCCGTGGTGGTCAGTGTGTTAAAGTGGCTGCCTATGTTGGTGGTTTCCGCAGTGGTCGTGATCCCATTTTTTTTACCGCCGGCCTGTTGGCAGTATTACCGCCGCTTTAACACCGACCTCCAGGGCTGTAATGAGAGCCATAGTAATGTGTTTTATAAGTCCTGACAGTGAAATATTTCTAAATTCGTTTTTCACTGTTGCAAGGCCTGTCCCTCTCATAGGTTAAGATGGGGGCTACCTTTAAATCTGATTAAAGTGTAGATTCCCTTTGGGAGCAGATGGACATGTGGAGTTTGGGGTCTCTGAGCTCACAATTTAAACATACATCTTTTAGTAAAGTTGATTTTAAGATTGTGTGTTTGAAAATGCCACTTTTAGAAAGTGATTGTTTCTTTGTGCATACCATTTCTGTGACTCTGCCTGTTTGTGGATTCCCTGTCTGGGTCAGTTTGACAGTTGGGCTGGTTGCACCTCACACTAGACAGTGAATCAAAAGGAGCTGGGGTGTAGTCTGCATTTCCTGATGAGCCATCTGTGCTGAGAGGGAGGGGAGGAGTGGTCACTCACACCTGAAAGGGCTGTGCCTGCCCTCACAAAATGCAGTCTCCAACCCCCTGGTGAGTGTCTGGGGCCTGGCCTGGGCAAGGCAGGATTTCACATTCAAGAGAGACTTTGCTTTGAAGTAGGCCTACTTCAAAGGAGAAACTGGGTATAAGAAGGGCACCCAAAACCTTAGACTTTAGAACACTTCTGGAAACCAAGAGGAACCTCTGCCTGCAGAAGAGCTGAAGAGCTGAGGAAGAAGAGCTGCCCTTTCTTTGACTGTGCTTCATGGAGCTATCCTGCAGTTGCTGCTTCTGCCAGAGGAACAGGGCAAAGACTGGACTTTGTGTGCCTTCCATCCTGAGAAGAACTCTCCAAGGGCTTGAATTAGAACTTGCCTGCTGTTGTTTGAAGTCTCAGGGACAGCAAAGACTTCTCTCTGCCAGCACCTGGAGTCTCTGGAGAGACTCCTACTCTGCCCTGTGGTGCCCATCCAGTTCCTGGGACCCTGAAATGGGAAGCTGGCAACTAAGCGGAGGAAATTCACGGACAGATCGCAGTGCGGGGAAAAGATCGACGCGACTCCAATCTGCGGCTGAAAAAACAATGCACCGCAGGCTCTGCAGCTGAAATTCGACGCTCACCGGAAACGCAACCAAAGAATTGATGCACGGAGCGGGAGAAACAACGTGCAGCGTCGCTGACAGAGGCTGGGAGATCGCAACCTGCGCTGCGTGGTTTTAGGAACATAGTGCGGCTGGATTTCCGACGCAAACACCACTGTGCATGGAAAAACAACGTAAGGCCTACCGGGACCCGAAAGTGCTGACCAGATCGACGCATCACTCTCCTGCCGAGAGAAGAAACGATGCGCCCAGACCCGACGAAAGGAGAAACAATACAAGGTCTCACTTGTGTGTGAAATCGACGCATCGCAAGCCCTTTCTGACGCACACTCGCCCGTGTGGTACATTTTCACGCTAACAGTGTTAGTGTGTGTTTAAAACTACATGAAGACTCTTTTTGCTTTTTAATTGTGTTGGAAATGGCCCTTCTGCAGGGTTATCCCCAGACTTTTTGCCTTCCTCCTTCTCTTTTTCTGACCTCATTTTTGCTGGTTTCTAGACTCTGCGCACTTTACCACTGCTAACCAGTGCTAAAGTGCATATGCTCTCTCCCTTTAAACATGGTAACATTGGATCATACTCAATTGGACTATTTAATTTACCTATAAGTCCCACCATTTTTCTTCCCGCAGAACGATGCACGTCTCCCCGCATGAAAAATAATGACGCAAGTCCGTGTGTAAAGGGGCGAAACCGACGCACACGCCATTTTTCCACGCATCTCCTCCTCTGCGGCCCTCTGCGGAGATTTTACACTCCAACCCAGGTACTTTGTGCTTGAGAGAGACTTTGTTTGCTTTTTAAAGACTTAAGACACTGTATATCACTTTTCAGTGATATTTCTACAAATTCTTATTGCATCTTTTATTGTGTTGATCTACAAATATCCAGATAAATATTCTATATTTTTCTAAACACTGTGTGGTGTATTTTTTGTGGTGCAATGTGGTGTTATTGTATGATTTATTGCACAAATACTTTACACATTGCCTTCTAAGTTAAGCCTGACTGCTCGTGCCAAGCTACCAGAGGGTGTGCACAGGATAATTTGGATTGTGTGTGACTTACCCTGACTAGAGTGAGGGTTCTTGTTTGGACAGAGGGTAACCTGACTGCCAACCAAAATCTCAATTTCTAACATTGGTGATCAGCGGTGAGGATAGGACTTGTATTTGTGCAGTGACACACAGTAGCTAAGTACTCACTACCTACCCACAGTTGAAGGTCAACTTGATTTTTATCTCTTTTTGCAAATTCGTTTTTCTTGACAATTTTCAAAAACTAAATCCTCACTCAACATGTCTCTGGCTGGGTCTCAAGTGGGAGATTTGGACCTAGCCCTGTTGGAGACATATACGGTCAAACAGCTAAAAGGGTTCTGCAGGGTGATGAGAGTACCCACCCAAGGGGCCTCCAAAAAGGAGGACTTTCAAGTGGCGCTGAGGGCCTGGGCAGAAGCCCATTTAGAGGAGGATGATGAGGAAGAGGAGCCAGAAAATGGCCTCTCAGAGGATTTGTTGCCATCAGTGGGTAATGTTACCACTGCAATTGTGCCCCCTTCCAGACCAGGGAGCAGTGTCTCTGAGCAAAGCCTGACTGCAGAGGAAAGGAGAGAAGAAAGGGAGTTACAATTACAAATGGCAAAACTGAAAATTGAGGCCCAACAGGAGGAAAGGAGGGCAGAGAGAGAAGCCAAACAAGCTGAGGCTGAAAGAGCAGCCAAACAGGTGGAAGCTGAAAGAGCAGCCAAACAGATGGAAGCTGAAAGAGCTGAAGCTGCAGCTGAGAGAGCTTTGGCTGAAAAGAAACTATTGTTGGCTCATGAACTGAGTCTCAAGGAGCTGGAGATCAAGGCGAGACAGTCTGAATCCAGCAGTAATGGTGGCAGCATACAGACAGGACCTGCTGGAGAAAAGAAGGTTCGTATACCCAAAAATGTGGTGCCCAGTTTTGTGGTGGGAGATGACATAGATAAATGGTTAGCTGCTTATGAAGGTGCACTAAGGGCTCATGAGGTTCCTGAAGGGCAATGGGGTACAGCTATGTGGGGTTATGTGCTGCCATTGGGGAGGGACACACTTCTCACATTGGATCAACCTGATCAAAACACATACCCACTTCAGAAAGCCACTTTACTTGCCAAGTTTGGGCTGACCCCTGAGGGATACCATCAGAGGTTCAGGGACAGCACCAAACAAACCACACAAACATGGGTAGATTTCTTTGACTTTTCCAGTAAGGCACTGAATGGATGGGTGCGGGGCAACAAAGTAGATGATTATAAAGGGTTATATGACATGATTTTGAGAGAGCATATACTCAGTATTTCTTTTACAGAGTTGCACCAGCACTTGGTAGATAGTAAGCTGACTGATCCCAGGAAGCTTGCTGAGGAGGTGGACCTCTGGACTAGTACCAGGGTGTCCAAAAAGGTATCTGGGAGTGACCCCGAAAAGGGTGGTTCCGGTTGCCCCCGACAGAGTGAGGGGGAGCTTAGAGATGACCCAGACAAGTCCCAGAGTGCGGGGGGAGGAAAGGGTTCCCATGCCCCATCTGAAAAACAGGGTGGTGGTTCTGGTGGGCAGTGGCCCAAAGCATCCCATTCCCAACCCCGCTGCTTTGAGTGTTCCCAGATAGGACACAGGAAGGGGGACTCTGTCTGTCCAAAGAACTCACCCAGTATTGGGACCTCTACAGGGGTGGGCCATGTGGCCTTAGGGGAAAGTAGTCCCCAGGGGCAGGTCGTAGACCATGCCTTCATCTCCTTTAGTTGGGAGGTGGACTCAGAGGGTAAACTGGTGATCCCTGAGGGTGGGAGTCGTCATTTCCACCAGGTGGGAGTGAATGGGGTCCCAGTCACCGCTCTGAGAGACTCAGGGGCTAGACTTACCATGATTGTGGAGAGACTAGAGTCACCAGAGCAGTACATCGGACAGGTGTGTAGAGTGACTCCAGCCATTGGGGAAGATTTCTTCCGCCCCATGGCCCGGGTGTCCCTAGAATGGGGTGGGGAGGTGACCCAGAGGTGGGTTTTAGTTAGTCCCCAGCTGCCCATTGACTCCATTCTGGGGAATGAGGTTCCCCAGTGTCAAGAGAGCTGAGAGGGTTGACCCCTAAGGGTGCCCTGACAGTTCTGATGTCTGGCAGTACCACTCCCCAGAGGAGGGTATGTGAGCCCAGATGTGGAGGCACGGTGAGGAAGGACTCACCCTTGTCCTCTGTTCAGCCTCAGGATACAGACCCTGGGCTGAGTGACCGGTATCAGGGATCCACCCATGAACTGGTGAGAATGGAGAAGGGGTGAAAGAAACCTGGGGCTACTGCCCCCCATTCTGGGATGCTTCAGGAGCCCCTTGGGAGCTCCCTACCACCCCCCAGCTGGAGGAGAAGCTCATCCAACTGCCCCCTCAGGGTCTCCACTTAGCAGTGGATGGCCTGGGGCCTGGCTCATGAATCTGACAGCTGGCAGTGGCGTCTGTTGGTTTCTGTCCTTGTGGGCAGAGTTTTCCCTGGGTTGGGGACAGAAGTCAGACCCACGGAATGGAATGGGCCACATCAAATTGTTGGCCATGGTGGTACTGTCTGCACACTGGGATGCATCTGTAAGCAAATTAAAGTTATGAGCTTTACAGAGGGGGTCCTCAGGTGATGAGAAGGGTTCCCCATAGGCCAGATCAGTGGCCCCAGAGAGTATAGACAACAAAGCCTCACTGAGTTCAGAAAGGCGTAGAACTGCCAAGTGCCCCTGCAGTAGTGGGCCATTGTCCATGTTCTATCGCCTGAAGCAGGGACGTCCATCTTAGTGTTGATTAGTCTACCCTGGCTTTAGGCTGGAAGGGGGATATGTTGGAAATGACCCTTCTGCAGGGTTATCCCCAGACTTTTTGCCTTCCTCCTTCTCTTTTTCTGACCTCATTTTTGCTGGTTTCTAGACTCTGCACACTTTACCACTGCTAACCAGTGCTAAAGTGCATATGCTCTCTCCCTTTAAACGTGGTAACATTGGATCATACCCAATTGGACTATTTAATTTACCTATAAGTCCCTAGTAATTTGCACTGTATGTGCCTAGGGCCTGTAGATTTAATGCTACTAGTGGGCCTGTAGCAATGGTTGTGCCACCCACTTAAGTAGCCACTTCCCCTTGTCTCAGGCCTGCCTTTGCAAGGCCTATGTGTGCAGTTTCACTGCCACTTCGACTTGGCATTTGAAAGTACTTGCCAAGCCTAAAACTCCCCTTTTTCTACACATAAGTCACCCCTAATGTGTGCCCTAGGTAACCCCTAGAGCAGGGTGCTGTGTGGGTAAACGGCAGGACATGTACCTGTGTAGTTTATATGTCCTGGTAGTGTAAAACTCCTAAATTCGTTTTTACACTACTGTGAGGCCTGCTCCCTCCATAGGCTAACATTGGGGCTGCCCTCATACAGTGTTGAGGTGGCAGCTGGTGATCTGAAAGGAGCAGGAAGGTCATATTTAGTATGGCCAGAATGGTAATACAAAATCCTGCTGACTGGTGAAGTCGGATTTAATATACTATTCTAGAAATGCCACTTTTAGAAAGTGAGCATTTCTTTGCACTTAAATTTGGGTATGAAACAGGGCCTCTGCCCTACCACCTCAGACACTTGCTGGAGAAGAAACCTGAACCAGAACCTGCATCCTGCCAAGAAGAACTGCCTGGCTGCTCAAAGGACTTACTTGTCTGCTTTCTACAAAGGACTGCTGCCTTGCTGTTGGCCTGCTGCCTTGCTGAACTCTTGTCTGGCTGCAAAAGTGCTCTCCAAGGGCTTGGATAGAGCTTGCCTCCTGTTCCCTGAAGTCTCAGGACCAAAAAGACTTCTCTTTTTCATTTGGACTCCTCGTGTTCCGAAACCGACACACACACCATTTTTCTTCCCGCAGAACAACGCACGTCTCCCCGCATGAAAAATAACGACACAAGTCCATGTGTGAAGGGGCGAAACCGACGCCCACACCAGGGCTAAAATGACGGAAGCACCGCCAACAGGCTGGCGGTGCTTCCTTGGCCATTCTGACCGTGGCAGTAAAGCCGCGGTCAGAAAAGGGCAACCAGCGGTTTCCCGCCGGTTTACCCCTGGCCCAGGGAATCCTACATGGCGGCGCTGCTTGCAGCGCCGCCATGGGGATTCCGACCCCCTTACCGCCATCCTGTTCCTGGCGGTTTTCACCGCCAGGAACAGGATGGCGGTAACGGGTGTCGTGGGGCCCCTGGGGTGAGCTTGGACAGAGTGAGGGTTCTTGCTTGGACAGAGGGTAACCTGACTGCCAACCAAAACCCAAATTTCTAACAAATTGATAACTTGACTTGTGTATTGTGGATTCTTGTCGTTTTGGTCTTCTTTTGTTTAGATAAATATTTCCTATTTTTCTGAACCTGTGTTGTGTCATTTTGTAGTGTTTTCATTTAGTTACAGTGTGTGTTGATAAAAATACTTTACACCTAGCACTGCTAAGCCTACTGTTCTGCCAAGCTACCAAGGGGGTAAGCATGGGTTAGCTGGGGGTGAATCTCTTTTACCCTGACTAGAGTGAGGGTCCTTGCTTGAACAGGGGGTAACCTGACTGTCAACCAAAGACCCCATTTCTAACTGCTGGTCAATCCCCAGGAGGGTAGAAACCTGTCTGTGAGGTGGCAGCAGCTGGGGATGCATTGGAAACCTCAGAGAGCTATTTTGGCAGTACTGGGGGTCCATGGTGAAATCCCCAGGGTTCATGGAATTGGCTCTCTAAGACCAGAATTGGACTGGGGTTCAATTTCTAAATCTTAGACACCTTACATGGTCAGATTTGGAGTTTCCATTGTGAAGCTACCTATATGTATTGACATGTATGTAGTGCACGCTTATAATGGTGTCCCTGCACTCACGAAGTCTAGGAAATTGGTCCTGTACAACGTGAGGGCAGCTTTGCTAGTGCAAGGGTGTCCTTACACACAGTAACTTTGCACCTAGCCTTCAGTAGCTGAAGGTTAGACATATAGGTGACTTATAAGTTACCTGGTGCAGTGAAAATGGCTGTGAAATAGTGTGTGCACTATTCCACTCAGGCTGCAGTGGCAGTCCTGAAGGAGTGTTTGTATGAGCTACTTATGGTTGGCAAAAGTAATGCTGCAGCCCATAAGGATCTCCTGGAACCCAATGCCCTGGGTACCTAGGTACCATATACTAGGGACTTATAAGGGGGTTCAGTGTGCCAATTGAAATTGGTAAATGAAGTCACTAGCCTATAGTGACAAATTTAAAAGCAGAGAGAGCATAAGCACTGAGGTTCTGGTTAGCAGAACTCCAGTGACACAGTCAAGCATACGGACATCACAGTAAAACACACTGACATATAGGCCATAAACTATGAGCACTAGGGTCCTGACTAGCAGGATCCCAGTGAGACAATAAAAACACACTGACAAACAGACAAAAAATGGGGGTAAGTATGCTAAAAGAAAGCCATCTCCCTACACAACCCCCCACCCAAACGAGGGACAATAATGGTAATAGTGGCCAGTTGAGACATTGGGGGTCGTTACAACCCTGGCGGACGGTGTTAAAGGTGCGGTAATACCGCAAACAGGTCGGCGGACAAAAAAAGGGAATCATGACCCTGGCGGAAACCGCCAACAAAGACAGCCACTTTAACACACCGCCCGCCACGGCGGTACAGACAAGCAGCGTGGCTGTCACCGCCAACAGACAGGCGGAAGACAATGTACCGCCCATAGTATCACAACCTACCAATCCGCCACCTTTTCCGGGGCGGATTCACCGTGGAGAAAAACATGGCGGAAACAGTTACTGCAATGGGAAAACGCTCATCTAAACACATCCCACGAGGAAGGAGGACTCCATGGAGCCGGAACTCCAAATCCTACCGGCCCTTGTATTCCTACTCATCTACGAAGAGCAGCGCCGGCGACGACAACGGTGAGTACTGCACCTACGACATAGGGGAGGGGGGAGGCAAAAGTTAGGGGGACACACACGAAACACCCCCACCCTTCCACCCTCGCATATTACAACACACACACCAATGCATTCACAAAAATCACAGTAACAACCCACAACCCCCCTGGAAGAATATAAAGACGAAATCAGTCCAAACATTGTAATGTATCAATATACATGTCTCAAAAATATACAGATATATCATAAAATCATACAAAAGTATATACATTACGAGAAGTAGTGCAGATATGCACATATCAATGTCCGTGCACCACTAGTCCAAAAATGCATGGGCGAGGCCCACAAAAGATACCTGTCCACAAACGGAGAGAACACTGCCGGGGCATCAGATCAAAATACTACAGGCACCTCAGGGGGAAGGGAAGGGGGGCACCTCAGCCGGATGAGTGCAAAGCCAGATCCACGACGGGGCTCCATGCCTATTGATGTATCCTGGGGAGTGCAAAGCCACAGTCTCTCAAGTCTCTACAGTGGGTGGGTTGCCCACTGCCATATCCTGGGGAGTGCAAAGCCACAGTCTCTCAAGTCTCACAAGTGGGTGGGTTGCCCACTGTACCATCCTGGGGAGTGCAAAGCCACAATCTCTCAAGTCTCTACAGTGGGTGGGTTGCCCACTGTACCATTCTGGGGAGTGCAAAGCCACAGTCTCTCAAGTCTCTACAGTGGGTGGGTTGCCCACTGTTCCATCCTGGGGAGTGCAAAGCCACAGTCTCTCAAGTCTCTACAGTGGGTGGGTTGCCCACTGTACCATCCTGGGGAGTGCAAAGCCACAGTCTCTCAAGTCTCTACAGTGGGTGGGTTGCCCACTGTTCCATCCTGGGGAGTGCAAAGCCACAGTTTCCAAAGTAGATAACAGCCTCCACTGGTTCTGGAGGGGGACTGGTGCCCAGACTGGATTAGTTTCCCCGTGGAAGTTCCTGTCCCGTCACTGTCCCACCTGCACATGGGATAACGATGCTTGATGTGGCGGCCTTTTCATTCTTCCCCCGTGCATGCCCTGTTCAGCAGTGCTTTGCCATGGCGGTTCTGGACTGTTCAACAGTGCTTTGCCATGGCGGTCCCTGGACTGTTCAGAGGTGCTTTGCCATGGCGGTCTCTGGACTGTTCAGAGGTGCTTTGCCATGGCGGTTCTGGACTGTTGAGCGGTGCTTTGCCATGGCGGTCTCTGGACTGTTCAGCGGGGCTTTGCCATGGCGGTTCTGGACTGTTCAGCGGTGCTTTGCCATGGCGGTTCTGGACTGTTCAGCGGTGCTTTGCCATGGCGGTCTCTAGACTGTTCAGCGGTGCTTTGCCATGGCGGTTCTGGACTGTTTAGCGGTGCTTTGCCATGGCGGTTCTGGACTGTTCAGCTGTGCTTTGCCATGGCGGTCTCTGGACTGTTCAGCGGTGCTTTGCCATGGCGGTCTCTGGACTATTCAGCGGTGCTTTGCCATGGCGGTTCTGGACTGTTCAACGGTGCTTTGCCATGACGGTTCTGGACTGTTCAGCTGTGCTTTGCCATGGCGGTCTCTGGACTGGGCATTGGTGTGTGGCATGACATTCTCTGGACTGGGCATTGGGGTGGCATGACGTTCCCTCATTGCCTAGTGGGGCTGTGGCAGCCGGGGCCCTCCTGGGCACTGACTCCGGCGGTGGCGGTGGTCTCCTGACCAGTGAAGATACTCGGGCCCTCCTGGTCACTGACTCCGGCGGTGGCGGTGGTCTCCTGACCAGTGACGATACTTGGGCCCTCCTGGGCAATGACTCTGGCGGTGGTCTCCTGACCAGTGACGATACTTGGGCCCTCCTGGGCAATGACTCTGGCTGTGGTCTCCTGACCAGTGACGATACTTGGCCCCTCCTGGGCAATGACTCTAACGGTGCTCTCCTGACCAGTGATGATACTTGGGCCCTCCTGGGCACTGACTCCGGCGGTGGCCTCCTGACCAGTGACGATACTTGGGCCCTCCTGGGCAATGACTCCAGCGGTGGTGGTGGTCTCCTGACCAGTGACGATACTTGGGCCCTCCTGGGCAATGACTCTGGCGGTGGTCTCCTGACCAGTGACGATACTTGGGCCCTCCTGGGCAATGACTCTGGCGGCGGTCTCCTGACCAGTGACGATACTTGGCCCCTCCTGGGCAATGACTCTGGCGGTGGTCTCCAGACCAGTGATGATACTTGGGCCCTCCTGGGCAATGACTTTGGCGGTGGTCTCCTGACCAGTGACGATACTTGGCCCCTCCTGGGCAATGACTCCGGCGGTGGCAGTGGTCTCCGGACCAGTGACGACAGTGCTGGCGGTGGCGTCCCGACTGCCGGGAAGGATGCCACCCTTCTCCGCCGTGCTGCTCACACTAGGCTGTGCAGACTTCCTCTGGTGCCTTCCCCACCTTTGGAGGAGTCACAGCTGACTCTGCAATCCCCCTGGAATACCTGTGAGTTGTTTTGCCTCCAGGAGTCTTCACAGGGTCCCTTTTGCCACTTTCCAATTTCAGAGCCTTTACAGGGGGTGGGCTGCCAGTGCCTTGGCTCCGGGTCACACTGCCTGCCCTGGTGGCCGGTGCACTCCACACACCTTGAACAGGCACCACTGGTTTTGGAGGCTTTTTAGCTGAGGCGCTACGACGGGACTGATGAATTGGAGGGGGGGTGGGGGCAAAAAGGTCAACTTTACAGAGGGACAGTTTCTGACGAACACTGGGATGGGTAGTTGGAGGGGGTCTGGGAGTGGAGGAAGAGGAGGTGGTTGTAGGAGGTGTCACTTTAGGTGTTTTGGGTGCAGGTGCAGGTACTGGAGGCTGTCGTGAGGTGGATGGATGTTGGGTGTGTGGGTGCCCGCGTTTGTGTACTTTGGGAGGGGGCGTCACAGACACACTGGGAGAGGACACAGGGGACGTGTAAATGGGAGTGGAGGTAGTGATTGCAGGTGAGCGGGGTGTGGTGCTGGGTGTTCTGGTGCGACTCCTGGTGCCTGTAGATGTAGTGCATGCAGGTGAGAGTGTAGACGAGACTGGGAGGGAGGAGGGAGACGACGAGGAGGGGGACACAGTGGAGGCAGTGGATGTTGCTGTGTCTGCAGGTGGGTGATGCTTGTGTGTGTGCCTGTGGGTTGTGTGGTGCCTATGTTTGCCTGAGCTTCCCTTGTGTGTTGATGTGTGTGCATGCTGGTCTGTAGGTGTGCTTGGGATAGGCTGGGGTACAGGGGATTGGGTCTGGGTGGAGGAGGTTGGAGGGGGGAGGCTAGACACAGGGACAATGGCTGCGATCAGTGCTGAGGCCAGAGATTGCAGGGTTCGCTGAAGGACAGCCTGACCAGCATGAATGCCCTCCAGGAATGCATTACAGTGTTGCGACTCCCTTTCTACACCCTGGATGGCATTCACAATGGTAGACTGCCCAACAGTGAGTGACCTGAGGAGGTCAATGGCCTCCTCACTGAGGGCAGCAGGGGGGACTGGGGCAGGGCCTGAGGTGCCTGGGGCGAAGGTGATGCCCACCCTCCTGGGTGAGCGGGTACGGGGCGAACGCTGAGGGGCTGCTGGGAGGGCGGGGCTGGTAGGGGAGGTGGCGGCTGTACCTGTAGAATTGGGGCACACAGATGGTGCCGCCACCACAAGGGAGCTCCCATCGGCAGACGAGTCTGTCGCTGGTTGGTGATCCGGTGGGCGACGTGAAGCTCCCCTCGCCCTCCGTCCCACTGGTGCATTCTGAGTCCATGGTGTGGCCCTCCATGGCCATGTGGGATGCAGCTCCCTCGTGCTCCGGTG
The DNA here is from genome assembly GCF_031143425.1 of Pleurodeles waltl. Taxonomy (NCBI): domain Eukaryota; kingdom Metazoa; phylum Chordata; class Amphibia; order Caudata; family Salamandridae; genus Pleurodeles; species Pleurodeles waltl. The sequence continues at coordinate 676,209,938 of NC_090448.1, forward strand.
CCACTGTACCTTCGCCTGATGATGCTGATGCACAAAAGAACAGGGAGAGCACAAAAGGGGGGGGGGGACAGAAGAAAGACAGGTTGAGTGCATGGCATACCGCTACCGTTGGCGGACATTACAGACACAGCAGCCCCCTGCACTACGCATGCTCCTGGCCTCTGCAGATGCAATTTGTGGGATCTGGCCTACATGGCTATGGTGACATCTGCACACATGGATGCCAGAGGGGCATCTATACCTGTACTTGGCACTCTACTGCGGTGGGGTAGAGTGCCACATGGCCTGCATTACGGAGGGGCCTAGTCTACCTATTTCTGCCTGGCTTAGGTACACCCCCAGGCCTCCTCCCCCACCCAGACCCCTCCACTGCACGCAAAGTCCGCAGAATGATGTTGTACTCACCCCCTTGTGTCTGCTGTGATGCCCTCAAGCGCCCATCCAACTCAGGGTAGGCCACCGCCAGTATCCTGAACATCAGCGGGGTCATGGTGCGACAGGCACCCCTCCCACGTTGGGAGGCCATCCCCAGCTGAGCCTCCGCCGTCTTCTTGCTCCAGCGGCGAATGTCCTCCCATCTTTTCCGGCAGTGGGTGCCCCGTCTCTGGTGGACCCCCAGGGTCCGGACGTCCTTGGCGATGGCACGCCAAATGTCCTTCTTCTGGTGGGCGCTGACCTACATGACATGCACAAGGGAAGAAGCGAAGTCATTAACAACAGCACTGTCGATGTGCATGGCCCCCCTCCCTACCCTAGCCATGTGGCAAATTCATTCACATGCATTAATGTTCCCTGAACTCTGCCCCCTTCCCTCTTCCAACCAGCCCTCTCCACCCAGGCCTAGCCCATACAACGTGCTACCTGTGTACTAACCTGTTGGTCTGGAGGACCGTAGAGTAGCGTGTACTGGGGGAGGACCCCGTCTACCAGTTTCTCCAACTCCTGAGCAGTGAAGGCAGGGGCCCTTTCCACGGACGCAGCAGCCATCGTTGCTTCCAGACCGAGGTCACAGCAGCACTTGCAGTGTAGGTCCTCTCCTGTCGAAGATCAGGTATCTAATGATTGAACAGATAGAAAATGGCGGTGATGTCCGCGGCGGTGCGTATCATCACCGCCGGCGCACTTCCTCATTGGCTCCTGTGACCCATAGGGTCCAATGTTAACCAATGCAGCATTACGCCGCGGTCTAAGACCGCCTACCGCGACGGTGTGCAATGGCAACGCAGTTACCCCACAATCCCATTGTCCCAGTTTAGAGGTGAGGCAGCCGCCATTTCAGGGGCCCACATGGCTTCATTTACTTCTGCGTCACACATAGCTAGACCTACACTCAACACACATACAGGAAGGGTTTTGTGTTTGGTGTTGTCTTCTGTGTAACTGTGGGTACATACCTGGAAAAAAGTTGACTCGATCCTCGCTGTTGTCCTTCCAAGGCGCCGTCAGCTGGGACATTTGAGAAGATGGCGGAATCCTCCGGTGTACCGACCGCTGGTGGACCTGTTGACAATGGAGGAGCGACATTTAATCGTCACCTACAGGTTTGACCGTGCCACAATCCTGGAACTATGTACCCAGTTGGAGCCAGACCTGATGTCACCAATCCGCCATCCAACTGGAATCCCCCCTGACGTGCTGGTGCTGTCAGTGCTCCATTTCCTTGCAAGTGGATCGTTTCAGACAACAGTGGCCATGGCATCAGGGATGTCCCAGCCTATGTTTTCCAACGTGCTGTCCAGAGTGTTGTCTGCCCTGCTGAAACATGTAAGGAGATTCATCATTTACCCTGAGGTGGAAGATTTGGCTACAGTGAAAGGTGACTTCTATGCCTTTGGACATATCCCCAACATCATAGGTGCTATTGATGGCACCCATGTGGCTCTGGTCCCCCTCCACAGGAGTGAACAGGTGTATAGGAACCGGAAGAGTTATCATTCCATGAATGTACAGATGGTCTGTTTGGCAAACCAGTACATCTCCCAGGTTAATGCTATGTTCCCTGGCTCAGTGCATGACGCCTACATCCTGCGGAATAGCAGCATCCCTGATATGATGGATTAACTCCAGAGGCACCGTGTGTGGCTATTAGGGGACTCTGGTTACCCCAACCTGTCCTGGCTATTGACCCCAGTGAGGAATCTCAGGACCAGGGCAGAGGAACGCTACAATGAGGCCCATGGGCAGACTAGGAGGGTGATCGAACGCACCTTCGGCCTCCTTAAGGCCAGGTTCAGGTGCCTCCATATGACAGGTGGTTCTCTATTCTACTCACCAAAGAAGGTGTGCCAGATCATCATCGCCTGCTCGATGCTTCACAATCTTGCTTTGCGACGCCAGGTGCCTTTTCTGCAGGAAGATGGTCCAGATGACGGTGTTGTGGCAGCTGTGGAGCCTGTGGACAGTGATGAGGAGGAAGCTGAGGAAGAAGACAACCACAACAGGGAGTCAGTCATACAGCAATATTTCCAGTGACACACAGGTGAGAACATTTTCATTTTTACCATTACATTCACTGTCACACGTCTTACTCTATCCTGTGTGTAATTTACTGGGATTATTTGGTAACTGAGTTGTTCCTTTCCATTACGGTTTCACAGGTGTGGTTACCAACGTGTGTCATCTGCATGCATCCTTCAGGGACTTATGATGTGTGACATTGGGATGTTGCCTTTACAACTGGAAACGCATTTTGACACTGTCATTGATAATACGTTTTACCAAATCATAGACTGACTCCAGATTGTTTTGTGGTTCAAGGGTGTTTATTTCAGTGCTCAAAAATGGAGGGGGGTTGTAAAATGGTGATGGGTGATGGTGGAGAAATGTCCATGGCAGAGTCCAGTCTATTAGTCTCACAGGTGCACTGCCCATATGGGCATAGGAAGTGGAGCTGGGGCAGTTAAAGTATGGACAGGGTAACAAAGTGGGACGGCGGGGGACAATCAGGGTGGTCTCATTTCCTGGCGGGGGTCTTGCCATCTTGCTCTGTCCTGTTCCTGGATCTCAGGGACCGCTTGCGTGGTGGTTGTCCGTCTGCAGGGGGTGGGGTGCTGGTGTGGTGGTCCTGTGGCGGGGCGTCCTGTCCACTAGCGCCGGCGGAGGTGGTGGGCAGTTCATCGTCCATGCTAGTGTCAGGGGCCCCTTGGAGTGCCACGGTGTCCCTCATGGTTTTTTGTATGTCCTTCAGCACCCCTACGATGGTGCCCAATGTGGAGCTGATGGTCCTGAGCTCCTCCCTGAAGCCCAAATACTGTTCCTCCTGCAGGCGCTGGGTCTCCTGAAACTTGACCAGGACCGTCGCCATCGTCTCCTGGGAGTGGTGGTATGCTCCCATGATGGAGGATAGGGCTTTGTGGAGAGTGGGTTCCCTTGGCCTGTCTGCCCCCTGTCGCACAGCAGCCCTCCCAGTTCCCCTGTGTTCCTGTGCCTCCGCTCCCTGGACCGTGTGCCCACTACCACTGCCCCCAGGTCCCTGTTGTTGTTGGGGTGGTGGGTTATCCTGGGTTGCCTGTAGCGGTGGACACACAGCTGATTGACCTGTCCTGGGTACGGAGGTTTGGGCCCGCTGGGTGGGTGCTGTGCTGGTGTTACCAGAGGGTGGAAGGTCAGTGTTGGGCTGTGCCTGTGCAAGGGAAACCGACTGTCGCGAGGCCCACGATGGTCCGGGTTGGTCATCAGGCTCCAGTAGGGCAGAGCTGCTATCGTCACTGTGGGCCTCTTCTGTGGGTGGAGTGCAGATGTCTGGACCCTCCGGTGTGGTGACGGTCCTTCGTGATCCTGCAGGGGCATAAGAGCATGATTATTGCATCTGTGTGTGTCATGGTGTGCAATGGGTGGGTGAGCGTGTACCCCAGTGCTAGCATTCCTGTGTGGGGGCTTGTGTGATGATGGTTAGGGGGTTGTTCTGGGTATGTGCAGTGAGCATGCTTTGGTGAGGGGTGACCATGCTTAGTTGTGTCATGCAGGGCTTGGTGTTGGGATGGGTGGTTTGTGTTCTTAGTACATTAGTGAGGAGTTGGAATGATAGGTGAGGGGGTGAGGGTGGGGGTGTGTGATAGCATGCAGGTAGGGTGGGGGATCTGATAGTTAAGATTTGACTTACCAGTGTCCATTCCTCCACCGACTCCTCCGAGGCCCTCTGGATGCATGATGGTCAAGACTTTCTCCTCCCATGTTGTTAGTTGTGGGGGAGGAGGTGGGGGTCCGCCGCCAGTCCGCTGTACCACGATGTTGTGCCTGAAGACCGTTGAACGCACCTTCCCCCGTAGGTCGTTCCACCTCTTCCTGATGTCCTCCCGATTTCTTGGGTGCTGTCCCACTGCGTTGACCCTGTCGACTATTCTGCGCCCTAGCTCCATCTTCATGGCTATGGATGTGTGCTGCACCTGTGAGCCAAATAGCTGTGGCTCTACCCATACAATTTCCTCCACCATGACCCTGAGCTCCTCCTCGGAAAAGCGGGGTGTCTTTGGCGTGCCATGGGGTGGTGTGTGTGATGTGTGGGGTGGTGTATGTGGTGATGAGTGTAGTGATGTGTAGTGGTGTGTGGTGTTTTGTGCGTGGATGGTGTGTGGGCGATGTTGTTGTGTGCCTCTGTGTGGTGGGATTGTCTAATCAGTGCTGTCTCTCTGGCCTTTGTGACAAATTTTTGGTAGTAGGGGTTTGTGGGTGATGTGGTTGTGTGTTTTATATTGTAATGGGTGTGTGGGAGTGGTGTTTGTATGTGTATCAGGTGTGTGTATTTGGAATTGTCCAATGTGGCGGTGTTTTGGAGCTGTGTGTGTATTTTGAGCGCGTCGGTGTGTACCGCCAATGGAATACCACGGTTGAAAGACCGCCGCGTGGATTCATGGGTCATAATAGCATGGGAGTGTTTCTGTTGGCGTGGAGGTGGAGGTTTTGTTTTCGCCAGTTTAACACTGACCTTTGGTGTGGAGGAGTTGTGTGGGTGTCTGAATTTCGGTGGATTCCGAGATGTGTGTCATAATAGCTGTGGCAGAATTCCGCGGCCGCAGCGGTGTATTGGCGGTCTTCTGCACGGCGGTAAGCAGCTTTTACCGCCAATGTTGTAATGACCCCCATTATTATCTAAGTGGTGATAAGTGGAGGGTGGCTCTGCAATAGATTGGTTACTCCCTTTATCATCCACCGTCTGGTTTCTTCCCTGTGAGCAGGTAAACCAACCTGTTTGGAGATTTTTGACTAGAAAACAGTGCAAGTGCTTATTCAGAATTTCTAGATTTGTAAAGTTTAAAGTGGGGCAGTGTAATAGTTCCTCTGATCCTATGTCAAGACACGGCTGCTATCCTAAGGATGGGAATGCTAGACAGGGATGCTGTCTCAGCAAAGCCATAGCTGGGCAAAATGTTTGTCCATTTGGCTGAAAGAGAGAACAGGGTTGATGTTTCTCCTAGGTTGGAGCACGGCAGGGCTGCTGTCCTATAAGCTCTACACCAGAACAGGGCTGCTGTCCTATGTGTTCAGAAGTAGTGCAGGGCTGCTGCACTAAAGTTTCTCTTGGAGGTCTGCTCCAAATTTACTAAAACAGTGCAGTTTTGCTTGTCTGTTTTAGTGTTTTCACAGAGAGGGACTTTTACCTCTTGGAGTTTAGCTGTGGTAGCTCTGGGCACCCTTCCTACAGGTTCCACCCTAGAAGAGGCTTCTCCCACCACAGGAATGGTATCCTTAGAGGTAGGGTAGGGAAGGGATACTTTGGTACCCTTTTTACCTGTTGGGTGCGAGGGAGCCTGAGACTTCAGGCCTTTTCTCTTCTTTGCATTTCCATTTCACCTGAAATGAGAGGAAGCAATTCCTCAGGGATACCCTGCATGGATGCATGGGCCCTAAACTCTACCTCTGCCCAACCTGAGGCCTCTAGGTTATTACCTAAGAGACAATATACAGGTAAGCAAGGTGATACCACCACCTGCTTTGGGCAAGTAACTCCAACCCAACTAAGTCGTACTACAGCTAAGGGGAGAGACTGAGTGGAGTTATTGACATCATTCACCTGGTACGTCTGTCCAAGGAGGTGTTGTGAAGGTGACACCAAGTTTTCAGTCACCAAAGTGATACTGGCACCTGTGCCCCTGTACGCCTGGGCCTCAACACCAGTTATTAGAATTGACTGCTTGTACTTGTCCATGTTAAGGTGACAAGCAGCCAAGGTGGCAAGGCAAGTGCCACGAGGTGTGACAGAAACTGTCTTGGGAGTTTGTTCCTACCCCAGTTTCTATGATGGACCCATAAGTGAACCCAACTACACCTTTTGTTTGACTATTGCCAGTAGTCCCACCATTATTACTACTACTGCTGGGGGCACTAGAGTTTGAAGTGGATGTATTAGTGGCGGTAGGCTCAGGGGCTTTACATGGCACGACCTATCCCCTGAACTATGGTATTTACCTCTGCACACATAGCACCAGGGGTTTTTATTGTGTGTAGAGTGAGAAGAAGAGGAAGATGCTTTATCCCCACCCCCAGAGGTGTGTTGTGGACCTGAAGAAGGATCTTTATGTTTACTTTTATCCCCAGGCTTGTCTTCAGATTTATCCCCATCTTTCTTCTTTTCTTCGTCACCCCCTGTATGAGCTTTTCTGCTCAAACTTGTTCTGGGCAATTTGTCTGCCTTCTTCACCAATTCTTGGGGAGAGGTCAGATCTGAGTCCACAAGATACTGGTGTAACAAGTCAGACACACAACTATTCAATATATGCTCTCTCAAAATCAGATTATACAGGCCCTAGTAATCAGACACATTCCTGCCATGTAACCAACCTTCTAAAGCTTTCACAGAACTGTCCACAAAGTCAACCCAATCTTGTAAAGATTCCTTCTTGATTTCCCTGAACTTAATTCTGTATTGCTCTGTGATGAGCCCAAAACCATCAATGAGTGCATTTTGTAAAATGTAGTAGTTGTCTGCATCCTCCTCCCTAACAGTGAGTAGTCTGTCCCTCCCTTTGTCAGAGAAGGACAACCAAAGTATAGCAGTCCACTTCTGAGGGAACATTTGAACCTTTCAGGCCCTCTCAAGTGCAGCAAACCGCTTTTGAATATCATTCCCCACCTTATATGGGGGAACAATTTTATGTAGGTTTCTGGAACTAATGTTGTCCTCCCTGATATCATAACTTCTGAAAGTTTCAATGCTGCAGCCACCATGGGGAACTAACCCCAACACCTGTCTTTTCCTTTCTACAGCTAAGGCTTCCCTATCTAGGGCCAGCTGTTGCTGTTTCAGCCCCAGTCTAGCCTCCTCCAATCTCAGCTTTCTGAGTTCCCTCTCTAGGGAGTTATCCCCAGGATTGGATGTGTTAGACCCTTCAGAGACTGAGGTGATGTGGGAATGAGCAGAGGCTAATATTTCCATAACTTGTGTAACCCTAGTGACCTGGCCTCTAGGTGTGAAGGGTGCTCTACTTGTGTGTGTCCCCTTCCCACTACCAGCTACACTAGGTGGTTTGTTAAGAGAAAGATCTGTTGAAGGATCCTCCCCTTCATCTTCAGGACCCTCTCCTGAATCTACTTGGTCAAAATCCTCCTCTACCTCCTCTTCTACTTGGTGACCAGACTGTTCTTGGTCATCCTGGAGAAGGAGGTTCAAAAGGAAATCTTTGTTACGGTTCTTCCCAATTTCTAGATTTCTTTCTAAGCAAAGCCCCCTTAAACTTTTAAAGTTAAAGTTCTCATAGGTTGTCTTGATAACCCTCGGGGTAGCCTCAATAGAATACATACTGATAGAGATGTTAGCAAAAGGAGTAAGAAGTAAGCACAACTATTTCACCTAACTTTTTAGATGACAAGAAAACATTTTTGGAAAACAATTTCTTTAGAGTGAGATTGAGACTGCTAGGTACAATTGTATATAGCTCTAAGTATTAGAGTATGCTGTCTTGTGAGAATCACTAGTGACAAAGTGATAAGGCGATTGCAAGTACTTATCCCACCGCTGCACCAGCAATGTGAGAAGCTGGCCTGGTTTGTAGTGGGTACCAGAGGTACTTACACCTTATACCAGGTCCAGTGATCCACCTTAGTAAAATGTAGGCAGTGCCTAGCAGCTTAGGCTTTCTAGGGGGTATCTGTACCAAAGCAGCCAAGGCTGAACTAGGAGACATGCAAAGCTCTTGCAATACCACTATAGTCACACAATACTGATACACAAGAAAGACAATACTCAGTGTTACCAAAACTAAAGGTGCTTTATTTTAGTGACACAAGGCCAAAAATATCTTAGAGGTAATACTCCTACTGGAGATAAGTATTATACACAATATATATACACCAGTAACCAAAATCAGGTAAGTACACAGTCAGAAAATAGTACTAACAGTGAAAAACACAATAGATTGCAAAGTGCCTAGGGGCAACACAAACCACATACTAAAATAGTGAAATGCGAATGTCGGTTTCCCCCCTAGGCAAGTGGAGTGTGAAGAGGGGTGCTGGGAGTGTGGGAAAACACCAAAGGTAAGTAAAATACCCCACCCCAAAGCCCAGGAAAACAGGAGTAAAGTACAGTATGTTTCCTCAGGACACACTAGAAGTCATGGTAAAGGATTATGCAAAAAACAAGAAAGCCTGCAGGAAACCAACAATGGGTTCCTGGACCTGAAGACCTGTGGAGAGAGGAGACCAAGTCCGGGAGTCGATGAAGAGTCTAGGAAGGACAGGAGCCCCTGCCAACCAGGATGAAGGTGCAAAAGTAGATTCTCCTGTTAGAAGAACAGAGTAGAAACACACCAAAGAAGACAACTGCGGGTTCCTGCTTGGTGCACGAGATGTCCCACATCAAGTCGTTGGATGCAGGCTGATTTTCATCATTAGATTCTGCCAACAAGCCTTTCCTCACGCAAATGTCGCGGTTGGCGGGAAAAGGCGCTACCTGGGCCCAGGAAGGACCTGGGTACCTCAACTCAGATTGAGGAGGCAGAGGAGACTCTCAGCACTTTAGAGAGCCCTTAGAAGACCAGGCAGCACACACAGGAGTCCCAGAACACGGGGACAAAGGAGTAGCAGAATGCAATCATCGCAGCACTACTCAAAGGGATCCCACACAGCCAGTGAACAACTCAGGGAGCTGAGTGTCGAAGGATAGAGTGCTGGGGACTTGGGCTATGCTGTGCACAAGGACTTTTGGAAGAAGTGCACAGAAACCCAAGGAGCTGCAGAACTCGTGGTGCACAGGAGTCCTGTCTGGCACGGGGAGGCAAGCCCTTACCTTGACCAAATTTGGACAGCTGGACCTTTGGACAGGCAGGATCACTTCGGTCCACCACCTGTGTTCCAGGGATCACGCTCCTCAACAGGAGAGGAGTCCCAGAATACCACTTGTCATTGCAGAGAGGTGCCTGCTGAAGCAGGGAAGTGACTGCCACTCCACAGGAGATTCCTTCAGTCCTTCTGGTGCAGAATGAAGACAGGCAGTCCTCAGAGCGTGCACAACCTGGACACTATTGCAGTTGCTGGCTGGAGCTGAAGTTGCAGGGTCACAGAAGCCTTTCTGGATACTTTTTTGCAGTTCCTGGAGCAGTCTGAGGTTGATCTGACGGTCAGAAACTGAAGCAGAGGATGCAGAGGAGTCCTGGCGGAGTCTTGCAAACCAAATCTGAGGAAACACCCAGAGGAGAGACCCTAAATAGCCCTGAGAGGGGGATTGGCTACCTAACCAGGTATGCACCTATCAGGAGGGGTCTTGGATGTCACCTGCTGGCACTGGCCACTCAGATGCTCCTTGAGGGTCCCCACACCTTGGAATCCAAGATAGCTAACACCGCGGACACTCTGGAGGAGCTCTGGGCACCACCTCTGGGGTGGTGATGGACAGGGGAGTGGTCACTCCCCTTTTCTTTTCCCAGTTTCACACCAGAGCAGGGACTAGGGGTCCTTGAACCAGTGTAGACTGCATTATGCAAGGAGGTCACTGTTTGTGCCCTTCAAAGCATTTCCAGAGGCTCTGGGAGGGTACACCTCCCATACCTGTAACACCTATTTCCAATGGGAGAGGATGTAACACCCCTCTCCTAAAGGAAATGCATTGTTCTGCCTTCCTGGGATTGAGCTGCTCAATCCGCAGGAGGGCAGAAACCTGTGAGATGGCAGCAGCTGGGGCTGCAGTGGAAACCTCATAGAGCTTGTTTAACAGTACTTGGGGTCCATGGTGGAGCCACCAGGGTGCATGGAATTGCCCCCCTAATACCAGAATTGGATTGGGAGTTCAATTTCTTAATCTTAGACACCTCACATGGCAATATTCGGAGTTACCATTGTGAAGCTACCTATATGTATTGACATATATATAGTGCATGCTTATAATGGTGTCCCTGCACTCACAAAGTCCGGGAAATTGGTCCTGTACAACATGGAGGCACCTTTACCAGTGCAAGGGTGCCCTCACACACAGTAACTTTGCACCTATCCTTCAGTAACTGAAGGTTAGACATATATGTGACTTATAAGTTACCTGGTGCAGTGAAAATGGCTGTGAAATAGTTTGTGCACTATTCCACTCAGGCTGCAGTGGCAGTCCTGAAGGAGTGTTTGTATGAGCTACATATGGGTGGCAAAAGAAATACTGCAGCCCATAAGGTGCTCCTGGAACCAACTGCAATGAAGACCGGCTGTATGGATCCCCTCTCCTGCTGAGCTGCATGGGTCCTGCATCACAGGTGGTGGACTGAAGTGGTCCCAATGGTCCTCTCTTCCAGCTGTCCAAGTTGGGTGGAGGTAAGCCCTTGCCTGCTCATGCAGGACAGTACCCCCATGCACTGTGTCCTTTGCAGCTGCCAAGGCTTTTTGGCAACATTTCTAAAAGATCTTCAGGCATCCTGATGCTCCAGCCCCCAGCACTCCTTCCTGTGACACACAGCTCCCTGAGTGGTTCTTCCGTGGTGTGGTAGCCTTTCTCATAGTGCTGCGTGGGTCTCTTCTGCGACTTTCCTGTCCCTGTTCTGTGGGACTCCTGTGGGTGCTGCCTGGGCTTCTGTGGGCTCTCTGTGTTGCTGAGGACTCCCTCTGACTGCCCCTCCTGGGTAGAGTCCACATGTACCTTCATGGACCCCAGCAGCTCTACTTTCTGCTAACTGCAAGTTTTGCGTGTGCCAAGGCTTGTTGGCGGAACCTGAAGACGCAAACCCAGATGCAATCCTTCTTCCGGCATGGGACATCACCTGCATCCTCCAGGAACCCTACTTCATCTTCTTGGGTGCAGTGCTGACTCTCCTTCTTCATCAGTGGTTTTCCTCTTGCACCTTCAGTCTGCTGGGTAGGGGCTCCTGCCCTTCCTGGACTCTGCCGTGCTTCTTGGACTTGGTCCTCTTCTTCCACAGGTCCTCTTGTCTAGAAATCCACTGTCGGTGTCTTGCTGTCTCTTCTCAGCTTTGCATAATTCTTCTCTGTGTGCGATCAGGGGAATTTACAGTTATTGACTCCTGCTTTCCTGGTCGCTGGGGTGGGTTATGGTACTTACCTTTCAGCTTTCCTAGTGTTCCCAGCTTCCCTCTACCCATTACACTTATCTAGGTGGGGGACCGACTTTCGCATTCCACTTTCTTAGTATATGGTTTGTGCTTCCCTTAGGGCTATTTCTATCTTTTGTGATTTTCACTAATTGCACTGTTTTCTGACTGTTTTTATGCCTATGTCTGCATACAAATGTATATAATTTGTGTATTACTTACCTCCTTACGGAGTATAGTCTCTATGGTATTTTGATCACCAAAATAAAGTACCTTTATTTTTGTAACACTGAGGTGGTCATTCTGACAATGGCAGTGACCGTTAAAGTGGTGGTAATACAGCCAACAGCCTGGTGGTAATTACCGCCAAATTAAGACCATGGCGGTGATACTTCCCATAGACAGCCATTGTACCACACCAACCACCAGGGGGTTAATACTACTGACCATAGCGGTAGCCACCTACAGCCAGGCGGAAACCAAAGTACCGCCCACCATATCATGACGGTACCAATGCCATTAAAAGCCTGGTAGAAACACAGTACTGAAAATGAAGACTCACCATCAGGGAGACAGAGAAGACCACCTCCGCCATGGAACCGGAACTACAAATCTTCCTGATGCTCTTCTATGCCATGCTCCACCTGGAACACCAACGCCGACGGAGATGACGACAGTGAGTACAGCCGCCAAGCACACAAGGGAGAGAGGGAGGAAAAGGAGAGTGACACACACATGCACAACACACACCATGCACACACACACCATACACACAACCAGATGCAGAGGAAAAACAGTGTCACAGGACCCACGTCATAATAATGCAAGGACTACATTTAGGTACAACTGATATTGTAATTTGATGCCAACAGCCACCATATTGCCTATGTGAAAATAAAAATTAGAGTAAATGTCCAGAAAGGGCCAATGGCCAGTCCAAAGTACAAAAGGCCCACATGGCCACAAAGCACAGTCCAAGCCCCAACTTGTTTCCTTACAATATCCGCACTACACTGTGCAGGGGCATCATGTTGGAAATAGGCAGGCACCTCAGGGGGAAGAGGGGTGGAGGGCACCTCAGCTGAAGTGGGAACATGCCCACTGCTGCTGGAGGGGGCTCCATGCCCATTTTCATTTGCTGGGGAGTGCAGGGTCACAGTCCCTGAGGTAGGAAACTTGCCCACTGGTTCTGGAGGGGTTCCTTGTAAAACAGCCCCTGGAGGGTGGCCTACATGCCCTCTGCTGGAGGCGAGGGCTGCAGTGTCTCAGCCGGAGGTGAGGGCTGCTGTTTCTCACCTGGAGGTGAGGGCTCCTTGCCCACTGCTGGTGGAGGTGTTACCCTGCCTGCCTCATCTGGAGGTGAGGGTTCCTTGCCCACATCTGGTGAAGGTGTTACCCTGCCTGCCTTAGCTGGAGGTGAGGGCTTCTTGTCCACTGCTGGTGGAGGAAGCCTCTTACCTCTCTTTGTTGGAGGAGTGGGAACCTTCCTTTTTTTGGCTGGTGGTGTGGGATCCTTCCCTTTTTTGGGTGGTGGTGTGGGATCCTTCCCTTTCATGAGACGGGGACTAGGAGGTGCCTCCACTGTCCCCGTCTCATGTTCCTTGGGGTTCCCCACCCAAGTCCTCCCTTTCTGAGGCGAAGTTGTGCCCACAGTAGGAGTGGCAGCCGACACACCCTTTGGCTCCATCCTGCCAGCAGCTGTTGATATGATGGGAACAGTGGCAGATGGTTTGGCTGAGTTGCAGGGCTGGGTCGTATGCGACCCTGCCCTTACGGGCAGGACTGGAGGTGGAGGGAATAGGTCAAGTTGGGCAAGAAAAAGCTTCTTAGGGACAGTAGGGCGGAATGAGGAAGGAGGGATGGGAGTGGAGTTTGATGGAGTGGTTGTTGGAGGCGTACCTTTGCTGGACTTGGGTGCAGGTGCATCGGCAGTGTGCTGATGTGAGGTGGATGGCTGCTGGAAGTCTGTGTTCATGTGTTTGTGTCTCTTGGGGGGCAGACAGGGTGGGAGAGAACACAAGGGACGCGTGGATGGATGTTGTGAAGGTGTCTGCAAGTGAGGTGTGTGTGCTGCTTGGTGTGGTGATGGTGGTGGTAGCTGTTGATGCTCTGCATGCAGGTGTGAGTGCAGATGTGACAGTGAGGGAGGAGGAGGAGCAGGAGGGGGAGACATAGAAGCAGTGGATGTTGTTGTGTGTGCAACTGTCTGGTGTTTGTATGAGTGCCTGTCGCCTGAAGTGTGCTGCCTGTGCTTGTCTGTACCACTCTTGTGTGATGTTTTGTGTGCATGCTTGTCTGTATGTGTGCATGGGATGGGTTGGGGTTGAGATGACTGAGACTGGGAAGTGGTAGTTGAAGGGGGGACGGTAGGAACAGGGACACTGGCTACCATTAGAGAGGAGGCCAGAGCCTGAAACGATCTCTGTTGGGCCGCCAATCCACCGTGGATGCCCTCCAGGAATGCATTGCTGCATCTGGGATGCCAGCCCCTGGATGACATTCACAATGGTTGACTGCCCTACAGAGATGGATCTCAGGAGGTCAATAGCCTCCTCACTGAGGGCAGCAGGGCTGATTGGAGCAGGGCCTGAGGTGCCTGGGGTGAAGGAGATGCTCACCCCTCAGGGTGAGCTGGCACGGGCAACTCGGTGGGGGGCTACTGGGAGGGCGGTGCTGGTACGGGGGTGGCAGCTGTACCTGTAGCTGGGGTGGTCCTAGAGGTGTCTGCCACCACCAGGGAGCTTCCTTCGGAGGAGGAATCAGAGTCAGTGTTGTCTCCTCCTGCCTCCGCAATGGTGCTCCCCTCGCCCTCTGTCCCACTGGTTCCCTCGGCATCGGTGGACTGTGCCTCCTGGGTCCTGTGGGATGCAGCTCCCTCTGTCGCCGGTGCCTCTGCACCTCCGCCAGATGATGCTAATGCACACATGGACGGGATGACAAAAGAAAGAAGGGAGAGAGAGAGAGAAAGGGAGCACTGGGTCAATTACAGCACCAACACCACAGCTGGCATACACATTACAATCACACACAGAGACCAGGATTGTGCACTATGCACCGCACTAGCATCCAATTGGCTAGGTGCCACAGCAAACTGAGAGCCAACCACCGCCAACTGCACCCCTCTTGGAATCCACTAAGCCCTGTCTGACATGGAATGCAACCTAGCTAGGTTCCCTGATTTTGCAATACACCCATTTCCCTTGAGCTGGATCACGCTGCAATGTCTGACCTGGCATTAAGGGGCACCCACTAAATAAAACCCACCACCAGGATTCCATGCCACCCACTAATAATTGTTGTTACGCTCACTGTACTCACACCCTTGTTGCTGCAGTGATGTCCTCCAGCGCCCATCCAGCTCTGGGTAAGCCACCACCAGTATGTGGGCCATCAGGGGGGTCAGGGTATGATGGGCACCCCGCCCTTGTTGGGAGGCCATCCCCAGCCGGGCCTCCGCAGTCTTCCAGTCCCAGCGTCACAGGTCATCCCACCTTTTTCTACAATGGGTGTTCCGCCTGCTGTAGACCCCCAGGGTCCGCATGTCCTTGGTGATGCCATGCCACAATCCCTTCTTCTGATGGGCACTGACCTGCAGAGGAAATACAGATAGGAGGACACCATTACACATACAGTCCAGCCTGTCACACATATGACCCACAAATCCCATTTCCATCTCCATTGGCACACAAATTACCAGGCGCCCACCATGTACACTACCACCAGACATACCACCCCAACAAATGACACGATGCTTGCACACACATCTCCATGGAACCTTGTCACATGCATCATGCCCAAGGTGCACTCACCTGTTGGTCTGGAGGCCCATACAGCTGTTCATACTGGGGTAGGACCCCATCCACCAAGCGCTCCAATTCCATCGAAGTGAAGGCAGGGGCCCTTTTCACGGTAACATGGGCCATGGCAGGATCCAGACACAGGTCACAGCAGCACATGCAGTGTAGGGGTTGTCCTGTGGAAAGTCAGGAATCAAGTGAGGTTGTTGACTGAAAATGGCAGTCATGTCCGCAGCAGTGTACACCGACACCGCCGTCGGTGATGCCCATTGGCCACTGTACTCCATAGAGCCCCATATTAATCAATGAGGAATAGCACGGCGGTGCAAGACCGCCTTCTGCCATGACACCCAACGCCGGCAGAGTTACCTCACTTCCACCTGTCCCTACATACAGGACAGGCAGTCGCCATTTTATGGTGGTGGACAACATTCAGATAATTTATAACTGCGTCATTGCTCTAAATTGCATATATATTGCCATTCCCATTGTCCCTTTACATTAATGCTTTATGCACACTGAGGTGGTGGTTCCATTGTACTAATTTTGACACCCTACTCACTCTTGGTCCCTTAGCTACCTACCACTGCGGATGAATAGGAGGAGGAGACAAGACCCCATGTACAGACCCCTTGCGAACGTGGCTGCACTGGAGGAGAGGCACATAATACTCACCTATAGACTGGACAGAGCCACTATCACAGAGCTGTGTGCTCAATTGGAGCCTGATCTGATATCAGATATCCATCACCCCACTGGGATGCCCCCTCTTGTGCAAGTTCTATCAGTGCTGCCTTTCCTGGCAACTGGTTCTTTCCAAGTGACAGTGGGCTTGGAAGAAGGTATGTCATAGCCAATGTTCTCAATAGTACTGCAAGGATTTTGTTTGCCTTGCTCAAACACATGTGCAGCTACATTTCTTTCCCCCAGGTGGAAGATTTGGTCACTCTGAAGGCAGGATTCTATGCAATGGGACATATACCCAACATTATTGGGGTGATTGACGAAACACATATTGCACCCCCATACAATGAACAGGTGTTCAGGAATCAAAGAGTTTTCCCTCACTCTGTGTTCAAATGGTGTGCCTGGCTGACCAGTACATCTCCCACGTCACTGCCAAATATCCTGGGTCGGTGCATGACGCCTTCATCCAGAGGAATAGGAGCATCCCAAATGTGATGGCACAACTACAGAGGCACAGAGTGTGGCTAAAAGGTGAGCCTGAGTCCAGGCACAATGTATGTTAGTATATGCCTTCAAGAATTATCCCCATACCAATGTGTAAGGCTAATGTTTGTCTCTCAATATTTGCAGGTGACTCTGACTATCCAAACCTATTGTGGCTCCTGACTCCTCTGAGGAATGTTATAACAGGGGCGGAGAATCGGTATAATGATACAACTGTGTGAACAAGGCGGGTCATCGAACGTACCTTCGACCTTCTGAAGGCCAGGTTCAGATGCCTCGAACTGACACGTAGATCCTTGCGCTACTCACCAGAGAAGGTCTGCCAGATAGAAGCAGCATGCTGCATGTTGCACAACCGGGCCTTCAAAAGAAATGTGCCTTATCTGCAGGAGGAGCAGATTGGTAATGCCCCTGTGGCAGCAGTGGACCCTCAGGACAGTGAGGATGAGGAGGCAGAGGATGAGAATGTGGACAACAGAACATCAGTTATACGTCAATACTTCCAGTGAAGCACAGGTGAGACAGTGTAACTGACCATTCCTCTTACTATTGATGTTTTCAGTGTGGCTGTAGCAGGGTGGCATTCACTTCCTTTGCATCTCTACTTACTGTCACCTTTGCCTTCTCATTTTGCAGATGTTGGTGTTATGACAACTGTGCACTGAGGTGATGATTACAGACAGCTACAGGTCATTAAATGTATGCTATCACAGTGTTCAGATCATTTGCACAAGTTGTGACTGTTTCCATAATAGCACATTTTCTTCACTTAAAACACTATCAATCAAGTTGTGTTCAAGGGTGTTTATTTTAGTACAAATAATAGACGGAATAGTGCATGGGAATGGGATGATGGTAGAGGTAAGTCCAGGGTTTTGTTCCAGCCTGTTTGTGGCACAGGTCCAGTGTCCAAGGGGCCTTAGGAAGGGGAGCAAAGGAAGTTCAGAGTGGACAAGGTGACAGGATGGGACACAAGAGGGACATTCAGGAGGGTCTCATTTCCTGGCAGTGGTCTTGGTCTTAGCAAGTGTCTCTGGCTTCTGTCAGGGTTGCATGGAACGTTTGCGGGGTGGTTCACCTTCTGCAGGGGAGGTGTGCTGGTGGCCTGTGGGTCCTGTGGCAGGGCCTCCTGTCTACTAGCTGCAGCAGATGTTGAGTGCTGGTCAGTAGACAGGCTAGTGGTAGGGGCCCACTGGTGTGCTGTCCATTCCCTCATGATGTTGGCCATGTCAGCCAACACCCCTGCTATGGAGACCATGGTGGTGTTGAGGGCCTGCAAATCTTCCCTGGTCTCCTGATGGTGTACCTCTTGCAGGCGCTTGTTCTCCTCCGTATTGGTAAGGATCTGGCTCATCTTGCCCTGGGTAAGCCCCCAAGACATTAGTGAGTGCCTCCTGGAGAGTCGGTTCCCTTGGCCGGTCCTCCCCGGCACACAGCTGTCCTCTGAGTGTCCCTGGCCCCCTGTGCCTGTGTCCCCTGACTGGTATGCCCACTGCCACTGACACTAGGACCCCAATTGTCTTGGGTGTGAGGTGTGGACTGGGGTCCCTGTACAGGTGGGCACACTGCTAATTGATGTGTCCTAGGGACAGAGGTGTGGGGACATTGGGTGGCTGCTGTGGTGTTGGATACTGAGTGGGGAGGCTCTGTGGTGACTGAGCAGTGGTCCCTGATGGGCCAGGAAGTTCATCCAGATCCTGAAGTCCAGAGTTACTGTCATCACTAAGGACATCTTCTGTTGGGGGACTAGATAGTCGTGGCACCTCTTCGCCTATGGGATTGGCTAAGGGCCCCTTGGGGAATGTAAGTGATGTATTATGTTTCATGTCAGTGACATACTGTACATCTCTAGCTTCCTCTCTATCATTGCTGTTGCCTGACCACCTTTGTTTGTGTATGGTGATGTATTGTGTGATTGTTAGTACTCCATGCGGTGCATGCTTTGGTGATCGGTGTACCTGCAGGGCTGGGAGGGCAGTCCATGCATTGATAGGGCATGCAGGGCTTGGCATTGTGGTTGGTCACATGTGTAGGTGCACTGGGTGGGATGGAGTGGATTGATGGGGGTCAGGGTAAGGGGGTGATATGGCATGCAGGTATGGGGGTGATAAGTAGTAAGTATTGACTTACCAGTGTCTAGTCCTCCAGCTATTCCAGTGAGACCCTCAGGATATAGTTTTGCCAAGACTTGCTCCTCCCACGCTGTGAGCTGTGGGGGAGGAGGTAGGGGGTCCACCGCCAGTCCTCTGGATGGGGAGCTGGTGCCTTGCTGCCACTGAACATACCTTCCCCACAGGTCGTTCCACCTCTTCCTGATGTTGTCCCTTGTTCTTGGATGATATCACATGGCATTCACCCTGTCCACGAACCTCTGCCATAGCTCCATCTTCCTGGCAATTGATATCTGCTGTACCTGTGCTCCAACAGGTGTGGCTCTACCCTGACTATTTCCTCCACCATGACCCTGAACTCCTCATCAGTGAAACGGGGGTGCCTTAGTGGGGACATGGGTGTTGTGTGGTGTGTGTGTGTTGTGCAGAGGGAGTGGAGTTATGTGGTGGGGTGTGGGATGTGGGGTGCGTAACGGATGAGTTGGTGAATGTGGTGTGGGTGTGTAATTGTCTCTGTGATATTCGTTTCTGTCTTGTGGCAATTTTTGGTGTTCGTAAAGAGTTGTTGGTAATGTGGGTGTGTGTAGTATAGTGCTGTGGGTGGCTGTGTGTGGTGTGTGTATCAGTGTCAGATGTGTGTTTATGGTATTGGACAATGTTGTGTTGGTTTGTATTTGGATGGCCACTGAGACCACGCCGGTCTGTTCCCCGAATGGTTTACCACCGTTGAATGTCCGCTTTGGTGATTCGTGTGTCATGTGGTGGGCGTTGTTTTGTTGAAGTAACGGTATGGGTGGGAGTACCGACACTTTAACACTGACCTTTGGTCTGGCGGATATGTGTTTGTGGCAGTATTCTGTCAGTTTGGTGTGTGTGTGTCATAATATGGTGAACAGAAGTTCGCCTCTGCGACAGTATGTTGGCGGCTGTCACCGCGATGGTAAGCAGGATTTACCACCAATGTCATAGTGAGGGCCTGAGTGTTTTATTTCATGTGTGTAAATACTAAGTGTGACTACAGTGGTATTGCATGAGCTTTGCATGTCTCCTAGAAAAGTCTTGGCTGCTCATCCCAGCTACCTCTAGAGAGCCTGGCTTCTAGACACTGGCTATTCTGCAGAAGAATCTGGAAAGACCATGAACATTGACGTTGTCAGTCCCCAGGTGTTGCTCCACCGTAAAGTCCATTCCCTGTAGGAAGATGGACCATATCAAGAGATTAGGATTCTCACCCCTCATTTGCATGAGCCATGTGAGGGGCCTGTGGTCTGACTGAACCCGGTAGTGAGTCCAAAACAGGTATAGTCTCAGACTCTTTAGTGCCCTGACCACAGCAAATGCTTCTCTTTCAATGGCACTGTGTAGGAAAGTACCATCTTGCCTAGCATGTTACCCCCATTTTTACTGTATGTATGTTTGTTTTTGCCTATGTGTCACTGGGATCCTGCTAGCCAGAACCCCAGTGCTCATAAAGTGTGCCCTGTATGTGTTCCCTGTGTGGTGCCTAACTGTATCACTGAGGCTCTGCTAACCAGATCCTCAGTGGTTATGCTCTCTCTGCTTTTAAAATTGTCACTGCAGGCTAGTGACTAATTTGACCAATTCTGATTGGCACACTGGAATACCCTAGTATATCGTACATAGGTACCCAGGGTATTGGGGTTCCAGGAGATCCCTATGGGCTGCAGCATTTCTTTTGCCACCCATAGGGAGCTCAGACAATTCTTACACAGGACCGCCACTGCAGCCTGAGTGAAATAACGTCCATGTTATTTCGCAGCCATTTTACACTGCACTTCAGTAACTTATAAGTCACCTATATGTCTAACCCTCATTAGTGAAGGTTAGGTGCAAAGTTACTTAGTGTGAGGGCACCCTGGCACTAGACAAGGTGAGCCCACATTGTTCAGGGCAATTTCCCCAGACTTTGTGAGTGCGGGGATACCATTACACGCGTGCACTACATATAGGTCAATACCTATATGTAGCGTCACCATGGTAACTCCGAAAATGGCCATGTAACATGTCTAGGATCATGGAATTGTCACCCCAATAACATTCTGATATTGGGGGGACAATTCCATGCATCCCCGGTTCTCCAGCATAGAACCCAGGTACTGCCAAACTAACTTTCCGGGGTTTTCTTTGCAGCTACTGCTGCTGCCAACCCTCAGACAGGTTTCTGCTCCCCTGGGGCCTGGGCAGCCCAGTCCCTGGAAGGCAGAACAAAGGATTTCCTCTGAGAGAGGGTGTTACACCCTCTCCCTTTGGAAATAAGTGTGAGGGGCCTGAGAGGAGTAGCATCTCCTGGCCTCTGGAAATGCTTTGAAGGGTGCAGATGGTGCCCTCCTTGCATAACCCAGTCTACACTGGTTCAGGGATCCACCAGCCCTGCTCTGATGCGAAACTGGACAAAGGAAAGGGGAGTGACCACTCCCCTGACCAGCACCTCCCAGGGTAGGTGCCCAGAGCTCCTCCAGTGTGTCCCAGACCTCTGCCATCTTGGATGCAGAGGTGTGAGGGCACAATGGACAGCTCTGAGTGGCCAGTGGCAGCAGGTGACATCAGAGACCCCTCCTGATAGGTGCTTACCTTTCTCTGTAGCCAATCCTCCTCTGAGGGCTACTTAGGGTCTCTCCTGTGGGTATCTCACCAGATAGAGAATGCAAGAGCTCACCAGAGTTCCTCTGCACTTCCCTCTTTGACTTCTGCCAAGGATCGACCACTGACTGCTCCAGGACGCCTGCAAAACCACAACAAAGTAGCAAGAAGTGGTGCATGCTCTGAGGGCTGTCTGCCTTCACCCTGCACTAGAAGCCAAGAAGAAATCTCCCGTGGGTCGACGGAATCTTTCCCCTCCAACACAGGCACCAAACTTCTGCATCACTGGTCCTCTGAGTACCCGCTCATCCTGACGAGCGTGGTCCCTGGAACACAGCAGCTGGGTCCAAGTGTCCCCGACAGTCCAGTGGCCCTTCTGTCCAAATTTGGTGGATGTAAGTCCTTGCCTCACCACGTCATACAGTAATCCTGTGTACTGCGTGAACTGCAGCTGCTAGGGCTTCTGTGCACTTTTGCAAGGATTCCTTTGTGCACAGCACAGCCCAGGTCCCCAGCACTCCATCCTGCATTGCTCAACTCGCTGAGTTGACCACAGGCTTCTTGGGACCCTGTTTTGTTGTGTTGAGATGACTGCTGTGCTCAGATTTTTTTAATGCCCGTTCAAGTGCTTCTGTGGGTGCTTCCTGCTTCTGAGTGGGCTATCTCTGTTGCTGAGCGCCCCCTCTGTGTTCTCCTCCAAGGGGCAACCTCCTGGTCCTTCCTGGGCCCTGACAGCACCCATTATCTTCAACCGTGACTTTTGCAGCTAGCAAAGCTTGTTTGCAGTCTTTCTGCGTGGAATCAACTCTGTATCCTCCAGCACGCCGTGGGACATCTTCTGACCAAAGAAGAAGTTCCTGGCACCTTCCGTTGTTGCAGAATCTTCAGCTTCTTCCACCCAGATACAGCCCTTTGGTACCTGCATCCAGGTTTTAGTGGTATCCTGTCCCCCCTGGACACTTGTGTGACTCTTGGACTTAGTCCCCTTCCTTTGCAGGTCCCCAGGTCCAGGAATCCATCTTCAGTGCTTTGCAGTCAGTTGTTGTCTTTGCAAAATCCGCTATCTCGACTTTACTGTCTTTCTGGGGTAGTAGGATAACTTTAATCCTACTTTTCAGGGTCTTGGGGTGGGGTATCTTGGACACCCTTAGTGTTTTCTTACACTCCCAGTGACCCTCTACACTAGGACTGGGGTCCATTTGTGGTTCACATTCCACTTTTGGAGTATATGGTTTTTGTTGCCCCTAGGCCTATTGTCTCCTATTGCATTCCATTGTGTTCTACAGTGTTTGCACTACTTTTCTAACTGTTTACATACCTGATTTTGGTTTGTTTGTATATTTGATGTATATTACTTACCTCCTAAGGGAGTATATCCTCTGAGATACCTTGGCATATTGTCACTAAAACAAAGTACCTTTATTTTTCAGCAACTCTTAGTATTGTGTTTTGTTGTGATATAAGTGATATAGTAGGAGCTTTGCATGTCTCCTAGTTCATCCTAAGCTGCTTTGCTATAGCTACCTCTATCAGTCTAAGCTTCTAATCTACTAATAAGGGATAACTGGACCTGGCACAAGGTGTAAGTACCACTAGGTACCCACTATAAGCCAGGCCAGCCTCCTACACACTCCACATATGTTCCTGTGGAAGTAACCTTCTGAAAATGAAGCCCACTGGTTGGTCTAGGCCCTCCTCATTCAGCTGTGCGAACACTGCCCCTATGCCATGTTCTGAAGCATCCATCTGCACTACGAATTCCTTGGAGGAATCAGGAGTCCTGAGCACAGGTGCTGTGGACATAGTTTCCTTGAGGCAATCAAGGCTTTCTGGGAAGCCTCTGTACAGTTCACCAATCTGGCTGCTTCTTAGAAGTCAGCTCAGTTAAAGGGGCAACAATGCTGCCATATCCCTCCATTAATCTTCTGTAGTAGCCAGTGAAGCCTAGGCGAGCTCTCACTTCAGTTTGGGTTTTACGTGCTTGCCAAGCCATGATTGTTTCAATCTTGGCCTGGAGGGGCTGCACCTTGCCACCACCTACCAGGTATCCCAAATACAACACAGAACCATCCTCAATCTGACACTTACTAGCCTTGATTGTCAGCCCAGCCCATTGGTGGGCCTGCAACTCCTCTTGAAGGTGATACATGTGATTCCTCCCAGCTGGCACAGTAGACAGCAATGTTGTCTAAGTAGGCGACACAGAACACCTCTTTACGAATCAGGACCCTGTTAACCAACTGTTGGAGCCAGTCAGGGCATTTATCAAGCCAAAGGGCATCATCCGGAACTGGTAATGGCCCTTAGGGCTTGAGAATGCTGACCTCTCTTTTGCCTTCCCACTCAAAGTGATCTGCCAGTACCCTGATGTCAAATCAAAGGTACTGAGGAATTTGGTAGTGCCTAGCCTGTCAATGAGCTCATCAGCTCTGGGGATGGGGTGTGTGTCAGTCTTGGTGACAGAACTGAGGCCTCGGTAGTCCATTCAGAACCGAAGTTCTGGTTTGGTGCCAGGGGGAGGGCAGCCTTTAGTACCAATACCACTGGGCTGGACCAGGAACTGCCAGAGGTTTCAATCACCCCTAAAGCTACCACCTTGGCAACTTCCTCCTGGATGCTGGTTCTCATCCTGTCTGACAACCTGTAAATGTTGCTCTTTACAGAAGGACTGTCTCCAATGTCAATGTCATGGACACACAGATGTGTGAGTCCAGGGGTGAGGGAGAACAGGGAAGAAAACTGCTCCAATAACTGGTAACAGTCATCTTGTTGCTCTAGGGTCAAAGAGTCAGAGAGTTTGACACGCTCCACTGACCCATCATTCTCCTGTGCAGAGAGGAGATCAGGGAGAGGATCACTCTCCTTCTCCACACTCTCATCTGTCGCAAGGAGCATGCTCACTTCAGACTTCTCAAAGTGAGGCTGGAGTCGGTTCACATGGAGTAGCCTTAGGGGGTTTCTAGGGACCTGGGGGTCCAACTAAGTAAGTGGCTTCCCCCTTATGCTCCTTTATTTTGTATGGGCCAGACCAGCAGTCCTGGAGAGCTCTGGGCTCTACTGTCTCCATGACCCACACTTTGTCGCTAGGTTGAAACTGCAGCAGAGTGGCCTTCTGCTCATACCAGTGTTTCATTACCTCTTGACTGGCCTCAAGGTTGCTCTTGGCCTTATTCCAGAAGTGATCCATCTGGTTACGGACAGACAACATGTAGCTGGCCACATCCTGAGAGGGGTTCCTTGAAGCTTTCTCCCACCCCTCCTTGATAATGCTTAGAGGTTCTAAACTGAATGGCCATAGAGGAGTTCAAAGGGGCTGAATCCTACTCCTTTCTTGGGTACCTCCCTGTATGCAAAGAGAAGGCATGGCAAGAGGACATCCCACTTATGTCCAATTGCCTCAGGTAGGCCTGCAATCATGTCCTTCAAGGTCTTGTTGAATATCTCAACTAGGCCTTTGGATTGAGGGTGAAAGGGTGTAGTGACTTGTAAGTTGCACCGCAGGCATCCCACATGGACTTCATGTATGCAGACATGAAGTTAGTGCCTCTGTCAGACAATATTTCTTTGGGTAACCCCATGTGGGTAAAGATCCCCATCAAAGTTCTGGTCACCAAAGGTGTTGTCACAGTCCTCAGAGGGATTGCCTCTGGGTAGGGGGGTGAAGCATGGTCCAACCAAAAACCAGGATGAACCTGTTGCCTAGGGCTGTCCTAGGGTCCAGTGGACCAGTGACGTTGATGCCTACCCTTTCAAAGCTGGTGCCCACAATGGAAAGTGGGATCAGGGAAGCCCTGACTTTCCACTGGCCTAGCAGAGGGGACAGAACCTGCAGAATGTATCTGAGGCAGTCTTCATTCGGTGCCAAGAGAAGTGGGCGAAAAGCCTGGAAAAGGTCTTGTCTTGCCTTAAATGTCCTGTCAGAGGTATGTCATAAGCAAAACCCCGAAGGAAGGGGGACCACCAGTTCACATGCTGCTCCAATACCCAGTGCCATATGCTCACTATATAGGAGAACATTCTTCCAGTAAATCAGGTGATCCTCAGAGGCTTCACCTGCTGCATGGGCTGAGGCCTGTCGCCTCATGCCCTAAAGAGTTGGACACTCTTTATGCACCTTGCGGAATTCCTCCCTGGTGGGTCGACCCTCACCTTTTCAGCCAGCAAGCTCAGGTAGGTCACCTAGGGCGGCAATGTCTCCCTGGTTAGCTCAGCTCAGGGGCCTCCTCCTCAGGGGCCCCATCAACCTCCACTGGGGGAACTTCTGGGACCGTTGTCCCATGCCCCTCGCCCTTCTCCTTGGCAGCTGTCTGGGCCATTCTTCCAGGCTCCAGACGCCCTTGACTCCCCATCTGGGCTGCCATGGACCATGTGGTCATATAGACCCACTCAGGCAATCCCGCCATCTCCAAGTAAGACCTGAGCTCTACCTCCCTCAAGGTAGTGTGCTCTAGGTCACTGCATAGCAGACAATCTAAAGGCATAGCAGGACTCACAGCTACTTTCAGAGTACCACAGACCCCCTCCACATCAAAGGGAACCAGAGCCACCAGTAGATGACTCTTATGATTGTCAGCAACTATGACTTAGTGGAATGTGTTTGGTAGGACCTGCTCTGCTAACACCAGCTGATACTTCACAGTTGTCATGCTGGCTCTTGTGTCACACAGAACATCCACATGCTGCCCATTAATGGTGACCCACTGCCTATACTTAGAAGTATTGGCAGAGTGTGGGCTTTGGCACCATATCTGCCCCCTCTTTTTTCCAGTGGGAGCCCTGACCACCTTTGTGGGTGTCATCCCACCAGATCCCCTTTTGGACACTCTGGTGCTAGCCCTGAGGTCCGCCTCCTCAGCAAGCTTCCTAGGATCAGTCAGCTTACTGCCAATAAGGTACTGACGCAACTCTGTAAAACAAATACTGGGCATGTGCTCTCTCAGGATTAAATTGTACATCCCAAAATAATCACTGACTTTGTTGCTCTGCACCCAGCCATTCAGTACCTTACTTAAGAAATCATCATCATCATCATCAAAATTCTTTACTCAATTGTATCTCACAATCATAAAAGCAGGTAATACATACAAATAGCACCAATCAACAACCACATAAATTATTTAAATAAATACAAAAATATAAATCAAAACATACAACAATTAATACCATATAATAAAATTCACTGCAATAAGCTAAGTCCAGATATTCTTCTGAGAGACAATATAAAATCATTAAGACAGTATATTTTAAAAACAGGAATTATTACCCTGATTAAAAGAAATATAAAGGTTAAAAACCTCCATGATTTGCCGAATGATGTGATCTGGCCTTAATTACTGCACATAAATATAGAGCTAATCCATTACAAATCATGATTGATGGAAGGGACAGCAAATAAATAAAAGCTGGGCGACATTGTTTAAAATACATGGAACTTAAAAGTGGAATCACAAACACTTTCCTTAAATCAGAATAAAATTTGCAAAAAAAACTATATGCATTGTACTTTGGTCAGAGACTGAATCACAAGGGCATTTTTCCAGAACTGGTGACCAGTCGTTGGTAAGCGGAAAACTGACGAGACAATGAAAAGTCTCTAGTCTTAGGCGTGTAAGAACATATAGATGCCTCGAGTTCAACACATATTTTAGATATGGTTCTATGCCATCTACTGGCTGCAACAAGAGATTCTTCCTTACACTCGATTTCTTTGATTCAATGGCCCACCTCGAGTCAGCCAGGTAGGTAAGACAGATGTTTTTCAAATCTTTCCTAGAGAATGTTTCCATTTTATCTGGAGTAAAGTATAGCTCAGGGTGGCCCAGGTCCGTAAGAAAGTTCTTTATGTAGTTCAACCATGGGATTTGCGACGAATGGGTTAATAATTGAGCGTCTTCTATGATAGCCCTATTCAGCCTAGCAGAATCAGAGGTCCATACTTTGTGCCAAAGTAAGATTGGTTGCATGCTTATTACATCTGTGATGTATGTTGCCCCCATTTCCGTAGGACACACCAGGGTTGAAGTAGATTTTGGCACACTTAAGATGGACTTTAGAAAATCATTTTCGGCTAGCTATAGGGCATTACATTTTCTATATCCCCAGAGGCCTGCCCCATACAATGCAACAGAAACACATTTTGCTTTATAGATTGCCATCATGTCTTTAGGGGTGGCCCTACCAACCTTTTTGGATTTTTTTTCATGAATAGTAATTTCCTAAACTTTATGGCTTGCAACCAAGTACCTTTAATATCGAACATAATGCCTAGATATGAAAAGGGTTCTGTGTCATCTAGTTTGACACCTTTTAAAATGACTTTTTTTTTTTTTCAGGTTTTGTGCCACAGGTCATTAAAAAGGTTTTAGAGTGATTAATTCTAAGACCTAAGTCTTCCATGTAATTATCAAAGGTTGTTAGCAGTCGCTGCAGAGCTACTGGGGTGCGTGCCATCAGAACAGCATCGTCCGGATACATGAGAGCTTACTTAAGAAATCAATTAAATCTACACAGGATTGGTTGGGGATCTTGTTACTGTACCTGAATCTTTGGCAATACTTCTCAAGGGTCAGTCTAAGGCCCTCATTTCGAACACAGCGGGAATTCCCGCCGTGTTCAGGCTGGTGGTCTTTCCTTCGACCGCCAGCCTCCTGGAAAACCCGCCGGCCGTATAATGATCTCCCCGACAGGCCGGCGGGCGGAGACAGTGTATCCGCCTGCCGGCCTGGCGGTGAACACAGCCGCAACATTGAGGGGGGCTCCATGAGGAGCTGCCACCAATGGTGTTGTGCGGCAGGTGCAGCAGCACCCGTCGCGCATGTCACTGCCTGTCAATCGGGCACTGACATGCGCGACGGGTGCCTGCACGGGGGCCCATGCACTGCCCATGGGATATCCCACCAGGAAAAGGCTGCCGGTATTTGAAACATTATCCGCAGGGTAGCGCAGCTGCCCTGGCAGATGGCGATGGATGACGGCTGCCGCTGGCAGCCGTCACCCGGCTGGTGGCTTTAGCTGCCACTGCCAGCATGGCGGGCCAAACTGCCATGTTCGAAATGACCGCCTAAATTTGGCACCCAAATGGCTTTCATGGGAGTGTACTTGGTCTGGTCCCTAACTTCTAATGTCAGAACTGTGTCCCTCCCAAGTGTTGGCACATGCTTCCACAGGCCTGCCCCCAGTGCTCTTCAGGAACCCCTTGTGCCTTCAGTGCAACTTCAGAACCAGAAAAACACTTATCAATGTCATCTCCTACCACATAACTGGGCACCAAATCCTTGGGTATACAAACCTTCTTGTATCCATCAGTTACTGTACATATACTGCAGCAATCAATGCTCTCCTTACCTCTGCCTCAGGCTGTGACTAGAGACGCTGCTCCCTGGTCTCACAGGTAGGTCAAATTCAGGGCTGTCATCCGCAACTGCTGTTGGGTGCTCCTTGGAAGAGCCCTTCTCAGGCTCCCCTAGCTCATCATTCTCCTGGGTGCGGGACTCTACCCAGACCCACAGTGCCTTTTGAAACTTTCCCTTCTTGGTAGCTCCATGGGTAGGTACCCCCATCTCTTTGCAAAAGCCCTTTATCTGGTTAACTTTGTAATCCTCCAGTATAGCCAAGTCAAACTCCCCATATCCACTTGTGGACCCAGCCAGACACATAGGCCCTCATTCTGACCTTGGCGGGCGGCGGAGGCCGCCCGCCAAAGTCCCGCCGTCAGGTTACCGTTCCGCGGTCGAAAGACCGCGGCGGTAATTCTGACTTTCCCGCTGGGCTGGCGGGCGGTCGCCTTCAGACCGCCAGCCAGCCCAGCGGGAAAGAGGCTTCCACGATGAAGCCGGCTCGGAATCGAGCCGGCGGAGTGGAAGCTGTGCGACGGGTGCAGTTGCACCCGTCGCGTATTTCACTGTCTGCGCAGCAGACAGTGAAATACATTTAGGGGCCCTCTTACGGGGGCCCCTGCAATGCCCATGCCAGTGGCATGGGCACTGCAGGGGCCCCCAGGGGCCCCGCGACCCCCCCCTACCGCCATCCGGATCTCGGCGGTCCGACCGCCGGGATCTGGATGGCGGTAGGGGGGGTCAGAATCCCCGCGGCGGTGCAGCAAGCTGCGCCGCCGCGGAGGATTCAATGGGGCCGCGGTACACTGGCGGGACCCCGCCAGTGGTGCCGGTCCGACCGCGGCTTTACCGCCGCGGTCGGAATCCCCATTGAAGCACCGCCGGCTTGTCGGCGGTGCTCCCGCGGTCCTCCGCCCTGGCGGTCAAAGACCGCCAGGGTCAGAATGAGGGCCATAATGTATAGGGTGGATTAAAAATTAAGAGAAGGGGAAATTGCAAAAAAAAAAAAAAAATGTTCTTTAAATGTGGTTAGGTAGTTGTATGGCACTGCACAAACACAAGTCCTGTTCTCATCCGCTGTTCACCAATGTTAGAAATTGGGTCTCTAGTTGACAGAGGTATACACCCTTGTCCAAGCAGGGACCAAAGTCCTAATCAGAGTAAGCCACAGCACAATCCAAATTATCCTGTGCTCACCATCTGGTAGCTTGGCACAGAGCAGAGAGGGTTAATTTAGAAGGCAATGTGTAAAGTGTTTGTGCAATACCTCATACAGTAACACAATGAAAACACCACATAAAGTACTCCACCCCAGTTTAGAAAAATAGATAATATTTAGCTGAATACAATAAGATCGAAACAACAAAAATCCAATATGCACAAATCATTTTTTTAAGGTTTGAAAGAGTCTCAAGCCTTAAGAATCAGTGGTTGTATCTTTTTAACATACAGTACCGGGGATGAATCAAAAATAACGATGCACGGGGGCTGCAGAGCAGGAGATGCATTGAAAAATAAGGCACTGCATCGGATTTTCGGGTGCAGCACAGTCGATACGTCATTTCTTTCCATGTTGCATGGTGATGCATTGATTTCCAGGAGCGCAGTTTTGGTTCCTCACTGCAATACGAGGATAGTTTGATTCCCATGGATGATGTGTTGAAAATCCTTGACGTGCTGGTAAGAAGGAGTAGGTGCTGTGGTAATCCGGTAGGCAATGCAGTGATTTTTCAGCTGTGAGGCAGGCGCTGTGTCAATTCCTCCAGGCGCTGTGTCAATTTTCCAATGCATGGGGATTGTCTTCTCTTTGGTGAAGTCTTTGTGGCCCTGGGACTTCAGAACAGGAGGCAGGCTCAATCCAAGCTGTTGGAGAGCACTTATACTGAAGGCAGAGTCCTTCCAGCAGAGTTAGGGGCCAGTAGGGCAGCAGGACAACACGCAGAACAGCAGCCCTTCCAGCAGAGCAGTCCAGATGAGTCCTTTGGGTAGCCAGGCAGTCCCCTACAGAGTCCAGTTGTAGATCCAGAAGTGTCTTATTTTGGAGGGCCACAGACCCAGTATATATTCCCAAAGTGCCTTTTAAGTGTGGGATACTTCAAAGAGTGGTTTTGAAGTGCACATGTCCCCTTTCAACCCAGTCCCGTCTGTCAGGATTCCTGTGGGGGGTTATCAGTACTTAGTGTGAGAACAGGTTACTGGCCTTTGAAGTGTAAGAGAGAGCCCCTCCATCCTTCCTGCCCAGGGAGACCCATTCAGTATGCAGATGAACGCAGATGTGACTGAGTGTCTTATATTTATGTCTGTCTGTTTGGAAGGCACAAGGGAGCTATCAACCAGCACAGACCAGATGTGGATTGGAGACAGTCTGTAAGGCACAGATGGCAGTAAGTGCAGATACATGACCACTTTCTAAAAGTGTCATTTCTAAAATAGTACTATTAAATCCACTTCGCCAGTAAGCAGGATTTTCTATTACCACTCTGGCTATACTGAACATGACATGGCAGTATATATTACCAAACATGCCTTTGAAGTGGAGGAGACTTCAAAAAGTGGTTTTGAAGTGCACCAATTCCTCTTTCAGCCAGTCCTGTCTGCCAGGAGATCTGTGGGGGGTTATCAGTTCTTTGTGCGGGGTCAAGCCACTACCCTTTGAAATGTAAGCGAGCACCCCTCCACCCTTCCTACCCAGTAAGACCCATAAGTATGCAGATGAATGCATATGCAGCTGAGTGTCCTGTGTTTTTGGCTGTCTGGGTGGAATGCACAAGAGGGGCTGTCAAACAGCACAGACCAGACATGGATTGGAGACAGGCTGTAGGCTCAGAGAGCAGTAAGTGCATATAAATGCCCACTTTCTAAATGTGTCATTTCTAAAATACTAATATCAAATTTAATTTCACCAGTAAGCAGGATTTTCTAATACCATTCTGGCCATAGAAACATGACATGGCTACTCCTTTCAGATCAGAATCTACCACTTAAACGTATATAAGGGCGGTTCTTGTGCTGGCCTATGAGAGTAGCAGGCCTGGCATTTGTGAGTTTTTCACTACCAGGACATTTAAAACATAAATATATGTCCTGCCTTTTATCTACATAACACCCTGCTCTATGGGTTACTTACGACCTACCTTAGGGCTGACTTATATTTAGAAAAAGGGGAGTGTAAAGCTTGGCAAATAGTTTAAGTGCCAAGTCAAAGTGGCAATGAAACTGCACACGCAGGACTTACAATGGCAGGCCTGAGACACAGTTAAGAGGCTGCTTATGTGGTCGCACAATCAGTGCTGCAGGCCCACTGGTAGCATTTAATTTACAGGCACTGGGCACCTCTAGTGTACTTTACTAGGGACTAAAAGGTAAATTAAATATGCCAATTGAGTAGGAGCCAATGTTACCATGGTTAGGGGAGAGGTCACATGCACTTTAGCACTGGTCAGCAATGGTAAAGTGTGCTGAGTCCTAAAACCAGCACAAACAGGGTCAGAAAAATGGAGGGGAGCAGACAGAAAGTTGGGGGATGACCACTCTAAGGCTGTCAGGTTTAACACTTACAATAGCCACAAGTACACTACCTACCCAAAATTAAAGACCATTTTGATTTCCTTTTCGTCTGCAATTTTCCCTGCTTTGCATTGTCAATACATCCAATACATGATGTCTCTGGCTGGTTCTACAAGTGGAGCTATGGAGTTTGAGCTGGCTGAACTGGAGGAGTACACAGTTAACCAGTTGAAAAGCTTTTGCAGAGGGATGGAAGTACGTGCCCAAGGAGCCATCAAGAAGGTGGAGTTTCAAATGGCGCTGAGGGTCTGGGCAGAGTCTCACTACCAAGAGAATGATGAGGTGGGGGAGCATGTGAATGGCTCGTCAGAGGAGTTACCTGCAGCAGTTGAGGGCAACACCCCTGGACTTGTGCTACCTGTGAGGGCAAGAAGCAGTGTGTCTTGTTATAGCCTGACCCCAGAGGAAAGGAGAGAGGAGAGAGAATCCCAGCTGAAGTAGGCAAAATGAAAAATGAAGGCAAAGGAGAGGAAGGCTGAAAGAGGCTTAGCAGAAAAGAAACTACTTGTGGCTCATGAATAGGCCTTGGCGAATTCTGCAGAGTCACAGTGCACGTAACTCCACAAAATGTAAAAAAATATCTGCTGTGCTACATGGAGATGCGCGGGTGGGCGGAGTTCCCTGTCACGCTCATTTACATTGCCTTTTACGTCAAACGAAATACGCAGTACATTCTCACATTCAAAATCGCTCGCAAAGGGCACCTCAAGGTTCACATGGGCGCGGCTATCTTGTTTTTCACTCCATTTATGGTGCTGGGCCTGTTATTTTTGTCCCTTAGTAATCTTTTCAATCTTCCATCCTCCTTATTAATCTACCTCCTATTTTAATTTATTGTATTATTGTGTCTTTTTGTGTCTGTGTATTTTTATCTATTTTTATTTTCTTGTGCTTTTTATGATTTTTTTACTTTTGTTTATTTTTCCCTTTATTTCCTTAGTTATTTCTTGCTTCCTTTTTCCTCCTCCCATTTCTTTTCTTCACTCCACGACCCAACACCATGGCAGAGCAGGGCAGCGTCGGTGAACAAGTGAGCGGTAGCGCGAGCACCCCCTGGACAGCCAGCAGCCTCTGTATACCTTGTGGACGGCACGGCCACTAAGGGGTGCAGCCACGGCCCATCTTTTGTTTTCTATGTGCAGCACCACCTCCCCTTCATGCTGGCAGCAGGCCTGGCAGTGGTTACTACCTGCGGGAGCATCTGCTGCATAGTGCTAGGGTGCTTAGGTGTGTTTGGGGCACCATCTTGGTCCAGTACACCATCCAGCAGCTGGTGCATCACTGGGCAGATATCATCATCCTCGAATAGCACCTGATTGACCTGCTAGGTGTGGAGATTCTGGGGCTGAGTGAGTATTACCTATATTATTGTGTTTGTGTTCCACAATGCTAACTATTTTTTTCTGAATAGCATGCTGCTGACACTCAGAGGTAAGTGCCATTTAGTTTACGTTAATAGTATTATTTATTATGTGATCCAGTTAGAGCTATGCAGGTGCTCGGTGCTACATCATCGTACTCATAGGCAATCACTTTGGCTGATTATTTAAGAAATCATTACAATGCAGACTCCTCTGTCCTCCTGTCACCATGGTGAATTAGTAGTATCAGTGAATTGGCATTTTCTGTGACTTTCTTTCTTTAGCTCAAACAGTCCCAAGCAATTTCACAGTGATATGTAGTACTAAGATGCATGTATGCATTGCAAAAAAGGGAGACTGAGTTGGTCCATCGAAGGGGTTTGAGAAATGAGAATAGAATCAGAGATCATTTATTGCAATGCATTAGTTCCAAATGTAGTTTTTGTTAAGGAAATTTGGAATATGGATTTTAGGAGTATAGCCAACTCAACCATAGTGGATCATACTAGTACCATAGGCGGTCTGATTAAAGTACAATGTTACTGCATTTGCCTGTTATATAATAATTATGTGAAGATTAACT
This sequence comes from Pleurodeles waltl, assembly GCF_031143425.1. Taxonomy (NCBI): domain Eukaryota; kingdom Metazoa; phylum Chordata; class Amphibia; order Caudata; family Salamandridae; genus Pleurodeles; species Pleurodeles waltl. The sequence continues at coordinate 676,243,942 of NC_090448.1, forward strand.
ACCACTAAAAATGTTAAGCCTTCTTTATTCCTTACATCAGCACTCAAGGGCAAGAAGAGTGGCACCACAGAGTCAGGTCTAGCAGGAGCTGCTGAGGCGCCAACCACCAGCACTAATGCTGAGAGCTCTGCTCATACCAGTAAGTACTATTATTTAATATTTAATATTAATATTATTATTATTTCCCTAACATTTACCTATGTCCACTATCCTACTTTTAATTTTGTCTTGTTTACTTTTCTATACTGTCTCCTTTTTTTCTAACTCCCCTATCCAATTTTTGTTTAATTCCTTTTATCCCTCCATTATCCTTTTTCCTGTATTTCATTGACGATTTTCATTCCACCCTTTCATAGTGCTTCAATGATTCAGAGTCATCATCATAGGCTATAGCTCTGCCCCAACATTAAGCAAAATATTTGGTTGGCTTGGCTAACTGGCTTTTCTAACATTGTGAGCCAACAAAATGCCCAAAGTGATATTTTTAATATAATATACTGCAGTGCTAACCAAACTGTAACGATGTGTTGCGCTTGCATTTTAGTAAGAAAGTTAAGGGGAGGTGTACCTGACATCTAAAAACTGTATAATGTTTTTTTTCTAGCCACACCAACCACCACTGGAGCTGGCTCAAGTTCCATTGCAAGAGCAGATGGAGACGGGCGGTAAGTTACTTTGCTTACTTATTGACAATTACTATTACTAGCTACAAGGGTGTTGCCGTGATCGTGATCGTGAACCCCCCGCATTACAGTTACAGCGGTGTTTGAGTTACTTATGGCCTCTTCTGTCCATAAAAGCACACATAATGTATGCTAAAGATGATGGCTTGATGGAAACTGGAAAAGACTGAAGATTAAAAGAAAAGATGGGTAAAATGAGTGAAAGGAAAGGATTCATGGGTGGGGATGCATGGGTAAGCATTGGGTACATGGATGAATGATTGAAAGAAAGGGTGGATAGTGGATACTGAATTAATGGATAATAGATTGTGAATTTTGCTGAAAGACTGCATGAGAGAAAGCAGAGCTTAAATCATGGTGGCTATGGGTGAATATAAAAGGAAGAATGAAAGGATGATTGAATAAGGGCTTGGATGAAAAAACAAGGGAGCTCTTCTGGCGAGGGGTGCGCTGTTCACCTACTTTGCTTACTTTGTGCTTTATGGATACCAAAGCTATAGTTCAGACTGGGGGGTATTTTAATTTCAGTTCTAATCCCCTTTATTTGTTAAACAAGACAGATATGTATCCCACCCACTATCATCATTCATCAACCCCCTTCCTGCCCATGGATTTTTTTGCCACCCATGACCGAAGAAGTGCAGTATAGTTCAATTTGTGCCTGCAGTGTTGGCTGTGCAAAGTGCATCTGTTTCAGTTAATGCAGCATTTACAAAGTTTTCAATGCATTACAAACCGAACACACAAAGTGTGTGGTTTTCCCTTCAAACACTCAGTCACCTCTTAGTACTTAACTCCTTTATTCTTTCCTAAGGTCTTCTGCCCCAGCCTACCAAACAAATGGCAAATCCATTCTTATCATGTGCCACATTTTTATGGCTATGTGAAGTGTTTCTAAAATAAACTTCATCGTTTCCCATAACATATTTATCTTCTGCCCGTTCAGAATTTTCATTTTAGACTTTTGTCAATACAGTGGCTGAATAACCTAAAGCTTAGGCACATGATGAATCAATGATCAGTGACACCCCTCTATTCTAGCTCTGTAGACAATTCTAATCCCTTTGACTTACTCTCCTGTAGAGTAAGTCAAGTTTTCTTTCCTTGCTGCCCAGCAAATTAATTTGTTGAAAATAATTTGTGGTGGTGAGCGAGGCCAGTGAGCAAAGTGGGACTAGTAAGTGCTCGATTTGATTTCAAGTTTGGCATAAGGGATACTCTGTGATGAAAGTGCCAAATACAATCTATATAGCCCACTCCTTTGCCTGTAGTGCAGTGCATCATTTTACCCATGCTTACTAACGGAGGACTGGATAAATATATACACATTTTATACATGATAAGTGTGACGTGTCTTATTTATTCATCTGCCTCTTTGGAGTCAGGGTAGAAACTAACTGAAAGGCATTTGGGGAAGAGCAGGCTGATTGGAATTAACAATAGATAATTGTCAACTACAGCTGCCCTAGCTGCAGACAATAGCAAAGTACTCAAAGCACTGTTAGCACTCCTCCATTAATTTGGCACAACTTGTACTCCATAGTGCAGAATGCTTTACTCATAAATGAAAGGTAATTCATTTTAATTTTTATACTAAAAGTGTCTATTCAGTTACTAGAAAAGCCTTTAAAAGAAAAAAATGAAATCACTGTTCTTTAATCTGGTGTTATTTTGCCTTAATTATTTTTAGTAGACAATGATTTTTAAGTGAGACGTGTGGGTAAACAAATGAAATTGGCCTGTGACTCTCCTAATCATAATCACATCAAATTCCAATTTACCTAGGGGACAGCAATGTAGTGCTACTGTGCTACCCACTACATACTTTTGAAGAAGTGTTTGTTCAGAGCATTGCTTACAATTTTTATTTTTTATTTTTGTTTTTCTCGATACAGCTACTCCAGCTGGATGACGCCAAACCAGGCAGGAGATTCGCCCTTTCTACAGTGGCAGAGGCTGGAGAACATCTAGGCCAAATACTGGTGGCCCTGGAGGAGGAAGAGGGTGAAATAGCGGACCCAGGACCCAGCTCAGCAGAATGCCAGTCCCAGCCTTCAGCTTCTTGGCTACTATGTCACTGGTGCAGCCGTCACCCGTCAGGGTCCCTGACTGTACCTGCTGCCGAACCTTCCTGCTCTGACAGGGCACTCCTCCACCGTATCCTGCAGCCGCTAGGTGGGATGGAGAGCCGGCTCACCTGGATAACGCAGAGCCTGGACCAGTTCCGGACCTATATAGAAAGTGTTCTCTTCTGAGCCCCTTTTTAATTGTTTGTATTGGAGGGAGGAACTTGTTGTGGATGGAGAGGGTGGTGAGGGAGTTGGGGCAGACTTTTCACATTGGACTTTTCATTGGCCTTTTTGGGGACAGGGCTGTTTGGGGAGAGGGGTGTACCTCTTATGGGTGAAAAGGGTGGGTTTTTGTATTTGTTAAAATAAATAGGGGATAAAGTATTTTACTTGATTTATGCCTCAAATGTTTTTTGGTGTTTTAGTTTGCATTGCTGTCTTTTAGTGTTTTTTGTGTTTTTTAAAACTGTTAAAAAGGTGTACGTCATTTACTTATACCCTTGCCCTCTGCAACTATTTTGACCCCTAGGGGATGATTGCCATTGCCTATTTGCCTACAAAAACCTAGTACATACAGGCAACATCTTCTTCAGTAGGAGTTAATTTATAACTAAACAAGTTCACTTCAGTCCATAGTTCTTCTCTTACCCAAATAGATGAAGTGAGGGAGTCGTATACACAAGGAGTATGGGGTGTGGTGAGGAGACCAGTGGCAAAGAAGATGCCCTTAGTCCAAGAATCCCAGATTTTGAGACTTGAAGAGGAAAGGAAAGTTTCCTTTACAGACTAGATGGTCTCACACACATTATAGTGTCTTGCTTCATCATATGACTACCTAGCCCCATCCAGGTAGGACAGTGCCACCTGGACGGACTCAACCTCCAAGTTAAAAGAACTAGGGGGGAGTGCTGAAATTAGAATTTTCTGGATAAACAAGGGATCCAGTTGTGCTAGGGAAGATATAGAAATACCTAATCAGTCACCTGTGTTGTAGTGCTACACCTTTAATCATGGTGACTGCTGGTATGGATAAAAGAAGTAGTGGGACACCTACTGAGGATAATGACTCGAAGGGTAACCTAATTGCTGATGTATGGCCAACATGTTTCTTCCCACTGCGGATAGCCAAAGAAGGTCTGGGGGCGTTTGTCAGGGCCTAGGATCCCTAAATATCTATATTAAATATTGAAGAAAGAGGGGATTACCTACTACAGAGGTGCTCTAGTAAGGAAACAAAAGGAGGCCTACCTGTGGACAGCTTGACCACGGCAGTCCTGTTCCTGGTAGGCTATTTGCCCCTGGTCTAAGGGAGTGGGGAGTCCCCTTATAGTCACACATACTCCAAAGGGAGACGCCCGCCTTGAACACCTAATCCGATCCCCTCCCCAACCGCTTGAAGCGAGGGAGTCATCTTACTGCTGGGCTTTTTCCAAGGTGGCATGTTAAGGGAGTGGTAGTAGTAGTAGTAGCAAGCTAGATTAAAAACAGGAGAGGCACAAGGTGCCACTCCCACTTACACAAACTTCAACTGCAGGATTAATCAAAGGGAAAGGGTTTTCCATCACTGTCAACTAGATTGAAAGAAAACAGAGAGTTAGTGGGTCATATTATATCATACCTTTAGGAAGACTGAGATCAGTCTGCCAAAATGACAGTATTTGGCACACAACAAAGAAGGCCTGATATGATAATAAAAACTAGCAATATCAACAACTTCTAAGCAATGGTGGGCAGCTAGTATTTAAAAACTAAACTTAGGAAATTAAATCATGGAGTCAGGAGAAGTGGGCTCAGAGTCAAGAGAGTGTTTGGACAAGATTAAGCATTTGCACAACACACATGACAAGGCATGAATGATGATGTTGATGGGGCCAGTGTGGAATATTGCCAGGCAATAGAAGGTCCTGTAGCAAGTTGGTGTAGCTTTCACTTCATCTGTCCCAGCAAGTGTGTGATAAATTTATGGTGTAAGATTAAGTCACACCTCAATAAATCACACAGCCTGGGAGAAGAGGGCTAGGGGATCGATGAGTGGATGGGAAAGGGGATTTGGAGAAAGGTGTCAGGTGTGTGGGTGATAGGCCCAGCCAATGTGTGCACTTGTTGCTGTTGGGCCCACTTGCCGCCCGTGGCGGTCGTAGCCGCCAATGGTCGTCCGGCCTCCACTGTCCGCCGAGGTGATTTGTGCTTAATTATTTGGAGGGCGGGATGTGGGTGTGCTTGGTGGTGGCGGGGTGGGGTGGGCCGCGATTCCCGCCGACAGGGTCCTGGCGGGGAGTGGTTGTCTGGGATTTTTTGGCGGGGTTGGGTTATTCTATCATTATATGGCGGGTTTCCATTCGCCGCCACCGGCAGGATTCTGTTCACCACCGACACGGCGGTCGGCGGTCTTTCCCGCCATGTTCATAATGACTGCCATAGTCAGCAGCATACTGACCACCTACAGATAAATCTGCACTCATTTCAGACATTCTTTTAAAGCCTGGAAGTAGCTGTGGATTATTCAGTGTGGTAACAGAGTACTAGTTAAAGCACTAATGCTAGAGGTGCCAACACGTTGGAACTCATTATATATTGTAACGTCATTTTTTGCAGTACAAACAAATCAATGATATGTCATTCTAAGAGGGGATGCAATTGGGAAAGCTATGACCATGGATGTGGACAAATGGGCCCTAGACAAATGCCTGATGCAAATGCTGCTCCTTTTTGAGGTTTTCACACGGGAAGATCGCAAGGAGGACAGTACAGTGGGTCAAGCTATCCAGTTGTTGCATATGCCAAAGAGTACATCTGTACCACCTTACTTGATAAATGGTACAAACAATTCTTAACACTTTTATTTCTTTTTCTGATGGGGATATTTCAAAATATAAGTGGTGGATTGCTGAGCAGGCTGGAGAACTGGAGTAAGAACAGCTGGAACTTAGAGCCACACTCCACAGTTCTGGGGTGCCACCTTCAACTTCCAGAGCGGGCAGTCTTGTCTTACAGCAGCCAAAACCAGCAACAAGACCACAGGCATCAGAGGAATTATACCAAACCTCTGCATTGGCTTGGCTTCAAGTGGCAGGTCTTAGATTCAGTGCAGAGGCAAAGGCAAAAGAGGTCAAGCAAGTGGCAGCACCAATGATTCAGGTTCCAGGATGTTCCAGGAGTATCTGGATGACCCAAAGGAGGTGTATATGGATCATAACCCATTGGTGTATTATTATGAGAAGATGAGCCGATGGCCATCTGACAAATTTGACAAAGACAAATATTACATAAAAGAAACCACAACAATACTCTTCGGGTGCTGAGAAGCACACCATCCTCAATCTATTGTGGATGGAAACGACGAAGGGATAAGTATGACACATTTCAGTAAAATGCATTTCAAACAGTCCCTCTGCCCCATAGACGCCCAAGATAGTATATCTCTAAATGTGTTGTCTTCTAGGTTTGAAAAATACAAATTATGGAGGATTGAAGTTAACATACTCAGTTCTAAAAATTATGATTGTTAAAGGAAAATGTTTGTGTTTTGCCAAATTGGGCAGAGCATCTCCATTCTTCTTGGAATGTCCATCACTCTTGGCTGCCTGGCTGAACCTGTCCAGTAGGTAAGCTGGAGTATTGAGCTTTCACCAAGGAGAGGAGGAAAGGACTAGGAGAAGACCTGCATACTGAAAAAAACAGTAACTTTAATATAGAGAAAAGGAGAAAGACAAAAGGAAGCAAGGTAAGCTTCATGAGGAGTCAGGAGTGTACCAAAAAGACTCAGAAGCAGAGCAAGAACATAATAGGAGTTTGACATTTGAACAAGCAATGCAGCAAACACATACTCAGCAGCATTTCCCAAATCAACACACCTATCTCCAATCCACAGAACTGAGTGAGTGCTAGGCCTCAGAGTCTTCATCATCATCATGATTTCTCCTTGAAGTTGATAACTTTCTCCATCTAGCTGTTGAGGTAGTCCCACCCTGAGCCATTCCATTCTCCTCCTCTTATTTCTGAGTAACTCTGTCCCAGTCCCAAGCCAAGATAAGTAGATCTGCTGGTGCACTATTATTGAAGACCAAATAGAGAATCAGAACTGGAGTATTTTGTGTAGATTTGTGTTTGGTAACTAAAGTGACTGGTCTTGTCTGAGACACGAGAAAAAGGAGTGAACCCTGCAGGTAAATTTCATTACGTCTGAAAAACCAATCACTTTCAGGAAACAAATATCAGCCATGATCCCCCAAACATTCCAAATCATCGGAACAAAGTTTACAAATTTGTTGAACTCCCTATCTCACTGCCAACCACCACATACATCCCAGATACTCTATTGCCAGCCTGCAGAGCTCTGGCCATCGGCTCATCTTCTCATAATAATACACCAATGGGTTATGATCCATATACACCTCCTTTGGGTCATCCAGATACTCCTGGAACATCCTGGAACCTGAATCATTGGTGCTGCCACTTGCTTGACCTCTTTTGCCTTTGCCTCTGCACTGAATCTAAGACCTGCCACTTGAAGCCAAGCCAATGCAGAGGTTTGGTATAATTCCTCTGATGCCTGTGGTCTTGTTGCTGGTTTTGGCTGCTGTAAGACAAGACTGCCCTCTCTGGAAGTTGAAGGTGGCACCCCAGAACTGTGGAGTGTGGCTCTAAGTTCCAGCTGTTCTTACTCCAGTTCTCCAGCCTGCTCAGCAATCCACCACTTATATTTTGAAATATCCCCATCAGAAAAAGAAATAAAAGTGTTAAGAATTGTTTGTACCATTTATCAAGGTGGTACAGATGTACTCTTTGGCATATGCAACAACTGGATAGCTTGACCCACTGTACTGTCCTCCTTGCGATCTTCCCGTGTGAAAACCTCAAAAGGGAGCAGCATCTGCGTCAGGCATTTGTCTAGGGCCCATTTGTCCACATCCATGGTCATAGCTTTCCCAATTGCATCCCCTCTTAGAATGACATATCATTGATTTGTTTGTACTGCAAAAAATGACGTTACAATATATAATGAGTTCCAACGTGTTGGCACCTCTAGCATCAGTGCTTTAACTAGTACTCTGTTACCACATTGAATAATCCACAGCTGCTTCCAGGCTTTAAAAGAATGTCTGAAATGAGTGCAGATTTATCTGTAGGTGGTCAGTATGCTGCTGACTATGGCAGTCATTATGAACATGTCGGGAAAGACCGCCGTGTCGGTGGTGAACAGAATCCTGCCGGTGGCGGCGAATGGAAACGCGCCATATAATGATAGAAAAACCCAACCCCGCCAAAAAATCCCAGACAACCACTCCCCGCCAGGACCCTGTCGGCGGGAATCGCGGCCCACCCCACCCCGCCACCGCCATGCACACCCACATCCCGCCCTCCAAATAATTAAGCACAAATCACCTCGGTGGACAGTGGAGGCCGGACGACCATTGGCGGCTACGACCGCCACGGGCGGCAAGTGGGCCTAACAGCAACAAGTGCACACATCGGCTGGGCCTATCACCCACACACCTGACACACATCCAGAACACCATAAAACACCCCATACATACCCCACAATCCCTTGCAACGAAACCAGGACCAGAAGAAGGAGAGCACTAGAGCCAGACAGAGAACGCCCGCAGACAGGACACGCATAGTGACCCACACAGGAGCACCCATAACCCGTCCCCAGTCCTGACGCCATCCACCACCCTCACCATGTCCCCACCAAAAATCCACGATTCACCAAAAGGGAGTTAAGGACCATGGTGGACGAGATCCTGAAGGTGGAACCACAAATCTTCGGGGCCAAGGTGCAGCCCACACCCATTGTGCGGAAATTGGAGCTGTGGCAGACCATTGTCAACAGGGTGAATGCAGTGGGACACAATCCACGCACCAGGGACGACATCCGCAAGAGATGGAACGACCTGTGGGGGAAGGTCAGGGCCATGGCATCCAGGCACCACATCGCAGTGCAGAGACTGGGGGAGGACCACCTTTGAAAAGTGGAAGGTGCATTTTTCAGACCAAAGGGCATCACAGTGAATTGATAGTGCCCTCCAATGGTTGAAAATTCAGTTTTAGGTTTTGCATCTTCTGATAACTTGATCTGCCAATACCCTGCAGTTAAGTCAAAAGTGCTCAGATACTTGGCAGAAGCCAATGTATCAATCAGCTCATCTGCCCTGGGTATAGGGTGAGCATCTGTCTTGGTTACTTGGTTGAGTCCTCTATAGTCAACACAAAACCTCATCTCTCTTTTTCCATCCTTACTGTGAGGTTTTGGAAGCAGCACCACTGGGCTAGCCCATGGGATTTCTGAAGGCTCAATCACTCCTAAGTCTAACATTTTCTGAACCTCTTGTTTAATGCAGGCCCTGACATGGTCAGGCTGCCTATAAATCTTACTTTGACACGTAAATTGTCTCCAGTGTCGTCGATTGTATGCTCAAACCAAGTAGTGGTACCTGGTATCAGTGAGAAGAGTTCAGAAAACTGACTTAAAAGAATCACACAGTTATCTTTCTGCTCAGCAGTAAGACAATCTGCCAGTGCAACTCCCTCCACTAAGCCATCAGCTTCAGTGGTGGAGAAGAGATCAGGGAGAGGGTCACTCTCTTCTTCCTGTCCCTCATCAGTTGCCATGAGCAGGGTGAGATCAGCCCTGTCATAGTAGGGTTTCAAGCGGTTGACATGGAGCACCCGAAGGGGACTCCTGGCAGTGCCAAGGTCTACCAAGTAGGTAACCTCACCCTTTTTTTCAACAATTAGATGGGGTCCACTCCATTTGTCCTGGAGTCATCTTGGGGCCACAGGATCCAATACCCACACCTTCAGTCCTGGGTGGTACTGAGTCAGGACAGCCTTCTGGTCATGCCATTGCTTTTGCAGCTCCTGGCTGGCCTGAAAGTTTTTACTGGCCTTTTTCATGTACTCAGCCATTCTTGATCTTAGGCCAAGTACATAGTCCACAATGTCCTGTTGAGGAGCTTTTAAAGGTTGTTCCCAACCCTCTTTAGCAAGTGCAAGGGGACCTCTCACAGGGTGCCCAAAGAGAAGTTCAAAGGAGCTAAAGCCCACTCCTTTTTGGGGTACCTCCCTGTAAGCAAAAAGGAGGCAAGGTAACAGGACACCCCAACTCCTTCTGAGTTTTTTATAGAGTCCTATTATCATACCTTTGAGAGTTTTATTAAACCTCTCAACCAGACCATGTGTTTGTGGATAATAAGGAGTAGTGAACTTGTAAGTTACACCACACTCCTTCCACATAGCTTTGAGGTATGCAGACATGAAGTTACTACCTCTGTCTGACACCACTTCCTTAGGGAAGCCCACTCTGGAAAAGATTCCCAGGAGGACCTTTGCCACTGCAGGAGCTGTCTTAAGGGGATGGCTTCAGGGTATCTAGTGGCATGGTCCACTATCACCAGGATAAACCTATTGCCTGAAGCTGTTGGGGGGTCAAGGGGGCCACCTATGTCAACCCTTACCCTTTCAAAGGGCACCCCAAACACAGGAAGTGGAATTAAGGGGGCCTTTGGAGTGCCACCAGTCTTGCCACTGGCTTGGCAGGTCACACAAAAGCGACAAAACTCTTTTGTGTCCTCTGACATATGAGGCCAGTGAAACAGAGGAACAAGCCTGTCCCAAGTTTTACTTTGGCCCAAATGCCCAGCCAAGGGAATGTCATGTGCCAAGGTAAGAAGAAACTCCCTGCATTGCAAAGGGATGACCACTCTCCTGGCAGCTCCAGGTTTAGGGTCCCTTGACTCAGTATACAAGAGGTTGTCTTCCCAGTACACCTTATGGCTATCACTGACATCCCCATTATGCTGTTTGACAGCTTGCTGTCTCAAACCCTCTAGTGTGGGACAGGTCTGCTGTGCCCCACTCAACTCTTCCCTAGCAGGCCCCCCTGCACCCAAAAGCTCAGCAGTGTCTGCTGCCAGCTCATCTGGTGTAGGTTCTGCACAAGGAGAGGATTCCTCTTCCCCAAAAGGGGAATCTTCTGGGAAGGAGGGATGGTGGGCAAGGATTTACGCTTGCTACCCTAGCTTTTGGGAGCACTTGGTCCATTGTTCCAGGATCCAAGTTTCCCTGTCATTTTTGCTTTTTGGCCTGAGCCCTGGTTAAAGCAAAAATATGCACAGGAATGCCCAGCATTGCTGCATGAACCTCCAACTCCACTTCAGCCCAAGCTGATGTCTCCAAATCATTGCCTAGTAAACAATCTACAGGTAATTCAGTGGCTACCACAACTTTCTTTGGACCAGTAACCCCTCACCCCCAGTTGAGATTCACAACAGCCATGTGGTGGCTAAGTGTGTTATTGTGAGCATCAGTCACTTGGTACTGCTGACCAAGCAGGTGTTGATCAGGGTGAACCACTTTCTCTATAACCATAGTTACACTGGCTCCTGTGTCCCTGTAGGCCTCAACCTCAACACTGTTAATTAGGGATAGTTGCTTGTACTTACCCATATTAAGGGGACAAGCAACCAAGGTGGCAAAGTCAATGCCACCATCAGAGACTAAAACAGCCTCTGTGTCTCCCTAACACTACCAACCCCAACTACACTGCCAATAGTGAGCCCAGCTACACCCTTGGATTGGCTATTTGTAGTAGACTTCCCACCACCACTTCTATTACCAGGGGCACTAGAATTTGCGGTTGGGGTTGTGGTGGTGGGAGGTTTGGTGTTTTTCTTTGGACAAGGGGCATCACTTGCCCAATGGCCTTTTACTTTACATAAATAACAGCAAGGCTTTTTCTGATTGTGAGAAGAGGATTTGGACCCACCACCCCCAGAGGATTTTTGTGGGCCTGATGAAGACTCAGAATGTTTTTTATCTTTGTCCTCACCCTTGTCAGAAGACTTACCATCCTTCTTCTTGCGATCCTTGTCACCCCCTGTATGTATTTTTCTGTTCACTCTTGTTCTGACCCATTTGTCTGCCTTCTTTCCCAATTCTTGGGTAGAGGTCAGATCTGAGTCTACCAAGTACTGGGGCAACCAATCAGACACACAATTGTTCAAAATATGCTCTCTCAGGATTAAATTATACAGGCTTTCATAGTCAGTCACCTTACTGTCATGTAACCAACCCTCCAAGGTCTTCACTGAACAGTCTACAAAGTCTGTCCAGTCTTGAGAGGACTTTCTTCTGGTGTCTCTGAACATAATCCTGTATTGTTCAATGGTTAAGCCAAATCCACCCAAGAGTGCATCCTTCAAAACTTTGTAGTTGTTGGCATCACTTTCTCTGACAGTAAGGAGCCTATCCCTACCCTGAAAGATAGCCATAAGATAGCAGCTCACTGCCTTTGAGGGACCAACTGTACCATACAGGCCCTCTCAAGAGCAGCAAACCACTTGTTAATGTCATCCTCCTCCTTGTAAGGGGGGACTATCTTATGCAGGTTTCTGGAATCTTGCTCTATAACAGGATTATTATCACAAACACTGCTGCTGCCACCATGGGGAGCTAACCCCAACCTCTGCCTTCCCCTTTCCACATCCAGAGATTCCCTGTCTAAGGCCAGCTGTTGCTGTTTAAACTTCAGCCTGGCCTCTTCCAACCTCAGCTTTCTGAGTTCCCTTTCCATTAAGTTATCCTCAGGGTGGGAGGCTTGGGAATTGTGAGACACAGACGTTATGTGGGAATTGGCAGAGTTGGACCGGTTCCTAACTGACTGGACCCTAGTAACCTTGCCTTTAGGAGTGAAAGGTGCCCTACTAATGTGCAACCCCCTCCCACTACCAGTATCACTAGGTGGCCTGCTAGCTGGCAGGTCCTTGGAAGAACCCTCCCCAGCAACCTCAGGTGACTCCTCTGAGCCTGACTGGGTACCCCGCTCCTCTACCTTCTGATCCTGGGATGGGCCAGACTGGTTCTGGTCACTTTCTTGGAGATGGCTGAGGAGAAGATCTTTGGTAGTATTCTTTCCAATTGCTAAACCTCTGTCAATGCAGAGACCCCTCAAACTTTTAAAGTTTAGATTCCCATTGGTTGCCTGGACTACTGTGGGAGTAGGCTCCACTGCAGACATGATAGAAAAGGTTTAGGACAGTGAGAGAAAAAAAAAGTTTTTGGAACTTTTTGAAAGAACAGAGAAAAACTGTTTCAAACTTTTGAAAACTTTTAAAAGTGTTCAGAAACTTTTCAGAAACGTTTTAGAAAGTTTTAGAGATGGAAAGTTGAACTGTTCAGGTCAATGTGTATATTCTGAAGTATTTGGTATATGTTTTTCTTCTGAAAAGCACCAATGAGAAAGTGGTAAAGCAGTTACAGGGTGGCCTGACTTATAGTGGGTACCTTGTGGTACTTACACCTTGAGCCAGGTCCAGTTATCCCTTATTAGTAGATTAGAAGTGTTCTAGTAGCTTAGGCTGATAGAGGTAGGTATAGCAGAGCAGCTTAGGCTGAACTAGGAGACATTGAAAGCTCCTACTATACCACTTATATCACTTAGCACTATATCATAAGAAACACAATACTCAGAGTTACTAAAAATGAAGGTACTTTATTTTAGTGACAATATGCCAAAAGTATCTCAGAGGATATTCTCTCTTAGCAGGTAAGTAAAATACACAAAATATACACACACAAACCAAATCAGGTAAGTAAACAGTTAGACAAGTAGTGCAAACACTGTAGAACACAATAGAATGCAATAGGAGACAATAGGCCTAGAGGCAACACAAACCATATACTCCAAAAGTGGAATGCAAACCACGAATGGACCCCAGGCCTAGTGTAGTGTGTAGATGGGTCACTGGGGGTGTAAGAAAACACTAAGGGTGTCCAAGATACCCCACCCCAAGACCATGAAAAGTAGGAGTAAAGTTACCCTACTACCCCAGAAAGACAATAAAGTTGAGATATGGGATTCTGCAAGGACAACAACTGACTGCAAAGCACTGAAGATTGATTCCTGGACCTGAGGACCTGCAAAGGAAGGGGACCAAGTCCAAGAGTCATGCAAGTGTCTAGGGGGGGCAGGAGCCCACTGACCCTAGATGAAGGTGCAAAAGCGCTGCCTCTGGGTGGAAGAAGCCGAAGATTCTGCAACAACGGAAGGTACCAGGAACGTCTCCTTTGGTCAGAAGATGTCCCACAGTGTACTGGAGGAGGCAGAGTTGTTCCCACGCAGAAAGACCGCAAACAAGCCTTGCTAGCTGCAAGAGTCGCGTTGAAGGTTTAGGGTGCTGCCGGGACCCCGGAAGGACCAGGAGGTCCCCCCTTGTAGGAGGAGATGGGGGGGGGGGGCGATCAGCAACATGGGGAGCCCACTCAGAAGCAGGCAGCACCCACAGAAGCACCTGAACAGGCGTTCAGAAGATCTGAGCACGACAGTCGACTCAGCACAACAAAAGAGGTTCCCACCAAGTCGGAGTCCAACTCAGCGAGTTGGGCAATGCAGGACTGAGTGCTGGGGACCTGGGCTAGGCTGTGCACAAAGGAAGTCTTGCAAAGGTGCACAGAAGCCCTAGCAGCTGCAGTTCATGCAGTACACAGGATTACTATCTGGCATGGGGAGGCAAGGACTTACCTCCTCCAAATTTGGACAGAAGGGCCACTGGACTGTCGCGGACACTTGGACCCAGCTCCTCTGTTCCAGGGACCACGCTCGTCAGGATGAGAGGGGACCTAGGGGACCGGAGATGCAGAAGTTTTGTGCCTACGTTGGCAGGGGGAAGATTTTGTTGACCCACTGGAGATTTCTTCTTGGCTTCCAGTGCAGGGTGAAGGCACACAGCCCTCAGAGCATGCACCACCAGGAAACAGTTGAGAAAGCTGGCAGGATGAGGGGCTACAATGTTGCGGATAGTCTTCTTGCTACTTTGTTGTGGTTTTGCAGGCATCCTAGAGCAGACAGCATTTGATCCTTGGCAGAAGTCAAAGAGAGAAGTGCAGAGGAACTCTGGTGAGCTCTTGCATTTGTTATCTGATGAGATACCCACGGGAGAGACCCTAAATAGCCCACAGAGGAGGATTGGCTACAGAGAAAGGTAAGCACCTATCAGGAGGGGTCTCTGATGTCACCTGCTGGCACTGGCCTCACAGAGGTGTCCATTGTGCCCTCACACCTCCGCATCCAAGATGGCAGAGGTCTGGGACACACTGGAGGAGCTCTGGGCACCTCCCCTGGGAGGTGCTTGTCAGGAGAGTGGTCACTCCCCTTTCCTTTGTCCAATTTTGCACCAGAGCAGGGCTGGGGGGATCCCTGAATCAATGTAGACTGCCTTATGCAAGGAGGGCACCATCTGTGCCCTTCAAAGCATTTCCAGAGGCCAGGAGAGGCTACTCCTCCCAGGCCCTTCACACCTATTTCCAAAGGGAGAGGTTGTAACACCCTCTCTAAGAGGAAATCCTTTATTCTGCCTTCCTGGGACTGGCCTGCCCAGGCCCCAGGGGAGCAGACACCTGTCTGAGGGTTGGCAGCAGCGGTAGCTGCAGAGACAACCCCGGAGAGTTAGTTTGGCAGTACCCGGGCTCTATGCTGGAGACCCGGGATGCATGGAATTGTTCCCCCAATACCAAAATGGTATTGGGGTGACAATTCCATGTTACTAGACATGTTACATGGCCATGTTCGGAGTTACCATGGTGACGCTACATATAGGTATTGAACTATATGTAGTGCACGTGTGTAATGGTGTCCCCGCTCTCACAAAGTCCGGGAATATTGCCCTGAACAATGTGGGGGCACCTTGGCTAGTGCCAGGGTGCCCTCACACTAAGTAACTTTGCACCTAACCTTCACTAAGTGAAGGTTAGATATATAGGTGACTTATAAGTTACTTAAGTGCAGTGTAAAATGGCTGTGAAATAACATTGACGTTATTTCACTCAGGCTGCAGTGGCAGTCTGTGTAAGAATTGTCTGAGCTCCCTATGGGTGGCAAAAGAAATGCTGCAGCCCATAGGGATCTCCTGGAACCCAAATACCCTGGGTACCTAGGTACCATATACTAGGGAATGATAAGGGTGTTCCAGTGTGCCAATCAGAAATGGTAAAATTGGTCACTAGCCTGCAGTGACAATTTTAAAAGCAGAGAGAGCATAAACACTGAGGTTCTGATTAGCAGAGCCTCAGTGATACAGTTAGGCACCACACAGGGAACACATACAGGGCACACTTTATGAGCACTGGGGCCCTGGCAGGCAGGATCCCAGTGACACAGGCAAAAACAAACATATATACAGTAAAAATGGGGGTAACATGCCAGGCAAGATGGTACTTTCCTACACACACCGACTGGGAGGAGGAGGTACTCGCCATCCTGCACCCAGAGGGACTCACTGGACTCACTAGAGGAATGGACTCGAGTAAGTCATCTACAATTACCCCACATACAACACATCTGCAATGCATGCACCACCCCACCCCACCCACACCCACCTAGACCCACACCCCACCCAGCCATTACCCACCACATCCACCACCCTGCATTACCCACAACTCACTACCAGGGCCACATCACTCCCGCTGTGCACAGCCACCTACCCCTGCACATACCCACAATGGAATAATAACCCCCACCACAATGTAACCCCACCACTCCCACTAAATGCACTGTCCACCTCACAAAGGCACCCTGAAAGGCCACAGAAAGTCACACCAGCACAGAATTGCACAGTTCTGTACACCTCAAACCCTCATGCATATGTAACAGACATGTCTATGTCCCCCAACAGGCACCACCACCCATGCAACCCTAATGGAGGGGACAAGGAGTGCTACAGCACTCCAGGGAGACAGAGGCACATCACAAGACCTTGGCGAAGGACCCCTGGACACTGACGAGCAGGAAGGCCCCTCACACAGCCCTGGATGCTCACCATGCAGCAGCCCCACCCAGGAACCCACTGTCACCCCTAACACCCAGTCAAGACCAGCAGGCCAGGGGAGGCGTAGCCACACCAGTGGACCCAGGGCACAGACAGGTGGAAGACAGCTACAGAAGCCACAGTCTCACACTCCCAACACACAGGAAGGCGAGGGCCCCAGTACAAGTGGCACGCCAAGACCTGTGCAGGGGACACAGGCACAGGGGTCCAGGGCAAGATCAAGTGCCCCAGTGGGTCAGGGGGTAGGGCACCGGATGGACACAGCAGCCCAGGATGTCATTGCATGGGTATTGGGGGCCTACCAACATACCCAAGACAGGTTGGCACAGATTGTGTCCACCCTGGAGCAAAGTCAGAGGATGCAGCTGGAACAACACCAACAGGCCATGGAGCAGTGGAAAGAACACAATGCCACAATGGCCACCATTGCTGGATCACTGCTGCAGTTGGTCAACAAACAGTCAGACACACACACTGGACAAGAGGCCCCCACAACAGCCCTGGACAACCAGCAACAGATGACCCAAGCAGCAGAAACAGCACAGGAAATACCCTCCCAGGAATCACAAGGGCCAACCATGCCACCCCAAGAAGCTCCACAGTAGGTACCCAAACGTACTCTCAGGCCAAGATATGGCACTGGAAACCCAGCTAAGACTAAGCCCCACTCCAACTACTGACACTGCTAATACGGCAAAGCAACCATCCCACCCATTCACCGACTACACTTAGCTGAGGGCAAAATGAAGTACTGTACTACAAATAGGACCCACCTATGACATCCAACAGGGCTGCCACCGTGTTGGTTTTGAGGACACCCAACCCTTACGACTTCCATCACTGTACATAGCAAATTTCACTGTATTCGACCAATAAACAACATTTCTCACCTGTAACACTGTTCCCTGTCTTCAATGTTGAACAAAGTGGAGTATGGATGCAACTGTCAGAGAACTTTATTGTCAATTTGTGCTTGGTGGTGGGAATGTGTGTTTCAAATTAGGCAAGGAGGGAAGAGGTCCATGTCTCGCCTATCATGACCAATCCCCCCAGATGACATGGCACACTTACAGTATCAGTCATTAACCACAATTACAGGCTTAAGTCCCACACAGGTATCGAAAGTAGAGTTGTATCAGTTGGTTCCTGGAAGTGACATCTTCCCCTTCCTCATCCTCACCATCACTCTCCTCACCTCTCTGAGGTAACTGTTCAGGACCTATAGCACCCTCCACCTCCAAAAGGGGGATAGAATGTCTCACAGCCACGTTGTGCAGCATGCAGCAGGCCACCACTATTCTACACACCTTATCAGGCCCATAGGCCAGGGACCCCCAGAGACATGTAGACACCGGAATCTAGCCTTCAGGAGACCTATAGTATGCTCTATCACCCTCCTAGTACGTCCATGGGCCTCATTGTATTTCTTCTCTGCATCTGTCCTGGGATTCGTCACTGGTGTCAGGAGCCAACACAAGTTTGGATTGCCAGAATCACCTAGAAAGTCGTCATTGCAATGTCCCTTAGTCAGACAGGCTGGTTTTCTTCAGTGTGCCAGTTCGTGACAGGCAAACTTACCTATGATCCACCCTCTGTCCTCTTGTAGTTGTTCCATCTTCTGTAGCACACTACTGTTCCTCAAAACAATTGAATCATGGACTGAACCCGGAAACATGGCATTCACATGGGAAATGTACTGGTCTGCAGTACATACCAATTGGATGTTCATGGAGTGAAAGTTCTTCCTGTTTCTGTACACCTGTTCACTCACTCTTGGGGGGATGATAGCTATGTGTGTGTCATCGATGGCACCTATGACATGGTGAATGTTTGTTAAGGCATAGAAGTCAGACATGATGGCAGGGAGGTCAGCACTTTGGGGGAATCACACAGAGGACTGAGGATGTTGTACAAATGCATTCATAAACCTTGTCAGTACCTAGCTGAACATTGGCTGTGAGAAACCAGCACCCATGCCCACTGTCACTTGAAATGAGCCTGTGGCCATGAAATGGAGTGCGGAGAGCACCTGCACCTCAGTTGGAATGGCATGCTGATTGCGATTTCCGGGAGTCAGTGCAGGATCCAGTAACGCACATAGGTCCTGAATAGTTGCACATGTGAGTCTGTAAGTGATAGTGATCTGACGCTCCACCATGGTCCCCATATCCACAAGTGGTCTGTACCCTGATGGTGCCCTTCCTCGCCACAAGGGTCTGTACCTATGAGGGGTAAGAAAAAGGAGTGATGTGCACACAAACATTGGCATATTTGCTAAATACATGCAGTGCATTGTTCATAGTAGTGTCTGAACAATAACTGCAACCTGACAGATGTACATGTACATCACTAGGAGGGAACAGAGTAAATCATGTGTGATAATATACGCAATGGATAGAGGCCCATGTGCTTCATATGGCTAGTAGGCCCAGCATTGTGAGTATTATGAATTTCAAGATGCGTAGGTGATGGAAAAATGTCTGCCCACTGTAGTTCTGCCCCTTCGTTGTGGAAGTGACCTAATACCGCTAGCGGTTGACGTCACAGCATACGGCGGTGTTGACCGCTGTTCGCACCCACATTGGCTAACATGGATGCCAATGGGGAATCCTGGCGTATCATGATCGCCGCCGGCGGTGACGGTGCATACCGTTGCAGAACGTACGAGCGTTCGTCATTGTTTGATCACTTGACTCCCTGATCTTGTGCGTACAGGTACTCCACTCTGTGTACTGATGTCGCCTGCCTCTGGCTATGGATGTTCCATGTGGTGCAGGGGAAAGGGCCCCGGACTTCACCCAGGAAGAACTGGAGAAAGTAGTGGAAGGGGTCCTGCCCCTGTACGGCAAACTCTACGGACGGCCAAAGGTACAGGTGAGTCTGGGTTTGGAGGGCACTGTGTGTGTAATGGATGGTGTGGATTGGACATATGCGTGCTCCTCTGAGCCTGCATGGGCCATGATGCATGGAATGCTGCGTGCCAATATCCTGCATGTCTGGGAGTACTGTCTGTCCTATGTTTGACAATCTGCCAGCTGTTCCCATCGTGCAGGTGCCTGACCTCTGTGTTCCATTTCTGTGTCACCCTACTAGGTCAGTGCCTGCCAGAAGAGGGCACATTGGCATGCCATCGCCAAGGAGGTACGGACCCTGGGGGTCTACAACCGGCGGAGCACCCACTTTTGACTGGTGTCCATCTACTGTATGTTCCCCAGAGGGTGTAGGGGTGCCCTTGTCAGGTTTCACCTACCTCAGCTCCAATACTATTTCAGGGGATGGGTGTAGGTCAGTATACTGCTCAGTAGTCAGGGGCAGGGCCATGGGCATAGTGCACGGTGCTGCCTGTTGGGTGTGTCTGCTGGGTAGGTGTATGTCTGGCCATTGTGTATCAGCACTCAGCTATTTACAACTGTCTCTCCTGTTTTGTCTCCCCATCCTATTCTCTTGTGTTTGTTTGGTACAGCATCAACATCAGGCGAGGGCGCTGAGGCACCAGCAAGTGGGGAGGCAGCTGCCCACGGATCCTCCGAGGCAGAGACAACGGACACCCAGGGAACCAGTGGGTGGGAGGGCGAGGGGACTTCCACGAGGGAGGCTACTACCACAGGAGGTAGTGAGTCTGAGACATCTACTATGGGGGTCCTCCGGCGGTGGCAGACTCTAGTGGACACACCACTACCGTGAGATCTTCCGCCACCACACATGCCATCAGTGCCCTCCCTTCTGCTCCCCACCGAGTTGCCCGTGCCCGCCCACCCAGAAAGGTGGGTGCCTCCTCTGCCCCAGGCACCTCCCGCCTGCCCCAGTCAGCCCTGCTGCCCTCACAGAGGAGGCTATTGACCTCCTGAGAACCATCTTTGTAGGGCAGACATCCATCGTCAATGTCATCCAGGGTCTGGCATCTGAGGTGCAGCAGACCAATGCCTATCTGGATGGCATTCACGGTGCTGTGTCTGCCCTACAGAGATCTTTTCAGGCTCTGGCCTCCTCTTGAACAACAGCCAGTTTCCCTGGCCATTCAGTCCCCCCTCCAACTTCCTCTACCCCTTCCAGCACCCCACTCCCTTCACCCGTCCGAAGCACACAATCAGACCCGCTTACAGGCACATCAACACATAAGAAGCACACTTCCAAACACAAGCACCACACCTCCCACCACAAGCATTCACACAGCCAACAGACACCTGCACACACGACGTCCACTTCCCCCAGTGTGCCCGTCTCTTCCGCCTCCCTGTCTGTCACCTCTACATCCACACCATCATGCACTGCACCTTCACTCACTGTTACTGCTCCTCCACAATAGCAAATAGCAGACAGCCATACATGCACCCTATACACCACACCTGCACTCACCACCTCTACTGTAGTTGACACATGCAGCACACTTAGCAGACTTGCAGACACCCACCCAACATATATCCACACTAGCTGTCTGTCTTCTCCCACTGTGTCCACCCCCACCTCCCAAAACACACAAACGCACCAAGACACCCACCCATCAGACATCCACCACGCCACAGCATACTAAGCAGTCACCTGCACCCACTACACGCACACCTACACCCCATACATCAACTCCCTCTGCCTCCACTCCCACACCCACCCCAATTGCTCCCAAGAAACCTTTCGTCTCCTGTGCAGACCTGTTCCAACCCACTGGCCCACCCCATCTTGTCCCGAAACGTGCCCACCTCCTTGCCCTTTCCGGTCCTTCCACATCACAGCCCAACCCGGTCCAGCCTTCCCATTCCCGTGCCCCTTCCCCAGTGAAGAAGAAGGCCCGCTCAGAGCCTAAGCCATCCAGCTCCACCTGAGCCAAACAGCCCCCACCCCGTTCAAAGGAGAAGCCCACCCCACCTCCAACCTCCTCACGCAAGTCTAAGTCCCACCCCCTAGGGAATCCCCACCCCCACCCACCCTGCCTCCCTTCTGTCAGATGCCTGGATCCCCATATGGTGCCCCCTTCAGTGGAGTACCCAGCACTTGTGGGAGTCAGGTGTGGCCAGTTGTGGCCAAGGACAATTTGCTTTTTATGGACTGGCCATTGGCCCTGTTGGAACTGTTTTGCTCAGTGAGCTACAAATTAAAGTTTCTGTGTGGCCTATGTTTGGGCTGCATGCAGTTCCACCCTGGTATTTGTTTTAAATTTGTTATGGGTTTGGGCGTATTGTATGTACTATGGTCACGTTGCAGTGGCCTTCAGTTGGGTACGTACCTCTTGGTGTGGGGTGTCTGACTTGTGCTGCTGGGAAGGGTTGGGGGGCGTTGCAGAGTGGGTGGAGTGGGTGGGTATGTAACTTTGCCCTTTCCTCCCTTGTAGGTAGTGGTACTTACCGTCGTCGTCTTCGTTGGCGGTCTCAGTCGTGTAGGTATATGGCAAGGAGCAAGGCTGGCATGATCAGCAGCTCTCTGTCCATGGCTGCCGCTGCACGTTTTGTGGAACTCCGGTGAGCCTTTCCTTCTATTTGTTTCTTTTCCATATGGCTTTGTGTGGCAGTGGTTCATGCCCCGGAACTGGCTGCAGAATGGTGGTTCATAATTTGATGGGCGGGTTGGGCCTTTCCGACGGCCTGTGGGAGGACTCTGCCATCGTCAGCAGGACTCCTTTCCTGGCGGTGGGTGGTGCGCGGGATGTGTGTGTTTCGTTTGGTTCATTATTTGGTGGTCCGGCCTGTTCCTCTGTTGGTGGTTTCTACTGCCGGCGGAGCGGAATGGACCACCATGTTCCCAATGAGGGCCTATGTCTTCTTTTTTGAGAAAGTCTTGCACAACCAGGTTGATGCACTGCGCCAAACACAGGACTCTGAAATAGCCACCATCTACCATGGCCTTGACTATGTTACTGACATTGTCCGTGGCAACAAATCCAATTCAGAGCCCTCTGGGTTTCAGCCATTCAGACCCTTGCTACTAAATTTATCCAAGATGTTTGCAGCTGTCTGTGATTTCTCCATGGTAAAAATGACCACTGTTGCAAGTCTCCAAATGCTCTTAAAAATGTTTTCAGGGACAAGACCTGTAGATAGCTTTTGTTTTACCTCTGCAAAAGAGATCCAGTGTGCAGTAATGCCCATGTAATCAGGAGCCTAACAACTGGTGCACATGACTGTTGTCAGCTGGATTGTGTGGACAACACTTTGCTGCAAAGCTTGTTCAATCAACTGCAGCACATGCAGCGCAGGAACAGCAACTCATGCAAAATAGTCCTGACTTGGAACCTTCAATTTTGGGCAGAATCCTACTCCTTCCACAAAAGAAAAAGGGAGGTGGTCCAGTGCTAACATTTTTGTCAACTTCTCATTGGTCAAATGTGTCAGTGGGTGGTTGTGGTCATAGGGCCCACCCTATCTAAACATGCTATATTTGTAGCGTGGATTTTCTTCTTTTCTGGGGCCACTGACAAAGGCAACTTTTGAGATGTACGTAGTGATAGACTCAAAGTGCATTGTGGTGCAGTCACCATGTGTAGTTGTGTCTCCATCTGACACTGAGTCTTCCTGTGCCACTGTGAGGTCACTGACGTGGGTGATTCAGCATGCACTGCTGGAGACAGGGCTGCTTGCATGAGTATGTCACCCTCTTCTTCCTCACCTTCCACCATGATTTGGCCAGTTGTAGCTCATGTTTTCCAGCTCTCCTCACCTTCACCACTGCAACTATGTTCAGCAATTTATTTTAGGTGCTCCTCCCACCAGATTGCGTGGTGTTTTTTCATATGGGTCATCTGGCCTCCAGTAATACATTGTGAACCATGCTTACCTCAAAAATTTGCATGCCAAATGGGGCATATCGCAGTGTTCTCCTCCTGTTTGCTAATTGTAAAAAAAAGTCCCAAACTGGGGGGAAGTACTTTCTTACTAGGCCAGTGCCAATGCCTGAAGAAGAACTGGAGGCAGGTGGGTGTGTTGATTGCCTCTCTGCAGAGCATACTTATACTGAGATACGGGTTGGTGCAGGTTTCTGCTGTGGCCTTACAAATATGGGAGCTGGCGGCGATGCCTGTGCCACATTCCTCAGAGCAGGTTGGATAATAATGTTGGACTCCTCTCTGCCAGCTTTCACAATGACTGGCTCACTGTCGTCATCCACCTCATCATCCCCTTCCATGATTCGAAGGCATTCTGGAACTCTTCTTTTCAATTGCCTCTCCTGGTGTCTCCTGGACTATGATGTATGTGCAACTGTATGTTTTGTGACTCACAATTTACGACTCATTTGTGAATTGCAAACTGCGAGTCGTAAAACCAAAAGTACAATAGTGTCAATGACAATGTTTGCGATTCCCAATGAGGTCGCAAATGACCTACCTCATCAATATTCATGAGGTAGGTCACAATTTGTGACCCCAATGGGAATGGCAGCACTAACAGGGATGGTGGCCTGCTGGGGACAGCAGACCACTGTGTCTCTGATTGCTTTTTAAATAAAGTAGTTTTTTTTTAAATGCAGCCCATTTTCCTTAAAGGGAAATGTGATGCATTTAAAAAAGAAAAACGTTTTAATTTAATTTTTTCAGACTAGGCAGTGGTCCGTGGGACCTCTGCCTGCTCTGAATAAATCGTTGGCTTCCATTCACAAAGGGGAAGGGGTCCTATGGGGGCATTTGTGAATGGGTTAACCCCAGTTTGAAATTGGTGTTAACTGTGATTGTTTTGTAACTGGATTCACGGTCACAAAACAATCATACATCCCCCTGTGAGTCTCAATTAGGAAGGGACGCCCTCAGGATGCCTATTACTAATTGCGAATCGCAGTCCCTATTTTGTGAGTCATTAATTGCGTACAGACTCGCAAAATAGGGATGATACATCATAACTGCCCATTTTGCAGTCGCAAACGGCAATTTTCGCCATTTGCAACCGCAAAAAGGCATCGTACATCGGACCCCATGTCCCTATCATTATCATCAGAAGTGGTGCTTGGAGAAGATGGTGGAGTAGCACACTTCTTTTTTGTTTGCTGCAGATCTGGGAGCCATTGATTCTAAAAAAGGAGATTCTTGATTGGCAGGAAGCTCAACCTCCTGTTCTGCTCCAGTTTTGGGAATATATACTATTGCTAGCTGTGGCTGCTGTCCAATTTGCTCTGTTTCCTGAAACAACTGGGTGTCAGGCCACTGACCTGAAATACTCTCTCCCAAAACAATGCCTGACCAAGGAATAATAACCTCAAATGAGACGCTGTCCTAGGAGGTAAGGGGGTTGGGACAAAATAATAAAAGACAAAGACGAATGTCCTCTAAGTGGTATCTAGCTCACTATCCTGCTTGGGAACAACCCAAGTTTCTTCACTCTGGAAAGTACCTGGCTGGAAAGTCCCTGTCTGCAGGCACATGGATAATTATCAGGCATGTGAATAATTACAATGGCAGAAAAAGGTCATCATTGAAGTGAGATTTGTACAAACATGTGGAAGTAAAACATGAAGCTCCCTGGTCAAACCAAGGGACAATTACAAGCACATACAACATTGCAAACATGAAGATAATTGAAAGGTTTGGAAGTTTTGGTATAGCCAACAGTGATACCACACAGAGGAAATACTTAATCTAAGGTGTGTGATATTGAGGAGCTACTACATGATTTATTAAGCGCTTTGTTGCAGAACATAAGGTACATGCTTGGGCTCAGGAATTAGTGATCGTAACAGTCTCTCCCCACAAAAGGTGACCCACAGGGTAAGGTTTATGGGGATTTTTTGCGTAGAAGAGCCGTACCAATTGCGGGGCATGGACATTTCCATCAGGTTCGCATGATCAATCATCTGGGCCATAGCCCTTTGAATCTATTAAATAGAACAAACAACCATTTATTCTCTTTGAGTCTATTATCCTCTCTACTTCAAATTCTAGGTGACCGT
Organism: Pleurodeles waltl; assembly: GCF_031143425.1. Lineage (NCBI taxonomy): Eukaryota > Metazoa > Chordata > Amphibia > Caudata > Salamandridae > Pleurodeles > Pleurodeles waltl. Next base: position 676,269,382 of record NC_090448.1, read on the forward strand.
CTATCTTTATTGGAGTAGAAGGTGGTAAGGACCGGGTTTGGGCATTGTAAGGTCAGAGCAGGGAGATATGAAATACTGGGTGACAGGGCATGGCATCTGGTAAATGCAACTTGACAGAGAGTTGACAGATTATTTGTGTAATTGTATAGGTTCCTAAATATTGCGGCTGCAATTTCCATGGTCCCTGAATTCATAGGTGATTAGAGGCCAACCATACTTGATCACCCACTTTGTAATCTGGTTGTTGTATGCGGTGTTGTTTGCGTGCCTTGTCATACTTATATTAGTTTGTTGAAGTTGTATGTGCATGGCTTGTTGAATTTCAGATAACTGATTCAAAAAGTTTTGTAACAAAGAAAAGGATTTTTTCATTTTGGGCACTTTTTCTGGCAACATACGTGGATTGATGCCAGTCATGCAGTAAAATGGAGACACCTTAGTAGCAGAGTGTTCCGCTTTATTATATGCAAGCACCACGAAAGGTAGCAAATCTTCCCATTCTGATGAATAAGAGGTTAACAGACATAGGCCCTCATTCTGATTCTGGCGAGCCGCCAGGAACAGGATGGCGGTAAGGATTGTCAGAATCCCCTCGGCGGCGCAGCGAGCTGCGCCGCCTTGGAGGATTCTTAGGGGCAGTGGAAAACCGGCGGGAGACCGCCGGTTTTCCCTTTCTGACCGCGGCCAAAGCGCCGCGGTCAGAATGCCCAAGGGAGCACCGCCGGCCTGTCGGCGGTGCTCCCGCCCCCGTTGGCCCTGGCGGTTCTCTACCGCCAGGGTCATAATGAGGCCCATAGTAGGATTTGTTTTAGTGGTTGATTTACCTGTCTGATCATCTGTTTGTGTATGGTAAGCAAACCAGAGAGGAGGATCAATATCCAAGGATTTACACAGGTTTTGCCAAAACTTTGATACAAATTGGGGGTCTCTTTCTGATATAATGATGGAAGGGAGGCCATATAACTGTAGAATGTGAGGAGTGAGTAGGACTGCAAGTGTTTTGGCTGTAGAGATACCCTTCAATTGTAATAAATGCGCCATTTTAGAAAATAAATCTACCACAATCCATATGGTAGTCCAGCCATTAGAATTTAGCAAATCATTTACAAAGTCCGTACTGATGGTATGCCAAGGGTATGGAGGCATGGCCAAAGGGTGTAACAAACCCGCTGGTGGAGTATGGACCGCCCTGTTTTGGGTGCATACCAAACAGACTTGCACATAACTGTGCACATCCTTGGCTAGATTGGGCCACCAAAACCATCTTTTACAAATAGCAATAGTTTTTTTAATTCCTGGATGCCCAGCAAGGGGTTTCTCGTTGCACTAATTTAAAACCTCATGTCTAAGTTCTTCAGTGGGTACATTCAAATTGTTACCATGATAGGGGAGCCTGTCTTTCATCAGGTTATCTTCCTCTTTTTACCATTCATCTAAATTCATCTGTTGCATACCTTGTTTAACCTTATCTGAAAACTGTTGTTTAGTACAAGTACCGATTACCTGTTCTGCACCTAATATGTTTTATGGTGGGGTGCACTCAGGTGGATCATGACCCCAATGTGATAACAGGTCTGCTTTGGTTTGTTGTGTTCCTGGATGATATGTAATTACAAAATTAGATTAACTTAAGAACAAGAGCCATCTAATTTGTCTGGGTGTCAGGGCTTTTAGAGGTCGAAAGAATTGTACATTTTTATGGTCAGTGTAAACAGTTATGGTATGAACTGCACCCAATAAATAGTGACACTACGCTTGGAAACATTGGGGGTCATTCCAACCTCGGCGGTAAAAGGCGCTTACCGCCAGACAGAAGACTGCCATAACACCGCCGGGGTCGCGGTAAACCGCCACGGTCATTCTGACCCACAACAGTCAAACCGCCAAAATACCGCCATCCACAAAAGTCCGCCACACCAAAGGTCAGCGATAAACTGGCGATGATCAAACCTCCACCGTCACGCCAACAGAAATACACCCATGCCATTACGACCCACGAATCCACGCGGCGGTCTTTCAACCGCGGTATTCTATTGGCGGTACACACCGCTGCGGTCGAAATACACATACTCGTACAAAACACTACCACATTGGACAATTCGAAATACACACACCTGATACACATACACACACCACTCCCACACACCCAATACAATATAAAACACATACCCACATTACCCACAAACCCCTACGGACAAAAATTCCGAACGAAGACCAGAGAGAGACACCACAGTCAACTACCAAGCATCCACAGGCACACAATACCAATACCCACAGAACTTCCACGCACCTCACACAACACACCACTAAATAGCACCCCACCTATCACTACACACTCCACCCCACACATCATCCACACCACCCCATGGCACCTCAAAGACACCCCAGGTTCTCAGATGATGAACTCAGGGTCATGGTGGAGGAAATCGTACGAGTAGAGCCCCAGCTGTTCGGGACACAGGTGCAGCACACCACCATTGCCAGGACGATGGAGCTATGGAGCAGAATAGTGGACAGGCTCAACGCTGTGGGACAGCACCCAAGAAATAGGGATGACATCAGGAAGAGGTGGAACGACCTACGGGGGAAGGTGCGTTCCATGGTATCAAGGCACAACTTTGCGGTACAGCGGACTGGCGGCGGACCCCCACCTCCTCCCCACAAAATTACAACATGGGAGGAGCAAGTCTTGAACATCCTGCATCCTGAGGGCCTCGCTGGAGTATCTGGAGGAATGGACTCTGGTAAGTCTCATCTTCACTACTTCATCCCCCCCACCCCACCTGCATGCCAACTCATACCCCCACCCTCACCCCCTTCACAGCTACCCCTTGCAAATGTCTCACCATCACAACCCACCCATCCCAAAACTTAGCCCTGCATGCGGCCCCAAAGCATGGACACCCATCACCAAAGCATTCCCAATGCACATACCCATCACCCCCCCCCAAAACACCGTCACAACAGCCCCCACAAAGGAATGCCAGCACTGGGGTACACGGGCACCCACCCATTGCACGCCATTGGCAAACACAGAAGCAATAACCATACTTTTATACCCCTGCAGGACCCGAACGCCAGGTCACCGCGCAGGAGGGTCCACAAATGTCCACCCCCAGAAGAGGCCCACAGTGATGACAGCAGCTCTGTCTCCCTGGATCTTGATGACCAGCCCGGTCCATCGGGGACCTCGGGACAGTCGGTTCCCCTCAGACAGCCACAGGCCACAGCAGACCTTCGCCCCTCTGGGAACACCAGCACAGAACCCACCCAGCGGGCCCATACCTCTGTCCCCAGGACACGTCAATCAGCGGTGTGTCCACCACTACAGGGTACCCAGGTTAACCCACCACCCCAACAACAACAGGGACGTGGGGGCAGTGGTAGTGGGCACACGGTCCAGGGGACGGAGGCCCAGGGAAACAGGGGAACTGGGAGGGCTGCTGTGCGACAGGGGGGGGGACAGGCCAAGGGAACCCACTCTCCACGAGGCCCTCTCCTCCATCATGGGAGCATACCACCACTCCCAGGAGACGATGGCGACGGTCCTGGCCAGGTTTCAGGAAATCCAGCTTCTGCAGGAGCAACAGTATATGGGGTTCAGGGAGGAACTCAGAAACATCAGTTCCGCAATGGGTACCATCGTAGTGGCCCTGAATGAGTTAATCACCACATTGCGGAACACTGTGGCACCTCAAAGGGCCCCTGTCACTAGCATGGACCAAGAACTGGCTACCACCTCCGCCGGCGCTAGTGGACAGGAGGCCCAGACACAAGACCAACAGGCCACCAGAACCCCACCCCCTGCAGAAGGAGAACCACCCCGCAAGCGGGCCCTGAGATCCAGGAAGAAGACAGAGTAACATGTCAAGACCCCCGCCAGCAAAGGATACCGCCCTGATTTTCATCCCACTGTCCCACATTGTCACCCTGTCCAACCTTAAACTGCCCCTGCTCCACTTCCCACATGCATTTGGACAATGCACCTGTGAACCTGATAGTCTGGACTCTGCCATGGACAATCCTCCACCATCACCCCTCACTGATTTGCAACCACCCATCCAAATTAGAGCACTTGAATAAACACACTTATTGCACATAAACAATCTGGAGTCTGTCTGTGATTTTAACAAATGTATTAGGCATGACAGTGGCAACATTTTTCTTCACATTGTGATGCCAACAAACCGCTGTCACACAGTTGTAGTCCATGGGGAAACAAAGCAGATGTCACGCAGTGGGGCCCACAGCTCTGAAAACGGAAGGGAAAGTCACAACACAGTTACCATACACTGGGGGAAAAAGTCAGACAGTAGAGAGGTAGGAGTCTTTAAGTAAATGTAATATGCCGGTGTGTACTCTTACCTGTGTGTCACTGAAAGTATTGCTCTATTACTGTGTTCCTGTTGACTATGTCGTCCTCTTCGGCTTCCTCTTCTTCACTCTCCACAGGCTCCACAGCTGCTACAACACCACCATCTGGACCATCCTCCTGCAGAAAAGGCACCTGGCGGCGCAAAGCCAGGTTGTGAAGCATACAGCAGGCCACGATGATCTGGCACACCTTCTTTGGTGAGTACATTAGGGATCCACCTGTCATATGGAGGCACCTAAACCTGGCCTTCAGGATGCCAAAGGTGCATTCGATCACCCTCCTAGTCCGCCCATGGGCCTCATTGTAGCGTTCCTCTGCCCTGGTCCTGGGATTCCTCACTTGGGTCAATAGCCATGACAGGTTGGGGTAACCAGAGTCCCCTAATAGCCACACCCAGTGCCTCTGGAGTTGACCCATCACATACGGGATGCTGCTATTCCGCAGGATGTAGGCGTCATGCACAGAGCCAGGGAACTTGGCATTAACATGGGAGATGTACTGGTCTGCCAAACAGACCATCTGTACATTCATCGAATGATAACTTTTCCTGTTCCTGTACACCTGTTCACTTTCTCTGGGGGGTACCAAAGCCACATGGGTCCCATCAATGGCACCTATGATGTTGGGGATATGTCCAAGGGCATAGAAATCACCCTTCACTGTAGGCAAATCCCCCACCTCAGGGAAAACGATGTAGCTCCGCATGTGTTTGAGCAGGGCAGACAACACTCTGGACAACACCTTGGAAAACATAGGTTGAGACATCCCTGATGATATGGCCAATGTGGTTTGAAATGCCCCACTTGCTAAGAAATGGAGTACTGACAGATCCTGCACTAGAGGGGGGATCCCTGTGGGTTGGCGGATGGGTGACATCAGGTCTTCCTCCAGCTGGGCACACAGTTCATGTATAGTTGCTCGGTCAAGCCTGTATGTCAGAATGACATGTTGTTCCTCCATTGTCGACAGGTCCACCAGCGGTCTGTACACGGGAAGATTCCTCCATCTCCTCGCATTGCCCAGCGGACGGTGCCTAGGAAGGACAACAGCAAGCACAGAGTCAATCAACCCACAGGTACGTTCCCACAGCTTGCACACAACACGATTCACTATGCATTGAATGGTGTGTATGAGTGTTGAGGAAAGGCCTAGGTATGTGTGACGCAGTAGAAATTAAGCCATGTGGGCCCTTGAAATGGCGGCTGCCTGACCTGTGAAGTGTGACAATGGGATGTGAGGTCAAAGCGCTGGCGTGGCACACCGTGGCGGTAGGCGGTCGAAGACCGCGCCGCAAAGCCGCATTGGTTAACATTGAAACCTTTGGGTTTCAGGAGCCAATGACGATGTGCTCCGGCGGTCGCGGTACGCAGCGCCGCGGTACGCACCGCCGTGGGCGTGACCGCCATTTTCTATCAACTTAATCACTCGATACCTGATCTTCCACAGGAGAGGACCTACACTGCAAGTGCTGCTGTGACCTCGGTCTGGAAGAGACAATGGCTGCTGCGACTGGGGAAAGGGCCCCTGCCTTCACTTCTGAAGAATTGGAGAAACTCGTGGATGGGGTCCTCCCCCAGTATGCGCTACTCTACGGTCCTCCAGACCAACAGGTAAGTACACTGGGAGCATGCTTTGTGGGCAATGCCTGGGTTGAGTCGGGTGGATGAAAGATAGTGGGGAGGGGAGCGATTGAGGCATGCATCAGACGACAGATGAGAGCATGTGCCACATGGCAAGGGTGGGGATGGGGGGGCCACTCACATCGAGCATGCAGAAGGTGATGACAATTTTTCTCTCCCTGTACATGTCACATAGGTCCGTGCCCAGCAGAAAATCGCGATTTGGCGTGCCATTGCCAAGGACGTCCGGACCCTGGGGATCCACAACAGAAGGGGCACGCACTGCCGGAAGAGGTGGGAGGACATCCGCCGCGGGAGCAGGAAGACGGCAGAGGCTCTGCTGGGGATGGCCTCCCAACGTAGGAGGGGTGCGAGTCGTCAATTGACCACCCTGATGTCCCGGATCCTGGCGGTGGCCTACCCCGATTTGGATGGGCGCGTGAGGACATCACAGCAGACACAAGGGGGTGAGTACACTCTCATTCTGGTGACTTTGCGTGCAGTGGAGGTGTCTGGGTGGGGGAGGAGGGCTGTGGGTCTCCCTAGGCCAGGGCGATTTCTGTAGGCTAGGCCCCTCCGTAAGGCATGGCCCTGTGCCCCCCCCACCTCTTTAGGGAGCCAAGTTCAGGTATCCATGGCCCTGTGTCATCTATGTGTGCAGTAGTCGTCCATAGGCTTGTAGGCCATGTCCCACGGATTGCGTAGTGGAGCCAAAGAGCACGGCGTAGTGCAGGGGGCTTCTGTGTCTGTCTTGTCCGCCAACGGTAGCGGTAATCCATGCACTCAACATGTCTTTATTTCTCCCCCCCCCCTTTTTTGTGGTCTTCCTGTTCATGTGTGCATCAGCATCATCAGGCGGAGGAGAAGTGGCATCGGAGCACGAGGGAGCTGCATCTCACATGGCCATGGCGGGCCATGCAACTGACTCGGATTTCACCAGTGAGACAGAGGGCGAAGGGAGCTCCACAGCGGGGACTCGTGCTGATGTCAGTGGCAGCGACTCGTCCTCTGAAGGGAGCTCCCTTGTGGTGGTGGCAACATCCGTGCCCCCCGCAACAACAGGTACAGCTGCCACCCAGCGCACCAGCACCACCCTACCAGCAGCCCCTCAGCGTTTGCCCTGTGCCCGCTCACCCAGGAAGGTGGGCATCTCCTTCGCCCCTGGCACCTCAGGCCCTGCCCCAGTCACCCCTGCTGCCCTCAGTGAGGAGGTCATTGACCTCCTGAGGACCATCATTGTTGGGCAGTCTACCCTTTTGAATGCGATCCAGGTTGTAGAAAAGGAGGTGCACCGGAGTAATGCATACCTGGAGGGCATTCATTCGGGTCAGGCTGCCCATCAGCGATCGTTCAATGCTCTGGCCTCAGCACTGACGGCAGCAATTGTCCCTGTTCTAGCCTCCCCCCTCCAACTTCCTCTACCCAGACCCAATCCCCAGTACCTCTGCCTATCCCAGACACACCATCAGACCAGCCTGCACACACCTCAACACCCAAGGGAAGCTCATCCAGACATAAGCACCACACATCACACAAGCATTCACACAAGCAACATCCAGATGCAGACATACCAACAGCCACTGCCTCCACTGTGTGCCCCTCCTCCTCATCTCCCTCCTCCCTCCCTGTGACGTCTCCACTCACACTTGCATGCACAACATCTTCAGCCACTACGTCCATCACCAGCACACCCACCAGAACACTCCCCACACGTGCAGTCACCACCCCCACTACCATTTACACGTCCCCTGTGTCCTCTCCCAGTGTGTCTGTCACCCCCTCTTCCAAACCACACAAACGCAAGCAGCCACCCACCCAACAGCCATCCACCTCACGACAGCCTCCAGCCCAAGCACCTGCACCCAAAGACACCAGACTTCACACTCCTACAACCACATCCTCTTCCTCCATACCCACTACACCTACCCGTCCCTCTCTTTCCAAATTGCTTTTCTTTTCCAAACTTGACCTCTTTCCTACAACTCCCCCACCCCGTCCATCTCATAAGACTGCAATCAGCACCTCAGCCACCAGCAAACCAGGACCTATCAGGACTGTTGTCCAAGGACTGTGGAGTCCCCCACCCTCAAGGGCAGCTACTCCGGCTAGGAGCCAAGGCACGGCCAGCCCACCCCCGGAAAAGCATCCAAAAATTAGCAGTGCCCGGCGCGAGAGGCCACGGACACCAGGGACCAAAATCCCTACCCTGGCTCCGTCTGGAAGTGGGTTGCCACCTGGCACACTGCCAAAGGTGTCAAAGGGCCACAGACGACCAGGGAAGGGTGGGAAGGGGAGCACGCCCGACAAGTCCGGCAGCAGGCCAGCTGCCCAGGAGTGCCCCACCAGCCCCCTCCCAGGTGTGCAGGAGGACACCCAGAGGCCCGGTACGGCAGCCCAGGAGGGCCCTGCAAGCCAACGGACAGATGGGCAGGAAGGCCCCGCCAGCCACATGTCAGGTGGCGAGTGACACCCATGCCTGGGCCGGAACCGCTGAACTCGGCCCTTTCAAACAAGCACCGCTGAACTGGGCACCGCCGTCTCAAGCACCGCTGAACAGGGCACCGCCGTCTCAAGCACCGCTGAACTGGGCACCGCCGTCTCAAGCACCGCTGAACAGGGCACCGCCGTCTCAAGCACCGCTGAATTGGGCCCTTTCACTCAAGCACCGCTGAAAAGGGCACCGCCGTCTCAAGCACCGCTTAACGGGGCACCGCCGTCTCAAGCACCGCTGAACTTGGCCCTTTCAAACAAACACCACTGAACAGGGCACCGCCGTCTCAAGCACCGCTGAACTGGGCACCGCCGTCTCAAGCACCGCTGAACTGGGCCCTTTCAAACAAACAAACACCGCTGAACAGGGCACCGCCGTCTCAAGCACCGCTGAACTGGGCACCGCCGTCTCAAGCACCGCTGAACAGGGCACTGCCGTCTGAAGCACCGCTGAACTGGGCACCGAAGTCTCAAGCACCGCTGAACTGGGCCCTTTCAAACAAGCACCGCTGAACAGGGCACCGCCATCTCAAGCACCGCTGAACTGGGCACCGCCGTCTCAAGCACCGCTGAACAGGGCACCGCCGTCTCAAGCACCGCTGAACTGGGCACCGCCGCCTCAAGCACCGCTGAACAGGGCCCTTCATCTCAAGCACCGCTGAACAGGGCCCTTCATCTCAAGCACCGCTGAACAGGGCACCGCCGTCTCAAGCACCACTGAACAGGGCACCGCCGTCTCAAGCACCGCTGAACTGGGCCCTTTCAAACAAGCACCGCTGAACTGGGCACCGCCGTCTCAAGCACCGCTGAACAGGGCACTGCCGTCTCAAGCACCGCTGCATAGGGCACCGCCGTCTCAAGCACCGCCATCTCAAACACCGCTGCACAGGGCACCGCCGTCTCAATCACCGCTGCACAGGGCACCGCCGTCTCAAGCACCGGTGAACAGGGCACCGCCGTCTCAAGCACCGTTGAACTGGGCCATTTCAAACAAGCACCGCTGAACTGGGCACCGCTGTCTCAAGCACCGCTGAACTGGGCACCGCCGTCTCAAGCACCGCTGAACTGGGCACCGCCGTCTCAAGCACCGCTGAACTGGGCACCGCCATCTCAAGCACCGCTGAACAGGGCACCGCCGTCTCAAGCACAGCTGAACTGGGCCCTTTCACTCAAGCACCGCTGAACAGGGCACCGCCGTCTCAAGCACTGCTGAACTGGGCACCGCCGTCTCAAGCACCGCTGAACTGGGCACCGCCATCTCAAGCACCGCTGAACTGGGCACCGCCATCTCAAGCACCGCTGAACAGGGCACTGCCGTCTCAAGCACCGCTGAACAGGGCACCGCCGTCTCAAGCACCGCTGAACTGGGCCCTTTCAAAAAAGCACCGCTGAAAAGGCACCGCCGTCTCAAGCACTGCTGAACTGGGCCCTTCATCTCAAGCACCGCTGAACTGGGCACCGCCGTCTCAAGCACCGCTGAACTGGGCCCTTTCAAACAAGCACCGCTGAACAGGGCACCGCCGTCTCAAGCACCGCTGAACTGGGCACCGCCGTCTCAAGCACCGCTGAACAGGGCACCGCCGTCTCAAGCACCGCTGAACTGGGCACCGCCGTCTCAAGCACCGCTGAACTGGGCACCGCCGTCTCAAGCACCGCTGAACAGGGCACCGCCGTCTCAAGCACCGCTGAACTGGGCCCTTTCAAACAAGCACCGCTGAACAGGGCACCGCCGTCTCAAGCACCGCTGAACTGGGCACCGCCGTCTCAAGCACCGCTGAACAGGGCACCGCCGTCTCAAACACCGCTGAACTGGGCACCGCCATCTCAAGCACCGCTGAACAGGGCACCGCCGTCTCAAGCACCGCTGAACTGGGCCCTTCATCTCAAGCACCGCTGAACAGGGCACCGCCATCTCAAGCACCGCTGAACTGGGCCCTTTCAAACAAACACCGCTGAACAGGGCACCGCCGTCTCAAGCACCGCTGAACTGGGCACCGCCGTCTCAAGCACCGCTGAACTGGGCACCGCCGTCTCAAGCACCGCTGAACAGGGCCCTTCATCTCAAGCACCACTGAACAGGGCACCGCCGTCTCAAGCACCGCTGAACAGGGCACCGCCGTCTCAAGCACCGCTGAACTGGGCCCTTTCAAACAAGCACCACTGAACTGGGCACCGCCATCTCAAGCACCGCTGAACAGGGCACCGGCGTCTCAAGCACCGCTGAACTGGGCACCGCCGTCTCAAGCACCGCTGAACTGGGAACCGCCGTCTCAAGCACCGCTGAACAGGGCCCTTTCAAACAAGCACCGCTGAACAGGGCACCGCCGTCTCAAGCACCGCTGAACTGGGCACCGCCGTCTCAAGCACCGCTGAACAGGGCACCGCCGTCTCAAACACCGCTGAACTGGGCACCGCCATCTCAAGCACCGCTGAACAGGGCACCGCCGTCTCAAGCACCGCTGAACTGGGCCCTTCATCTCAAGCACCGCTGAACAGGGCACCGCCATCTCAAGCACCGCTGAACTGGGCCCTTTCAAACAAACACCGCTGAACAGGGCACCGCCGTCTCAAGCACCGCTGAACTGGGCACCGCCGTCTCAAGCACCGCTGAACTGGGCACCGCCGTCTCAAGCACCGCTGAACAGGGCCCTTCATCTCAAGCACCACTGAACAGGGCACCGCCGTCTCAAGCACCGCTGAACAGGGCACCGCCGTCTCAAGCACCGCTGAACTGGGCACCGCCGTCTCAAGCACCGCAGAACAGGGCCCTTCATCTCAAGCACCGCTGAACAGGGCACCGCCGTCTCAAGCACCGCTGAACAGGGCACCGCTGTCTCAAGCACCGCTGAACTGGGCCCTTTCAAACAAGCACCGCTGAACTGGGCACCGCCATCTCAATCACCGCTGAACAGGGCACCGCCGTCTCAAGCACCGCTGAACTGGGCACCGCCGTCTCAAGCACCGCTGAACTGGGCACCGCCGTCTCAAGCACCATTGAACTGGGCACCGCCGTCTCAAGCACCGCTGAACTGGGCCCTTTCAAACAAGAACCGCTGAACTGGGCCCTTTCAAACAAGCACAGCTGAACAGGGCACCGCCGTCTCAAGCACCGCTGAACAGGGCACCACCGTCTCAAGCACCGCTGAACTGGGCCATTTCAAATAAGCACCGCTGAACTGGGCACCGCCGTCTCAAGCACCGCTGGCCCATTGGCGGAAGGGGCAGTGCCGCATCTGTGTCGGGCAGGGCTGCACGAAGCACTCTGGGCACCAGTCCCCCTCCAGAACCAGTGGACACTGTCATCCACTTGAGAGACTGTGGCTTTGCACTCCCCAGGATGGTACAGTGGGCAACCCACCCACTGAAAAGACTTGAGAGACTGTGGCTTTGCATTCCCCAGGATGTAACAGTGGGCAACCCACCCACTTGTGAGACTTGAGAGACTGTGGCTTTGCACTCCCAGGATGGAACAGTGGGCAAACCACCCACTGTCTGGACTTGAGAGACTGTGGCTTTGCACTCCCCAGGATGGGACAGTGGCCATGGAGGCCCCTCGTGGATCTGGCGTCGTGTACTCATGTGGCTGAGGTGCCCCCCCTTCCCTTCCCCCTGAGGTGCCTGTAGTTTTTCTATCTGATGCCCCTGCAGTGTTCTCTCCGTTGGTGTCAGGTATCTTGTGTGGGCCTTGCCCATGTGATTTGGGCCCAGTGGTCCACGGACAATGACAGCTAGAATTATCGGACTTTTAATATTAATGTATATATTAGTTTTAAATGTGTGATATTTTTATAAGCCAATAATACAATATTTTCGACTGTTTATGATCATTTCCTTTTGTCTTTGCATTCTTTCGGGGGGGTTTGGGGGTTGTAACAGTGATGTATTGCTATGCATTGATGTGTGTGTTGTAGTGGGTGGGGGTGGATGTGTCGCATATGTGTGTCCCCGTAATATTTTCTCCTCCCCCCTCCCCTGTGTCGTAGGTACAGTACTCACCGTTGTCTTCTGCGCCGGCGTTCGTGCTCCTGGTAGAGGAGCAGGAATACAATAGCTGGTAGGATGTGTAATTCGGGTTCCATGCTGTCCAGATTCCTCGTGGGGTGTATGGAGGTGAGCGTTTTCCGTTTGAAATGTCTGTTTCCGCCGTGTTTTTATCGGCGGGGCTACCACCCCGGAAAAGGTGGCGGATTGGTGGGTTGTGATAAGGTGGGCGGTACATTGTCGCCCGCCTGTCTGTTGGCGGTGACCGCCGCACTGTTTGTTTGTCCCGCTGTGGCGGTCGGAGTGTTAAAGTGGAGGTCTCTGTTGGCGGTTTCTGCCAGGGTCAGGATTCAATTTTCTTAACCGCCAGCCTGTTGGCGGGTTAGCCGCCACTTTAACACTGACCGCCAGGGTTGGAATGACCACCATAGTTTTATGGCAAGCAATTCCCTTTCTGTTATTGTATAATTTTGCTCAGCAGGCAGCAGTTTCTTGGAGAAATATGTGACAGGATGCATATGCCCTGTGGTGTGCTCTCATTGAGAGAGAATACCTCCCACTGCCACCTGCGAGGCATCGGCCTCTACAAATTACGGTTGTGTTGGGTCCGGGTGTCGTAGAATTGGGGCCAAGGTGAACCTGTCTTTTAGCAAACTACATGCACCATTGTCTTCTTTAGACTACACAAAAGGTACCTTTTTCCTTAGCAGTTTGGTAATGAGGCTAACAATGTCTGTGAAATGTGTGATGAATTTCCTATAAAAGTTAGCGAACCCCAAGAAGCTTTGTACTTCTTTAATCGAGGTAGGTGCTGGCCATTCTAAGATTGCCTGAATCTCCCTTTTATCCATCATGATTCCATCTGGGACTAACATCCCAGGAATTTCACAGACTGAGTGTGAAATGTGCATTTTTCAATTTTTTCTAATTTCACAAATAAATTATGGTCTCTTAGTTGTTGTATCACTGATCGCAGATGGATAACATGCTCTGTCATGTTTTGAGAGTAAATGAGGATGTCGTTGATTTATAGTATGACAAAGACATCAAAAAAGTCATACAAAACTTTGCTTATAAAAAACTGGAATGCTGCGGGCGTTGCAAAGGCTGAAGGGCATTGCGGTATATTCAAAGAGTCTGAACTTAGTTTGAAAAGCTGTCTTCTACTCGTCACCTTCTTTTACTCTAATAAGGTGATAGGCCCCTTGCAGGTCTGGTTTTGTATTTACGGTGGAATTTTGCACCTGATCCAAGAGAACAAGTATCAACGGCATGGGATATCTGTTCTTCCCTGTTACCTCATTGAGCACCCTATAGTCTATGCAAGCGTGTAGATCACCATTCTTCTTCGGGCAAAGAAGAGGGGGAGAGGAAACAGGCGAGGTGGAATGACGAATGAAGCCTAAGGCTAACAATTCTTCCAGATATGCCTTTAAATACTTAGGGCCAGATGTATCATTTATCTGAATAGTGATTATCTAATTGCGATTTTCTGTAAATCGCAATTAGGTAATTGCTATTTGAAGGTATGAAGCTCCAGGAGTTTCATTTAACGATTCCCAATGCCTTGCAAATTAGACTACCTCATTAATATTCATGAGGTAGGTCGCAATTTGCGACCCATTAGGAAACACTAAAATCAAACGGATGGTGGCCTGCTGTGCTCAGTAGACCAACATGTCTATGATTGCTTTTAAATAAAGCAATTAAAAAAGAAAATGCAGCCCATCTTCCTTAACCCCTTGCGAGCCCAGGACGTAACGGATATGACCTCATTTGCACCACTTGGGTGCCGAGGACATAACCGTGACATCCTGGTATTGGCCCTTGAGGGAAGCTTTAGTGTTCCCCCCAAGGGCTTTGCACTCCCCTCCCATGGGCAGGCACGGAAGGAGAATCGCTTCCCCTTCCACCCCCACAATCCCGACCCCGCCAGTAATCGCACGCTAACCTCATCAGAGGCCACCCCCACCGTGGTGGAAGTTCAGCTTCCAGTGCAGATCGGAAGAGAAATGCAAAAGCATTTCTCTTCCGATCACATGCTGGGGGTGGGAGAGGCATCAAAAGGAAGGAAAGGCCTTTCCTTTCCTTTGATGTCTCTCTGAGCATTTCTGCAGCCCAATCATGATGCGATCCGGCTGTAAAATGCCCACTAGTCACCAGGGATTTTGAGTCTATGCCTGATTGTTTTGGTAATTGGCATAAGGGGAGCAGCCCCTTGGCAAGGGCCGCTTCCCGGGGGGGGGGGGCATTTTTTATAAGGCCTTTTCTGCCCCACCCGGGGGCAATCAGCCTAATTTAAATAGATGCTAGGGATTTTTTTTATATGTGTCAATAATGAAGGGGAGTGACCCCTTGAGCATGGGTCCCTCCACTGGGGGCATTTTTTTATTAGGCCATTTCTGCCCCCCCACGGGGGAAGATCGGCCTATTTTAATTAGGCTGATCTGCCCCCAGGGGGATGGAAGCCACTAGGCACCAGGGATAATTTTATGTAAACAATGAAGGGGAGAGACCCCTTGAGCAAGGGTCGCCTCCCCTGGGTGGCCATTATTTATGAGGCCTTTTCCGCCACTTGGGGGCAGATCGTACTATTTTAATTAGGTAGATCTGCCCCCATGGGGGCCAGAAGCCACTAGGCACCAGGATTTTTTTTTTTTTTACATATGGGGAGCGAACCCTTAGGCAAGTGTCACTCCCCTGGTTGGGGGGGGGGTTATTTTAGGCCATTTCTGCCCCCTTGGGGGCAGATTGCATATTTCTAATAGGCTGATCTGCCCCGGGGGGGCAAAAACCACTCAGGCACCAGGAATTGGTATGTGTGTTTTGTTTGGGGGTGCAGCCCCTTGGGCAAGGGTCGCTCCCCATGGTGGGACATTACTGTTGGCCATTTCTGGACCACTTGGGGCCAGATCAGCCTATTTATGTAAGGCCCATCTGCCCCCAAGGGGGGCAGAAAGCCCACCAGAGACCAGGGAACATTTGTTTTCAAAAAAAGTGGGTGGGGTATGGCCATACCCCCACCCCAAATAAATGAGGA
The DNA here is from genome assembly GCF_031143425.1 of Pleurodeles waltl. NCBI lineage: Eukaryota > Metazoa > Chordata > Amphibia > Caudata > Salamandridae > Pleurodeles > Pleurodeles waltl. Next base: position 676,284,887 of record NC_090448.1, read on the forward strand.
CAAAGTTGTTCTGCAGATGGGCAGATGGGGCAATTACCCCCGATCCACTCCCGGGGGAGGGTGTTAGAAAGCCTACTATATGCCAGCGATTTTTTAAAAAATATAGTGCGGGGTGGCTACCAACTAGTATGGGCTTGGTTATGCCCTCACCCCAACTAAAGGAGTAACAGTCTTTCAGCTCTCCCTCTGCACACTAAAATAAAAGATCTTATCCTACGGCAAAAAGAGGACATGTGAGTATTTTGGGTTTTGGTTTTACATTTGGGCCATGAGACGCTTGTCTAACTCTCAAAATCGTCACACTTGCAATGGTGAGGGATGCGCTTTTTGGACTTTGGGGCACTGCCATCTACAAAAATCTACGAGATCTAGACACATCTGAAAACAAAAAATCTGGGTGAGCACAGGGTGGTGTGCTTTGCATGCACCCTGCAACATTTTCTTACCCACAATGCCCTGCAAACCTCCAACTTTGCTTGAAATCACACATTTTTCCCACATTTTTGTGATGGAACCTTCCGGAATCTGCAGGAATCCACAACATTCCTACCACCCAGCATTGTCGCATCTATACCGATAAAAATTCTGCCCCACTTGTCAGCCTAAAAACGTTTTTTTCCAAACTGCCCTTTTGGACCCACTTTGGTTCTCTCCTAATTTCAACATGTTTTTGGCTCTTCCCTATCACAGGCGCTTGGCCTACCTACAGAAGTGAGGCATCATCTTTACCGGGAGTCTGAGGGGAACGTTGAGTGGTAGGAAATTTGTGCCAGTGCGGTGACCCCACAAAGAAATATGGGGAAAATGAGATTTTTTTTAGCTTAATTTGAAGTTTGCTGAGGATTCTTGGTAAGAAAACACTCCCTCAGGTGTCTAGTTTACAGAGATGTCTGGGATTGGTAGGTTTCTCTAGATTACTTCTGAGCCCAGTGTCGAAGTAAGCCTCAGCAAGGCCTACTAGTGCAAGGGGTTCGCCCTTCTCTGCACAAAGTCCTCAGACCATATAGGAAGCAGTTGGCACAGAAACTGAAATAAAAGACAAAGTTTATTAAACCTCATGAGGTGGTACCACAGTTCAAACAGCACCCTTCAGTAATGTTTGAAGTAGCACCCTGAACTAAGAGAGCATGGCCCTTTTATACCCACGCACGGGTTAAAAGAAGGTGGTATAATTATAAAAGCAAGAATTATATACATATAAGGTCATATGGAAATGCACAGTCAACAGGTAGGAGGGGCTAACAGATTTCAAGGACTAGTAGACACATTACTGTCTGTTACTAATTACTAACAGCTGCAGACCTTACTGGGCATGTGCAAAGTGGGAGATGCTAAATATACCTTGTCACTAGACAGATTTTCAAGAGTAGTTAACAGGAAGGTCGGACAGAGCACATGGCGAGCACATGGCAGCATGTGGCAGTGATAATGGCTGCCATGAATACAAAATGGATTCCGCGAAATGTTCACAATAGTTGCTAAATACAAGATATCTTCTGCTAATGCTTAATCTAATTGCTACTAAATTACAACACCAGGACCAAAAACACTGGTGCCCCCCCCCCCCATAAAAAACATTAAGCTGAAGACATTCGTCTTTCTGGGATAATCTAAATATTCATCTTGTATATTTATGCTCATCATTTCAGCTATTTCCTTATCTAACATGTGTTGTGCTTTAATTTCTGTAATATTTCTTTTGGTAGGCATACAAGCAGTAATACACATGGAGCAGAACATTGGACCACACTGAATACAGATACAGCATGTGAAAAATATTACAATCATTACACACAGGATAGTCAGTAGTTTTCCAGCCCCAAGCGGAAACAAGAGCCCAAAACCATCCAGAAAAAGTCCAAGTACCAGTCTCTGTGTGAATTTCTGCAGCAATTTTATGCAATTTAGATATTGCATCACATACTGAAGGTGATTGATCTGGAATGAAAATGCAGCAACTACTACCGATGATGCGACATGCACCACCTCGATCAGCTAATATCACATCTAGTACCATATGATTTTGGAGCGCTACAATCCTCGCAATTTGGAGCTCCTCAGTAATATTCCCAAGTGCCAGAGCTGCCTGATTTGTAACAGCTTCCACAACCCTAGTCAATCGTCTCACTTTCCTACTGTTTAACACAGCACCCACAAAGGAGAACAACCCTAAATTAAAATCAACATATTGTTGCAGGCTAGTGTCCGTTTGGTCTACCTCATTTGTACTTATTGTCCTTTTATATCTATTTTTAATTATGTCATTGAACAATTTAAAATCTCAGTGAGTGATGAAGGTGCCAAAAACACAGGGGGTAATAGAAAAGATACATAACCCACACCTGACCACCCAACAGGTAGTTGGTAATATCCATAGTTACCACAAACAAAATATGTATTATGTGAAGCTGTAAAACTACTATTATTTACACCCTCAATAGTTAAAATCAAGGTACAATCGGTTGTCCCCACTGGAATTCACCCAATGCTACGTGTACTTAAATCTGCTTTAGTTTTTGTAACAGAAATCACAAATTGTTCTTTCTTGTCAGAGTCTCTTATATTTGTGAAGACATATGGCATTGGAACATTGTCCGGTTGATACTCTTCCCATTCCCATTTAGTTCCTTTGGCTTGGGGATACCCATCTTTGTCTTGGTAGCATACTTTATTAAGGCGAAAAAGAAGTCGGCCCTCTGTATGTTTTCCAGATGCAAACAAAAGCATATACCAAGCTTGACAAGAACCATTGTGTGAAAAAGGAAGAGGAATGAAAGGTGTTCCTCCTTTCTTTTGATGCACAGGTATCATTCCACATACCCAACAGTTAGTAGTATTTGTAGCATTATGAGTATGATGCAACATCTGAATGAAAGTATGATTGAAGTACGATTGACGGTGCTTCTGCTCCTGATAGGGAAGCGTAAAGTAATAGTGATCCTCTGGTACAGGAGTAGTGGCAACAAAAAACTCACGAGCAGGAGCCATCTTTTCAACAAACCAGGTGATTATTGCTATAACCACCAAAACAACAACAAACCCCATAGTGCTAATGATCACTTTGTTATTCATTTTAGCAACAGTGATAATCGACCCTTCCAGAAATTAATTAAAAACAATTGTTGAAGCTCTTATCCCTGGGCAGCCGCTGATTTCTTCACCACGGGCCAAGACGGGTGTCACTACTCTAATGCATGGCTAATCTCCCCCCTTGCCACATTGGCTCTCCGTTTCACTAACCCAGGGCGGTAGCTCAACCAATTTTTTTCAGCACTACAGATTCTTTCCTCGGTCTCAAATTAAATCGCAACACTCCAGAAATCGTATGGTCCGGGAAGAACTCTGCAGATTCGTCAGGTGATATAGCACGGCCTTTCTCCGTAGTCAAAATCTCTTGATGATCGGTCAGCACAGCAGGTTCCACCAAGGTAGGTAGCACTCTCTTGCAGTGAATACTATGGAACCAAATCTTTTGGTTCGTCACTCGAACTGCTGTCCTTGTTGCAAGGAGCACCTGCTCTGGGCCTCGCCACCTTGGTTCTAAGCTGCTTGATCTTTCCAAGGACTTAATCATCACCTGGTCCCAAGGTCGGAGTTCATGGCCTTCACCTGTAGATCTGTCAGGAAGTGCTTCTCGAACCTGTTGATGAATAGAAATCAAATTGTCGGTTAACTGTGCCAAATAATCATTCATCAGGACACAAGGTACATCATATACAGAATTTGGCTTAGGAACTCCCCAAATGTTAATTGGCCTTCCAAATACTATTTCATAGGGGGTAAGGCCTGTTCGAGAGTGTGGCACTGAACTAATAGACAATAATGCCAACAGTAATGCATCCGGCCAAGTTAAAGATGTGGAAGCCTGTTTCTTCGCTAACTTCACCTTCAAAGTATCATTATACCTTTCCACCAACCCTGCTGATTGTGGGTGGAAAACCGCATGGAACTTCTGTTTGATCCCTAATCCTTTCAGGACATACTTAATAACTTCCCCAACAAAATGAGGTCCGTTATCATTCCATAAAAGTCTGCAAACACCAAACCTAGGGAAAAACTCTTTCAAAAGCACCTTCACTGTCGTAATGGCAGTATTATCCTTTGTTGGGTATGCCTCTATCCATTTACTAAAGGCACATACCAACACCAAGACATACTTTAAATTGTTGCAGCGTTCAAGCTGAATATAATCCATTTGTAGAACTTCGAACGGTGCAGTTGGTGTAGCAAACCCTCCCACAGGAGTTTGTGTCCCTTTTCCAGGAATGTATTGTAAACAGATCAAACAAGACTGTACTACTCTCTTAGCTGTACTGGAAATTTCTGGATGCTCCCAAACTTGCGCAAGCAACTTCGTTATTGTTGAAGCTCCAACATGTGCCAGCACATGTGCCATCTGAACCATAGGTTGTACAAAAGCTATAAGCAATTTCCACTTATCCATCTGCTTATTCCGCCAACAGCCCTCATCATCCAATTCTCGTTCTTCAGACCATTGCTCACGTTGTTTCACAGAAGCAGATTTCTATATATCTAATACGTCTTGTCTAGCATTATGCCTACGTTCAGCTTATGACTTCACTACATACATAGAAGTAGTACTTCACTGCATCGCAGTCTCACGTGCTACACGGCCCGCAAGGGCATTACCTTACCCTATCTTATCGTCACTCTCTTGTGTGCACTACAATTCACAATAGCTATTTTCTTTGGATATGTCAATGCAGTCAAGAGGTTATGCACTAATTCTCCGTGCATTATCTGCATCCCGTGGGATGTGAGAAAGCCTCTCTCCTTCCAAAGCAAACCAAAATCATGAGCCACTCCAAAAGCATAGCGGCTGTCTCTATAAATATTCAGACATAAGTCAGTACTAAGCTCACATGCTCATGTCAAAGATATTAGCTCAGCTGCTTGAGCTGACTTCTGTGGTATACGAGCTCTCTCCACTACCGTGTTTATTGTGGTGATTGCATATGCAGCTGAGGTCGTACTGTCTGGCAACTTGAAACGAGCCCCATCAACCCACAATTCCCCGTCTACATCTGGAAGGGGCGTATCTTGCGAATCAATATGACCCTTTTTCTGTTCTTCGGTAAGCAATATAAAATCATGTGTTTCTTGTGGCTGAGGCTGAGTCACCGGATATGGCAACAAAGTGGCTGGATTTAGTGTTGCACATCTCTTCAGTGTAATGTGAGGAGCCAGCAATGTCAATTCATATCCTGTCAGACGAGTGCTAGTTAAATGTTGTGTCTTTGTTTGATTTAAAAGAACACCAACAGCTTATGTGACAAAACTATCCCTTCACTCTGACGTATTGACACAGCTGTTGCTGCAACTGAACGAAAACACCCAGGCAATGCTCGAGCGACAGGATCAAGTACTGCTGAAAAATATGCACAGGGACGCTGCTTATCGCCATGTGTCTGTACTGAAACTGACAATGCACATCCATCTTTCTCATGTACGTAAAGTGCACAAATCTTCGTGTAATCTGGAGTACCTAACACTGGTGCTGAACAAAGGGCTTGTCGTAGCTGCCGGAAAGCAGTCTCCCATTCATCTGTCCATGGGAGGGGCATTGGAGTATCTTGAGTCAAAAGTGCTAGCAAAAGTTTGACAATGTGTGAAAACCCTAATATCCATTGCCTACAAAAAGAAGTAAGACCAAGGAATGCACAAACATCTTTCTGAGTAGAGGGTATTGGTGTGTCTAAAATTGCTTGAATACGATCTGATGTAAGTGCACGGCCCTCCTTAGACAAAAGGTGACCTAAATAGGTTACCTTTGGTCTACAAGATTGTAATTTCTTTCGTGACACTTTATGATGGTGTGAAGCAAGAAAAGAAAGTAAGGACAAAGTGCACTTTTGACATTGCTCAGGGGTATCAGCTGCCAACAAAATATCATCGACATATTGTATGAGAGCCACACCTTCAGGCAAAACAAAAGAATCAAGTTGTCGTTTTAACGCTTGACTATAAATACTAGGACCCTCAGTATAGCCTTGAGGAACTCTGCAACATCTACATGATCGTTTATTTAAAGTAAAACCAAACAAATATCGGCTGCCAGGATGAATAGGAATCGAGAAGAAAGCATTCTTCTAGTCTATCCCAGAGAACGTAGTTGCTGTCGGGGGAACCAAAGTAAGAAGTGTTGTGATGTCAGATACCACAGGATATTGTGGTACCACAATCTTATTCACTTCTCGTAAATCAATAATGAATCGGTAAATCCTAGTAGCAGTATCCTTTTTCAGAATAGGAAGAATCGGACCGTTACAAACATTATACGGAACTTCCTCAACAACTCCAACTGCAAAAAGATCATGCACAATTCGTGTGAGTGCTTCTTCGCCCTCCTGTGAAATTTTGTATTGAGGCAAACGTGGCAATACAGCTCCCTCCTTGACACTAATATGTACCGGTGGAATAATCATTTGTCCCACATCAGTATCTGAAGTAGCCCACAAAGTACTAGGAAGTGAAGCTAATGCAATCTCCTCTTTAACAAGACAAACTCTTTCCATCACAGGATGATTATCATTCAAAATAACACGGACCCCTTCAGGAGAGCATGTATTGTATCCCTGAAATACTTGAGCATATCAAGACCCACAATATTGTCTGGTGTATTTGGAGAAAGCAAAAACAGACATGGAACAGTAAATTTATCAACATGGAATGCAAGTGGTTGTGACAATGGGCTAGGGGAAGGTGTTCCATTAACACCTATCGATGTAATGGTTAAGCCAGACAGGGGAACCCTTGGAACCAATTGTTTAGACAAGGCGCTACAAGTAGCTCCTGTAGCAACCAGAAACTGATCAGTAGAACCCAAAACATGTGCTGTAACATAGGGCCCCTCTGATCTACTGGAACTTCAACTGATTCCTTACCCCATCCTAGGCAATCCTATGCATGAGCAGAATCTTGGAAATCAGGCTGCACATAGTTAGACATCTGGTATTGGTTCCGTCTATAAAAAGTGTTAAACCCATCCTGCCTTCGTACATTAGCATCAAACCTAGCATGATCATTCTTGCTTCTTCTAGGCCCTGAATATCCTGAGCGATTTCTCATTTGTCCCCGACCACGTGAACACTGCTGAACACGTAGTGCTGGACAATCGGCAGCCCAATGCCCAAATTTCTTATAATACGCACACTGATCAACAAACAAATTCAAACGAGTGTCAGAAGAACCATAAGATCCATGTCCACCTCTATCACTACCTCTAAAAGGCGTACCATAAGCTTGAGCCAATATAACCTTCGTCTTTAATTCTTTAATCTTTTTATCCTTGCTACCTTTGCTTCTAATTCCTGACGTTCATAATACTGAGCCATAGTCAAAAGAGAAACCGGAGTAGAGGTAGTCCATGAACTTTCACTAGCTTTTAGATGACTAGCTATTCCTGGTAACAGATTTGCTACATATTTATAGACGAACACATGTCTGCCCGTATCATCTGACAATAACTGGCCGCTAAAATCATGAAATGCTTCTTAAAAGCGTGTAAAGAAATCAGAGACCGATTCATCTGCCTTTTGCTTACAAGATGCTAAAACAGTCCAATCTATCTTTTTAGGGGAAATAATCGTTTTTAACTTAACTAATATGGCTGCGGGAAGATCTAGAATCAACTGATAAGGCTTTTTCGCAGGTTCCCTATCCCCATCCATCTGTTCTAATTCTTTCCATGACGACCCAAAAACTACACGATCATCAACTTTACAAACAGTTCTCCACATATCTGGCGGTAATATCAATCTGAAAAATAAATCAATGTCAGCCAAAGTCATAGTACAAGAACTAATTGCTCCCTCGACTTCCTCATAAAAGGCGGCTGGATTTTTCCGCGGGTCAGGTAATGCTGTTTTAAGTGCCATTACATCTGCCCTATTCCAAGGAGTATACACCCAATTATAAATAAAATAACCCTTAGCATCAACAGAAGTTTTATCATAACTTGTACCCGATCCTTTAGGAGGAACATACAAAGGCGCGGCCTCCCGCATTGGTTTCGCATGAACTATCATAGTCTTATCTGTTCCGAAGATGGAAGCTTGTGCCCCGCCGGTCTGAGATGTCCGTGCAACTACGTCCACGCCCCTTTTCTCCGGACTGCCGCAACACATCATTTCACCAAACGCCTGATTGCATCAGCCACCTGGGAGAAAACAAAAAGACCATCACGCTTTTGCTTACGATCAGCTGCTACATCATCGGGCTCTAACTCATCATAATATTTCCGAAATAGTTCAATAACTTCTGTGCCAAATGCCTCAGTAAAATATAGCTGCTCCTTTTCCGTCCACCCTTTCATGTTGTCTAAAAGTTCAGAAGCAGAGACAACACTACAAATTGTTTTACGAGCAGTAGATCTAAGCTCAGACCCACGGTCAGCAGGCAACATAGAGTGACTGTCTCGTATCTTCTGTTGCTCCGAACCGGAGACCTCAGCTAACTCATGAGGGGTAGAAGGAATGACATACGGAGGTGGAGGGCGATCTAGTAACAAAAAATCATCGTGCGGTTTATTGAGGATAGGATATAGAGGTTGCCGAACAGTGTACTGGCCAGTTACCTGTAATTTACGTTCTTTCTCTTCTATCTCCTTTAAATTGTTTATTTCTTTCTTTCTCATTTCCAATGCTTTCACATATACATTCTTCCGCTGCTCTTTCTCAAGCAAGGCTTGCTCACGCTTCACTCGTCCACGCACTTCTTTCTCCCACATTCGTACACAGTCAAACATATCTTGCCTAGACCTTCGCTTACACATACATTGTTGCACATACTCAATCTTTCGCAAATCAAATGACCCATGCAAAGGCCAATGTAACTCAGGATCCGCATGAGTGTATTTGTTCCATAATATGCTGTACATTAGAGAAGAAAGACCATGTTTAACATACATATCTCTATTGGGCATCCCCTCTGGGGGTGCCGGTTGCGATTCTTCCAGTCTCAAATTGGTACCATTACAAAAGCAACACATCCTACGAAGTGCGCTAAAAACAGGCATGCCAAAAATAGTGCAGAATATGCAGTATTATAATCAAAGTAGCACTTAACGTGCCGTTCAAATCAAAATTAAATTGGAGAAAATTCTCCTTATTACCTGCCTATATAAATTGCAATTTATATATCAATTGAAAGGACACAAATTGACTAGTCACCCAAAACACGAGAGCCGCAGTAACTGGTGAAACAAAGGCATCAAAACCCACAGCAAGTGCGGTAAAACGGCTCTTGCCAATCACAGGGCGTCCAGGTTCCAACTGCTAAGTTCTAAAATCGACCAAATGGTCACTGCACGACAAATGAACAAAAAGGATCTCAGTCGAGGACCAGCGCCGAAAGAAGGGAAAAACGCCGTGGTTGCCAAGACTCGGGTCTCCTCAGGCATTGATCGTCCGCAGCGAGATCCCAATCCTTCGTCGCGACCAATCCGTCGGGCGTCCGAGTCGCCAATGAGTCCCTGTTCGGGTGCCAATTTGTCGAATTAAGCCTCAGCAAGGCCTACTAGTGCAAGGGGTTCGCCCTTCTCTGCACAAAGTCCTCAGACCATATAGGAAGAAGTTGGCACAGAAACTGAAATAAAAGACAAAGTTTATTAAACCTCATGAGGTGGTACCACAGTTCAAACAGCACCCTTCAGTAATGTTTGAAGTAGCACCCTGAACTAAGAGAGCATGGCCCTTTTATACCCACGCACGGGTTAAAAGAAGGTGGTATAATTATAAAAGCAAGAATTATATACATATAAGGTCATATGGAAATGCACAGTCAACAGGTAGGAGGGGCTAACAGTTTTCAAAGGCTAGTAGACACATTACTGTCTGTTACTAATTACTAACAGCTGCAGACCTTACTGGGCATGTGCAAAGTGGGAGATGCTAAATATACCTTGTCACTAGACAGATTTTCAAGAGTAGTTAACAGGAAGGTAGGACAGAGCACATGGCGAGCACATGGCAGCATGTGGCAGAGATAATGGCTGCCATGAATACAAAATGGATTCCGCGAAATGTTCACAATAATTGCTAAATACAAGATATCTTCTGCTAATGCTTAATCTAATTGCTACTAAATTACAACACCAGGACCAAAAACACTGGTGCCCCCCCCCCCATAAAAACAGGTTGTTTTGTTTTTTATGTGTCCACAAAGTGTTTTGCAATACTTCCTGTCGCGGGCAGTAGGCCTACCCCCGCAAGTGAGGTACCATTTTTATCAGGAGACGTGGGGAAATGGTGGGTGGAAGGACATTTGTGGCTCTTCTCAGAATCCAGAACTTTCTGTCATCGAACTGTGAGGAAAAAGTATTTTTTTTGCCAAATGTTGAGGTTTGCAAAGGATTCTGGGTAACAGAACCTTGTGAGAGCCCCACAAGTCACCCCATCCTGGATTCCCCTACCAGTCTAGTTTTAAAAAATGCACAGGTTTGGTAGGTTTCCCTAGGTGCTGGCTGTGCTAGAGGCCAAAATCCACAGCAAGACACTTTGCAAAAAACAGGTCAGTTTTCTTTGGGAAAATGTGATGTGTCCACGTTGTGTTTTGGGGCATTCCTTTCGCGGGCACTAGGCCTACCCACACAATTGAGGTACCATTCTTATCGGGAGACCTGCGGGAATGCTGGGTGGAAGGAAATTTGTGGATCCTCTCTGATTCCAGAACTTTCTGTCTCCGAACTGTGAGGAAAAGGTGTATTTTTTGCCAAATGTTGAGGTTTGCAAAGGATTCTGGGTAAAAGAACCTTGAGAGAGCCCCACAAGTCACCCCATCCCGGTTTCCCCTTGGTGTCTAGTTTTAAAAAATGCACAGGTTTGGTAGGTTTCCCTAGGTGCCGGCTGAGCTAGAGGCCAAAATCCACAGCTAGGTACTTTCCAAAAAACACTTCAGATTTCAATGTAAAAAGGTGATGTGTCCATGTTGCGTTTCGTGTCGTGGGCATGAGGTGTACCCACGCAAGTGAGGTACCATTTTTATCAGGAGATTTGGGTGAACACATACTAGAAGAATAAGTGTTATTGCCCCTTGTCTTTCTCTACATTTTTTCCTTCCAAATGTAAGACAGTGTGTAAAAAAGACGTCTACTTGAGAAATTCCCTTTAATTCACATGCTAGTATGGGGACCCCGAAATTCAGAGATGTGCAAATAACCACTGCATCTCAACTCCTTATCTTGTGCCTATTTTGGAAATACAAAGGTTTCCTTGGAACCTATTTTTCATTTTTTATATTTCACCACATGAATTGCTGTATACCTGGTATTCCATGAAAACCAATTGCAAGGTGCAGCTCCTTTATTGGCTCTGGGTACTTGGGGTCTTGATGAACCTACAAGCCCTATATATCCCCACAACCAGAAGAGTCCAGCAGACGTAACGGTATATTGCTTTTGAAAATCTATCATCACAGGAAAAAGTTACAGAGTAAAACATGGAGAAAACATGTTTTTTTTCACCTCAATTTCATTTTTTTTTATTTCAGCTGTTATTTTCTATAGGAAAACCTTGTATGATCCACACAAATGATCCCATGCTGAATTCTGAATGTTGTCAATTTCTCAGAAATGTTTAGCTGTCCAGGATCCAGCACTGGTTTCACATCCATTTCTGTCACTAACTGGAAGGAGGCTAAAAGCTCAACGAATTGTCAAAATGGGGTATGTCCCAGTAAAGTGCCAAAATTGTGTTGAAAAATGTACTTTTCTGATTCAAGTCTGCCTGTTCCTGAAAGCTGGGTGGGAAGATAGTGATTTTAGCACCACAAACCCTTTGTTGATGCCATTTTTAGGGACAAAATTACAAGCCTTCTTCTGCAGCCCTTTTTTCCCATTTAAAAAAAAAAGGAATTTTCACTGTATTTTGGCTAATTTCTTGGTGTCCTCCAGGGGAACCCACAAACTCTGCATACCTCTAGAATCCCTAGGATGTTGGAAAAAAGGACGCACATTTGGCACAGGTAGCTTCTGTGGACAAAAAGTTATGAGGGCCTAAGTGCGAACTGCCCCAAATAGCCAAAAAAAGGCCTGACACCTGAGGGGAAAAAGGTCTGACAGCGAAGGGGTTAAAGGAAAACGGGATGTGTTTAAAAAAGAAAAATGAAAAGTTTTCTTTTCATTTTTTTAAGAGTAGCCAGTGGTCTGAGAGACCACTGTCTGCTCTTAAAAAATGTTTTTGCATGCATTCACAAAGGGAAAGGGACCCCTTCCTGTTTGCGAGAGGGACGTAGGAGGTGCAAATGTTTTGCGACCGCATTTCGGTCACAAACATTCCTACATGCAGCTGCAATTCGGTATTAGGAAGGGATGCTCTTGACACGCCTCTTTCTAATACTGAATCAGTATGTAGTCAAAATTGGAATTCATACATATCAAAATTTATTTTTTTCAGTTGCAAACTGCCCAATCAGGCTGTTTGTGACTGCAAAAATGCATGATACGTCTGCCCCAAATCTTGTTATTCGATAGGGCGTAGATGCGACTACATGGTAAACTGGCCCTTAGGATTAGATTAATTTGACAGTCAAACTCCCTATGAGGAGGAACTTGCATGGCCTTCTTTCATCAAATACATACTAAAAATCTGGGGGTTCCAGAGCAACTACTGCGCAGGTTTGGCATGAGGTTAGATCTTGTGCAGTGTTATAACAATTAGAATGACAGTATGATGAGCCCAGGGTCACCAGGCAAAATGCCCAGTCAATGAGGGGATTATGGGGTTGTAGCCAGAGTATCCCCAGAATGGATCCAAATGTGGGCGTATGTATTGCTACATACACTACGTGCATGCGGCAGCACTACGTGCAAGGTAAACAGTGGTGCAGAGTGTGGACCATTGGCCTCTGCTTTCATTGGCCTTCGCTTCCATTTTGGTTCACGACTCCATTTTGTCGAGTCGGGTTCGGTGCGTAAGGCACTGTTCTGTGTTTTTCCACAAGCTTCGGCAAGCTGAAGGGTGGGGTGTTTTTCTGCTCAACTTCGCTCCATCTGCCTGGTACGAAGGGCGCTATTTACATTCCACGAGCTATCAGTTAGAACAACAGGGGGATGCGCCTGTACACAAGGAGGAATGCAAGCTGCCTGTACACAAGGAGGAATGCAAGCTTCAACTTGGAGTCCTCTCCTGGGAACTTGGCCCGTTCTGAGGAGACGTCTCGAAGGGTGAACAAGGTACCGCCGATTGCACAATTTGTAAAGGAGGGGGTCTTTTTCTAGAAAAGACTCCTGGGCGTTAGTAAATACTATAAAAGTTGGGGGCCTAGATGGGCTGGTTTAGGAACTCTCTTCTGGGTTGGACGCAACGCCAGGAGGACTGATTGTCCCGAACAGAGGGTCCCTGTGCTAGCTGATTTGGGTTCCCCAGCTTTGTGTACGGCGGAGGGATGCAGATGCTCTTTTCGGTGAAGCTTTTCAATTTATTAAGTGTATTGTGTGTGCGCGCGTAATGTGTACTTATTCTTGGAGTCATTTTCATGCTATTGAGCATTGAAGTATATTGTGTGTGCGCGCGTAATATGCACTTATTCTTGCAGTCATTTTCATGCTATTGAGCATTGTGGTATATTGTGTGTGCTTGTATTATATGTACTTACTCTTGCAATTATTCACAGAGTGCTTATATCTTTATCATTATTCTCATGTTATTCTCCTGATGTATATATATATATATATTAGTGTGGTTTAGTTTTGCTAGCTGAGAACTTGCCCCTTAAAGAAACTTGATTATTCTACTTACGAAGGTGTTTGAGAGTGATTGCTTTACTTTGTGCCTTAAAATATCCTGAAGTGCATAGTTTTGATATTCTGAAGAGTAAAGCAGCACAAATTGGCGTAGTCGGCAGGATTCAAAAAAAAAAAAGGGAAAATGCTTAATAAGATCAAAGCAAGCTCAAAAGCAGGTTCTCATGTAGCAAATCCAGACATAGAAATACCGGGGTGGGAAACTGCCCCGTATAAACTTTTAGCTCAGGAATGGTCACGTTGTGCTGGTTTGTGTGAAAATTGGAATGCGTGTATGTTGAATGTGGAACCTGAAGATCTTCTTATATGTTTACAGAAAGTTTCAATTGACAAGGGAAGGGAGATTTGTGCGTTGGGGAGGCGAGGCTGGATCTTGCTTTCTGCGTACCGAAAGTTGTATGAAAAATGTTTACAGTTACAAAAAGACCACGAGCAGCTGGGGAAGGAGTTAGTAGAAGCCCGAAATTCCTCTACCATGTTAGCTTGTCAAAATAAATTATTAAGTGATAAGTTGGAAATGTACCAACTGGTTGCAGAGAGAACGGCCGTTAGCGTAGCTAAATATAAACACAAGAAACGAAGAGGGAAAGTTAATAAAAAGAAGGTGCATTTAGCTATCTCTCAGGCAGGATTAGCCTTTGACCCTGAATTTTGGGATGGAAACATCTGGGATACATCTGATTTTTCAGATGGGTCCGGGGGCGATGACTGCCAAGATGTTAGACAGGAGAAGACAGAGCGCAGGAATGTTGTCCGTGCGCAGCCCATATATCGGCGAAAGTTACAGCATAGCCCAGCTAATCCTGGAGGGGTGATGTTGGATGCCCTGGAGGATTATACACAGCAAGAACTAAGTGATGTGATAGACAGATTTCGACAGAGGTCTGGGGAAACATTGCTTACGTGGTTAGTGCGGGTGCACGATATGGGGGGCTAGGGGGTCCAATTGGATCACGGTGACGCCCCGAGGCTTTGTATGTTAAGTACAGACCCGGTTATTCAAAATGAGTTTAGAACCTATCCAGGGAATGGTCCCATGACCAATTTGTTAGAGCTAGCTGCGCAAGGGTGTGCTCAGAAGTATCCGACAGAGTCAGACTGGCCGCCTAATGATAAACCTTGGTATACTTTGAGAGATGCAGTACAGAGATTGAAGGAAGAAGGGATGAAAACAGCTATCTTTATGGGTAATGCCCATGATTTGATGAAAGGAATTTTAAGTGTGTCTGTGCGAAACCGGCTGATTAGGGCCGCTCCTCCTGCATATAAGCATGTCATCATGACTTTGTTAATTAATCAGACGGGTAACCCATTGTCTCAGGTGGTAGAAGCGGTGCGTGAGTTAAGTGATTTAGGAGAATGGGCTAAGCCAGAGAGGAATTCACGGTCTGAGAATCGTACTGATAACAACAGGGTGACAAGGCGAGACATGTTTCAGGCCTTGCTGCGAGATGGGGTGACCAGGAATGAAATTGATGGGATAAGCACCAAGGACATGTGGGAAATGTACCGCAAACGCGGTTTGGATAAAAAGGAGGGGAGCAGGAAAGGGAACAAGAAGGATAACAAAGTGGTGAACCAGAGAAAGGCAGGAGGGGAGGAGCGTGAGGGTGAAAAGGGAGAGAGAGGGAGAAAACCCCACAGTAGAGAGAGATCCCCAGAGGACGGAAATTGGGAGGAAGAGCACCGAAGCGCAGAGGGAACCCGGAGCAGGGAGAGAGACCGGGAACTGACAGGTTCTGGGAAAACTCGAGGAAGAGAGTGGGAGAGGGAGCTGGTAAGCTCAGAGAGGTTGCGAAGCAGAGACAGGGAGGAGGAGTTCCCTGAGAATTACCGCAAACTGTATCCAGATTTGACTTGGGCAGACTCTGATGTGCGCAGAGTGAAAATAGATTAGGAAACAGGCCAAACTCCGGTGCAGGGATGGGCTCGCAAAGATAACAGACCTCATGTCAAAGTAGAAATTTATTGGAAACGTGGAAATGTTCAAAAAGTTCGAGCCCTCGTTGACACCGGAGCGGAGGCCACTTTGATTCATGGCAATCCAAGAAAATTCAGGGGACAGTACTTCACCATTACGGGATTGGGCGGAAAAGAAACCCCGGCAGTGCAGATAGTGGCTCCCATGAAAATAGGGGCACTTCCAAAGAGAGAATACACTGTCCTGATTGTGCCCATTCCCGAATACATTATTGGAATTGACATTTTGAAAGGGATGACCCTACATTTGGAAGATGGATGTTATCAATTTGGTTCCAAAAGATTTATATCAATAGCCGCCGCAAGGGTGGGGCTGTTGAAGATTCCTCCGGTAACACTTCCCCAAGCTACTAAGGTGATTCAAAAGAAACAATACAGAATACCGGGAGGACATGAGGAGATTAGCCAGACTATACATGATTTACTAGAGGCCGGGGTAATAGTTCCCATCACCACTGCGTGGAATAATGCCCTCTGGCCTGTTCGTAAAAGTGATAACAGTTGGAGGATTTGCATTGATTATCGCCAATTGAATAAACATACACCTCCTCTGACTGGAGCGGTCCCAGATACCATTACCTTGATTGAGAATATACAGAAACACAGTGGGACTTGGTATGCAACCATTGACATTGCCAATGCCTTCTTTACGATACCAATAGCTACTGAGAGCCAGCCTCAGCTGGCATTCCAGTGGGCGGGGCGTCAGTACACCTTCTGTTGATTACCCATGGGGTATTTACATAGCCCCACTATCTGCCACCGGCTGGTGGCAGAGCATTTGGATGAAGTACCAGTGGTTCCTGGAGTGCAAATTTCTCACTATATAGATGACGTGATGATGCAGGGAGAGACGCAAGAACAGGTGCAAATTCAGCTAGACAGGGTGGTGGAACATTTGCAGAATCAAGGGTGGGAGATTAACCCCGAGAAAGTGCAGGGACCATCTCAGAGCGTGAAATTTTTGGGCATTCAGTGGAATCAGGGACACAGAGAAGTGTTGCCAAAAGTGAAACAAAAGATTAAGGAATTCGCAGTACCGCGAAATCGGAAGGAAGCCCAGAGTTTTATTGGACTATTTGGGTATTGGAGACAACATATACCCCATTTGTCTCAGATTTTGGCCCCATTGTACAAAGTTACACGAAAGAAAAATGCGTTTGAATGGGGAGAGCAGGAGCAGCGCGCGTTTGAATTGGCGAAAGACGCCATTCAGCATGCTTTGGATTTGTGGCCGATTCGAGAGGGAGACATTGAGTTGAATGTGACAGTCCAGGGGCAGTATGCCAATTGGAGTTTATGGCAAAAACAAGGAAGAAAGAGGGTGCCCCTGGGATTTTGGACAAAGAAGTTACCTGAGGCAGGAGAGCGGTATACTCCCTTTGAGAAGCAGCTGCTGGCCTTCTATTGGGCCCTGGTTGATACTGAGCAAATTACACTGGGACACAATGTGATTTTAAGGCCTGAAATTCCCATCATGCAGTGGGTGATGAGTTCCCCAAAAACTCATAGAATTGGACATGCGCAAGAAGCCAGCATTATAAAATGGAAATGGTATGTCCAGGACAGGGCACGAGCGGGTCCAAAAGGGACCGCCGTTTGGCATGAGCAGGTAGCGCAGGCTCCAGTGGAGAATTCCGAAATGTTGCATGATGTACCTTCAGTGTGTGAATCCCCAGTAGGGTGGGGCCAGCCGTTCGCAGACTTGTCTGCAGATGACAAAAAACATGTGTGGTTCACAGATGGCTCAGCAAAATATGTTGGAGTGAAAAGGCACTGGAAGGCAGTGTCCTATAATCCTGTTACCAAGAAGCTTTTGACAACTACAGGACAGGGAAAAAGTAGCCAGTATGCAGAGCTTTATGCCGTGTATCAGGCTTTAAAACAGGAGCTATCCGGAAAATGTCACATTTATACAGATTCCTGGTCTACCGCCAATGGGTTAGCTACTTGGCTTCCCACGTGGCATGCACATCAGTACAAAATCCATAACAAAGAGGTATGGGGGAAGGAGTTATGGCAGGAGATCTGGGAAATGTTACCTCAAAGCACCGTGACTGTCTATCATGTGGACGCTCACTGTCCAACTGATTCATTAGACCGATGGTTCAATTGTCTTGCAGACGATCGAGCCAAGATTCAAGAGGCTGAAGTGGAGGCGCAGAGTTCTGATTTGGTGGGAATGGCTAAATGGGCACACCAGAAATACGGACATCTTGGAGAAAAGGCTACTCACAGGTGGGCTGAGATTAGAGGGATGCATCTTCCCCTAGATTTGATTAAAACAGCGATCATTGAATGTCCCATTTGTCAGCATGCACAGCACAGACCGGTCCCACAGGTGGTGAGAGGCCAGCTAGGTAGAGGTAAATTGCCAGGACAGATTTGGCAGATTGATTACATTGGACCAATGCCAGTGAGCAGAGGGTGTCAGTATGCCTGCACTGTGGTAGACACTTACTCTGGTTATCTCATAGCCTTTCCCTGCAAGCGCGCAACTCAGCAGAGCACCCTGAAAACACTAGATCTGTTGATTCTGTACTATGGGGTGCCACTCCAGATTCAAAGTGATAACGCCAGCCACTGAAAGGGCAGACTAGTGCAGGACTATTGTGCACAACGCAATATTGAGTGGATTTTTCACATACCTTACTACCCACAAGCAGCGGGATTGATTGAGAGAATGAATGGGTTGCTGAAAGAACAATTGCGTAAACTGAATGATGGGACACTGAAGGGGTGGAGGGATAATTTGTATGATGCTTTGCAAATTTTAAACAACCGACCCCTAACAAATGCCGAGACACCTCTCATGAGAATGCTGACACCTGCTTTACAGATTAATCCGTTTACAACGAGCAATACCATTGTGTATTGGGAAACAGCTCCAGGAGCTTTGGCCCCATATCGAGCTACACCAGAATCTGCAGGACTTGACTTACATGCTTTACACATGCATCGATTGAAACCTAGAGACATCACTCTGATTGAAACTGGGGTGGGAATTCAGATTCCCCCTGAGCATTACGGTCTGATCGCCCCTCGATCTGGGCTTGCCTTGAGGGGCATCCAAGTTTTAGGAGGCGTGATAGATGCAGACTACCAGGGCGAGTTGAAAGTCATTCTTTTGAACAGTGGTGACACAGACCTAGTGGTGCAACCTGGTGATCGCGTTGCCCAAATTATCATCATGCCGGTTTATGGAGGTGTTGTTAAGAAGGGGAGCGCCCCAGCTCTTCTCACTGTGAGAGGCAAAGGAGGGTTTGGATCTACTGACAAGAACCCAGGGGCCAAAGTGTGGATTGAATCCCCAAATAACCCTCCTCAACCCGCTGATGTCATCGCCACTGGACCAGACAATGTCCTGGTAGTTATGCGACCTGGTCAAGACAAATGGGAACATGTTCCCGCTGACAAATGCTATCTGCGAGAATGATAATACGTGTTTTGTCCTTTGTTCTTTTCAGATCATCCTGTGGAGTGCCTGTGCCATGAGTGTGGTGTATGGAGCCCGTTCGGGAGACTCCACCGGGGAGCGGGAGGGGCTCATAGCCCAAAAATTCAACCGTCAGCCGCAGATGCCAACGCTGCTGCATCAACCGAACAATGTTTGGATTCATCTAGCGCAGGAAGTGCTGAATATATCTCACTTCTGTATGAGTAACATGCAAAGCGTTCAAGATTTGATTACCACTTGTCTAGTGGCAGTGCCCACTCCTGCTGCTGTATTATTACACATCTTTAACAATACAAACCAGGATGGAATGGTGGATGTGAGTGACGTTCGCTCCCATCTGTCACTCTATGAGTACTGCCGTAATTGCCCGGAGGTGGGCAGGCGGTTGTGGAGGAACATGACATCTATACTCACGTTTAACATCTCAAATGGGGATGTGTGCTATTCATTGACCTGTGATCCTATGAAAATAGGTAAATGTGCTCAGCTCAAATTGGAGAAAAGAGACAAAAACTTAACTGCTGCACAACGGACGTTGTGCCACTCACGGACTGACCTAACCTGTTTGAATGTAAATAATTCGATGTTTTGCCAACATGTGGTGCCTGCTGCCAGCCACATTCAAAATGTTAAGTTGCCTAAAGGTTGGCTCTTTTCTTGTGGTAATCTTTCTTTTACTTATATTCCAGCCAATCTAACCGGAGGGCCTTGTGCCTGGTCACGCTTAGGCTTTCTCATGTTTCCTATGGATACTGCTCTACACCCTCGCTATACCAGAGACACTATTCAATTACCTACGGACTGTGATTCTGAAATTTCATTGCTGTCCAAAACAGAATATGTTAGTTTAGCTGGTTCTATCGTAGGGGTGCCAGGACTTGCAGTATATAATACCAGAGTTATTAATAAACTTGCATGTTTAGGAAACAAGAATATTAACTATACATCAGCTGCCTTAGCTGAGCTGTTATTAGATGTACAGGGAATTAGAAGAGCTGCTTTGCAGAATCGCGCTGCTATTGATTATTTACTGCTTAAACACAACCATGGCTGCAGTGATTTTGAAGGATTATGTTGCTTCAATTTATCCGACCACTCCATATCAATCAACTCCCACATAGAGGCCCTGCATAAGTTGGTGAAGGGGGTGCAGCAGGATGTTGACAAGGGGTGGTGGGATTGGGCTTTTGGATGGCTGCCTAATTTAGGCCAACTGCGTTATATCTTTGGTGTAATCATTATCATAACAGTTATTTTAATTTCATTATGTTGTTGTATTCAGTGTGTGCCTAACCTTCTATCTCAGTGTCGCCCAAGAGCATTGCCATTTCAGCTTATAGGATATACTTAGTTGTAAGTTGGCCAAATGGTCCAAGGGTGGAAATGTATTGCTACATACACTACGTGCATGCGGCAGCACTACGTGCAAGGTAAACAGTGGTGCAGAGTGTGGACCATTGGCCTCTGCTTTCATTGGCCTTCGCTTCCATTTTGGTTCACGACTCCATTTTGTCGAGTCGGGTTCGGTGCGTAAGGCACTGTTCTGTGTTTTTCCACAAGCTTCGGCAAGCTGAAGGGTGGGGTGTTTTTCTGCTCAACTTCGCTCCATCTGCCTGGTACGAAGGGCGCTATTTACATTCCACGAGCTATCAGTTAGAACAACAGGGGGATGCGCCTGTACACAAGGAGGAATGCAAGCTGCCTGTACACAAGGAGGAATGCAAGCTTCACCATGGAGTCCTCTCCTGGGAACTTGGCCCGTTCTGAGGAGACGTCTCGAAGGGTGAACAAGGTACCGCCGATTGCACAATTTGTAAAGGAGGGGGTCTTTTTCTAGAAAAGACTCCTGGGCGTTAGTAAATACTATAAAAGTTGGGGGCCTAGATGGGCTGGTTTAGGAACTCTCTTCTGGGTTGGACGCAACGCCAGGAGGACTGATTGTCCCGAACAGAGGCTCCCTGTGCTAGCTGATTTGGGTTCCCCAGCTTTGTGTACGGCGGAGGGATGCAGACGCTCTTTTCGGTGAAGCTTTTCAATTTATTAAGTGTATTGTGTGTGCGCGCGTAATGTGTACTTATTCTTGCAGTCATTTTCATGCTATTGAGCATTGAAGTATATTGTGTGTGCGCGCGTAATATGCACTTATTCTTGCAGTCATTTTCATGCTATTGAGCATTGAGGTATATTGTGTGTGCTTGTATTATATGTACTTACTCTTGCAATTATTCACAGAGTGCTTATATCTTTATCATTATTCTCATGTTATTCTCCTGATGTATATATATATATATATATTAATGTGGTTTAGTTTTGCTAGCTGAGAACTTGCCCCTTAAATAAACTTGATTATTCTACTTACGAAGGTGTTTGAGAGTGATTGCTTTACATTGTGCCTTAAAATATCCTGAAGTACATAGTTTTGATATTCTGAAGAGTAAAGCAGCACAGCGTATCTATCAGATCGAAAGACAAGGCTTCAGTGTGCCCAATTTCCCAAACCAGGGTTATAGGAACAGTTTGATAAGTAATCAATCCTGATGACAATTCAGTGCCATCAACTGACCTTACTACCTCTGGTTCTTGTTTTTTAACTCAAAGAATATATAAAAAACTGGCCAAGGTTAAAACCAAGAAATGAAACTAGTTGACCTCAGTGCCAATCAAGCTTGCTAGTTTTTCCTGATTATTTTCTTTGACTACTGCTATCTTTTTTTGAGCCTCTTGTGGTTTGTCAGCTCAATTGCGGGTGAAATGCCTGGTGTTGCCACAATACAAGCATAAGTTAAGTTTTCTACATCGTTCCCTTGCACTGTTTGATAATAGTCCTCTTGTTCCCCCAATCTGCATGGATTCTACTGAGTCATGAGTTTTACTGTCAGTCTCCTTTCGTTCAGGTCAAACCACCAAGGGACTTAGCTCACTTCTAGTTTGGTTCCATAAGTCGATGATATAACCTGACCAATAGATCAATAAATTCTGACCAATCGGTAAGGGGGTTTAACAATGTGAGCCAAGGAGTCTTTTAGTTCCTCTTTTAGTCCCCTATAGAATAGTGAAGTTACTTTTTTTTCAGGCTATTGTGTCTCAGTAACTAATCTATGAAAGGTTGTGATGTAAGTAAGTCTTTTCCTTGCTGGAAGTTTAAAAGCTCATTATCACTTGCCTCAATAAAAGTGTTCTTGGCAAATGAACGTCGCAATACATCGCGAAACATAGTATATTCATGCAATAAGGGGTCATTGTTCTCGATAAAAAGGATTGCCCAGTTTGTGGCATTACCCCCTATGTAAGAGATGATAACTCCAATCCAAGCAGTATCAGATTTGAAGGCATTAGGTTTACATAGGAATTGTAGTCGACATTGACTCCAGAATGCGTCAAATTAGGCGCTATCTCCAAAAAAGCATTCTGGTGGGGCAAGTGGAATGGGGGAAAGTGTTTGTACAGTAATTTTAACCAGGGACATTTCTTCATTCCCTGATGACTGTATTGTTTGGGATTCCACACTCCCAAAATTCATGGGTTGAATGATGGGTTGTTTATCCCTGGGAGTGATTCCTGAATGTAACCAGGGTGCATGATGTGGGCGATTATCACACCAGTTCATCCCTAAGACTTTGATTTTCTTGACCCATAGCCTGAACGATACTCTGCATTTTGCCAAGGGACTTTGTTAATTCTTTCAAACTGTGGATTTCTTCACTACCGGAGATTTTGTGTAATGCTTGGGCTGAGTCTAGGGCGTTTAACACATCATGTTAGTCCATATCGTCTGGGCAGAAAGAATTGTAGTGTTTGGGTTTTGGAGAGCTTGTCCGCAGAGAAGATATTGGACCCTACTCTCTCCCAATACAACACCCAACCAAGGAATTTATTATAAAGTCAAATACAACCTTCTTTGCTCAGAAGTCAGACTTTATTTTCATCTCCACTGCTCCAATTCTTCATGCCCTCCACACAGCCCTTTGTTCAGCCCTCTCTCCTCACAGCTCTCAACATTCTACATTGAACTCCCCTTCTGTCAACTGTCAGAATGTTCCACCTCCAGACAAGGGGATAGGAACATACCAATTCTAATAAACCACTAAACTTTACTATCCCACACATGTTCCCCATAAATTACACCCACATTATTTAACTTCTAAGAAACTATATTACAACACATCTTTCCCCCTAAAAATAATAATGAAGATGAGGAGGACAACTATGCTTAGCAATAAGACTAATTATCATACTTACAATTTTCCCAAAATACTTTACCAGGAAAATAAAAATACAAAATTATTTAAAAACTTAACAATGGTAGCATTTTCCCAAAGTCTTTCTGAGAATCAACCTTCACTTTCTTCTTGTGTGAATACCTTCAAGTGGTAAATTTATAGTCCTTATGCCATGTTGGAAGTCTAATTTGACGGCTACTTGATCTTTTATTGCAATTATCTTGTGTAGAGTCCTGTGAAATCGCCTTCCATCTGGACCCTTCATTGAGATTCTTATCCTTCTCCTCTGTAGATGATGGCTGCTTGACTATTTTATCCATGCTCCAACATTGGCCATTTTCCAAAACAACCATATTGTTTTTCACCTTGATGATACTAAAGGGACTCATGAACTTGGTATCTTTCATACCTGACCCCATCCCCCCCCCAATAGTTTCTTTACATATACTTGATCTCCCAGCTTCCATTGTTGCTGCTTCACACCATGTTTGATATCATATATATTTTTATACTTGTCTTGGTGTATGGATAATTTGAGCCTTGTATGTGGGATCGAGTGTTCAGTTCTTTCTCCCCCACGTAACCAGGAAGGAAATAATTTTGTGCACGGTTTCCTCCCTTTTAGTGCTGAAAATGGAGACACTTTTGTGGCTGAATTAGGAGTGGTATGGTAAGCCCAAAGCATATCCCTGATTGCATTTTCAACATTTAATCGGTTGACACTAGCCAATTGAATACATTCCTTGAGCACACGATTGGTTCTTTCTACCCAGCCATTTGCCCTAGGGAGATACAGAGCTGTAGTAAGATGATTCACACCAATGGAATCAAGAAAGTCTTTCATCATAGAGGACGTTAACTGAACACTATTGTCAGTGATAAGGGTATTAGGTATACCCTCCACAGCAAAAATGTCTTTGAGAAAATTAATAACTGATTCAGTTGTTATTTGATTGACTAATTTGGTAGTGATCCAATGCGAATGGTAGTCAACTAAGACCAAGGCGAATTTGGTAGATACACTAGTAAAATTGATTAGGCCAATAATGTCTAAAGCCAATTTCACCCAAGGTTTGTCAGGAACTGAAACCGGTGAGATGGGGGTTTTGTGAATTATTTTTGTTTTGTCACTGTGCGCACAAAATTTTAAACCTCATTTTCAATCATAGAGTCTATGTTAGGGAACCAAAATCTTTCCCTCACTCTGGATTTGGTGAGGCTCCTGCCTAAGTGACCCTCATGGGCCAACATCATGATTTTGTGTCTTAGATTTTTAGGAAGTATAATTTTATCATTTGTGAGCACAAAATTTCTGTTCTCATTAATTTAATTTCTTACTTCCCGATAGTTACTGATGGTTTCCTCAATATCCTTCCTAGCTGCTGGCCACCCTTCCTTGGCTTTTGATCTTAGTAAGGACAAAGTTTAATCTTGTTGACATGCGGCCACCCATTCCTCACTGCTGATTGAAGGGGTGTTAATTATCATTACGGGGTGCTCTGTAATCTCAAAGTCTTCCTCAACATCTAACGGAACCCTCGGCAAAAAGGCAGCTGCAGTATTTCTATTGCCAGGGAGATAATTGACTTTGAAACAAAAATAATTTTCTAGACCTAAAATCCACCTAGCAATTCTAGGAGTGCTGTTGTAAGACCCTCTTGTGGAGAATACATACACTAACGGCTTATGATCAGTGCGTAAATCAAATTGTGTGCCCCACAAGAAAAACGTAAAGTGCTTAATAGCCCAGTAACACACCAGAGCTTCTCTTTCAATGACTGAATAATTAGCCTCTGCTTTGCTTAAGGCTCTGGACGCAAAGGCTACTATTCTTTCTTTGCCGTCTATGACCTGGGATAATGTTGCTCCCAATCCTAACTTACTTGCATCTGTGGTGAGAATGTTTTTTCTTTTGTGGACAAAGTTACAGAGATAAGGTGCCGTCAGTATGGCTAGTTTAATTTTGTTAAATGCCCGATCGTGGTGTTCCATCCATTTGTAGGGTATGTGATTTTTCAGTAATTCTCTGAGATCAAACGAGATTTCTAACATACTTTGCCATGAACTCAGCAAGACCCAGAAATGATCTCAGTTCTTCTTTATTCATGGGGGCCTTTGCTTTCTTCACCGCATCCACTAGGGAAGTTTTAGGTTTGAACCCATCTTTAGATATGATGTGCCCTAGATATTCCACTGAACTTACTCCAATTTGACATTTTTCTTTCTTCAGAGTGAGCCCAGCTGTTTTCAATTTATTAAGAACGTTTCTTAGATTACTGTTGTGTTCCTCCTCTGTGGCACCATAAATTAGAATGTCATCCTGGAAGCAGAGAGTTTTAGGAGCTTCCCCTAATATATGCTGCATGATCTTCTGAAATACAGCAGCCGCTGACGCAAGCCCAAAAGACATTCTATTAAACATAAACGAGCCCAAAGGGGTGGTAAATGCTGTAAGCCATTTAGACTCTGGGTGCAATTCTACTTGGTGATACGCACTAGAAAGATCAAGCACTGCTTCCCCCATAGTACTTAATATTTCATGGATTCTAGGAAGAGGATGCCTTTCAACCCAAATGTTCTTATTTAAGTCCCTTAGATCCACACAGATCCTAATGTCATTGCGATTTTTTTTTTTTGCGATAACTTTGGGGGGCAACCCCTCTGAGCTCTCAATAGGTTGTATGATTCCCAGGGCTTCCAATCTCTCAAGTTCTTTCCTACCTGCATCCTTAAGTAAGTGATGTATGGGTCTGGTTTTGTGTATTATGGATTTGGATTTGGGTTTCAGTTTGATTTTGTGTTGGAAATTTTTAAGTAGGCCCAGATTCTCACTAAACATTTCTGGGAATTCTTGGAATACGCATTCACCTGAGTTGGATGTATCTATACTTAATACTTGCTCTGGATTGTTTGGATCCAGTTTGATTCCCAGTTCCCTTTGATGTTGCCATCCCAGCAAACTGGAACCTTCCTCCACTACATAAATTTTCCCCACTGTGGACCGACCCTTGAATGATATGAGTGCTTTAAACATACCTTTCAGGTGAATAGGATCCTTATTGTACCCTTTAGGGTTAATGTCTGGCTCTAATAACTTAATGACGAAGAGAGACCTTTACTTTTAATTAATATCTATAAAAGGAATGTGAGCTCCCATGCTGATTTTGATGTCCTGTCCATTTTGGACAGTCTCCTCAAAAACAATCCCTCCTTCTTTGTTTTGATTGGAGGGGACTTCAATGTCACTTTTGAACCTAATCCTCTAGTCCAAGGAATTTATAAAGAAGAGGATGCCCATTGGGACATCCCTCAGCTAGTCTCCAACAAAAAACCAAGGCTGAACAAATCTGCGCGCTTACTGGCCGATATCACACTAGCCCATGGCCTCCGAGCCTGTAATGGTCGCTCGCGCTCGGATGTAAATCTGCAAGCTACCTTTAGGCGCGGAAGGCTCAGCAGTCGCATTGATTATATACTTCTTGACATCCGACTGTGGAGCCACATGTTCGATATGAGGGTCCAAAAGCAAATTGAGAGTGATCATGACCCGTTGATTTTATCGACCAGAGGACTTTTTCCTTCGTTCAATGTGCCCTACTCCAAGAGTCATGCCTTCCAGCTGGCTCTAACTAATAACAGACGCAACCTAAAATGGGAATCTATTAGTTCTTCCCCTAAATATCTGGCACCTATTTACAACCTGCTTGCCAACCAGATGGAGTGCATGATCCGGATAAATGAGAATGGGGAGGGTGACAAAGTCTTAGCAGCCCACACTGACCTGTTCCAATCTTTAAAGCATCTCTTTACAAAATAAATTCTTAATAATCCTAACAAAAAGCACTGCGCTCCTTGGTTTGACAATTGTTGCAGAGAAGCACAACTGTCTCTCCTGGAAGCAATAAAAGATGGCCATGTTGAGCTGTTAAGAACAGCCAGAAAAGTTTATAAGAAGGAATGTTCTAAGGCACGCAGAAGTTGGGAAGAGGCCAGATGGGTTACTATTTTGGAGACTGCTAAATCCAATGATACATCTAGGTCCTGGAAACTAATAACTGATGATTGTAGCAATTCCCCTGCCGCACCTGGTTCTTCAATCCCCTCAGTATCATGGGTAGAGCACTTTGGGCAACTATACGAAGGGCCATCTGAAGCATCCCTGTGGGCCCCCGATGCCTCAATAAACCAAGAGACCACCTCGATCTCATTCTCTCTAACCGAAACAAGAGCAGCAATAGACTCACTGAAATGGGGAAAGGCCCCTGGCCCAGATAAGATTCCAGGCGATCTATACAAATCAAGACCAGACATATGGGCACCATACCTCAACCTTATCTGCAATGCTATTGCAGCAGGGGCCCCCGTTCCACCCACTTGGAAAGGGGCTGAAATAGTACCCATTTTCAAAAAAGGAAATCCGAGCATCCCTGCCAACTATCGTCCGATTAGTCTCCTTGATAACTCCCAGAAAATCTATGCAAAGCATCTTCTGTTCCATCTCGAGGAATGGATTATGGAGTCCGAAGCTCTCTCTGACCTACAAGCAGGTTTTAGACCTGCAGTGAGTACAGTTGACCAAGCCCTAAGATTCATGTCAATAAAATGGAAGAACGTTGACCTGGGGAGGGGCAATCTTTACGTGGTCTTCATAGACCTCAGAGCCGCATTCGATTTGATCCCCAGGAACCTGCTGTGGTCAACATTATCTAACATGGGAGTGCCATCTGGTCTCCTGAAACTCATTGCTCAACTGCATGAAGATACCTTTGCTCAAATTAGATGTGGCCAGGGGGGCGAGTTGACTGACCCCGTAGCTATTAAAAAAGGTGTTAGACAGGGATGTGTCCTGGCACCCACTCTTTTTCTGCTATATATCAACAATTGCATTCACTACTTAGAGAACTGTATAAATGATTCACCTAAATTGGTTGGGAAAAAAATCCCGTGTCTGCTATATGCAGATGATACAATTTTGATATCTAAATCGCCAATGGGAATCCAAAACCTGATCAACCAATTTTGTGTTTTTTGTAGTGATTATGGTCTGGACATAAACATTAAGAAAACAAAACTCATGATATATAGTACCTCCAAGAAACGATCACGTGCTAGCATAGAAATGAACTCGATCCCTTTGGAGAAAGTAGAAAAGTTTGACTACTTGGGTTTCAGACTATCGACCACAGGCAAATGGAAGGCAGCCCTTGACAAAGGGGCTCTCATCATAAGCCAGAGAGGTGGGGCCCTTGTCCGTAGATCGAGAAAGGCTCCGAGCCCCCCCTTGAACATACTTGCAGAGATTTACAATGTCCAAATCAGAGCAGCGGCCCTTTATGGAGCAGAACTTTGGGGGTCCCACAAAAACCTTGATATCCTGCAAACCAAGGAAAACCATTTTCTTAGACAGATCGCCCGCCTAGGTATGGGCTCACCAATGACCCCTCTAAGGCTAGACCTAGGTTTAAACAGTATTAAAACCACTGCAGCCCTAAGGCCTCTTTCCTATTGGATTCGTTTATGGAAATCTGTTGAACTCGAACCATACAGGCTGGCCATAAGAGAGCTCATAGCCACCCCTCAGGCACTGGAGAAAATTCCATGGCTGAAGGAAATGAAATCTGCCTGGGTCTAAATAGGTTTTCCTTCCTACTGGAAATATCCGGAGCAAATCCCCAATAATGCAAGGAAACTTGTTACTAAAAGAGATTGGGAGAAAGTTAATGAAGACTCCTTGCATCAAAAAGGGGCGGGCAGGCTAACAATGGAATTTCTCCAACTTAAGCACAAGCCCTGGCCTGAGAACTTCTTGAACCTTCCCATGCCTCCGTACGCCAGTGCTTTATATCTCCAACTAAGATATGGTACACTGCCTATCAATGGTTTTACGGCTCACTGGTCCTCTAACATCGTTTCAAATGATAGATGTATCTCTTGCCAAAATCGTAAAGAAACAATAGAGCACATACTATTTTTTTGCCCTTTGTATAAGAGCCCCAGAGGGAGGTGGATCATTCCCCTCTGCAAAAATATGTCATTACATGATAGAGCAAACGCCACCAGAATCTGTACATACGAC
Organism: Pleurodeles waltl; assembly: GCF_031143425.1. Taxonomy (NCBI): domain Eukaryota; kingdom Metazoa; phylum Chordata; class Amphibia; order Caudata; family Salamandridae; genus Pleurodeles; species Pleurodeles waltl. The sequence goes on from NC_090448.1 coordinate 676,314,382, forward strand.
ACATCCTCCGTGGTAGCTATTACAGTTACCAAATTTTTAGCGGAGGCCTGGTACATCCGGCGTAGGCTTATTGTTTTAAAGGGCATGTGAGCCATCTTGACATTAGTCGACAGAAGGAGTCCCAGCTGTTATTTTTTAGTAGTATCAGTAGAAATTTCTTAGCAGGAACCTGTTGCCCCCTATATGAGGATTGATGAGGACCAGGTCCTACAGGGAAACACTTGCACACATTGGTATGTTAGACAGAATTTTATATCCTAGTTTTTATCCTTTCTCTCTTAACATTTTAACCCATGTCTTATTTATTGTACTTTTTATCTGCAATCAAATATCTAGTCTTGTTGATCTTATTCTAATACTGTCCTGATTATTACTGTTTTTATATTGTTATTATTATTATTATTTATTTTTTCCCAAACAAACACTATTTATCATGTATGATTGTTATCTCTGTTATTTTAAATGGCCTAGATTTCTAGACCGAATGAACTCAAATAAATAAAAACTTAATGACGTTTTCATTGTCAACATTGCCAAAATCTGAAGCATTTATGATCGTAAAAGGTGACCATGAATCAGCATATACTTTTATTGCCTTATTATTAATGAAATCGTACACTCGGGATACTGTGGCAGAGCCTCTCCTCCAGTTTTAACTTGTAGTACAATTTTCCAAATCATTTGAGAACTATCATCTGACCTCTGATTGTCAGAGGATCTATACAATTTGGATGTATCTTTGTAAACCCTGGCAAAGTGGCCTCTTTTATAAAATTTTCTACAAATGGCTGTTGTGGCTTGGCAAGAGAATGAATTGGCCAGATGGTTGCTGCCTCCGCAACAGTAGCACGTTAAATTTGTTTTAGGATTCATGTTCTTTTGAAGTAACTTTTCACTGCTTTTAACTTTGAAGACCTTTTCATCCATTATGTTATCTTTAATTTCAGTTACTTGCTCCCCAGAAGGTAGGGATCTGATCTCTTGTAGGCATATCCATCAATGGATTTTGCTATTTCTATAGCTTCTTGCAAATCTGGCTGCTTTTGTAACAGTTTTTCTTGTATTTTAATGTTATTAGTGCATCAAACCAATTGATCCAGTATTAGGGAGTCATTAAGGTCCCCAAAATCACATAAAGTACTTAACCCCCTTAAAGCGGCAACATAATTAATTACACTTTTCTGTTTTCCTTGACTGCGAGAGAAAAATGTGTGTCGTTCTAGTACCATATTTACTCTGTCTCCAAACTGTTTTTCCAATTTTAAGTACGGAGTGACATACTCATCCTGCGCTTGACCTTCAGGAATGTAAGGTTCTGGCAGAGATTCATAAATTTTCCTACCATGTGTTCCCAGATTGTGTAACAAAAAATGTTGTTTCCTGACCAGATTGAACTTGTCCCCCCCAAATAAATTAGATACGATTCAAATATTTGTATCCATTCTTTCCACGGAACATTAGGTTCACCCACTTCATTTAAGAAAGGGATTGGTTGGGAAATACCTGCAGCAGCCATTGCAACTATATTTTTCCACACTTAGCCTAACCGAAAAACAATAATATAACAATATTATAATTTCAGTTCCAATATTATAATCAATTTCAAAATTGCAGATGTTTAGATTATATAAATCATTACTAACTCAACACTACATGAAAAACATGCCTATTAACTCTAAGCAGACACATACTATTTTAGCACTGAATTAGAGGAACAACATTAGTAGCAGCAATATCCCATTATGCAATTTTCAAAAGGAAAAGTACAGAGGCAAGGATGTGCTTGGTAGCTTGAGAAATACTGAAAATCGCCTTGTAAAGTTTATTTATAAACGTTTGTATCCTGAAAATAATGGGCGATACCTCAAGCACCGTACTTTTTACAAAGCTGTGCTCGTCAGCGTTGTTCTTGAAAGGTAAAATGTTTATGCCGTTATGCACTTAATTCAAAGATTCTTTATCGTATTTCACAACACTATTCTACCAATGCTGTGCCTGTCAGCGATGTCGTTGCAACCTTTGACCCTGCTTCTGCAGGCAGGTCGCTCCCCGCTCCACCTTCCGCACCACCTCCATCCCGTTTCATTTGCCTGACCCACTTTTCCCGCCGCTGCTTCCTCTGCAGCCCCTCCCGCCTCCCCCCTCCTTCTCACCGTTCCTTGCTGCCTCCTTTTTTCCTTTTTCCCGCCGCTGCGTCCCTTGTGGCCCCTCCCGCCTCCCCCCTCCTTCTCACCGTTCCTTGCTGCCTCCTTTTTTCCTTTTTCCCACCGCTGCGTCCCCTGAGGCCCCCCCTCCTTCTCACCGTTCCCTGCTGCCTCCTTTTTTTCTTTTTTCCGCCGCTGTGTCCCCTGCAGCCCCACCCCCCAGGCCACTCATTCGCCAGGCCCTCCCACCTCCCAGCTGCCACTCCCACCCTCCCCTCCTCATATGGCAGCCGCGGCGCGGCCGCGCCGCTGGTACACCAATGGCAAGCCCGTCTGTGCCCGTCTGCGCCTGGACCACGCCCAGCACCAGAACCCCTGGCCCCAGCAACAGCCACCCCGCCAGCATTCGCTACAACGCTGACACCCTCCGCGCACTCAACACCAGCTGAGACACCACCTGCTTCCAGGCCTCTCCAAAGAGCACGCACGGACCCTTCTCCTGCCACAACTGCAGCTTTACCTGCAACAGAGCCCACATACATCCTAGGATCAAGACCAACCACCTCCGTTGCATACTCCTCAACACCCGCTCAGCACGCAAGCACGCCATCGAAGTCTGGGACCTGCTCGACTCCACCTCCCCGGACGTGGCCTTTCTAACCAAAACTTGGTGGAACGACTCCTCAGCACCCGACATCGCCATAGCCATCCCGAACAGATACAAAGTCGCACGCCGAGACGCCCCAACAGAACCGGAGGAGGCATAGCCATCGTCCACAAAGCCCCTCTCGAAGTCAAAACCACCCTGGACGACTCCTTCAGCGCCGCCGAACTCCTTCACTTCCAAGTCCGCACCGACCCCAACACCACACTCAGAAGAACGCTCATCTATAGACCCCCAGGACTCAGGGAACCTTTCTGCAACGCCATCGTCGACCTGGCCAGCACCCACGCACTCCACTCCACGGACTACATCCTCCTGGACCTGAACTTTCACCTCGAAAACAACAATGACACCAACTCCACCCTGACCGAAAACCTCGCCAACCTCGGCTTCACACAGCTCGTCAACACACCCACCCACACAGCCGGTCACACCCTTGACCCCATCTTCTCCACAAGCACCCACGTCACCTTCAACCATACATCCGAGCTCTACTGGACCGACCAACACTGCATCCACTTCACCTTCAAGAAACAGACAGAACACCACTTCACCGAACAACCACAACGCCGTTGATGGGGCAAAGTCACAGAATTTCAACTAACCAACGCCCTAGCCCAGTATCCACCCATCAACCCCACCGACCCCGACATCACGGCACACAACCTCAAGCTATGGATCAACAATTGCGCCGACCGCCTTGCTCCACTCAGAAAACCCTCCAACAACCACATCAACAAAAAAGCCACCTGGTTTACCGACGACCTCCAAGCCTTCAAACGCCACTGCCGAAAACTGAAGCAAATATGGCTACTTGAACGCACTCTAGACAACCACACGGCACTCAAGGATGCCACATGCAAACACCACCAGCTCATCAGGCTAGCAAAAAGATCTTCCTTCAAAACCCGCCTAGAAAACAATGCCCACGACTGCAAAGAACTTTTCAGCATCGTAAAAGAACTCTCCAACACAAACGCCACCGTCAACGACATCACCCCCTCCCAAGAACTATGCGACACACTAGCAACCGCCTTCCACCAAAAAATCACGGACATCCACAACAGCTTCAACTCTGCTCACACTCCGGACGCTCCTACCCCACCCACCAAGAACCCCACCCGCTCCAGCCGACTGACCTCCTGGACCAACATCAGCGACGACTATACCCGCAAGACCATGAACTCCAACCACTCCGGATCACCATCAGACCCCTGCCCACACCACATCTTCAACAAAGCAGACACAGCCATCGCACCATAACTACGGAAAGCCATCAACATCTCCTTTGAAACTACAAGATTCCTGGAAAGCTGGAAACACGCCAAAATCAACACCCTTCTCAAGAAACCAAAGGCAGACCCCAAGGATCTGCAAAACTTCCGGCCCATCTCTCTGCTCCCTTTCCCAGTGAAGGTCCTCGAGGAAATCGTCAACACTCAGCTCACTCGGTACCTCGAAGACAACAAAATTCTCGACCCCTCCCAGACGACATCAGAAGCCACATCGACAATGGAGAAACATCAGCCCTCATCCTCCTAGGCCTATCAGCCGCCTTTGACACCATCTGTCACCACACCCTAAAATCCCGCCTCCACGCAGCAGGAATCCAGGACCAACCCCTCGAATGGACTGCATCCTTCCTCGCCGGCAGGACCCAAAGAGTCCGCCTCCCCCCTAACAATCCAAAGCCTTCAACATCATCTGTGTCGTACCCCAGGGCTCATCCCTCAGCCCGACGCTGTTCAACATCTACATGGCCCCCCTCGCACAAGTGGCCTGCAAGCACAACCTCAACATCATCTCCTACGCCGACGACACCCAACTCATCCTCTCCCTCACCAAGGACCCGTACACCGCCAAAACCAACCTCCACGAGGGACCAAAAGCCATCGCCGACTGAATGAGAGAAAGCCGGCTAAAACTGAACTCGGACAAACCAGAGGTCCTCATCCTTGGGCGCACCCCCTCCGCCTGGGACAACTCATGGTGGCCGTCCATGCTGGGTCCCCCACCGACACCCACCAACAGCGTACAAAACCTTGGCTTCACCCTCGATTCCTCACTCTCCATGTCAAGGCAGGTCAGTGCCATCTCCTCCTCCTGCTACAACACCCTCTGCATGCTTTGCAGAGTTTACAAATGGATCCCAATAGAAACAAGAAAAACAGTAACCCAGGCCCTCGTCAGCAGCAGACTCAACTACGGCAACGCCCTCTACATCGATAACTCATCCAAACTCATCCAACGCCTCCAACGCATCCAAGCCCGACTCATCCTCAACATCCCTCGCCACTGCCACATCACCCCCAACCTAAGAGACCTTCACTGGCTCCCCGTCAACAAGAGGATCACCTTCAAGCTCCTCACCCACGCACACAAGGCACTCCACAACACCAGACCATCATACCTGAACAACAGACTCAGCTTCTACACCCCCACCCGACATCTCCGCTCCGCTAACCTTGCCCTCGCCTCCATCCCCCGCATGCAACGCAAATCTTCCGGCGGCAGATCATTCTCGTACCTCACCGCCAAGACCTGGAACATCCTCCCGCCGGATCTACGACAGACCCAGGACCTTCTTTCCTTCAGAAAACTCCTCAAGACTTGGCTCTTCGAGCAGTAGCAGCACCTCCCCCCCCCCAGTGCCTTGAAACCCTCACAGGTATGTAGCGCACTTTACAAATTGATTGATTGACCGATTGATTGACAGGCAATCGATTTTTCCCTTTTTTTTCTTATAGTTTAAACTGCGCCGATCGCCCTATTTAAACAATGCTGTTCCGGTAGCGTTGGAGTCCACAAGCGATTATCTTCAATCTGAAGATCGGATTGCTAAACAGATTGAATATACACCACATGTGGCCCCTGACAGGCAATATGCGACCGTAAAAGGTAACACAAACCCGTCTTCACCTGACATAGTAACGGGAATCGCAAAGCCAGGAAGTTGAGCCTGTCAGCGTTATTGTTGACCGGCAAATTACCTCCCATTGGAGGTCGGAATGTTTGAGCCAGCTGATAGCCGTAAAACAAATAAGCTGTGCCTGTCAGCGTTGTTGTTGACTGGCAATTACCCCCTGTTAGGAGGTGATATAGCTAGAAAGCTGAGCCAGCTGAATGCCGTATTTCAATTAAGCTGTTGCTGTCAGCGTTGCTTTGGACAGGCCAACGGCTGTCAATTACATCGGTCGTCAATTACATCGACCTTTAATAAGGTTGAAGTCAAATTTAAGGCTGATTTTAATTTTGAAATAAAATAGTTGCCAAAAGTACTTTGTTGGTTTATACACAGTAATGTCTTCCTGTATGCTGATTAATTTACCATAAGGGTTATAGCTTCCTTGAAAAACATTTACTGCTTCTTGTGCCAAGTTACCTTGAGATCTTGAGAGGCAGAAAATTGAAGAAGTACCTCAAAAGGGGTAGAGATGAGAGTGCCCCCATAAGCACTAACTCGTCACCAGTGTTATAAAGTCAAATACAACCTTCTTTGCTCAGAAGTCAGACTTTATTTTCATCTCCACTGCTCCAATTCTTCATGCCGTCCACATAGCCCTTTGTTCAGCCTTCTCTCCTCACAGCTCTCAACATTCTACATTGAACTCCCCTTCTGTCAACTGTGAGAATGTTCCCCCTCCAGACAAGGGGATAAGAACATATCAATGTCAATAAACTACTAAACTTTACTATCCCACACATATTCCTCATAAATTATACCCACGTTATTTAACTTCTAAGAAACTATATTACAACAGAATTATAACTTCAAATAAGGCTCTGACTTGCACCCTCTGAGTCGTGTCTAGCTCGCTACCCTGTTCGGGAACACCCCAAGTGTCTTCCTCTTTCGGGTGTGCGAGAGAGTCAAATGAAGGGAAGGAACACAGACTTTATATTGGAATTTTCATGTGTTAACATAGTTCATTCAAATAACATTGGAGCAATGAAAGTACATACACTCAGACATGCTTATAACAACACAGAAAATATATACTCCTTTAGTTCTTGTGGGATATAAATTCCTACTCCTTTCGTGAGCTTCGGATTGCAGCTCACAGTTTTTTTCCTGGCAGCAAATTACATCATGTGCTCTTGTTATGTGACTGTTCTTTATTTTGAGTTCTCTTTTTCTCTTTAAAAGTTTGCAAATTATCTCTTGAACTTCCAGGAGACATCGTGGAGGTCTTATGCCTGGATTATTCACGAATCTTGGAGTCTTTTTTTTTTTTTGTAGAATTGTTGCGGATGAGAAACAAAGAATAGTGCACTAACCTTGTTTTCTCTTCTTTTGCTTTGTCCTTCCTGTAATTGCAGGTCACTCCCTCATATGTCGGAATGACCAATGGGCCAGTTCCTGAACGGCTGCAGCTGCGAAGAGGATTGCCCACTGTCTCTCATGGCAGGCCTTTTCTGGAATGCAGGGATTGGAAAAGTCTGGTGAGCTGCTCAGAGATTTCTGCGGGGCACAGATGTCACTGGGTCAGGATAGGAAGTTTGTATCAGAAAGCAGAGAGTGTGATGATCCTGGAGAGTGAGAGGGAAGATAAGGGATCTTTATTGGGAAATAAAGCCAGGTGCCCGACTGGAGGATGACTGAGTATTTATAAGTAGATAGTACTTTGTAGAAGGGCATGTGAATCACTCTGGAAAGTCCCTGACTGGAAAATCCCTGTATTGGTGACACATGAATCACTCTGGAAAGTCTCTGACTGGGAAGTCCCTGTCTGCAAGCACATGGATAATTTCAAATCACTCCGGAAAGTACTTGACTGGAAAGTCTCTGTTTGCAGGCACATAGATAATTATTAACCTCTTAGCTTCTGGGCCTTTCCCCCGCCCAGTGCTGAGCACTTCTTTGGCTATTTGGGGTCGTTTGCGCTTAGGCCTTCATAACTTTTTGTCCACATAAGCTATCCACACCAAATTTGCGTCCTTTTTTTCCAACATCCTAGGGATTCTAAAGGTACCAAGAGTTTCTGGGTTCCCCTGGAGGAAATCATGAAATTAGCCAAAATACACCTAATATTTTGTTTTTTTCAAACAAATGGGAAAAAAGGGCTGCCGAAGAAGGCTTGTGGTTTTTACCCTGAAGATGGCATCAACAAAAGGTTTGCGGTGCTAAAATCACCATCTTCCCAGCTTTCAGAAACAGGCAGAGTTTAATCAGAAAACCACATTTTCATCACAATTTTGGCATTTTACTGGGACATACTTCATTTTTACTATTTTTGGTGCTTTCATCCTCCTTCCAGTTTGTGACAGGAATGGGTGTGAAACCAACACTGGATCCTGGAAAGCTAAGTATTTCCGAAAAGTAGGCATAATTCTGAATTCAGCAAGGGGTAATTTGTGTAAATCCTACAAGGTGTTCCTACAGACAATAACAGCTGAAAAAAAAAATTGAAATTGAGCTGAAAAAAACAGCCATTTTTCTCAGCGTTTTGCTCTGTAACTTTTTCCTGCATTGTCAGATTTTTTAAAGCAATATACCGTTATGTATGCTGGACTTTTCTGGTTGCAGGGATATATAGGGCTTGTAGGTTCATCAAGATCCCTAGGTACCCAGAGCCAATAAATGAGCTGCACCTTGCAATGGGTTTTCATTCTATACCGGGTATAGAGCAATTCATTTGCTGAAATATAAAGAGTGAAAAATAAGCATCAAGAAAACCTTTGTATTTCCAAAATGGGCATAAGATAAGGTATTGAGCAGCAGTGGTTATTTGCCCATCTCTGAATTCCAGGGTGCCCATACTAGCATGTGAATTGCAGGCCATTTCTCAAATAGATGTCTTTTTTACACACTGTCCTACATTTGGAAGGACAAAATGTAGAGGGGCAATAACACTTGTTGTGCTATTCTGTGTTCCTTCAAGTCTACCGATAAAAATGGTACCTCACTTGCATGGGTAGGCCTAATGCTCGCGACAGGAAAGGCAACATGGACACATCACATTTTTACATTGAAATCTGATGTGTTTTTTGCAAAGTGCCTAGCTATGGATTTTGGCCTCTAGCTCAGCCGGCACCTAGGGAAAACTAGACACCCAGGGGAATCCAGGATGGGCTGACTTGTGGGACTCTGATCAGGTTCTGTTACCCAGAATCCTTTGCAAACCTCAAAATGTGGCCAAAAAAACACTTTTTCCTCACATTTCGGTGACAGAAAGTTCTGGAATCTGAGAGGAGACACAAATTTCCTTCCACCCAGCGTTCCCCCAAGCATCCAGATAAAAATTATACCTCACTTGTGTGGGTAGGCCCAGTGCCTACGACAGGAAATGCCCCAAAACACAACGTGGACACATCACATTTTCACAAAGAAAACAGAGCTTTTTTTTGCAAAGTGCCTAGCTGTGGATTTTGGCCTCTACCTCAGCCGGCACCTAGGGAAACCTAGCAAACCTGCACAGTTTTGAAAACTAGACACCTAGGGGAATCCAAGATGGTGTGACTTGTGGGGCTCTGATCAGGTTCTGTTACTCAGAATCCTTTGCAAACCTCAAAATATGGCCACAAAAAAACACTTTTTCCTCACATTTCGGTGACAGAAAGTTCTGGAATCTGAGAGGAGCCACAAATTTCCTTCCACCCAGCGTTCCCCCAAGTCTCCCAATAAAAATGGTACCTCACTTGTAGGGGTACGCCTAGTGCTCGTGACAGGAATAGATCACACAACGGTCAATGTTGGTACTTACATGAGGCAACTGTTGACCCTGGGGTGATCCATTCCTTACGCAGGCGCTAGGTATAGGCACTCAAGTGGGGTAGTGTTTTTATCAGGACAGGTGAGGAATCACTGGGAGGTAGGAATTTTGTGGATCGCAGCATATTCCTGTAGTTTGTGTGAGAGAACTGCAAGGAAAATAGAGTTTTCATTCAACATTTCAGATTTGCAGGGTATTCTGGGTAAGAAAACTTTGGGGAATCCACACAAGTCACACCTCTGTGGTGTCCCCCGGATGTCTAGTTTCCAGAAATGTTTGGGTTTAGTATGTTTCCCTATATAGTCGCCGAACCCAGGGCCAAAAACACAGGTGCCTGCCTTACAAAACCAGTTTGTTTTGTGATAGATAATTGTGATGTCTCCACAATACAATTTGGGCAGTGGAATTTGGAGCTGAACTAAATTGGGGAGCTCCCAAGAGAGCACCCTCTCTGTGCTTGCCCCCGCATTCACCTGCTCTCTGGGTTGTGCTAACCCACTATTGCCCTGTTGCACAAACTGTGCTTGCGAAGGGACAACAGGACTGCCCTCATCACCTCCCTCACAATTTACTAGAAGGAGTTATCCAATGGGTCTCCTCCAACTGAAAAATCACTCCCAGAGTCTGCGCCATTGTCCTATTCCTCAGATGCTGTCTCAATATCTGCTGTCTTAGTCTCTGATCCTAAGTCAGAGCTGTCCTCTATAACCCGAGTGACGTCAGCAGCAGTCATCCATCAAGATGCCATCTCTGCCATTGGCTAAACTGTTCCTCTAAAACACTAGCCTACATAGACAGTTACAAAATTGCTGGTGTGTGTGTGTGATACGTGCAACAGTAGAGGCCACCTTACCTGCGCTTGTTCCCTCAATCAGCACGTTCTTTCAAGACACTCAAACACCTTGTCACATACCATTCGCCGCAGTCTTTAGAGCCTCCTGCGCCCAGTCCAACAATCATTATTGGTGCTCCCACTCCCATGTCCTCCTCCTTGGATTCCCTCATTACCACCCAGCAAACGTGCTCTTCATCTCTCCATAGCCACTCCCCACCCCACACATATATTTCATTTGTTCTGTAGCGCAGGTAGTGGCTGACTTTACTAATGTACTCAGCTATTTACATAAAATACAGATTTGCTCTTTGCAGTAGTCATATAAACCTTCTGCGGTTCTTTATGGCACTAAAACTGCCACTAGAAAAAAGTCTGATCCTTTTGTAGCAGAAACATATTCACAAGATTTACCTGACTTTTTTATTGCTGCCTAAAAGCTACAGTTGAAATGCGTCAGTTGAAGAATGTGCACTGCTTTGAAGACACAAGCTGCAACTGCAAGACAACTGCTGGCAAATATATATATATATATATATATATATATATATATATATATATATATATATATATATATATGCTTATATATGATATATATCTATATATATATATATATATAAATATATCTATCTATATATATATATGAGATATATATATAGATCACTTTTATATGTGGGTCTGGCTTTCCTGGAGGCCGATTGCAGCCCCCAGGGAAACCACACATGCACTGACAAAAGTGATATATATATCTATATATATATATATAGATAAAGATATATATATAGATAGATATATCTATCTACATGGATATATCTATAGAAAGATCTATATATATATATATATAAATATATATGTATATATACATACATATATATGTAGATCTATATATATGTATATATATATATATATATATATATATATATATAGATCTATCTATAGATGTATGCATGTAGATAGATATATCTATCTACATGGATTGATATATCTATATATAAATCTATATGTATATATATATATATATATATCTATATATATATATATATATATATAGAGAGAGAGAGAGATCTGTATTTTTTTTGGTAGTTGGAGGGTTTCCTTGGGGGCCAAAATGGCCCCCAGGGAAACCCTACAACTACTAAAAAAAAGATTGCCCCCAATAGGGTCGCCCTGCCCACGGGCGACCCCCTGTCATTTCCTTTATTTAAAAAAAAAAAAAAATTGCCCCTGGGGGTGGCGCAACGCACCTGAAGATTTTCGAACCCCCTCCATGGTGTCGGCCACTGGTCGTGACCCGCACCAGGGAGGTTGTGCGGGCGTCGGCCAGTGGCCGACGCCCACACTAAAGGGGTTTTAAGCACGTGAATAATTACAATAACAGAAAGAGGTCATCATTGAAGTGAGACTCGTACAAAAATGTGGAACAAAAACATAAGGCCCCCTATTCAAACCCAGGGACAATTACAAGCACCTGGAACATTGCAAACACGAAGATAATTTAAAGGTTTAGTATAGGCAACAGTGATATCACACTTAGCGCAAAAACTTAATCTAAGGATGCTGGAGTGCTGCTTCCAGGTTCCTCCCCGGAGACCGGTGTGGCAGGCACACGTCTTCAGAATAAGGTTGTGGTTGGCACACCACTGATGGAAAGCTGATTCTTCTCACTTATCACCTTCTTGGGAGTAACTTTCTTTGGGGCCATCTTAAAGCTCTCAGTTGGCAGTGGCACTAGCTACATAAGCGGAAGAGATTTGAAAATGTAACTGTACAAGCCTTTTTTTTGGCAGTACTGTGGGTGATGTGACGTCACTTCTCTTCTTGTGCAAGTAAAAGCAACCAGCAAGAAACACATGTAGTTAGTAAAATGTGGCATTTTTGCAGGTTAGACTAGTACAGACAAATGCAGTCTTACTGCAGTTGGTTACTGATGTAATAAGTACCAATTTAATCAAACATTATAAAGTCAAACCACACCAACACTCCATAACATTTAATTTCCAATCAGGCAGCACAACATGCAGATATAGATCTTTGCTTTATCTCTATCTGTTTTAAAGGAGACACCTGTGTTAGTCAGAGAGAGGTGCATGGGTAAATTCAATAATCCTGATGACGACTAGTACTACTGGCTAGAGGACCCTTTGAAAATCTAGGCCACATAGTAAAATAATATTACAAATAAGTAGAAAAGGATGTTTTTTTGAGCTGTGCAATAAGTTTCCTTTACAAAACATGAAAAATCAATGAAATGCAAAATAAATAATTAGGCCTATACTTAAATTCCAGGCCACCCATCACTATACATTTTTAAAATCAAAGTACAAAGAAATATTGGTGCGTGTCCAAGCCAACAAACAACACCCTTATTCAATAGTTATGAAACTTATTTGTGTGATTTCACAAAAACAACGTCCTTAAATGAAAAGGTATAGCCAGGAGACAAAGAGAGTGATCCGTCCACCTCAAAATCCAAGTGAAAAGTGCCCTGGATGGGGACCAAGACTGGGAGGTGCCTGCTGGAAAGGAACCGGAAGATGGAGTTGCTGAGGCACTTCATTCCTGTTTAAAAAAAAGGCTTCTTCTGAAGCAAAAAATCAACTTAAAGGATCCATTGGAGAAGAAAGTCCACTCAAAAAACACTAGATTTATATGTACCTGGAGTAGTAAATCTACTCCAGGTGCATTTGTGCCAGAGTGCAGGACATTTTTGCCCACCACCGTGGTCGGAAGCAGCACGAGTAAACGTGAAGACTCACGCACATGCTCAGAAACAGTGTGATTGAACGCAAAGTCACATCCACGCTCGTTAGTGGAGTGTCGTAGCGTTAGAGAGAGAGCACCAAAATGTGCGAACGAACTGTGTTCTGCACAAAGTTGCACAGTTCCGGAACTCTGCGCTACCCTCCGCAGAGCAAAGTGCCTGAATTCTGCAAACTCCGCTAGTGGAGCGGAGTTCTACATCTGGGCCTACTTATGAACTGAGTCTAAAAGAGCTGGACCTCAAAGCTGGGCAGTAGGAGTCCAGCAGTGATGGTGGCAGTATACAGCTAGTACCTGATAGAGACAAGAAGGTTTGCATACCTGAGGATTTGGTACCCATTTATATAGTGGAAGATGACATTGAAAAGTGTTTTTTTGCTTATGAAGCTGCACTGAAGGTACACAGTGTGGGAAAGTACCATCTTTCTTGGCATGTTACCCCCATTTTTACCTGTATGCCAGTATGTTTTTGCCTGTCTCCCTGGGATCCTGCTGGTCAGGACCCCACTGCTCATAATTTATGGCCTAATGTGTGTGTTGTCAGTAGTGCTTGACTGTGTCACTGAGGCTCTGCTAACCAGAACCTTAGTGCTTATGCTCTCTCTGCTTTTAAATTTGTCACTATAGGCTACTGACTTCATTTACAAATTTAATTTGGCACACTGGACTCCCCTTATAAGTCCCTAGTATATTTTACCTAGGTACCCAGGACATTGGGGTTTCAGGAGATCCTTATGGGCTGCAGCATTTCTTTTGCCACCCATAAGGAGCTCAGACAAACCCTTTCACAGGACTGCCACTGCAGCCTGCGTGAAATAGTGCACACACTATTTCACAGCCATTTTCACTGCACTTTAGTAACTTATAGGTCACCTACATGTCTAACCTTCATTTAATGAAGGCTAGCTGCAAAATTACTAAGTGTGAGGGCACCCTTGCACTAGCAAAGATACCCCCACACCGTTCAGGGCCAATTCCCGGGACTTTGTGAGTGCGGGGACGCCATTACACACGTGCACTACATATATTACATCAATACTTATATGTAGCTTAACAATGGTAACTCCGAATCTGGTCATGTAAGGTGTCTAGGATCATGGAATTCTACCCCCATTCCAAATCTGATATTGGGGAGCCAATTCCATGCATCCTGGGGGCTCCAACATGGACCCATCCCATACTGCCAAACGAGCTCTCTGAGGCTTGCACTGCAGCTACAGCTGCTGCCACCTCACAGACAGGGTTCAGCCCTCCTGGGGTCTGAGCAGATCAGTCCCAGGAAGGCAGAATAAAGCATTTCCTTTGGGAGCAGGGTGTTACACCCTCTCCCTTTGGAAATAGGTGTTACAGGCTGGGGAGGGGTAGCCTCCCCAGCCTCTGGAAATGCTTTATAGGGCACAGATGGTGCCTTCCTTGCATAAGCTAGTCTACACCGGTAGCCAATACCCCTCTCAGGGCTATTTAGGGTCTCTCCTGTGGGTTTCTCCTCAAATTCTACTTGCAAGTTTCAAGCAGGAAAACTCTGCAACTACTACTTCATCCTCTGACCTCGGATCGACAGAAGACTGCTCCAGGAACCGCTGTAACAGCAACAAAGTATCCAGATATCCAGAAGGGCTACTTTTCCTCTACAACTTCAGCTCCAGCCAGCAACTGCAACAGTTTCTACAATGTGCACGCTCTGGGGGCTCCCTGTCGTCACCCTGCACCAGAATCTCCCGTGGAGTGACAGAGTCAATTCCCTGCTCAAGCAGGCACCTTCTAAGTAGACGACTGGTTATTTTGGACTCCTCTCCTGGTGACAAGCATGCTCCTCGGAACACAGAGGGTGGACCCATTCAATACAGACTGTCCTGAGGTTCTGCTGTCCTAATTTGGAGGAGGTAAGACCTTGCCTTCCCCAAGAACGGCAGTACCCCTGTGCACTGTGTCTTCTTCACCTCCTGAGGCCTCTGTGCACTATTTGCAAAATTCCTTCATGCATAGCCTAGCCCAGGTCCCCAGCACTCTATCCTGTGACACTCAACTTGCTGAGTTGACCTCCGGTGGCGTGGGACCCTCCTTTGTAGTGTTGCACCAACCACATTTTGCACCTCCTTCGTCCCTGTGTCCTGGGACTCTCGTGGGGGCTGTCTGATCTTCTGAGGGCTCTCTGAAATACTGAGAGCCCCCTCTTCCTCCTCTCATGGAGTTGATGCCCCCAGGTCCCTCCTGGGTCCAGACAGCGCCACTTTGATGTAAAATGTGACCTTGCCGTAACCAAGGCTTGTTGGAGGAATCCAGCACCAAAACTTGCCTGCATCCAACTTCTCTCCATGGGACATCCAGTGCATCACGTAGGAGCCTGCTGACACCTTCCTTGGGTGCATTTCTGCAGTCTTCGTCCAACTGGGGAGTCTTCTTTTGCACCCTCTTCTGGGTTGGCAGGGGCTCCTGTCCTTCCTGGAACTTCTTTTGACTTCTGGACTTGGTCTCCTTCCTTTGCAGGTCTTCAGGTATAGGAATCCACCATTTGTTGTTTGCAGTCCAACTTGGTTCTTGCAATAACTCTAATCACAACTTGTAGTGTGTCCTAAGGAAACTTGCAGTACTTTACTCCTGGTTTTCTTGGCTCCGGGGTGGGGCATTTTACTTACCTTTACTGTATTCTTACTCTCCCAGGGATTCTCTACACGTTACACTTGTCTAGGGGGGAATTCCTGATTCGCATTCCACTTTCTTAGTATATGGTTTGTGTTGTCCCTAGACCTATTTTCTCCCATTGTATTCTACCGCATTTCCTATTGTTTGCACTATCCTATGTCTAATTAATTACCTTATTTTGGTGTCTAGTGTATATAGTGTGTATAATACTTACCTCCAGAAGGAGTATTGCCTCTAAGAACATTTTGGTACTGTGTCACCCAAATAAACTACCTTTATTTTTGGTAATACTGAGTATTGTCTTTACTTGTGTATACATACTGTGTAACTATAGTGGTATTGCAGGAGCTTTGCATGTCTCCTAGTTCAGCCTAAGCTGCTCTGCTACAGCTACCTCTAGTCAGCTTAAGCTGCTAGAACACTACTACATTTCACTAATAAGGGATAACTGGACATGGTGTTAGGTGTAAGTACCCAAGGTACCCACTACAAACCATGGCAGCCTCCTACACACAGTTTTCCTGAAAAGCACTGAGGGGTGGGTCTGTGGAAAAACATGCCAACACTTGGGAGGGACACACTTCTAACATTAGAGGTTCGGGACCACACCAAGTACACTCCCAGTAAGCCATTTTGATTGCCAAATTTGGACTGACCCCTGAGAGGTATTCGCAAAGATTCAGGGACAGTCAGAAGCTCCCGAACCAATCCTGAATAGATTTCATTGATCACTCCAGTAAGGCACTCAATGGCTGGGTGCAGGGCAACAAAGTCAATGAATATATTGGGTTGTAAAATGTAATCTTGAGAGACCAGATGCTCAGTATCTGTTTTACAGAGCTGCGTCAGCACCTTGTTGACAGTAAGCTGACTAATTCCAGGAAGCTTGCTGAAGAGGCGGACCTCTGGGCTAGCACCAGAGTATCCAAAAAGTATCTGGGGTGACACCCAGAAAGGTAGTCAGGAATCCCACCGGAAGAAAGAGGGGGGAGAAAAACTTAAAAATAAGGTGTTCTATCATGTAGGAGGCTGACCTGGTGCAAGGAGGGCACCATCTGTGCCCTTTAAAGCATTTCCAAAGGCTCTGGGAGGTTACCTCTCCCATGCCTGTAAAACCTATTTCCAAAGGGAGAGGGTGTAACACCCCTCTCCCAAAGGAGATGCTTTGTTCTGCATTCCTAGGCTTGAGCTGCTCAAGCAAGAGGATGGCATAAACCTGTCTGTGAGGTGGTAGCAGCTGGGGCTGCTTGGAAAACCTCAGAAGGCTGGTATGGCAGTACTGGGGGTCCAATGTGGAGCCCCCAGAGTGCATGGGCTTGTACAACCAATACTAGAATAAGTATTGGGGTACAATTCCTTGTTGTTAGACACCTTACATGGCCATATTCGGAGTTGTCATAGTGCAGCTGGACATGTATTAACCTATGTTCAGTGCATGTGTAAATTGGCGTCCCCGCACTCACGAAGTCCTGGGAAAAAAGTCCTGGATGACGTGGGGGCACTTCTGCTAGTGCAGGGGTGCCCTCACACACAGGTACTTTGCACCCAGCCTTCAGGGGTAGAAGGCCTGACATATAGGTGACTTATAAATGACCCGGTGCACTGAAAATGGCTGTGAAAGAGTGCATGCACCATTTCAGGCAGGCTGCTATTGGAGTCCTGCAGAAGCCTTCGCATGGACTCCGTATGGGTGGCAAAAGTAATGCTGCAGCCCATAGGGATCCCCTGGAAACCCAATGCCCTTGATTCCTTAGTACCATATACTAGGGACTTATAAGGGGTGACCAGTATGCCAATTTGGAATGAAACCCTGGCTTACCAGTATGTAGTGATCAATTTGAGAACAGAGAGAGCATAAGCACTGGGGTCCTGGTTAGCAGGACTCAAGTGGCACAGTCAAGCATACTTTCAAAAACAGTGAAACATACTGACAAGCAGACCAAAAACCATAAGCACTGGGGCCCTGTCTAGTAGGATCCCAGTGATACAGTCAAAACCCACTGACATCAGGCAGAGATTGGGGGTTAAAATGCCAAAAAGAGTGTGGTTTCCTACAATTTACGTCTATGTTACATATTATTCCAAAGACATTTTCATTGTAGTTTCAGAGATTTCAATAAATTAAGCAGTGATAACGTAGTAAAAAGTGTTTCAAATAGCCTTAGGACCTCATTAAGCCACATAACGTTCACCAGTCTCATCAGTTTCAGTGGTTCCTAATGTAACTTCAATATCTGCTCTAGAGCATGGCCTTATTCTTCTACAAGGGATGTAGCTTCAGGAGATGGGGGGAGGGTGTTACACCAGTGGAGTAACAAAACTTGAGGGCTCCTC
Organism: Pleurodeles waltl; assembly: GCF_031143425.1. Lineage (NCBI taxonomy): Eukaryota > Metazoa > Chordata > Amphibia > Caudata > Salamandridae > Pleurodeles > Pleurodeles waltl. The sequence continues at coordinate 676,332,472 of NC_090448.1, forward strand.
TGCAAAGTACCTGGATCAGCCCCCCTCCCCTGTACCTAGACAGGGGCCTGCTGCCCATGCACAATGTACTGTGCCTAGGGGACTGCCCAGGACCTCACCTCCTCTGCAATGAAGAGGCTGCGGGGATCTTTGTTAAACCACTGTGTTACACCCCTCTAAAAAATTTATTCAGTAGTAAATAGTTGGGTACAAGTGCTTCCGGTCAAGTATGTTGAAGTGTCTGTCGGATTTAACCTGGGATTTTTACATTCCCACACATACATATACACTCTCTCGTCCCTATTTTGAATGCTTTAAACATGTTGATTAGTTTGAAAAATGTTGCTTATATGTGCCCCTAGCAATCCACCCATCCCTTCCACCCTCCCCTTTTAGTCCCCCCACCCAAGCCTTGTTTCTTTCATAATGTGGTTTAAAAAAATATCCGAGCATGATTGTTGGAAAATCTGAAGCTCACGCCACTCAGTCTTATTGACCAAGCTACGCCCTTGCCTTCTACAGTCTGTTTTACTGTTGTAGGCTGGTGTTCTGGCTTTACAAATGAGGGTTCATTATCTTTAAGATCCTCTCCAAGTTTGAAAGTCACGGTTGCAGTAACGTAAACCAATCATTCTCCCATCATTCTGGCTTGCACCAAGTTAGGAGTTGGGCACCACACATGCACAAGCATCTACTTGGTGGCTGGACAGCAAGGGGAGGAGATACATAAAGAGGTGCCGAAGTGCGGCGCACGGATACTGGCCCAGGGTAATAACGTACAACAGGAGTTCCTTGGCTCCGGACCAGGACTGGACACTGCAGTTTCTCCTTGGCACATGTATGAGGTAAGAGAAACTTCTCAGTTGTCTGCAGGGTGTGTGGTGTGACCAGGTGAGTCTTTTATAGCTGAGGCATGCACCTGTGGCCTTGGTGAATACATCTTTAGAATCATACCTCGGAGGTGTGATGACGAAGATTGCACATTGGCAAATCACCCTCGAAGGTTCGGTCGGTGCATGTAAACTGGGTGGTTGAAGGACCATCCCCAATATTCTGCTTTGTGGGCACAATTCGGTCATCCTCAAGCCTTGTCTTAGATGGTTATGGCAGCTGAATTAGCAGACTGCAGTGACAGGTTTTCTCTCCAGGGATGGCATAGCTTTCAGCACTGGTAGCATTTGAGTCGTTGTTCTCTTACACAAGTACTTGAGTGGTGAGCAAAAATTGGAACATGGGAAGTGTCGAGACTACAGACTGAAGATGAAAGTGCAATGTGGATTGTTACGGCCAAGTCATGTTATTTACCTAAAAGACTGGTGTTGGAATAATGATGTCATTTCTCTTACTTGGCCTGCACAATCTTGACTGTGATGATCACACACTGAAAAATAATGCCCCATCAGGATCAATAGTAGGTACATAGCTATCAGATTACTTGGTATGTATACTGATGTTGGTTATATCTACTCACCACAGCCACTATGTCAGATGTAAGATTTTGAAAACGTAGGCAGGACTGCATGTATGTGAATCTTCGAACTACGTTACACAAAGTTGCACTGGACAAACTGACAATATAGATGTGTCATGACACAGACACAGTTGACTTTGTTAATATGTATTAGTCTTGTGAGTGGTACTCCATAAAAGGGTTTAGCTATGATGGGAATTGTAGACAGGACATTTCTGGAAAAAACTCAGTACACACCCTGGAATGTTTCTGAGGAATGCCGTGAGTTGCTTTCTGATGATTGTGTTCTGTATCTGGCATGCAGTTGCCCAGCATCATACACGATGGACAACACTTACCATGTTCTCTCATCTGTGCAGTGTACTTGGCCTGTTTTCGGTGTACTGCAGTAATTACAACACATAGATATGGCGGCAGATGGTACAGGTGGTAATGGTAATGTGACTGGTCAATGTTTATGAGGGAGGGCACGTAGTTGTGTTGGAATTGAATATGTGAGAAAGTATTAGATGTTCACAAACAGACTTGGGTGGAGTATGAGGAAGGTACAGAGGGAATGTGGTTTTGAGTTGCTAAGCATTTATGTTGTGTGTAGATAGTCAAAATTGGTGATGTACTTACCTGTCTCAGGGAGGGATGGGCTGACCGAGAAGTGTAGGATGAACAGTTGCCACGCCAGAGATGTTTACTGGTGTTTTGCTTGGAACAGTCCAAGCAAAGATTCTGGAAATGAGGTAACCAAATGATTGGATGCATTTTCTTACTATGCCTCAGTGCTTAGATATCATTTGAAACACAGGTGTGTTGGTTGTTTTGGTTACGTGTGCCTGTTGTGTTTTTTGTGTGTGAATCTCTGTGTTACTTGTCCCTGTGTGTTTGATTTGCATTCATGCAGTTTGAAGGTATTCAGACATATATAGGCAAAACATATGTTGGTATCTGGTCTCATCGCTGTACCCTTACACAACTGGGGCTTCATGAAGAGATTTTCATGTGTATTTCTATGGAGTCTAAGGGTATACAGCTGCCATCTTTTAATTTTTACTGCATTCTGGATCACACAGACGAAAATGAAAAAGCCTCCAAGGGTACTTTATGTGCACGAAGGTACACTTTATTGCACAAAAACTATCCTGACCATGACTCAAACACTGTGGTGAAGGGAGCCTGCCTTTGCCCTAGGCAGCAAAAAGTGCACCAGTGCAATGAGAGAGCAAAACTGTACAGTTTCTTTGAGGATAAGGTATAGTTCTGCTATCTCCCTTTCATGCAACTCAACATAGCAACTTTACTTGCTGGTCTGTGTTGCATGAATTTTTATAGATATGCCCAGAAGTGTGCAAACCCCCATTTCCATATTGCTCAAGTACATGATCCTGCAGCCCTCACCTTTTAGAAATTGTCCACATATGTGCAGTACACATATAGAAATGAGTTTTGCCATACTCTCATCACTCCCCTCAACTGTTCCCTCCCCCATGAAAAGCTCCATTAACGTGCCTCTGTTTTTCTTGTCAGTCTATTTTGAGAGCATTCACCATTGTCGTTGTTCTATCCATTTCTTCAGTAATTGTGGATTTGCTGGAAGCATTCCCAAGAGGATCTGGGCAACATACAGAAGCATACCTGCCTGCCAGGACAGTTAAATGGCCGCTAGAACTGATAGCCTGATCAGCCTTATATTTCATTTGATCATTTATTTATAAGGTGACACGTATAGGGTAACCAACAATTACCTTTAGAGGTCGACACAAATCCTTGGACTTGGATAGGATTGTGATAACGTCCTAACAAACAGCAATGACAAAATCAAATCAATAAACATTGATTTCAATTGTGGAGTCAGTCATTTATACGCACCATGACCAATGTGGCCATGAATCACCACACAAGTTTAATAAAGTTCAAACATTTATTGCCCATTAGATTAACATGTAAATCAAATGCAAGACCAAGTGATATAAGTAAAGAAACAATACAGGCTGACCAAATCTTCGAAAGGATCTTCACCTAGTCAGAATATATATCATTAAACATTCAAGAACCACAATGCGGAATAACAACAATAACAGATGAATGATAGAGAAGGAATACATTTAGTTATCACAGATGAATTGATTACAATCAAATTATATGCATCAGTGCAATTTAGAATTTGACATCCCTAACTAATACTCTAACTCGATAAGCATGTTTGGGCTTCATAAAAAAAAAAAGAAGACAAAAATTAATTTGGAAAGCATGCTACTATGGCGCTAACCAAAAATAGAGGTTGGATTTTCTAAAGAGAGAAAACATAATCATCTGCAAGAAAGACAAATGCACATTTGATTATACCTTTCCTAAATGGATCAGCAAGCAACGACGTCTTCCTCAGTGGAGCATCTTCGGTCTTCACTCAAACAGGACACGAATAGGGACACAGTTCAGTAATGTTGGGCCTTATTGTATCTGAACCGTCAATGACAGAAAGCTAAGGACACCACACATCATTACTCTAGCAGAATAAAAGAATAACTACAAACAGCTGAGAACTGCAAAGAACTGAGAGGAACTGTAATTACATCACTGAAACTTTGCTATATTAAATCCTAGAAAGCAACCAGCTAAGTTTCTATTGGTCAGTCTATGGGGTGCTTTAATGTTCAGCCAAACTTTATTCATCCACGTTTCAGTAGTAATAACTTTTCTTTATTTCTCCGTTCACGATTGGCTCATCTTCTATGCTCCCAGTCACCAGTTTCCGCAGTGAAATACAGTTGTTGCAGGTTATACATGAGCACTGTAAACTATTGTTCCTGGGTACACATTATCTCGTCCAAGGAAGACAGACAAATGTTACCGCATAAGAACATAACTTTTCCACAGTGTGAAAGTCACACAGGATACTAAGAGAAACATCATTTTGCAGAGCTAACACTTTTAGAACATTTTCTCTGGAACATTACTAAAACGTGAGGCCTTTTGAAACTAAAGCTAAAACATGAAGAATTAAACATTTCATAATATTTAAATCATGAATCCTTTTAGTATATATTAATGTTCATTTTTCAGTACATTTAATGATTATTAAACACACTACTTTTTCACTAGTCATCATTTTCTCATGTTCATACATATTGTTTATGGTGTCCACCATATCAACTACACATTTTTTTAATTAATAGGCGATTTCAAATAAAGCTTTAAAAAAGTTATTTCACACTATATTATAATGTCACAATTTTTATTCATAATGTTTGCACTCCAAGAAGATCTGGGCAACATATAGAAGCACACCTGCCTGCCAGGACAATTAAATGGCCGCTAGAATTCATAGTGATATCAGAGCATCATCAGCCTCTTCGCAAGCAAGCTCTTGAGAAAAGTGCTTACATACTTTGGGCATTGTGAATGCAACTGTTTCCGTGTTACCTGGATATGTTTCGATAATGTCTGCATATCAGCATATTCAGTTCCACTGTCTACTCCTATGCCCTCCTGAGACTATTTCAATCATTGAATAGCTAGCATGTCGCAGTGACAGACATGACAGTCTCTCAACTATTTAGAATGTAAAATTGTTAATTGTCATCTAAAATGACACAAATTGAAATAAAAAAAAAATGCATTTTTAATATGCAAACCTTTGTTAAAAATGATCAACTCTGTATGCTGCAACTGGTCTTGGGAGACATGTCAATGAGCCATGTGAACAGGATGAAGGACAAGCTCAGCAGAAGGGTGATGCCTTGATACAAGAATGTGTTGACTAAGACCATTTGTATTCATATATTGCTATGGCAGGGTGTATTCCATTGGAATAGGACCTCTACGCTTTCACTCGAGACAAGATGGCTGCTGACTGATCGGCCGATTCAGACCTTGTATTCACCGGCTCGCTGCAGAATGTTGCAGTGTTACTGCTACGACTGCTGCCCCTTCTATTGAGTGCGGGGGATGAATGAAGGTGGCATTTTGGCTGCGGTTTTACGGCTTTGGCCGGTGCGGTCTGCAGAGTGTGGAACCACGGAGCTGCAGCTGGGGGCAACTCGAGGAGGACTAACCAGCTTGTGGGCGGGCGTAGTGTGCCGCGCCAGCCGCTCGTTTTTGGTGTTTTGGACTGCTCTGGAGAGCTGGCGGTATTTGGCATTTTGCTGACGGCCCCAAAGATCGCGAAAACCCTTAAAAACCCCAGAATGTCAAAGGGAGGCAGACGTGTGGAGAGTGTAATGTAGAGAAAAAGGACCAAAGGGGTCCCCTGAAAAATCGGACTTTTGGACAACGGAAAGCACAGCAGAGCAGTCTTTTGATGGAAAAGGTGCTGCTTCATGCAAGCGGTTTGATGGTAGGTGATGTGGCACCACAAATCCCCGAAATGTTTAAAGTATCGCTGAGAACGCAGACAGGAGGCCCCCCTCAGGGCGTTGATAAAGAAGGAACACAGGATTCACAGGTTTCTACACCAGATGGCATTGGGAATGTTGATATGATCAGCATGTCTAAGGAAGTAGGCATGCAGGATGAAGCAGGTATGACTTTATTAAGTGGGGATTATCGGCTTCGCGATCCAGACTCCTTGCAGGGGGTCAATGTGATAGACTCCTTATAGACTGTGCCATAGGAGGGTGCTGACTCAGGGCGGGCTGTGCAGGAAATTGAACCTCCTCATGTAAATCATTTAGAGACTCCCTGAGAGACTATAAAAGGGGGAAGCAAGACTCTCCCTATTTTGAAAGCAGAGTTACCCAGTAGCAGCCAATTGCGACAGGTTGATAATTTACTTTCAGATAGTTTTGGAGGCCCCTCCTCAGAAACAAGAACGATAAGAGTGGGCGAGATGGGTCAGATAGATTATGCAGAGAGTTTTTTTTCTTTATCTGATCAGTCGAAAGAGTCAGATGAAGAGATTTCTTCAATAGATATTGATTTGGCAGAAAGTTCTGCTGTTAGTATATGGGACTCGAGCAAGCGGACCCGTTGAAAGAAACTGAAATGTTTACAGCTTACCAATGAATGCAGTCAAGAGGGAGCTAATCAAGAAGGCCGTTTAAACGACAGGGAAATGCAGTGGGATTATACGGCAACCCAACAAATTTACTTAAATAGAGGCACTGGTGATAATCCCTCCTCAAACATAATGTCCGGGCCACCTTCACTGGAGCTTATCTACCGCACAATGGTGCATAACCATGAGCAAGTACAGAAGGATAATAGAAAAGCTAAGCTGGCAAAAAAACAACTGCAGACCTCAATTAAAAGGGTTGTGAAATCTTGCCAAGATATAAGTGCGCGGATTACGACAATGGAGACCCGCACTGACAGATTGGAGACGGAAGTTCAGACTGTAGTCAGGCAGGCTGCCGTGCAGGAACTCCAATTCTCAAATATCCAATGGAAATTGGAAGAGGCAGAGAATCGCCAGCGCCGCAATAACCTGTGAATTCTGGGCATTAAAGAAGGTTTTGAGGGACAAGACACAAGGTCTCATAAAGTCTCATTGTTTAAAAAGGCCTTTCCGGATCTTGTCGGTTGGAACTGGGACATGGAAATACAGAGAGCACATCGGTTCCCACTATTCTTGAAAAAACATGAGGCGGGCGTCAATGATGGCCAGAAACATCCTGGGGCCATCATTACACATTTTGGTAATTTTTTGCTTCATCAGGCTGTGTTCGAAAAAGCCCACCCCCAATGCATTGATAAGCGTGGATGGGGTATCTTTTTTTTCATGCCCATATTTTGCACATGCTATGGTGGAAAGACGTTGGCGACTGCAGCAAATGATAGCGCCTTTTCAGGAAGTAGGGGCCGAGACGTATCTCTTAAATCCTGCTCATTTAAAGATTGTATACAAGGCTTCAACACACATGTTTCTGTCAGAAATTAAGGCCAGTGAATATTTGGTCCAGTTGAAAGAGGACAGAAGTGATGGAGGGTCAAAATGAATGTGGGAAATTTCTGGGATGGAGGAGGGGAAGGTTAAGGCTAATCCAGGTCTGGGGGGGCGTTGTTGGTTGTTGATCAACCCCCCCTACCCTTTTTTCTCTTTTTCTCCTTCTTTCTCCCCTTCTCTTAAAGCAGTTTGGATTGCTCTCTCTTTTTTTTTCTCTCCTCTTTCCAGTTGATTGAGTGATTGGTGGCTGGGCAACGGCGGTGGCATTGAGGATGGACGTATTTTTTTTTTTTTAGGGTAATTACACAGTGAGCTTCCATCTTACAGACCCCGGTCTGGCAGTCTCACTTAATAGGGGTGGGAGGTGGGTTAGGGGGGGTTGGGTCGGGATGGGCTGGGTTGTGGTGAATGGGTTTCGACCTTGGATCCAGTTAGGGGGGTGGGGGTTATGGGGAAACACAGCAGTGGTGGTAGTAGTATTGGAGGATCCAAGTCAAGCATGGGTAGGAAAAAGGTGCAGAGAGAACTCTGAGTTTGTCTATAGGGGGGATAGAACAATGTGGAGAACATGGGTCAAAAGGTAAGATATGTATGGCAACAGTGCATGTCTGCGGGCTCAGGGCTAGTAAGAAATGACAATTGGTAAGAGAGGGTCTGAAAGCCCTTAAGGCCGACATTGTTTGTATGCAAGAGACGCATGTCACAGGGTCGCAGAAACATTTGTTGGGAATTCCGGGATAGAGACTTGTGGCGCATACAAACTAGAGGGGTAGCTATCCTCACACAAATTAATGAATTGGTAGTTTTAAAACAGTTTGCGGATAAGGTGGGCCGAGTGGTGTTATTGGAGTGTCTAGTTGCTGGGTCGAAATTCTCAATCTATGGCTCGAATGTAGATGATCCCAAAGTGCTGAATTTTGTTAATAGGGAGCTTGCTTCTTGGGCGACTCCTGTGATAATTTGTGGTGATTTTAATATACATTTAGATAATATTAATCCTATCCAAAAGCACACTTTATATCAAGGGAGGAAACCCAAAGTTTTTGCTGCACTACAGACATTGATATCGAACTTTGGTCTGGTGGACGCCTGGCAGAAGTGTAGGTCTTTAGAACTAGGCCACACGTTTTTCTCTTTCCCACATAAGAAATCAGTTAGGTTAGATTATTTTTCAGCTCCTTTACAAGAGGGTTTACGGATTGAAATATATCCAAGAGTAATGTCGGACCATAACCCTCTGGCGGTGGAAGTGTGGTTGGGGAGTGATGGAGGCCAGGACCTGGTCTTTTGATAGAGGTCTGTTAGTAGATCCAGCCTAAGTGCAATATATGAGGGGCTCGATTCTTGAATTCTTGGAGGTGAATTGTGGTACTGCCCCTAACCATATAGTCTGAGACACGTTCAAAGCAGCTGCTAAAGAAGAGACAATTAGATATGCAGTTGGTAAAGAGAGAACACGTATTGGACAGCTAGAGTCAATACAAGGAAACTGACCTCAGATGAAGGGCGGTTGGGGGAGGTAGGGGTTGACTATGCTGTAATGTTGGATATTTTAAATGAAATCACTGTAGTAAAAGCTGAGATTGTGAAAATAGATATGGAAATGGTGGCGGACAAGTTCTTTGCTCACTGCCAAGAATGTTATGAGTATAGTGAAAAAGTGGGGAAGCTGCTGGCCCTGAAAACAAGACAGAAAATAGTTCATAACAATATTAGTACACTCTTGGATGAAAGTGGGCAACTGGTTATCGGCAACTCTGACGTTTTGGGGGTGTGAAGGGGTTTTTACCAGAAATTATACTCAGAAGAAATAAGCCTTCAGGAGGATGGGCTGATCTAATACTTAGCTAATATTCTGGGGGGACAGCTACAGGACAGGGAGAAAGACGAACTGGAAGCCCCTCCATCAGACAAGGAGGTAGGAGCAGGTCTTAGTGTGCTTTCAAGCGGCAACGCTGCAGGTCCAGATCAGATCCCCATTGAATTTTATAAGGTGGTTTATCCGGAGCTAAATAAATAGTTACATACTCTATTTTTAGAGGTACAAGCAAGGTCCCAACCTCCAACATCATGGGCAGAGGCAAATATGGTAGTCTGTGCAAGATACCCCTCCTTCTATCTACGCGTTGATCTGGGGGCAAGAAGCTGAGGCAGCTTTTCTAAGGATAGTGGAACCCAGCTACTTTAAGAAAGTTTCATTTAAAACGATCAGGGCGGCTTTTAAAGTCTGGCCTCAAGTTAAGGGTAAGATTGGATTAGGGCAGGTTTGTTATTATACGCCATTCTGGAATACTCCAATGCTCCGGAGTTTTTTAAAGAGAGGGGTTGGCTAAAATGGGCTAATCATGGGGTCCAGAAAGTGGGTGACTTTTTTTCATTTGGATGGTCGGCTAAGGGCGTTTGGAGACTTGAAGCTGGAGTGTGCTTTGGACGATAAAGAGTTTGTAAAAATTTTGCAGATTAGGAATTTTTTACTGACTACCTTTTAACATAATGGGTGTGGGGGTAAGTTTAAGTTAATGGGGGCTTTGGGCAAAATGGCAGGTTGTACCATTAGCAATCTCTATTTGATTTTGTAATAGAAGACGATCTGGAATTCCTTGCTAGGGACTGGGAGCGTCGGATAGGGGCTAGCGAAGTTGTAGTTGAAGAGTCTTTAGATATGGCTCAATGGGTATTCCTGGCGGCCGGACCGGAAGCTCAGCACTATAAGGTCCTATTTAAGCTCTATTACACACCTACTAAGATTGCTAGCTGGGGCAGGACAGAGGGTATTGTATGCCCTCGGTGTGGGAGGTCGGATGCTGATTTGTGTCATATGTTTGTTATGTGTGGTAAACTATCCAGGCTTATTAGTGATATCTCGGAATTTTTGGGAAATGTACTGAAGCAGGACATTAGCCTAACACCCCAGCCGGTGATGTTAGGGTTGGATGAGGCAGTTTGTAAAACTCAATCTGGCTATTTTCTCGTTTTAGCAATGGCAGTATTGTGTGTGTGTATTCCATCAGACTGGTTGAAAGTCGAACCCCCTTCTTGTAACCAATGGTATACGCGGCTTTTATCTGCGTACCATTTGGAGTCTTGTTTATATAACATCAAGGCACCATATCTAAAAAAAAGGGGGTTGAGAATCTGGGCCCCCCTACTGTCATGGCTTCAAAGGACTAAGAAGACAGACTAATTAAAGTATGTTTAAGGAATTTGCACCTGTGGGATGTCGCTATGCATTATTGATTGCCTTGTTGGACGATGGATTAAGGTATTGAATGAATGTGTATCCTTCTGTGTGACCAATAAAAATTGAAAAAAAAAAGATATGTAAATTATTAGATGCAACACAAGGAGGAAAGTTATGTACATTTCCCAATTGGTCTGCCAAATCGCTGGGCTACAGAGAGAAAAGCAATGAGGCCAAAGGTCAGCCTTGTTTGAGGCCATTCTTTGTTTGTATTTTTGGGATTAGGCCTTTACTTTCAACCATTGACACTCTTCTCCACATAGAGGAATGTAGTGTTATAAGTAGTCTCGGCAAATTCACAGGGATGCCAAATTAGCACAATTCCTTCCAGAAGGTTTGCTTGTCAACTTTGTCAAATCCCACTGGAAAATCAATCAAAGAGGGCACTACACTGGATTTGTGATTTTCTTACCACATATTTATCTATTAAAGTCTGGACCATCACAATGTTATCCATCACTGAGTGGTTAGATCTGAAACCTAAAATCACACAAAGAAGTATAAGTGTGAGTATAAGTCAAGTGATCAATAATCTAAGTCCATGTTCTTTATTCCAGCTCATGAGGCCATATAAGCACATAAAAATTTAAGGCACTATTACAACTTCCAATACATTAAAATGTAACAAAATTTTATAAAAGCGATGAGCCTATCTGAACAATCTCTAATCTAGGATCCCTCCAGAGGACACTCAGTTCCTCCATAGGTCCCCGTATAGTCAGTTAACATATATAAATATTCGCTAGTTACAATGCAATTTGTAAAAAGGGGACTGACAATCGTCTACAGACCCTTCAAAGGACACTCGTTCCCAACATCATTGCCAGTATATTCACATTTATCTATATAAAAGCCAAGATTAAATATGGACCAGATAATACTAGCCGTAAGGACTCTTAAACCTTGTTCTTGTCCTGACCCATTCTTTAATCATGATAGCCACTAGGGTACCTTCATACAAGTAATAGAGGGCCCAAATTCCTACTAAAAAAATTATAAATAATAATATTATCTTACCAGGCCCCTCTTTAGGTTATAGTTAACCACTCTTGCGCTGTCTGGTTAAGTATCTTAGCTCGCTTGTACCAGACACTAAGAAGAAATTGGCTTACCGAATAAACACTGGGCTCTGCAGTATTTGTTGTAAATAGGCATATTACCACCTGATAATCCCTTATCACCAAAGATAAATAAATAGGCCTGAGCCAGCGCCGCCTTCTGTCACAATACAATGGGCAAACAAAGAATATATGATTCTCAAGCACAGAATTACAAGCAGGACAAGAGGCAAGTGTTCCCTTTTTGCACCACGAACTGCAAAAAGCATTTAGCGGTAAGCAGCCACATATAAAGCGCAAGTAAAGGCTTTTTGTTCATGCTGGAGTTAAAGTATATAAAAAAATCTTTAAACCTCGGTACAGGTTTGAGCCCCAAAAATATTTCAGTTAGATGGCCCTGATTGGCTCTTATTTGTAGATGCTCCCGAATGTGGTGCCAAAATGCCTTTTTTACGACCTGTTTATCTAATTTGTGGATTTAGTTAGGATGCTCCCAAAGAGCCTCAAGCTTTAGCTTCATACACCAGGTGTAAATAAAACTTAGCCAAGGAATTTTTAAGGACGAATCCAGTTTTAGCAGATTGGCTAAACAAACACTGTACGGGGCCAATTCAGAAGTAGACCAGATGCAAACCCAGTTGAGGAGGGGTTTGAGCTGCACGAGGTCTGACACCCCATTGACACACAAATTGTGGTGCAAGGGAGTAAGCGGTGTACTTACTGGGACAGCCACTAACACCCTAAAAAAAATATTTCCAGCAACCACTGAGCTATGTGTTTTAGTGTACCCCCATGTTTCAGCGCCGTAGGTAGTGGAAATCACGTCCTTAGCGCGGTAAGTCTCAAGAGCAGGTGAAATAGAACGAGTAGTGGTTGCTCTGAAAAAACGCATAATGGGGTTAGACCTATGCCACAACATCAAAGAGCTCTTTAGAATCTGAGGATCCCACTTAAACTAGTCTGACATAGTGATGCCTAAATAATCAAAACACAACACCCTCTCAAGGTTTTCCTTGCCCACCCTAACACTCTTTGTTCTTGCAGGGCACTTGCCCAGGACCATTAATTTTATTTTTGCACGGTTTATCTCCAATCCTCTTCTTTTTTTTTTTAAGATGTTTTTTATTGAGTCAAATACAAGAACATTAACTTAACATTGCTAGGACAGAGATATGCAGTTGTGAATATATATGCATAAAGAATATTGTACTTATAAATGCATATTAAACATGTAAATGAATTAGGCATACACAGCAATATAGTATCAAAGACTCCAAGTTTGAATAAAGAAAGAAGAAAGAGAGAGGGAGAGGGAGAAGAGCTATAGGGATAGAAAAGGGAATCAAGTGATAGCCATGTGGAGAGAGAGGTAATAGACATTAGTTACAGCGAATGTAAAATGAAATAAGTATATATAAGAAGAAAAACAGGAAATATATTGACATTTTTTAAAAAGGAGGTGAAAAATCAATTTCCTTCGCAGTGTGTGAGAGATAGTTACTTAATGGCAAACATAGCTGATGACGTTTGAAGAAAGTTCCTGTTGAATCAAGCTTGTAGCTGTCACTTCTATGATGATAACATACAGAATTCCATCACTGTCTTAGAGTAATGTTCTCCGAAGATTTCCAGTTAGAAGTAATAATAGAGATTGCAATAGATAGCAAAAGGTCTACCAATTTTCCAAGAGGCCCGAATGAACTCCACATATTGTGTATGCCACACTAAAAACAGTAATTCATATGACATTGGTAAGGAGATCTGAGCTATTGCTGAAATGCAAGACTATATTGAGGACCAAAAAGTAGATAGGGATGGACAAGAAAAAAACATGTGAAAGTCAGTACCCTGCTGAGTGTGGCAGCACCAACAATTGTCATTTTGTGCAAGTTTGAGTTTGTAAAGGCGTACAGGAGTGTAGAAAAGTCTATTATAAAAAAAAATAGGGTCTGTGTGAGGCTTGCAGTGTGTGCAGTGGAATGTATCTTATACCATATTCTATCCCATAAAAAAGTTGGCCAAACAACACCAAGATCTGATTCCCACAATGTCTCAATACGTGTTTTGAGTCTAGGTGAAGCAGACGTTCTTAAAAGTTAATAAATTCCAGCTGCCCTAGGATAATTAGAAGTTACGATCGGGTGTGGAGATGATGCAAGAGAAGAATGATTATGATGTATAAGTTTATTGAGGGCCTCTTGGACTAGAGTAGAAAGAATGATATATTGGGATTTCATGCGAATAGGGAGATTATAAATTGCTGAGAGAGTAGTAAAAGGGATGAGAGAGTCTTTATGATGTAATTGGGAAATGAAAAGAATACCTTTAGTCATCCAAGCCTTCCAAACCAAGGTTTTACCTTGTTTCCTAAGCAAACTATTGTGCCAAATAGGACTGTTAAAGAATTGATTAATGGGGGTAAGATGCGAAATAAAAAAAGGTTTCAGTAAGTTGACTGAATGGGAGATAGTGCTGGGCAACCAGAATTGTGGGGGGTTAGACATAAATATAATGTGTTTATGGGAAAAGGGAGAAATAAATGTTTCTTCCAAAGAGAACCATAGCTTTTGAGGGGCATCATTGAGTGTAGATAAATAGGGATGTATTTGCTTAATGCCAAAAGATTTGTGATAACTTAAAAAGTCAGGAAAATTAACTCCACCTTGTACTTTAGGAAGTTTTAATTTTGAGAGAGAGATTCAGGATTGTTTACCGTTCCACAGGAACTTGAATAGAATTTTATCAATTGAACTAAAAAATAGTTTAGGTATCTTAATAGGAAGCATCATAAGGATGAAGTTAATGAAAGGGAGAAGCATCATCCTAATGGTATCCAAGCAGCCCCACCACGTGAGATATAATGGAGACCATTTCTGTGTGAGATCTACAAGCCTTGCAGATAAGATTTCTTAATTAGTCTTTAATGTATCCTTGAGAGTAGTGCAGTACCATACCAAGAAATACAGAGCCAGTGCAATGAGCATTAAGTAGTAAGACCACTGTTTTGTCTATATTAAGTTTCTAGCCAGATACATCAGAATATAAGTTGAGCTCATGCAGGAATGCAGGAAGAGAAGTGTCAGGGTGAGACATGAACAAAAGAATATCATCAGCATATGCCATAAATTTGATGTGTGCATTATTAATTTGAAACCCCGTAAATTGTTCAGACGTTTTTAATTGGTATAGAAAAGGTTCGAGAGCCAAAATAAATAGTAAAGGAGATAATGGGCATCCCTGACGAGTAGCCCTTTTAAGAGGGTAAAAAAGGAGATTGGATACCATTTGTTATAACCGAGGAACATGGTGAGGAATAAAGACTGGATATAAAATGTTGGAATTGAGTACCTAGTCCATGCCATTCCAATGCCTTCGACAAGAAACCCCAGTAGACCCTATCGAAGGCCTTTTCCACATCCAATGATAAAGCTGCCAGAGGAATCTTAAGTTTAGATGCCCTGTTAATAATATTTAGAAAAGTGCGGGAATTATCTGCTACATTTCTATTAGGGATAAAAACAGATTGATGAGAATCAATAAGGTCAGGAATATCTGGGAGCAAACGGAGAGCTAAAACTTTGGCATAGAGTTTACAATCAGTATTAATTAAAGATATGGATCTATAATTTTTACAGTCAGTCACAAATGCAGAACCTGACAATATAAAGTGATTAAGTAATTGAAAGAGTTTGGGGAAGAGAGACTTAGCAAACTGAATAAAGAATTCTACTGTGAAGCCATCTGGGCCTGGAGCATTACCCTTGGGGAGAGATTGTAAAGCTGTATATAGGGGGTCATTCTGACCCTGGTGGCCGGTGGCCGCCAGGGCCACCAACCACGGGAGCACCGCCAACAGGCTGGCGGTGCTCCCACGAGCATTCTGACCGCGGCGGTTCAGCCGCGGTCAGAAGCGGAAAGTCGGCGGTCTCCCGCCGACTTTCCGCTGCTTGGGGGAATCCTCCATGCCTGCGGAGCGCGCTCCGCAGCCATGGGGATTCTGACACCCCCTACCGCCATCCTGTTCCTGGCGGGTCTCCCGCCAGGAACAGGATGGCGGTAGGGGGTGCCGCGGGGCCCCTGAGGGCCCCTGCAGTGCCCATGCCCATGGCATGGGCACTGCAGGGGCCCCCGTAAGAGGGCCCCGCAAAGTATTTCAGTGTCTGCCATGCAGACACTGAAATACGCGACGGGTGCAAACTGCACCCGTCGCACCCCTGCAACTACGCCGGCTCAATTCTGAGCCGGCGTCCTCGTTGCAGGGGCATTTCCTCTGGGCCAGCGGGCGCTCTTTTGGAGAGCGCCCGCCGGCCCAGAGGAAATGTTAGAATGGCCGCCGCGGTCTTGTGACCGCGGTGCGGTCATTTGGCGGCGGAACCTTGGCGGACGGCCTCCGCCGTCCGCCAAGGTTAAAATCAGGCCCATAGTCTGTTAAGTTGTAGGGGTTGGTCTAAAGATGAGAGGTCAATCTGCAATGGGTCTCTTGGTTTGAGATTAGAGAAATATTGGTTGAGAGATTTACCTGTTGGTATGTGTTCTGGAGTGTACAGGTCCTTATAATAAGAAGTGAAACACTATGCTATATTTTTATCTCTAAAGTGTTGAACACCATTGCTATCTGTGATAGATTTAATAGTTGTTTTTTCTTTTCTTTGTTTCAAATATCGAGCTAGAAGAGAACCAGCTTTATTGTTACCACCATATTATCTAGCATTTATTTTCAGGAGGGTGCTGCATGCTTGTTCAGTGGTATATTGGTTGAACTCCATTTTAGCTGAGACTAGTGTTTCAAGATGTGATTTACTAGTTTTGTGAGTATAGTATTCATGTTCTAGGGACTTTATATTTTCAAGGATGGAAGTCGATTTTTGTTGAGCAGACTTTTTTTTTTAGTGAGTGTAACTTATGATGAAACCCTTAGAGGCTGCTTTGAATGCATCCCACACAAAATGAAATGATGGTTGATCACTATCGTTGATGTGGAATTATTCTTCTATAAACTTACTGTAGGAAGCGATAAAAGTAGCATCAGAAAGTAGAGAGTTATTAAACCTCCATGAAGATGTTTTAGAACCATTAAGAAAAGATCAAGGTCAGTAATCACTGGTGCGTGATCTGAGATCAAAATAGCACCGATTTCAGAGTTTACCATATGTTGCAATAAACCTTTACTCAGAAAGATATAATCAAGCCTAGAATGGGAATGGTGGGTAGGAGAATAAAAAGAGTATTCCAAGAGGTCAGGATTGCATATTCTCCAGGAATCAGAGAGAGAATGCTGTAAAATAAAGTTTTTAAAAGCTTTGTGGGAGGCATGTTGAATGACACGTGACGTGGAACTTCTGTCCAAAAATGGATCGAGAATTTGGTTGCTGTCACCACCTATTAGTAAATTGTTTGAGGAATGTTCAGAGACAATATGTGAAAAATTCTTCCAAAAATGTGGATCCGGATGTGTGGGGCCGTATATATTTAAGATAGTAAGAGAAATATTGTCAATTGTAAATGTAACAAGTACCCAGCGACCTTCTGTATCTTGATGCTGTGAAATTATGATAGGTTTGAGAGCTTTATGACAGAGTATAATTACCCCATTTTTGTTTGTGGTGGAAGGGGAGTCGAAAATGTCCCCCACCCATTGTTTTTCAAGCTTAATTGCCTCAGAGTCGTTGAGGTGAGTCTCTTGCAACAAAGCAATGTGGCATTTCAAACGAGCTAGGTGAGATAAGACACGCTGTCATTTAATGGGGTGTTTAAGCCCCTTAACATTCCAAGTAACAGTTCTAAGTTGCATAACAAGAAGTATTAATAAACAACTGCTGTAACAAGGAAAAAACTAGGCATATCAATTTTGCAAAAGCAAAGAAATGGGAAAGAAACAAGATAGTAAAGAAAAAGAAAAGGAGGAAGATGACCTCCAGAAGTTGTATATACAAGGATGTGGCAATACAGGGACTAAAGTCCACGAAAGCTAAAGAAGATAAGATGGAAAGTGAATACCCCGAAAGGTAGAGGTACAGCGAAGAACCTGAAAAGAAAGGCAAGAGTGGCTTCAGCACAAGAAAAGTGATATTATATATTAAAACATATGAAGGCGAGTTTCATGGAAAAAAAAAAACATACAAACGAAAAATGTACCATTCAGGAGACCAAATAACGTAACAACTACAATAAAGGAGTATGACATGAAGAACAATAAAAATCAAAACTTACCAGTGGAACGTGTAGGAGAACAATTTGGATGGTGAGAAAGGGATACGGTTGGGAAAGGAACATGAGGATTGCACAAAGAACACTATCTAAAAAAGAAAGAAATAAACAAATAAGAAGATGCAGAGAAGGAAAACCATGGATATAAATACTAAACATAACCATTACTATTAAACTGTCCAGAAAAAAAAAAAAAGAAAGGACATTAAAGACAAATTAAATTATATCTTCAAGTAATTGCAGATGCTCCTAGTTCCATTGCTTCTGTTTTGTGTTGGTTAATAAAAGTTTGTAGTGCTGAAGGTTCCTCAAATGAGTATGATTTGTCCTTGAATGTAATTTTGAAAAGGCTTGGGTGAAGAAGACCATATCGAATAGTCAAGGAATTGAGTTGTGGACGTAAGTCCAAAAACTGTTTGCGATGTGCAGCTGTAGCAGGAGAGAAGTCTTGTGTGAAAAACACTTTATGACCTGACCATAGCAAAGAGCCCATCTTTTTGGCTTCCGAGAGTATTTGCATCAAATCAGTAAATTAGAGAAAGAGAATAATAATTCCTCTAGGACGTGCACGAGGGCCAGTTGAAGTCTGTGGACCTAAACGATGTGCCCCTTGGATAGGGAGGGGAGAGATAGAAGGCAAGTGAAGAATTGAAGGTATTGCTGTTTGAAGGAATACAATCATGTTAGAGCCTTCAGAACCTTCTGGAATCCCAAAGAGGGGAAGATTATTTCTCCTATTTCTATTTTCTAAGTTTTCAGTAAGCCTTTTAAGTTGATCTATGTCGTTGGAGATCTGAGGATTGACAGTGTTACAATCTTCAAGGTTACTGACTCTCTGTTCCAGAGTACAAATTCGTTGTTCGTGTTGGGACCATTGCTCCTCAATACATTGCAAAGAGGCATTA
The DNA here is from genome assembly GCF_031143425.1 of Pleurodeles waltl. Classification (NCBI taxonomy): domain Eukaryota; kingdom Metazoa; phylum Chordata; class Amphibia; order Caudata; family Salamandridae; genus Pleurodeles; species Pleurodeles waltl. The sequence goes on from NC_090448.1 coordinate 676,351,208, forward strand.
GTGTCTATCATAAAGGGCTTTAATGCACGCAATTCCTCCATGACATAATCTAGAGTAAAATATGTAGGTGATTTTGAGGGAGAATCAAGGTCTTTTTTTGGGCGCTTGAGGGAGGAGGTGTTAGATTTTTTTTCGCAATTGCGCCAGCAGTGTGAGATGAAGAGGCGCTATCCTTTAAAAAGACTGCAGCACTATCCATTGTTAAAGCTGATGGCAGAGAAGATTTAGTTATATGTGTGCGCACCACTCAAAGAGGAGTATTAGACTTGGAGGAAGATGATGACTGGCTGCTCTGAGAATTATGTGGTCTCCCCATAAAAGCCAGCAGCAATTTGGTAATAGGAAGCCAGCAATGTGAGGTGTTGATGAAATTATATTAGGATGAGAAGCTGCTGCGAGAAGTTTCCAACAACAGGGCAAAATATAATAAAAAATATATAAATAGAAAATCCTAAATTATTCTCTCAAATAGGCATGGCAGAACATCACAAGAGCAAAGCACTTTACTGCACATAGTCAAACAATTGGTGACTAGTTTTAAGGGAACCTTCTGAAAAGGAAAAATCCCCTCCGTCTAAGGAAAGCATTTACCATGTTATGAAGAGCAATTTGAAAGAGCTCCTTGACAACAAGAGCTGCCAGTGAATACTGAAAGTTGAAAACTTCAGCTAAATGTGTTTGAAGAGAGAGGTCAAAAGTTCAGCTGGCTGTCAGAAGGTAATAAATATTCCATTGCAGAGGAAATTAGATTTGTAGAATGACATCCAGGCAAGCAGTTAAAAGTCAAATAGAAACATCTCTGTGAAAGTTTAGGTTTGTGCAGAGGCTTATGGAGTGAAACACAAATGACACAGATAAATAATTACCTCAGGCCCTCACATAATGTCTCTGAAATGACTTCAAAACTCAATGTTTCTGTAAGATAAAGGCAAATCAGTGCAGAGCTCCAGTGCTCAAAAATGCTGAAGAAATTAATCATTTTGATGTGAAAACATCTCCTTCTTTCCAGGAAGTGCTGAAGCCTCACGGAGCTCTAAAGAGCAGTGGCCATTTTGTGTGACCTCCAGCCACGCCCCATGTCCAATCCTCTTTCATCGCAGAATGATCCAAATCTTGTCAACAAATGTTGGCGCCCCATTGGGGATTCAGAAATTAACAGCGAGTCATCTGCAAATAGGAGGACTGGGATTTTTCCTCCATTTATGGTAGGGGTTTCATTGACACACTGCCCTAGGTACTCAGCAACATCATTCATGTAGAGAGAAAAGAGCATGGAGGCCAGTACACAGCCCTGGCGCACACCACAGCAAATAGGAATTCTGGGCCTCAGTTCTCCATAACCAGCGTACCTGAGCGTAGTTCCCTGTGTGCAATCTCATAAAAATGTCTACGAGATCACTTGGGACAGTCATCGTCGTCAAGACCCTCCAGAGAATAACACGTTGAATCAAATCAAAGGCAGCTTGAAGATCAACAAAAGCTACATATAACTTATACTGTCTTAGGATAACATGTTCCCAATATAGAACCGAAAACCTAAATGCCTGGTCAATAGTGCTGATCTTAGGCCGGAAACCTGCTTGCAGGGACGAGAATATTTCTTCTGTGGCTGCACACATCTATAGTTTGTGAAGCACTTGTGTTGCAAAAAAATTTGAAGATTATCTAGTAAGCCGCTTGGACAATAATTAGCAGGATTGCTCGTGTTTCCTTTTTTAAATGCTGGGATGATTTCAGCCCCTTTCCAAGTGTCGGGAATTTTTCCCCATCTGGCTTTTACATTCGATAGGGTATTTATGTACCAGGCCCATGGTCTAGTATAGGTCTCCTGGAATACAGTCCGGGCCAGGGACTTTTAGGGGTTTCAAGCTGTCTATTGCTACCAGAGTTTCCTCCATAGTGGAAAACGGTAGGGCACAAGCTTCAGGCACAAAGCTAGGGGTGCTGATGGGCCTCTCCCCCTCCCCAACTTCAAAGGAGTGCTCATCGTTATGTCTTTCAGAATATAAGGCACCAAAATAGTCCTCCCATTTATCCAGTAAGATGTGAGAGCACCTAGCCTATAATTATAATGTTCTCTGGTCCTTTCTGCTATTAGTGACCAAACAATGTAAGTATCTCTCTCTTTCAGGTACTGGAGTTGTTCTTGTCATTTGTCCTCATCCCATCTTTTTTTTGCCGCTTTAAGTGCCCTTTTGGACCTAGCACGAACACATTTAATGTCTGCCGTATTACATTCCCTTATCGTTGATAGTAGGAAGCGTTTCGCCAACCTGCAGCCCTAATTGAACCATTTAGGGACTTCCCGAGCGAATTGATTTAAGTTTGCCAAAAAGTTGAATATGAGTTTTTAAGATAAAATCAGGATCAGCAATCATACCATCGCGTTCTGAAATATGATGAACAAATAATCAATAGATCTCTGCCTACCTTTCCTGGTCAGCCACAACTCTAGGCCACGCTACTCTGCAACTATTGTTTGTTAGACTAGGCTCCAGCACTGCTACTTGTTCCATGCTAGACGTCCTAAAACGTTGATCTCCCTCCAGTGAGCTAGCCAGGGTATTATGGTCACTGCTGTGGTACACAGCACCTCCACATCACTAACGTCTGGCCACAACCAGACATCTACCAGCACATAATTGATGAAACTTCTCTGGCATCCTCCTCTAAATGCAGAAGCTCTATTCTGGTCTAAGCGGGTTCTCCCATTGCAGACTCAGAGCCCATGCGCCTCTGTTAGTTCAACTACTTGTAAGGTGTTCTTAGTAAGATGGATCTGTGAGTTGTCTACCAATTGTGGGACACCCCAATATTCATCCTCTTCGTAAGTCACAAATTTAAGGGCATTGCAAGGTTCAAATGAGGTGTTAAAGTCTCCAGCCACTATTATTCTGGAGTCCTGTATGGAAATCTCCACTAAGATATCTAACATGCCTAGGACTGGGGACTCGCTTGTCACTGGCATAGAGCGAGCATATACATTCAGTATGGTCAGTGTTATGCCCCTAGGAAACATTAGCTTAATGTCCATTAACTCAGGCGAGTCGATCTTAAGTGGTTCCTGCGCGCAAGCAATGTTATTGCTAACCAACATTTTGAGACCCCCCGTTGCCCGCCCGTTTTCCTAGGTGGGATGGCCTCTACACTATAGGTGGTAAATCCACTTACAAAAACCTTACTCACAGCCCATGTTTCTTGGACTAAACAAATATCATATTTCCCTATAAGGGAAATCCAATTCTCATCAATCACCTTTGAGTTCACCCATGCCACATTCCATGAGAGTAGATGTAAATCTGTCCTGTGTTTAGCCATTACTTTAAAACAAAGGTTCTCCTGCACTTCATCTGTAGAAGGGCAAGATGCCCCTGCATGGAGAGCAACCAGATATAACGCAGAAGCAGCGACATGAGACAAGGGAATACTCCCAGTAGCTGGCTGGTGTCCCGACGGACATAATCAGCCCTTCTGATCTAGTGTGGCAAGGGAAGAAAATCGATTACAGGTGGAGATGCCATAGTTAGTGTTATAAGTGTCCTGAGCTTGCTGAAAACTCTGTGTAGCAGTCTGTGTGATAATGTTCGTGCCCATCATTACTGAGGGGTAAAAAAAAGTCCAGGGGAAGGGCTCAAATGCCCTATTTCTGCTGCCTTTTTGACTAAGCTGAATTAACAAGGATTGAGTGCAACGTGGAGCTTTGAAGTTCACCATTACACAATCACCCTGTAAAGATTTTGGTGTGGGGCCCAACCATGAGATCCTCTGAGTGGTAATCATTTCCCTTCTAAGATCATGTGTCCATCCCGAATGCTCCCATAACCAATGAACCACTTTGTTTAGTAATGAGTCATGTGACTTCCGCTTCTCTATGGGTAATCGTGGAACATTTTCGAGAACAATGATGTATGGGGTACATTCCTGAGGTCACCGAGGTCTGACATTAGGAGATCCAGGACTTGCAGTGGGAAACCCTGAGTCCACCATTCCTCTTGCTGCTCTGGGATGGTCAATACATGATCGTTGGAGGATACCCTTGTTGGACCCTTTATCAGCAAGGGGCCTACTCTCCATGCAGAGAGCGGAATGCACAGATGAACCATCACCAGCCCTATTTGGACAGATTACTTGCACCTCAGTGGCAACTTAAAGCTCCAAGTTCATGTGGCCAGTCAGTTGCGCAGAGCTTGAGATATGTGATCCACTGGCATGGGCAGTTCTAAATAGTTTTACACCTAGTTCAATGGAGTCTAAACGCTCGAGTATTTATTTTCAGTTTTAAGTCCAGAGCAGTGAGTAACATAGCTTCCAGCTGGTCAATCAACACATCCTGAACCAGATCAGAGACCTGCTTGACTTCTTTAGCTAACACCTTCTTATTAGATGCCTGACTAGTGGGCTGTGTAACAGACTGGTTAATACCAATCCTTGGCGTTTCTGAGTTCTGAAGATCTCCGGTTGTTTCCTTTTCCCTTTCCCTGCTGACGGCAGTTCATCTCTAAGCATAAAAGAAGGGCCTTCTACTGTGACAATAGGCTCCAGTGGTAAAAGTGCCTGAGGTAATGCCTGTGCAGGCTTGAATGTGCCCTACAGGACCCCCTCTGGAGCAGCGACTGCAGGGGTCAACTCAAGAGGACCTCTGTCTTGCCAAGACAGTTCCCTGTCATCATTGAACTGGGTGTTAGGGCCCCTGGGGCTCTTAGGGTGGGAGAATGTTGCTTCGCGACAGAGAGCCGGAGATCCGCCAGATAATTTTTATTTATTTATGATGCCAACTGCCTGTTTTATAAAGTTATCCATACTCAATTTACATGGGCCATCATGGCCAGAAGGGCCAAGAACAGCTTTAGCGGTGGGTTGGCATTTGCAAATCTTAGCCCTTGGCACACTGCAAAGTCAAATTAAATCCCCTCACAGACAGCCGTACATAAAACAGGCACCACAAACACTTCTAAAGAATACCTCTTCTTTCACCACAGGGCTTGCTTCTAACTTCCAAGGGAGTTGGTCCTTCCTGGCCTCTTCTGGTTGATGACGGGCAAAGACAGGCCGGATCTTGGCCTGGGCACGTCCCGCGCATTGGGTCAGAGGCGCAGTTAATATGCACCCGTCAGGGCAGAGAAGCCTGGGACATTTAAAAAACCTGACCCCCACTCCTTCTTCCAGCTTTCTCCGATGCTGCGGGACAGTGGTGCTTTCACCCACGCTGCAGGTCATTGGCTCTTGTTAATACGCTGCCATCAGGGCAGGGCAACCTGGGACATATAGTCCGTCCCCCACTCCTTGTTCCAGCTTTCTCCCGTGCTGCGGGACAGTAGTGCTTTCACCCGCACTGTGGGTCAATGGTGCTCATTAATATGCGGCTTTCAGGGCAGAGCAGCCTCGGGCATGTAGTCCATCCCCCACTCCCTGTTCCATCTTTCTCCCTTGCTGCGGGACAATAGTGCTTTCACCCGCGCTGCAGGGGCTGTGGTCACTCGTTAATATGCGGCCGTCAGGACAGGGCAGCCTGGGGCATGTAGTCCGTCCCCACTTCTTGTTCCAGCTATCTCCCGCACTGTGGGACAGTAGTGCTTTCACACGTATTGTGGGTCAGTGGCGCTCGTTAATATGCAGCCATCAGGGCAGCCTGGGGCATGTAGTCCCTCCCCCACTCCTTGTTCTAGCTGTCTCCCATGCTGGCGGGACAGTAGCACTTTCACCCACGCTGAGGGTCAGTGGCGCTCGTTAATATGCGGCTGTCAGGGCAGGGAAGCCTGGGGCATGTAGTCCATCCCCCACTCCTTGCTCCAGCTTTCTCCTGAGCTGCAGGACAGTAGTGCTTTCACCCGCGTTGTGGGTCAGTGGCGCTCGTTAATATGCAGCCATCAGGACAGGGCAACCTGTGGCATGTAGTCTGTCCCCCACTCCTTGTTCCAGCTTTCTCCGGCGCTGCGGGACAGTAGTGCTTTCACCCGCCACATCACTCATGAAATGTTAAATGACAATTACATCACACATGACATCAATGAGCAACAGGTTAAGTTCTCTAAGGACCTATGTTATGTTATGTATATTTACATAGGACACAACTCACTTGGGAGAATATCATAGCTCCGAAGCAGAAGCTGTATAGTCTGAACCAGGGACGGGACTAGGAGAAGAGGCACAGCATCAGTTTCTTGCAGAATTCAAGAACTGAGGAGGGAGCTCTGATGTTCAGGTTATTCCAGGCTTTAGGAGCAAGGTATTAGGAAGCATGACCGCTGGATCTGGTTCTGAGTATGTTGTGTGTGTGTGCGAGTAGAAGTCTATTTGAGCAGAGGTTTTTCATAGGTTAGTGGAAGTTTAAGCGTTTGTTGAGGTACGTGGGGCCAATGTTGTGTAAGGGTTTGTATGAGTGCAAAAAAAGTTTGAAGAGTGCTTGTTCGTACATTGGGAGCCAGTGGAGCTCCTCTAGGTGCAAATTGCTATGAGTGCAGTGTGGAGGGTTGAGGGTGAGTGCGCCACTGAGATTTGTATATTTGGAAGTCTTCTGGTCAGTTGAGGATTGATTCCAACGCAGAGTGCATTTCTGTAGTTTACCGTGCTTATGATGAGGGCTTGGGGTACAGTTCTGTGAGTGCTGGTGGTGAGGCATTTGAAGATGTATGAGATTATGAATTAAACTTTACTGGTGTCGTTGGTCTTCAGAGTGTCTAATTCACTCACTTTCTTCCCTTCAACCAAGTTTGCTCTGCAGCCTATCACTTTTAGACACTTCCCTCCTCATCTTTCTGAAATCCTTCCTCTGCATATCTCACCCACAATCTTTTCTCTTCAGCATAATCTTTTCACTCTCTCCTTTTGCCCACACATTCTTTCATTTCCTCCACATCACCACTACGTAAACACACAGTCCACCTACCCACATGTAAGCACTGCATTTTCTTTCCCTTTGGAAATGTCAACGTATCAACAACTCTGTACCTCCTTCACATACTCTCAAAAAATGTCAATTCCAATCCGCACATATGTAATCATCGTTCTTTGTGCTCTGAATAAAGGTCAAGGACTGCATGAGAATAATCTAAATACCTTTATGACCCAGTGACAGACTTGTTGAGAAACGCATACATCCTGCAGCCTCAACTATTTCGTTTTTTTAGTTGTGCCTCATCATGGATGCCCATCCACAATCTGACCTCACCCATATACCTGGAGATGACTCAGTTTAAAGTATGCACTACACTAAAGCCTTGTGCCATAAAACAAAACTACAGAAATATATTTGGTGAAAGCAAAAACACTCTAAGGGAGTGCAAGAGGAATTACAACATTTGAAATATAAATAGGGACTGTTGAGAAATAAGTAAAGGCCTGATTTAGAAGTCGGGTGAATACTCCATCACAAATGTGATGGATATCCCCTCCATAGGATAGAACGGGATAGTAAAACGGCAGGCAGGATATCTGTCACATTTGTGATGCAGTATGCCCCTCCTCTGACTTCTAGATCAGGCCCTTCAGTCTTTTGCCTGTTTAGGATGTTAATATGAGGTTCTGTAAGGACCATTGGAAAGCCATGTTTTACCTATTACTGTTTGCCATTTGTGTAGTGGACTACATCTTGTTGAAATGGCTTGGCTGCTGGTATTTGTTTTTAGAAAAAGTCTGAGACCCAGTTCATGGGTCAATTGCATTACAGTTGTGTCAATAGATAATACAAGTCACTAGACCCCTGGCCCATTTCAATGATGTATCGAAGCCTGCCAGAACAAGTTTATGGCACACCTTTGTGGGCTCAGAGACTCCAATATCCTTGTTTTCTGCCCATTTTCTTCATACTAGTAGGGAATGCTAGTGTTATTCACTATTAGTGTAATAAAAATTAGAGCACCAGGGGCTGTTATGGGACATTTGCTGGCATATGAGTTAAGTAAAATAAAATGCTTTTAAATGCATGTTGTGTGAATGTATGGGGATGAGAACATGTTTGTGCCACACAGAGATGTGTGATCATGTGCATGTGTGAACATATGTGTCAGTGAGCGAAGGTGAGTGCGTGACAGGTAGCGAATGAGAGTAAGTGAGATGAGTGAGTCAGAGTAAGTGAGAGAAAATGAGAGTATGAAGTGGGTAAGACTGACCACAACGGATTGAGAAAGTAGGGATAAGGATGAGTGCAAGTGAGTGTGAATCAAAGAGTCACAGTGAGAAAGAGACTGTGTGGTAGTAAGGGATAATGAGTGAGTGCAAACATGATTAAGCATGAATGACAGCAGGTAAGTGTGAGTGAGGAAGAGTGTGAATGTGCAACATTAGCATGAGTATTTGGTGCTATATTTGCAAGTCTACAGTTGATTCTGCCACCCAATTCTTGGCTTTCAAATACACCAAAAGCAAATGTTGGAGACAGCTGTACACAGGAATTTGTGACCAAATTCTGGCACACGTATACTAGATGCAGTGCTTGGCATATGGGGAAAACCATGATAAAATGCTAAAAATTACATACTTGTAGCACATCTTGGCCCTGGGACACCAGTGGAAAAATGCTAGCGCTGGCATACTGGAAGAAATTCTTGGCATAGGGGACTGCTGGAAAAATGATGGCATTGGTATATTGAAGGTAATTCTTGGCGTAAGTAAGGAAAATTGTGAAATATGGGGGCAACTATGACAAAATGCTCTCCTTGACTCACTAGACATAATTTTGAACATAAGGGTCATGCATGGCATATGGGCGGCACTAATGCACAAATTCTGACACTACCATATTTTATGACATGTTTGGCCTAATGGTGAACCTGAGGTACATGCAGGACATCCATGACATAATGCTAGCCCTGGCACAGTAGAAGTAATTTTTGACTTATGGGGCCATTAATAGCTAATTTTGAAAACATTGGATCAACTCATGAAGAGTGTCTGGTTTCATTGGCCTGGCACACTATGAAAGGGACCTGGATATTTAATAAGTGTTTTACCAAATGTGTGTGAACATTGTGCTTTAAAAATTGACTATGTGATCCAAGAGAAGGTCGGGCTCACTTGCATCAAATCAGGATAAGTAATACACCCCACCACTTTCAAAGATCACCAGTCGCTTCTGCAAGACAAAAAGGTAAATCATGTTTTGATGACTACCTGCTTATTTTCTGCAGCTTCCAAAGGGATATTATGCATTAGGTCTTATTAAATAAATAAATTCAACATTGATTGAATAAAAAGTGAACAAAATCCACTCTGAGAAACAAATCAGAGGTCACGAAATGCAGGGATCAGTACAAGAAGGCAGTTTCAGTTAGGAAGAAAGTGATAGGAGAAGAAGCATGGGAGAAATTGACCATTGCCTCTTAATGACGGGGCACAATTTTGGAAAGTCGTCAGTACCCCTTTTTTTTAGCTCTGACACAAACAAAGGTGTTGAGGTACACATCCCAGAGCAGAAATGGGTCAGTCATTTTACAAAGCTGTATGAAGGTCATTCGGATGACTGCAAAACGACCATTGTAAATGCCCCTGTCATGCCTGGCATTGAGAAACTGGACATTCACCTGAACAATGTCATACTAGCTATTAAGGGCTCATTGCCAATTAAGGCCCCCGGGCCAAATGGGGTCCCAGCTGATCTCTTTAAGCACAACATTGATCTTTGGGCACCAATTTTGGTTAACGTTTTCAGAGCTGTATCAACCTCTGTCCTCCCTCCATCATGGTCTAGTGCCATTATTGTACAGATCTTCAAGAAGGGAGACCGGAGCGACCCTGCTTGTTATCTTCCAATTTCTCTGATTGACGCTACCGCAAGGATTTTTGGGCGAATCCTCCTGGACCATTTGGAAGCCTGGGCTCTAGACAATAACATTATCTGCAAGTCTCAGTTTGGCTTCAGGAAGGCGGTGGGGACAGTCGACCAATGTTTGAGCCTCCACCTGATTAGAGAAAAGTATGTGGGGATGAAGCAAGGGTGTCTTTATTTAGCATTTATGGATCTAACAGCAGCTTTTGACCGTGTGGACAGAAGCAAATTATGGACGATGGTAACCGATAAAGGTGCTAATCCTAAGACAGTGTCCCTGTTGTCCCAACTCCACAGTGATGTGGAAGCTAAGGTCAGATTTGGGCAAGAGGGACAATGTACCAACCCCTTTAAGGTTAGGAAAGGGGTAAGACAGGGTTGTGTTCTTGCACCCTTCCTTTTTATGTTTTACATAAATGGTCTAGAGGGAGCGCTGATTGACGAAAAGGCAGATCCCCCTAAGGTCGTCGACAGACCACAACCGGTATTAATGTACGCCGATGAGTGTGTTCTGATGGCATGGACTAGAAGGGTCCTCCAAAAACCTTTAAGCAGATTTGTGGGTTTCATGATGGCCTTGGGATTGTCCACAAATCAAATAAAAACATACACTATGATTTGTGGCCGCCAAAGAACTAGAGCCCCTCAGTTTTATATTGAAGGTATCCAACTGAGCAGTGTGAATACCTTGACGTATTTGGGGATTCCCATTGACAACGGGTCTAATTGAAAGCACCTCAGAGAAATCAGGGTCACACAATACAACCAAGCAGTTGCAGCTCTACGCAAATTCATCAGCAAACTAGGCTGCGTACCAATAAAGTCCATTACCACCATCTATAAGGCAAGACCTACTTCAATTGTCAGATAAGGAGCTGGGGCATGGGGCTATACGGGCGCATCATCTCTGCAAATATGAGAAAATACATTTCTGAGAAGTCTACTCTCACTCTCACAGAGCGTTCCCCGCTATAATTCCACATGCAGAATTAGGTCTCCCTTTTTTGGAGGCCCTGATTAAGTTAGCCCCTTCAGCCCTCTGGATGTCTGTTCGGACTAGGCCAGAACCAGCTCTCACTCAGACACTGCTTATGGACTGCATGAGGCTGGATGGAGTACAGAGGTGTCTCTGGGTTATGTACACTAAAGAGTCCCCGAGCAGCCTTAACAGATCAGGCTTATTCTTTAACCCTGGGGCCATAGGCAAGCAGGACATCCCAGTAGTAAAAAATGAATTCCAAGAGAAATTGGCTACTGATAGAGAGAGGCCCGATTTGGGGGAAAGGTATGGTGATAGCTTATCTTCCCATATGTACCACATTTAAAATCGAAACCCTATCTTTTGACTGTCCCGCGGCACCATAGCTTTTTCTTGACAAGGTTTCGTCTTACCTGGCCCACTTTTTAGTGGCTTATTCCCCTAAATTGTACCACAATAGGGACCTTATACCCTGTCCATGTGATATGTGTTCAGAACAATCGCAAATGCATATGTTTTTATTTTGTAAGCTGTACAGAGAGCAGAGGAAGGTTTTTTTAATGCTACTTCTTAAATCACTAAATATCAGGGTGTAAGGAAGCTATTTTTTATCTGCAGTTACTCCAGTCTGATATGATCTGTACAACTATTTATCGCTTTATTGCTACAGCGATAAAAGAAAGGAACTATCTTGATTCTAACTGCTAAGCACCTTGCTATAAATTCGCACAGTTCAGCAAACAATATTTTAGATGACCAAATGACTATCTGATTAGGTATGCAAATTTTAAGAGGTCCCAATTATTGTAATGATCTTCTTATGTACATATATCCCATTTGCTATTTAATAATGTACAGTTCTGCAAATAATATTTTAGTTGACCAAATGACTATTTGATCAGGTATGCACATTTTTAGAGGCTCCAATCATTGTACTTATCATTTTATGTACACATATTCTACTTCTATTTATTTATGTTTTTATTCTTATCTTTTTAACCTAATAATTAATTTTGTACATATGTTCTTTTACGGATTTCTATCAAAGATCCGAATAAAGATTTTCTGAAGTTGTGAAGTTGTGAAAAAGTGAACTAAAATACATTTCGAACAAATTCTTGCCATGCTTTTTAATTGGGTGTACTTGAAAAAAACTATTTGTTTCAATAAAACCTTTAATTGAGCCTTGCAAATGTCCATACATCAACAATCAACAAGGAGTAATTAAGCCAACAATATAGTTCATATTGAAAATAAATTATTGGTATCAATTAATTCATGTTGATGTGTCAATGGCTTTTAAATCTTTCTTCTTTCCCTATGCTTTATCAACCCATTTCTCATTTTACAATATACTAAAAAAATAGCAAATCATGACTGTTTGTGGTATAAACAGTTTGGATTCCGAGTGCTGTTCTGTTTTGTAGGACTATATTCTTTTTAGATAATCACATAATAGTTCATGTAACACAAAGGGAAATGAGTAATGCTGCTTTTGAATATCATGTCATCACCCTAAAATAGGGATTGTATACATCAGTCTTTGTTGTGTTTTATTCACCATGCTGTTGTTTTGAAACATCAGTGACATCAATTATTGTGGTGTTTTCATGTGACAGCATGTCCTTGAAAGATTCATGGTCAGAAGCCATAGGATGTCCCTTCCTGTAATGTTATTATGGTCAAAGGGTGTGTGATATCACTTTGGTGAATCAACGACCATGTCTGGCTTGCAATGCAGCCGTCCTAAGCCACAATGGGACTGCCTTGTCCGGTGAGCAAATGGAGGAGGGCTGTGTTGGCCTCGCAGGGTAGTCCAATTTGGACAACGAGCAGCCTGCGTACCTAGCACTGGAGGCAAGGTGGTTACGCCTGGCTGAATCCATGCCAACTAGCAGATGCTTCTGATCCCACTCGGCAGAGAGAAACACTGACGACCCTTGCCTGATGGCTGTGTCCTTGATGGCCCCAGAGAATAGAGGGGGCCCCTTGTGGTACACCGGGACCTGCGAGAGGAAGTCCCATCGCAGGGGCATTATGGCTGCTAACATCAAACCGTGAGTGGAGCGGTGGATGCGACTCGTGGGAGAAGCAGGCCGACTCAGCAACTGCCTATTAAGTTGTGAGGAGAAAGGACAACAAAACAAGAGACCCAGTCTGTCTCCTGGGGCCTCAGGGACCTTGTAGGATGAGGATCAAGTTGTGAGGGGAATGATCAACTAGGTGAGTCTGCCTGCACAGTTACCTGGGTTTAACTGCCTCACATTTCACTTGCTTCCACCTGGACAATCTCCCACAGTGTGCCCCAACCTGGTTGGAGTGTCGCCTTGGGATGTGGTGACACTGGGTGACACCAGGCAAGCTAGGTGATCATGATAAAAACATACCCATTGGAGCATGACGATCCGGGTGGGGCATGGGGCTGGCAGCACACCAGAGGCAGGACCCCAGGGTACTTCCCATCAGGAGCATTGCTTTGGCAGGCTCATCCTTGGGGGTGCTGCTGGTTGTGCCACCCATAACTGAATTACGGTGGGGCAGAAGGGCCAGGAACTACACCACCGACAGTTGGCACAGGCCTCACTTGCTGAAACCATCAAAAGATGCACCAGGGGTGGTTCCCCAGGATGTTGGGTGACCTACTGCCACCAGGACTATCAGCTGGAGCCTACCCCCCCACCTCTGTGGGCCCTTGGGCCTTGGCTGCTCGTGCAACCCATAATAAGACTACGGAGTGGCAGGCGGGCTAGGAACCATACAACCCATATTTGCACAGGCCCCACTTGTAGAAACGATCAGAAAAACACCCCACAACCCCAGATGGGATGACAAGCTCACAGCCAAAACTAATTTTGATAACTTTATGGCGCTAGCCAGAGAACAGAAAGTAGCATCTGAAGAGGCCCTGCTGGGCAATTGCACACATGGAGGTGGGGACGCTACAGAGAACCTACAGGCTATTCAGGACTCATTCAACGCCTCGAATCTAAGTTCAGAGGGGTTCGGGTGGATAAGGCCCTCCTGCGCCAAGATCTCTGTAATAACACAGCTGCAGTCTCTGAAGCAGTGGGACATATCTCCAACCTGGAAAATACAGTTTGAGACCTTAAAAGGGAGGTGTCCGCCTGACTTGGACTTCGAAAACTCTCACATACCGGGCTAGTAACACTGACAATAGGGCCAGCAGAAGCAATCTTTGCTTAATTGGGTTTCTGAAAGGGGTCGAAGAGTTGACACCGGAGTTGTTCCTAGAGTGGTGGGTGAACCCTTAGATTGACATCAGTCTTTTGTCAGCTTGCTTTATTATTGAACCAGAACACAGGTCTCTGGCCCAGAGACCCCGTCTGGGGGTGCCACCCCACCCAATAATCACAAAAATCCTTAACTACTGTGATAGGGACACTATCCTGCGAAGAGCAAAGGTGAAATGGCAACTCATGAAACAGGTTGGTCTTGTGATGACATTCCCAGGTTACACTCATCAAGTTTAAAATCAACAAAAATAATAAGACCACCTAAAACAAAAATCTAAAGCTGTGGGACTTTAAGACATGCTCCTATTCTTGGAGAGGATGAGAGCAGTTCACAAAATCAAATCACACTTTTTCAATACCCCGGAGAGGGCCTGGGACTGGCTAACAGAGCAGAGGCCCTTGCAGGCTGCCCAGCTGCTGCTGTTGCTGACCCATATGGTGCTAGGCAGCTGGATGTCTGCTGGTGATGGCCGTTGGGGTCCTAAGAATAGAAAATGGTTCCACAGAGGACATCAGGTTACTTGGAGACACCAGCTACTTCAGACTCGGAGAGGGAGGAGATCTTCGTACAAACCCCACCAGAGACTGGTCCCACTGAAGGGGACACTCCCCCAGCAGGGACGCACCATTAATTCTCCTGTGAGGAGTGGCTATACTGGTCATACTAAACTTCTGCACGCCAGCACCACTGTATTATAACCATAGCTCTGGATGGCTTGGAAGCCCTGAGGGTAACTTAGAGGAAGGTTATGCTACCGCCTAGTTATGATTTGAGATTCACGTTTGGGCAGCAGAAGCTTCCACAGGGGAGAAGTATAGGATGGAGAGAAGTTGGGTGACAGGGAATTGGTAGAATTGATATGTTATTTGCTTCGTTATGAATTGTCCGGACACACGTACTACACACGATTTGCACTGCCCTAAACATCTTAAATTAATCTTGTGAGACCCAGGGCAAACAGAACTATCCAATGCTTGTTGGGACCCAGGACCAGCCACCCTGCCTCTCATAACCCCACATGTGTATTTTTGTGTAGGCCACCACAACTAATTTAACAGTACTGATGTGCAATGTGAATGGCCTCCATGACTTTATCAAAGGGGAGCAGTTCTGAAACTCCTACATCATCTTGTTCCCCTGGCTCCAGGAAACCCACCTCCTGTGGACTCATTGCTCAATCCTAGTGCAAAATGACTACAGTAAGGTATAGCATGCAGGATTTAACCGCAGGACCAGGGGGGTGGAAATCATACCCTATAAATCACTGCTGATAGCAATTCTTTTAGGTCACCCTTGATGTCTGGAGAGGTATGTAGTGGATCTTGTTAGTTTTATTGGGACTCAGGAGTTTAGCTTAGCCTTTTGCCTTGCCGGCCTGTGCCCCATCACCTAGTGACTTTTAACCTACTTAGCTTGCTCCGTTTTAGCCCATTTATTTTACTATTTCTTTTTAAATGGCTACCATGTGTATAGTTACAGAAATGTTTGGATTTTGCCTTATCAGTGTCATTCTATGAAGGCATAATCAAGTGATGTACGTAGGTAGGCACATTATGTCCCCTTTTCACTTATGGGTGACAGGAACATAATGTACACTTGTCAGGGATTGTTTACATAATTGCCACCACAAGTATGGCTCCTCATCTATTGTTTTGGAACATACCTGTGTCAGAGGTCCTACATGGTCTGTATAAATACACCTCACAAAGACAAGATTATGAGAGGGATTCCTACCAGATGCTTGCAACGCCATCTATGCTGCACATTGCCTTGATGCAGACCTAGCCTTCATGTCACCAAGAAGTCTGATCTAGAGCCCTCATTCCAAGGTAATGAGGGTTGGGGGGTGCTTCTCATGGACACAGCACTAGCAGATTAGGTTTATCACACCTAGCTCTCAATAGGTTTGATATTAGGTTTTCTATGCTTTTTAACGTAGATTGCAGTCTTTTCAGTAAACCTATTTAATACTTTCCTGCATCTCCCTCATTGCCTGTGTGTGACTGAGACTTAGGGCCAGATGTAGGTAGCCTTTTGCACGTCGCAAACTGCAAAAAACGCAGTTTGCGATGTGCAAAAGGCCAAACGCGATGCACAACCTCAAATTGCGAGTCGGTAACGACTCGCAATCTGAGGCTGCGACTCACAAATAGAAAGGGGTGCTCCCTTCCTATTTGCGACTGCATCACCATGCTGAGTTGCTTTGTGACCACAAATGCTGTTGCAAACCAACTCGCAGTTACCATCCACATGAAGTGGGTGGTAACTCATTCGCAAAAGGGAAGGGGTCCTCATGGGACCCCATCCCCTTTGAGAATGCCGAGAAAAATGTTTTTTCAGAGCAGGCAGTGGTCCTATGGACCACTGCCTGCTCTAAAAAAAAACGAAATCAAATGGTTTCGGAAGTCTTTCTTTTTGCAGCTCGTTTTCCTTTAAGGAAAACAGGCTGCAAAAAGAAAAAAAAAACAGCTTTATTAAAAAAAGCAGTCACAGACATGGAGGTCTGCTGTCTGCAGCAGGCCACCATCCCTGTGAGTGCATGGAGTCGCTATGGGGTCGCAAACTGCGACCCACCTCATTAATATTCATGAGGTGGGTCTTTGCGACCCCATAGCGAGTCACAGAAGGTGTCTGAGACACCTTTCTGCATGCACTTTTGCGAGTTGCAATTTGCGAATCGGTATGACTCGCAAATTGCAAGTCGCAAAATTTAACTTACCTACATCTGGCCCTTATTGGTAATGTGAGAAAAGGATAATCTCTGTTCCGGTCTGACTCTCCTGGGATGTCGCGTTTGTCGCATTCTAGAGTCCATGTGTAAGGCTGCCAGAAACAACCTTTCACTGTGTGGGTGTTTGGTGAGGTACTGCGTGTGAGCCGGGAGGGGTGGGCTGACAGTTGTGAATTGTGTTAGAAGAGACTCAGGCACCTGCAAACAGGCAGGAGGTAGCTACAGCAAAGCATCTTAGGCTGAACTAGGAGGCATGCAAAGCTCATGCAATACCACTTATAGATTTACTAGTACTTATACACAAGTAAAGACAATACTTAATGTTACCAAAAATAAAGGTAGTTTATTTGTGTGAAACAGTACCAAAAATATCTTAGAGACAATACTCCTTCTGGAGGTAAGTATTATACACAATATATACACGAGACACCAAAATAAGGAAAGTAATTAGACATAGGATAACGCAAACAATAGGAAATGCTATAGAATGCAATGGAAGAAAATAGGTCTAGGGGCAACACAAACCATATACTAAGAAATTGGAATGCTAATCACAAATTCCCCCCTAGACAAGTGTAGTGTGTGCAGAATCGCTGGGAGAGTAAGAATACAGTAAAGGTAAGTAAATTACCCCACCCCAGAGCCCAGAAAAGCAAGAGTAAAGTACTGCAAGTTTCCTTAGGACACACCACACCTCATGATTGGGATTTTGCAGTAACTAACCAAGTCTGCAAACAACAACTGCTGGATTCCTGAACCTGGAGATTTGCAAAAGAAGGGGACCAAGTCCAGAAGTCGAAAGAAGTTCCAGGAAGGGCAAGAGCCCCTGCCAATCCAGAAGAGGGTGAAAAAGAAGAGTCCCTGGTTGAACAAAGACTGCAGGAATGCACCCAAGGAAGATGCCAGCGGGTTCCTGCATGATGCAGAAGATGTCCCATGACGTGAAGATGGATGCAGATGTGACTTCGTGTTGGAAGTCACCAACAAGCCTTGGTTACGACAAATGTGCATTTTGCATCAAAATGGCACTGGCTGGACCTAGGAGGGACCTGACAGCCTGAACCCTGTGTGAGAAGGAAGAGGTGGCTCTCAGCACTTTAGAGAGCCCTCAGGATGTCAGACAGCACCCACAGGAGTCCCAGGACATGGGGACAAAGGAGGTGCAAAATGCAGTTGGTGCAGCACAATAAAGGAAGGTTCCACGCCGCCGGAGAACAACTCAGCGAGTTTAGCATTTCAGGATGGAGTGGTGGGGACCTGGGCCAGGCTGTGCATGAAGGAATTTTGTGAATAGTGCACAGAGGCCTCAGGAGGTGAAGAAGATGCAGTACACAGGGATACCGTCGCTTTCAGGGAAGGCAAGGTCTTACCTCCTCCAAATTGCGTCAGGAGGGCCACAGGACAGTCTATGTCAATAGGGTCCACTCTCTGTGTCCTTAGGAGCACCCTCGTCACTGTGAGAGTAGACCAAGGGTACCAGTCATCGTCTTGGAAGGTACCCCACAGGAGATTTATTCAGTCCTTCTGGTGCAGGATGAAGACAGGGAGTCACCAGAGCATGCACACCATGGAAACTGTTGCAGTTGCTGGCTGGAGCTGAAGTTGCAGAGGAAAAGTATCCCTTGTGGATAGTTTGTTGCTGTTACAGCAGTTCCTGGAGCAGGCTGCGTTGATCTGAGGTCAGAGGATGAAGTAGTAGTTACAGAGGATTCCTGAAGGAAACGTGCAAGCAGAATCTGAAGAGAACCCACAGGAGAGGCCCTAAATAGCCCTTAGAGGGGGATGTGCTACTTTATCAGGTAAGGACCTATCAGGAGGGGTCTCTGACGTCACCTGCTGGCACTGGCCACTCAGAGCCTTACAGAGTGTCCCCACACCTTGAAAAGCAAGATCGCTGAAGTCTGGGATGCACTGGAGGAGCGCTGCGCTGCGCAGCACCCTGGGGTGGTGATGGACAGGGGAGTGGTCACTCCCCTTTCCTTTGTCCAGTTTTGTGCCAGAGCAGGGGCAAGGGGTCTCTGAACCGGTGTAGACTGGTTTATGCAAGGAGGGCACCATCTGTGCCCTTCAAAGCATTTCCAGAGGCTGGGGGAAGCTACCCCTCCCTAGCCTGTAACACCTATTTCCAAAGGGAGAGGGTGTAACACCCTGCTCTCAGAGGAAATGCTTTGTTCTGTCTTCCTGGGACTGAGCTGCTGAGACCCCAGGAGGGCAGAACCCTGTCTGTGAGGTGGTAGCAACTGCAGCTGCAGTGCAAGCCTCAGAGAGCTGGTTTGGCAGTACTGGGGGTCCCTAGTGGAGCCCCCAGGATGCATGGAATTGGCTCCCCAATAATAGATTTGGAATGGGGGGACAATTCCATGATCTTAGACATGTCACATGGCCATATTCGGGGTTACCATTGTGACTGTACATATAGGTATTGACCTATATGTAGTCCACGCGTGTTATGGCGTCCCGCACTCACAAAGTCCTGGGAAATGGCCCTGAACTATGTTGGGGCACCTTTGCTAGTGCAAGGGTGCCCTCACACTTAGTAACTTTGCACCTAACCTTCAGCAAGTAAAGTTTAGACTTATAAGTTACTTAAGTGCAGTGAAAATGGGTGTAAAATAACATGTGCGTTATTTCATGCAGGCTGCAATGGCATGCCTGTGCAAGGGTTTGTCTGAGCTCCCTATAGATGGCAAAAGAAATGCTGCAGCCCATATGGATCTCCTGGAACCCCAATGCCCTGGGTACCTAGGTACCATATACTAGGGACTTATAAGGGGGACCCAGTGTGCCAATTGAAATTGGTAAATAAAGTTACTAGCCTACAGTGACAAATTTAAAAGCAGAGAGAGCATAAGCACTGAGGTTCTGGTTAGCAGAGCCTCAGTGACACAGTCAAGCACTATACAGTCACACACATTAGGCCATCAGCTATGAGCACTGGGGTCCTGACCAGCAGGATCCCAGTGAGACAGGCAAACGCATACTGACATACAGGTAAAAATGGGGATACCATGCCAAGGAAGATAGTACTTTCCTACAAGGAGAATTCATCTTGCCCTGGCCTGCCTCCCGACGCTGCACTGTGCTACAGTACTAATGCTTCTAGAATTCAAGAAGGCTTTTGGTTTGTTAGACTAGGACTTCTTACATGAAGTCCTGTTTAAACTATGCATTGGTGCTCTTACATCTGTGTCTTGTATGTCAAACCACAGTTGCAAGTACAGAAAAACAAGGACAGTTTTCCCCAGATTTCAGATCCGACGGGGCACAAGACAGGACGCCCCCAGTTCTCTCTTTTCTTCACCTTTGTATTGGATAGAATGCAATGCCCAGGTCTGGGTTTTCAATTGAGGAATGGCCTTAGAGCATTGGATAGGAGAGCTCTCTATGCAGATGATTTCCTCCTGTTTGTGGCCTGCCCGGTGGAGACCAGACCCCACATAATCTCTATTTTAGCCATCTTTGCGTCTGCCTCAAGATTAAAGGTAAACTGCCCTAAATCGTGGATCACTGACATAATATCGGAACCAACAATATTGTGGAACAAAATTGTTGATTACAAAAATATTGTTTTTCTATACTTATAATCGTAAGTACAAAATATCAAAAGAAATATTGTTTTGCACTAATATTGTTAAAAGCATGCAGAAATATAGTTTTTAATTAAATATTTTAATATAGAATATTATCATAATGTTAATTAATGCATGTATGTTTATATGTACATATATATAATGTAACACTATTAAAATATATATTTTACGAGGGGGAGTGGTTAAGGCGTCAAGATGGTGGTTGCACTTTTGTACTGCTCCGGACACCTCCGTCATCTGGCTTCAGCCGCTTTAGCAATCCGCCTTCATCGACGGCACCTTCCCGTTCTGGGGGCTCCACCGCCCCCCACCCCCAGACAAATTGAAGAAGCCGGCTGGCTTTTCAGCCCAGCTGTACGGCGTCGATCGATCGTGGCTGCCGGCACCTAAGGTGGCGGACAGCGGGCGAGCACAGAGTTCCGGGCTGTGGTGAAGGCCCTAAGAAGACGTGGTGCCAGACCCAATTTTGGAACCGCGTAGCAGCCAGAACAGAGCAGTGGAGAAACCCGGGCAGAGCCACTGGTGGACCCACCTATTGCAGAGGCCAGCGGGGGACTGGATCGAGGCTTCCTGACATCGGAGGCTGTGGCAGGGCAGAGGCCCAGGACTCGGGTGAGCTGAGAGGGTAGCGCGGGGTAGTGAGTAGGGGGGCTGCGCTTGTAGCCAGAGGGAGAGGCCCCCCTTTCCTCCCCCCACTTGGCTGTAACGCCCAGTCCTTCCTGGGCAGATGTGAAGGGAATTGCGCGACGGCGAGCGGCAACAAGTGTGGACAGCTCGCCGGAGTGCTCCTTCTTCCACCCCAGCCCCCTCCCCCTCAGGACGGTGGCCAGACAGGCATGAAAATTGGGGGTCAGAAGCTCCATGCCAATGGAAGGAAATGACCTGGACATTCTGTGGGGCCCATAAATGATCTCTGCAGGCGATCAGCTGTGGGTAGCGAGGAGAGCAATCTGCGGCGACCATAGGCCCCTGGAACTTGGAGCCCAGCCTGCAGCTTCGTAGGATGAAAGAGTGCACATCAGACCTGAACCGTGGAGGAGGGCGATGACGGCCCTGGAGCCATGCGTGGTGACTTGGCTGGACTTCACCAGTGGATTTCTGCCAGGGGGTCTTACACTGTACTAAAGCTGGAGAAGTAACCATGGGCAAGGACAAGTCAGCGTTGCAATCGGCGGCGCAAACGCGCATAGATCAATTCACTATGGGCGCAAGTGGGACCCGAGCAGAGGATCGTGCTCCGGGTGGAGGTGGTGATCTGCCGGCGGTGTCCGGCGACCTGGCAATGATCCTCCAAGCTATTCAAGCATCCCAAACAGCCGTGGAGTCTAAGATTGGGGAAGTTAGAGTGGATGTGGCCCTGGTCTGGCAAGACCTCTGCAACGCCACAGCTTGAATTACGGAGGCGGAATCGAGGATCTCTACAGTGGAAGATGACATGACTGCCCTGAAGGCACAAGTCTCCGCATTAACATCTCGCACGGCGGAGCTCTACCGAAGGGCCGAAGATGCAGAGAATAGGTCCAGTAGCAACAGCCTTTGTATGGTAGGCCTTCCGGAGACCACAGCAGCGTCATCCTTGGTCGCGTTCCTGGAGGAGTGGAGGAGTGGATCTGCTTTTGGATGCCGGCAGACCATCTTACCCCATGGTTCATGATTGAGCTGGCTCACAGGGCTCTACAGTTGAAACCCCCGCTGGGCTCCCAGCCCAGACCGGTGATACTCCGTCTCTTCAATTTCAAAGACAGAGACGCTGTGCTACAGGAGGCACGCTCCAAAGGACAACTCTTTTGCAATGGAATGAAGGTCCTCCTTTTTCCTGGCTACATGAGGGATGTGCAACAACAGCATCACTCATTTATTGAAGTAAAACAGAAACTGAGGGCAATGGATATAACATATAGTTTTCTGTTTCCGGCAAAACTCTGTGTGGTACATAAAAACAAAACTCACTTCTTTAAACAGCCAGCCGCAGCGAGAGACTAAGACTGACACAGGACGGAGCACTGCCAAACAACCAGCAGAAGTGGCCATCTGCCCAATGCCATAGCACACTCTTGAGGAGGCGCAGGGCGCGTCGCAGCTTCTACTCAAACTCCCCCTTGGAAGCCTCACATGTGAATCCGATGGGACAACAACCGCTGATGGGTCTCGAGGGCGACAAGGGAAGTCCAGAACCACAAAGATCATCGCAGGCCCCGGTCAGGGTCACTGGATGACTTGGACCTATCCCGCAGACCGGCACTGTAACTTCACGCAAGGAGAGATGATTCTGGAGAAGTTGCTACTTGCTTTGATGAAGAACAATGCTGCATATGACTAATTACCATTTACTGTGTTTCCTTTAATTGATCTGACGTCAAGGAGGAGTCCACTACTGCTCAATCAGTTATTGTTCTATCTCACTAGGTTTGGGAATGAGATGATAAATATGGGCGACAGATGCTTCTGGGGGGAAGGCCCTGTATTAAGGTATTTGTTAACGTTCAGTATTATGTTGGTACGTTTGTTTTCATTTGCCAGTGCACAAGATAGGGGTTTCAGGGAGTTAATTGACAAAGTAAGAGCATTCGTTCTGTTGCGAAGGGGGCAAAATAAGAAGGGGACCCCAGACCAAGAATTGGCACCACCCAGTAGCAGTTCTGTGATACCTAATAACAACTCCTATGAGCCCGACACAGGTTATCTCATGGAACATTAATGGTCTCTTAGACAAAATTAAACGCACTGCAGTATTTACCTTCATACACCGATACCGACCTGACGTGCTCCTGCTGCAGAAGACGCACCTCTCGGGCGATCAGTGCCCCTTTTTAGCTCATAGGGGTTTTGATAGGGTGTATCATGCAGGGTTTGCGCAAGGGTCATGGTGGGTGACGATACTATTGCACCATTAATTTCCCATAACGACAATCCAGGTATGGAAAGACCGGCGGGATACTAAGTGGCCATTACTGGGAAAGTTGAGGGTGTCATGGTTAATGTGGTCAGTGTCTACGCCCCACCGGCAATGGTGTGTGGGACCCTTAAGGATCTAACCCAATTACTCCTGGACCTACCACCGGGACTCACTATGCTGGGAGGGGACTTTAATGCGCCTCCCCTACTTTGGATGTGGTTGGTCCGCTCTCGGCTTACAGATGTGCCATGGCGGCAGGACTCACAGGATGGCTCTCTGCTGCGGGACTCTGTGACGCCTGCCGGGTGTGGCATCCGAGACGTCAGCAGTTTACTCATACCTCGCTGGCCCACGGCTCGCATTCTAGAATTCACTTGTTGCTTATGATAAACACGGATTGCAATTGCCTCTCCCATATTGACATTTTAGCTCGAGGAATTTCTGACCACGCACCCCTTTGATTTGCTGTGGGTCCTAATCAGCCACTAACTCAACCTCTGTGGCGACAGAATGCTTGGTATTTACAGGATGAGACTTACGTTGGGCAGCTGTGGCAGGCACAGCATGAGCACTTTACTCTTAATGAGGGGTCCGTGGCTTATCCGGGAACCCTATGGCCCGCAAGCAAGGCGGTCCTGCGAGGTGCGGCCAGAGGCCTGATACGGGATGAGGAGCGCTCGAGAGCTCAAAGTATTGAGCAGCTGGAAATACGGCTGATGCGCTTAGAGAATGAACAAGAAGTGAAACCCAGCGTATGGGTAACGCAAAAGCTTCTATTAATGCGCAAGGCAATCCAAGTTCAGTCCCTGGAGGCTGCAAAGTATCTGTGGTGGGCAAGCACTGCAAGTATCTATGGTTGGGGGGACAAAACTGGAAAGTTGTTATACTGGCTGGTATCCCACCATCGGTCCTCTAGGATCATTCCTGAAATTTCAATGGGGAAGGGTCCTGCATCGCAGGGCACCAAGAAATAGCTGATGGCTTTACCCGGTACTATTAGACACTGTATCAGGCCTTCGCATCGATGGATCCAGACCATGCCCGCCAGCTGCTGGAGGATGTTCCCCTGCCTCGTTGCCCCTGGCGGATGTGCAGATCCTGGATGAACCTCTCAGTGCGGATGAAGTCGGGGGGGCTATCTCTGCATTGGGAACGGGGAAAACTCCGGGTCCTGATGGTTTCCCGTTGGAGTAGTATAAGGCGTTCAAGGAAGATTTGGTGCTGCACCTACTAGCACTCTTTACGGAAGTGGAGCAGCAGGGGTCTTTCCCGAAGGGACTGGACGCTGCCATCATTGTGGTGCTTCCTAAAAACCCAACACCCATTGTTACAATGTGCAGATTATAGGCCGATACCTTTGATTAACAGTGAGGTAAAAATTTGCGCCACTATCCCCGCTACTCGTCTCAGGAGGCTTCTACTGCAACTAATACATCCCAACCAGTGCAGGTTTATGGCAACTCGTAGTACTCGGCATTGCATCCGCCGATTGCATGTGGCCCTAGCCGAACGCCACCGACTGCCCTGAGACCTTGCTCTTCTATTTATAGACTTTGAAAAGGCTTTTGACTCAGTGGATTGGGGGTTTCTCTTTTTAGTGCTTCAGCTGGCAGGTTTTGGACCGAGGTTTCGCCGCCTGGTCCGAGTGTTGTACGCCAAACCCTCAGCCCGCGTGCAGGTCAATGGGGTCTTGTCATCGGTTTTCTAAGCCCGTCGGAGCACTAGACAGGGCTGCCCGTTGTCCCCCTTTTTGTTTACCCTGGCTTTTGAGCCACTGGCCCAAGATGGTCAAGTCAGACACATTATATTGTGGCTGGAGATGGGGGCACTCCCGGGAAAACTGGGTAGCCCTGTACACTGATGACATCCTGTTGTACATGGAAGAGCCCAGTAAATCGGGCCCATGAAGTCTCCATCTTTTACAACGCTATGAACAAGCGTCAGGACTAAAAATGAACCATACAAAGTCAGAGTTTGTCCCTCTGGCGAGCACACGTGACTGTTTTGACTGGCAGGACATAATACCCTTACGCAGGCTCAGTTTAAATATCTCGGTATTTGGGTGACCCTTCTGCCTGAGTTGATATGGGTCAGGAATCTGGACCCACTCTTGGCACGCATCAAGACAGATTTGCAGAGGTGGCAAGCATTGCCATTAAATGTGATGGGTCACATAGCCCTGTACAAGATGATGGTCTTACCAAGACTTTTATACGTGTTTCAGAACTTTCCCCTCCCGATCCCATGCTCTTGGTTTAGAGCCCTAGAGATCGCCGCCATATTGTTCCTTTGGGGGCCAGGCATCGAGGGGCAGCGCAACACTGCCGGAGAGGAGTATATGACGGGGGCCTGGGCGCTTCGGATCCTTATCTATATTAACTTGCAACCCAGCTATTGGTGATTCATGATTGGTTCACTGGGGGGTGGGCAGACCTGGCCTATCAGGTAGAGTTGGAGATTCTGGGTTTCCTGCATATCCTCGATATGCTGTACGGTGCACCCCTCCCCCGGGATATGGAAGCAATAAAAAAGGTGGTTTTCTTGGCATGGCGCGCTGCGTTACAGCATACTTGTTGGAATGCTATTGTCACCCTTCAGATTCCGCTATAGTGGGGGAAATGGCTGAGTGCAACGGCGGCATTGGAAGGGTTCGCAGAGTGTGACCTGTTGGTTATTTCATTGGTAGGAGATGTGTGGAAGGGTGATACATTGAAATCATTTCAAGAACCACAGGTAGACTTTCAATTATCCCGAACGCAATTCTTTAGATACCTACAACTTCGGCATGCTCTGGGAACGCACATGCCGGCAGCAGGCCCTCTGCCGGAGTTCAGCCCACTCGAGGCCAAGCTACTCATGGGGAACCTGGGAGGAAAGGGTGTATCCCAGGTCTATAAAATGTTAGTTAATAATGCTCCGGGAGATTTAGACTCAGCTAGGGCTAAGTGGGAGCTTTTAAAGAAACAGAAAGGATGGAGGCGCTGATTGCGCCTAGGGTGCTGGCTGTGTCAGTGAGACTTTGTGCAGTGCAATTTTATTATTCACACAGAGCACTTCTAACGCCTGCCATGCTCTGCCTGGCTGATCTTTGCCCCACTGCCCAATGTCCATGATGTGCACGGGAACCAGCAGACTTTTTCCATATGGTGTGGTCCTGTCCAGTATTGTAGACATACTGGGGTAAAGTAGTTTATGAACTGAGTATGGTGCTGGAGCAGGAGCTGCAGATGTCCGACAAAATAGTCTTATTGGGTGTGATGGAGGAAATGGGGGGGTCACTGGCGAACAGTGCACTTGCGGGTACGGCCCTGCTGGTCGCAAAAAGAGACATTGCTGCTGCCTGGAACTCGTCTGATTGTCCGTCCTTCCAAAAGTGGAGAAGGGGGTGGATTGGTGCGCAAACCAAGAAAAACTGGTGTACGAATCAAGGGGCTGCCCCAGGAAACGTGAGAAAGTATGGGGTAGGTGGCTGGGGTTGCTGCCATAGGCCAGTTCAGGGGTTATGGCACTCAATATTGTGTCAAGAAATGAAGCGATGTCTGTCCCCTGGAAGGCTTTATTGTCAATTGCCAATGATATTCGGAGTTGGATCTTACTGTACTATCTGTGCCAATTGTGTTGTAATTCCCTCTTTAAAAACAATAAAAATGTGTTTATAAAAAATAAAAAATAATATATATATATATATATATATATATATACACATCATAATAGATTTTAGATTTTTTTTTAAATCTTTTAGTCAGGACTCTGATGAGGACAGAGACATGAACGGGTAAGAAAAGCTTACGGTAGGAGTACATAGTAGGAAGGCAGATAGTAAAGGTAATACAGATACACATGCCATGACTTCATCTTCACCCACGGAATCAAGCCCATTGGTGCCGCACACGCCCCAATACTGAATTACTATGGCACGTATGGGTCAATGCTTGACCTGCTTGCAATGTTCATCCTCCATCAGAACTTGGTATGTGTTCAGTTTGCTGTATGATAAGTGCATTACATTTACAGCACTTTACATAACAGTGGCTGGGGCATGTACTACATTCTAACAGACTACCCTGTGTGTCAAAAACTACAGTTTTTCATAGGTCATGATGTTCTCTTTAAGGAACTTCTAAAACATTTCTAGCATGTTTCCCTTAGTTTCAAAAGTAGATATGCTCACTCAGTTTGAGCTATGATGCCTTGGGAGCATACCCAGACACCCCAACCTGCATCCATAAACTGAAGGGAGTTGGATTTAGCACTGTGAGTGCACTAAAGGCGCATGAAAGAAGTGTCTTCCTGAGCCTCATATGGCTGTCATGGGACCCATTAGTAAATGTTCACTAGGCATGTGTTCAGTAAAGTTCAGAAAGAAGGAGACGGTTACTTGACAGGTAGTAAAAAGTGATCAAACGTATTCTGTCCTGTGGCATATAAATGTGATGGGCCCTTGCTTGGCAGTGGTGAGTTGAAATGAGTGCACTGATTGGTTGTATTGGTCCTTTGGCCGGTTTAATGAACGTCTTGTGTGTAGTACGTGAATGGTGTGTGGATGGACCATAAAGCAGTTGGTGCCTTGACTTGGCTTCGTGGCTCACCTTCATAAGTCTTGGTTTCAATATTCAGATACTTAAATAAGTATTTATGCTTTGAAGCCATAATTTCTGGAGGTGCTACAACCAACCAGTGTAAGTGGTGGATTAACTTTAACAAATTAGTAGTAGATTTATATCTGTGGCAGTAAGATGGCCCTTACTTTTGTTTTGTTTTTTGTCAGTAAGGGTAGTTGTAAATTTTGGGCCCAAGCTCAGCCGACACTTAGGCAAAGCTGCACATTTTTTTAAATTAAACAACCAGGGGAGACTACAGGTGCATGACTTGCATGGCTCTCACCAGTTTTTTTTTTACCCAGAATCTCCTGCAAAGCTGTAACATTGCCTAAAAAACTTCCCAATACAGAAATATGAGTAAAGCCTGTTTTTTAGTCAAAGTTAGCCCTCCCTGGAGCCCCCAAGGCATCTAGTTTTCAAAAATGTACAGTTTAACTAGGTTTCCCTAGGTGCTGTCTGCCCTAGGATTTAAAATCTTGAGCAGCCCACATTGGAAAAAGGGTTAGTTTTCGGCAGAAAAATATGATGGACCCATATTGCGTTTTGGGCTGTTTCCTGTCTCGGGCACTAGGTCTACGGACGCAAGCAACGTACCATTTTTATTGGAAAACCTGGGGAATGCAGGATGGAAGGGAATGTGAGGAAATGTACTTTTTAGTCAAAGTTTGAGGTTAGCAAGGGATTCTGGGTAGCAAAACGCGGGGAGATACACATGTCAGCCCACTCTGAATCTCACTAGGTGTCTAGTTTAAAAAAATGTACAGGTTGGGTATATTTTTTTAGATGCCTGCTGAACTAGGCTCCAAAATCTCAAGCTACCCACATTGGAGAAAGGCTTAGTTTTTGGTAGACAAATGTGCTTTGTCCATGTTCTGGTTTGGACCATTTCCTATTGCCGGCACTAGGTCTACCCACACAAGTGAGGTGCCATTTTTATTGGGAGAGCCAGGGGTATGCTGGGTAAAAGGATGTGTGTAGTTTCCTGAAGATTCCAGAACTTTCCATCACACAAATGTGAGGAAAATCTATTTTTTTAGTCAAAGTTCAAGGTTGGCAAAGGATTCTGGGTAAACATACGTCGTGAGAGCCATGCAAGCCAACCCACACTGGAATCCCCTTGTTGCCTATTTCTTAAAAACATGTAAGTTGGCTAGGGTTCTGGCTGAGCTAGGGACCAAAATCTAGAGCTACCCTCATTAGAAAAAAAGGGTTAGTTTTCAACGGAAAAATGTGATGCGTCCATGCTCCGTTTTGGGACGTTTCCTGTCTCAGGCACTAGGTGTACCCATTTTCATCAGGAGACTTGTGGGGCAATAGAATCATAGAATATTTGTAATCACCAATTGGCTTTCACTTCATTTGTTCCTTTAAAATGTAAGACAGATGATATTTTGAAAAACACCCTCCAAATCATACACAAGTACGGATATCCACAAATTTAGAAATGTAGCAACAACCACTGTTGCTACACTCTTTATCTTGTCCCTATACAATAAATACATAAGTTTCCTTGATATCCATTTTTCACTCTGCCTATTTGGGTATAAGAATTGGTCTATACTTGATGAAAAAACATTCTACTGTGCACCTCAGTTATTGGCTCTGGGTACCTTGGGTTCTTGGAGAACTTACAAACCCTATATATCCCCCGCAACCAGATCGGTCTAGCTGACATAATGGTATAGTGATTTTGTCAACCTATCATTGTGAAAAAAAGGTATAGTTGAAAATGTTGTCACAAGTGCGTGTTTTTTCCTACTCATTTTAAACATTTCTGTATTTCAACAGTTATTCTCCTTGGGAAAACCTTGAGGGATGTATGCACATGAGCCCTTGCTAAATTCAACACTTTGTCTACTTTTTATAAATCTATAGTTTTTCTGGATCACCCATGTGTTAGACTTGGCATTCTTGGTGTGGTCCCCACTAACTTTGTGCCTCTGTTTCCCAGGTGGTTGACGTGTGCTGGACTCTGTTTTTGCTGTTTTGTTACTCTGGGAACTTTACCACTGCTATCCAGTGCTAAAGGCACCTGTGTAAAATACATGTGTAATTGGATTTCCATGATTTGTATATTTGATTTACTGGTAAGTCCCTAGTACAGTGCACCATAGGTGCCCAGGGCCTGTAAATCAAATGCTACTAGCGGGCCTGCAGAACTGGTTGTGCCACCCACATTAGTAGCCCTGTAAACATGCTTCAG
Organism: Pleurodeles waltl; assembly: GCF_031143425.1. Classification (NCBI taxonomy): domain Eukaryota; kingdom Metazoa; phylum Chordata; class Amphibia; order Caudata; family Salamandridae; genus Pleurodeles; species Pleurodeles waltl. Next base: position 676,381,226 of record NC_090448.1, read on the forward strand.
ACCTGCTACTGCAGTGTCTGTGTGTGCAGTTTTTAACTGCCAATTCGACTTGGCAAGTGTACCCACTTGCCAGTCAAAAACCTTCCCTTTTCTTACATGTAAGACACCCCTAAGGCAGGCCTTAGGTAGCACCAGGGTCAGGGTGCAGTGTATGTTAAAGGTGGGACATGTACATTTGTGTTTTACATGTTCTGTCAGTAAAATACTGCCAAATGTGTTTTTCACTTTTGCAAGGCCTATCTCTCTCATAGGTTAACATGGGAGCTACCTTTAAATATGATTTAAATATGATTAAAGTGTAGATTCCCTTTGGGAGAAGATGGACATTTGGAGTTTGGGGTTTCTGAACTCACAATTTAAAAATACATCTTTTAGTAAAGTTGGTTTTGAGATTGTGTTTTTGAAAATGCCACTTTTAGAAAGTAGGCATTTTCTTGCTTAACCCATTCTGTGACTCTGCCTGTTTGTGGATTCCCTGTCTTGGTTAGTTTTACAGTTGGGCTGTTTTCACCTCTCTCTACAGTAGACCGTGACACAACAGGAGCTGAGGTGTAGCCTGCATATCCTGATGAGCCATCTGTGCTAGGAGGGAAGGGAGGAGTGGTCACTTACACCTGCCCTCACACAATGCAGTCCTCAACCCTCTAGTGTGTGTCTGGTGCCTGGCCTGGGCAATGCAGGATCTCACAAACAAAAGACACTTTCCTTTGAAGTAGGCCTACTTCAAAGACCAAAATGAGTATGAGAAGAGCACACAAATCCCTGAAAGATTACATCACTACTGGACATCAAGAGGAACCTCTGCCAAGGAGAAGGGCTGAAGAGCTGAGGAGAAGTGCTGCCCTGCCTTTGACTGTGCTCTGTGGAGCTATTCTGCAGTTGCTGCTTCTGCCTGTGAAAGGGGACAAAGACTGGACTTTGTTGTGCATTCCTGCTTGTGAAGACATCACCAAGGGCTTGACCTGCGCTTGCCTCCTGTTGTTGAAGTCTCAGGGCCATCAAAGACGTTCCCTGCCAGCACCTGGACTCTCTGCTGAGACTTCTGCCCTTCCAAGTGGTGCCCTATCCAGTTCCTAGGCCCTTGAAAGGTGAAGCTGGCAGTGAAACACTGAAAATCCAACCACAGACCGCCGTGCGGGGAAATTTTCGATGCACTTTCCGAGATGCGGCTGAGAAACGACGCGCCGCCGGCTTCACGGCTGAAATCTACGCTCCACCTGCATCGCGGCTGGAAGATCGACGCAACACAGCTGGAGAAACGACACACAACACCCACTGATGGAGGCTGTTAACGTCGCAACCCCACATAGTGCGGTTTTCTGACACCATGAGACCGGATTTTCGATGCTAACCTCGCTGGGCGCGGAAAACCAACATAAAGCCTGCCTGGACCCAAGGTGCCTGTCCAGATCGACGCATTGCTCTACTGAGGAGAGGAAAAATGAAGCACGCCGACCAGCCAGAGGAGGAAAGACGCACGGTCTCGCTTTTGAGTGAGAAATCGATACATCGCTGGCCTTTTCCGATGCACACTCGCCCATGCGGTGTTATTTTGACGCAACCCAGGAATTTTTCACGCTAACAGTGTTAGCACTGTTTTCTAAGGATTTAAGACTCTTTTTGGTTTTTAATTCATAACTTGACTTGTGTATGGTTAATTTTTGTCGTTTTGGTCTTGTTTTGTTTAGATAAATGTTACCTATTTTTCTAAACCTGTGTCGTGTCAGTTTGTCATGTTTCCACTGAGTTAAAGTGTGTGTTGGTACAAATACACTTTACACCTAGACTCTGAAGTTAAGTCTGCCTGCTTGTGCCAAGCTACCAAGGGGGTAAGCAGGGGTTAAGTAAGGGTGATTCTCCTCTACCCTGATTAGAGTGAGGGTCCTTGCTTGGACAGGGGAAAACTTGACTGCCAACCAAAGACCCCATTTCTAACACAATGGTTTTACATTGGTTTCCACTACAACCTGGAAGTAGGTTGAGAGCACATAAAATAGTCAAAATAGGCTGCCTCTTAGAAAAATGCCAAAACTGAGGTACAAAATTAGGTTTTTGGATGCAGCGCCGCATGTTCCTGAAAACTGGGAAGACTGTCACATTTAGTACAGAAAACCATTTTTTATGCAAAAACCCAACACATTTATTGGGAGTACTTTTTCCCTATTCTTCATAAAAAACTCAAAGGTTTGCTACATTTTGCCTATTTTCTTGGTCCTCTTCTGGAGAATCCACAAACCCTGGGTACCTTTACAATCCCCAGGATGTTGGGAAAAAATGACGCAAATTCGGAATGGATACCTCATGTGAAAAAAGTTATGTAGCCATAAGACCAAACTAACCCAAATAGGCAAAAAAGGCTCAGCATGGGGGTGGGGGGATTGAAGTATTGAAGTCTGAGAATAATAGATATATGCGCTTTTGTCTGCACCTGGAGCTGTGGGGAAGGAGGAGGCGGCGGCAGGAATCACCAGAGGGCAGGAGCCCTTTAAAAAACTTATAGCGCTCCCGCCTCGCTGGACGCGCTTTTGTCTGCGCCTGGAGCTGTGGGGAAAGAGGAGGCGGCGGCAGGAATCACCAGAGGGCAGGAGCCCTTTAAAAAACTCATAGCGGTCCCGCCTCGCGGGACGCGCTTTTGTCTGCACCTGGAGCTGTGGGGAAGGAGGAGGCAGCGACAGGAATCTCCAGAGGGCAGGAGCCCTTTAAAAAACTCATAGCGCTCCCACCTCGCAGGACGCACTTTTGTCTGCACCTGGAGCTGTGGGGAAGAAGGAGGCGGCGGCAGGAATCACCAGAGGGCAGGAACCCTTTAAAAAACTCATAGCGCTCCCGCCTCGTGGGACGCGCGCGGGTGGCGCCCGGGCAAAGCCCGATCCAAGGGCGGGCCCGTCCTTCGCCCGTCATCGACCGGAAGAGGCTGGGCTGGGCCCCCCCTCTAACGTTTTTACTCCCGCCTGCGGTAATCTCATCCGGAATCTGTGAAAGGTACTGTGTGAGACTATTATCTATAATGGGGAAAAGAAAGATCAATGGCCAAAAGGGGGAAGGCCGGCCCAGCTCTCTTGAGTCCTCCATTACTAGTTATCTATTTTCTGTGATGGGGGCCATTGAATCTGAACTTGAACAAGTAGGAGAAAGGATTGGGGCTGTCCAAAGCACTGTACAACACCCCTCTTTGGAACCTATCGTTCACATATCCACCATCCCAAGAACCGGTCTTTCACTACCGATCCTGCCTTTGAATACCAGACAGTTGGGCGACGATATACTCCCTCCCACTGATCAAATTAATTCCTCTACCCTATTAGTTATTCCTCCTCTTGAAAGCTCCTGTTCTCAGGTTGATTCTCCTCCTCTGAAGAAGAGGAGAGCTGGGAAAAAGCCCAAAAATACTAAAAAGGTCTTGGGCTCCAAAAAGAGATTACCCACCCTCCAGGCTTTAAGTGACAAAGTCCCAATCTCCGTGGTTTCCTTCCCTGAATGTCTTCTGAGCAAGGATGCCCCTGAAGACTTTTCTAGTATTATTGACTTGACACTCAAATCCTTTTGTGCAACTTTAGAGGCAAAACTTATCACTTTGATTACTAGGAAGCTTGATTGCTTTTGTAATGATGTGACCAGTACTCTATCTAATTTCTTTAAACCAGGATCATTAAATATGGGAATACATCATAGCCCAGATCTGGCTTATCAAACCATCCCTCCTTCTACTTTGGTACCTCAAGGAGTAAGTAATCCTTCGCTTGATCCACAAGCAGTCTCTGGTCAAGAAACTTTAGTTGACGACCCTGCATTAGGGTTGACAAGGGAAGTTTACTCCTCTAGGTTGCAAGACGATGATCCAAATAAATTTACTAGCCACATAGACTCTTTACATCTACCTCCTGATTGCAATCCGTATGTTTTGGTTCTCTCAAATGTTCCCCCTTTGGAGAGTTCTAAACATGAAGATACCCACTCCCTAATTAGAAAAGCGGGTCACTGGTTGAATTCCAATATCAAATCTAATTTCTATCATAATGACAAGATTCTTATGGCCTGTTGAGTGAGGAGGGTAGGATTTTCAAAGAAAATGGAGGAGGGGGATTATGTTGTTTTAAATTTTGCAAATCCTCGTTCAGTAGACTATCTTTTGACCAACTTGGATCAATGTAATAGGTAAAGTAATAGGATTCAAATACATCCCCTGTGTCAATTTTATGACCCTGTGCTCCTACCAAAACGCATTGTTACTAATTTAAGTATTCACAGACCTGACCCAGAAAGGTTCCAATTACAGGTAAATGTATCCTCTAGCAATTGTTTTTCGGCTCTTAATCATCTTGACGAGAACGATTGACTGACGGCTTTGGTCCACCCCTGTTCCTCTAACATGGAGAGACCAAAAGCTGGGAACGTTCATATTGAATGTACTTGGGACACAGAAAATCCTGCATTGGATTAGTCAATTCCTATAAATACTAAAATTTTAACTTCATGTTCTGGGTCTAGATCACTAACCCTGCTTAGCTGGAATATAGCAGGGCTGCAAACCAAAATTGACAATTCGGATTGGAGGAGCTTTATTTCTTCTTATGACATAATTTGCTTACAGGAGACCTGGTCTAAAGATACGTTCCTTCTGAACGGTTTTACCTCTCTGTGTCAGCCGGCAATAACCTCCCAAATGGGGAGAGCTCGTGGTGGCCTTTTAGTTCTTGTTTCCTTACATCTCCCGCTTTTAAATGTGTCCTTAATCTGGTCTTCCCCTTATTTCATGGTCGTTTTAGTTTCGATTAGCGGACAAAAAGATATCTCAATTAAAAATGTTTACAATAATATTCCTCGGGGCCTCCTTATGGGTCACTTGGAGGAGATAATGGACCTCATAGATTCATCAAATGTCTTGCAGAATAGCGACCTAATTACCCTATGGGTGGGCGATTTAAATACTCCTCTGTGTAGCAAGGAACACATGGACCTGTGTGCCTTCCCTGTTGAGGGTAGAGAGTCATTAATCCATTTCAATCATACTACTGAAGGAGATGCCCTAAACCTTTTTATCTGTAAGTTTGATTTGGTTCACGTTATAGAGAAATTGGCTCCTGACGCCTGTAATATACCAACCTTCACAGGGAATTTGAATGGGAGTATTATCGACTTCATACTTATTGGCTCCTCTGATTTTTACTTAATTCAAGAATTTAAGATAACGCCTCATTGTGCCAGTGACCATAATCTCCTTAGTATTAATTTGGATCTAAAAATTAACCAGGTTCCTAAGAATAAAAGCTTGAGAGCTACTACTGTTTATAATCCAAACTGTGGTCTACGTTTAAAATGGGACAAAATAGATCCTAAAATTTTCAACCACGAAATTGTAAGAAGTAGGTCTGACTCTATTCATATGTGTTTTTCCCAGCAGCTAGATCCTGACCGTATAGTTAGTGAATTTGAATTTTTAAGTACTGACATTTCACGTGCCTTGGTGGTGGACAGGCCCTTGAAGGGGCCAGTGGCCCACAGATGGTTTGACTCGGTGTGCTCATCTGCCCATAAAAAACTCAAAGATGCCCTTAAAGCAGCTCCCCTCTCCCGCCAATTAGTTAAATTAACTAGAACTGACTACAAGGCCGCCCTTGTAAAACGGAAATCAGAAATTATGTCTATGCTTGGGATGAACTTTTGGCTGCCTCTGAGCTGAAGGATACTTCTAAATTCTGGAAAGTGATAAATCACTCCTACTTCTCAGATAACAACACCAAGGCCGATGACAGTCTTATCGCAGAGGGTGTCTGGGTAACTCATTTTAGGAAAGTTTTCTGTCCAGGAAACAACAAGATCCAGCATATAGTAGATAATCCTACTGCACATTCCATTTTAGACCCTAAAATTAAGGCCCCAAATATTACTTTTGATCTCCATGAGGTCTTAAGCGCCATCAATCGATCAAGGCAGGGAAAGGCTCCTGGCCCTGATGGGGTTCCCGCTGATCTTTTTAAACCGGAAACTGACCTTTGGGGTCTGCTAGTTACAAATGTGTTGAATAGCGCAGCAAATAGTAATGTGTCCATCTCATGGAAAACAGCTATTATTGTTCCCATCTTCAAAAAACGAAACAAACAAGATCCTTCTTGTTACAGACCAATTTCTCTCATCGATTCGACGGCAAAGATTTTAGGAAGTGTGATCTTATCCCGTTTAGAAGATTAGGTGACCGAAGCCCAGATTTTATCCCCTATTCAATTTGGTTTTAGACCTGGTGTAGGCACAGTTGAGCAAGTTTTAAACCTGCATCTGATACTCAGTAAATATGTGATAGTCAAAAATGAGTCCATTCATATGGCTTCTATTGATCTAACTAGTGCCTTTGATATGGTCAATAGGTCAAAGCTATGGCAAATTTTGGGAGCTGTAGGCTGTGATTCGTCCCTCTTGGAGCTTATTAAACACCTACACACAGACTTAACGGTTTCTGTTCAGGTTGGTTTACATGGGTAGAGAACCTCTCCCATTCCGTCAACAAGGTGTGTAAGACAGGGATGTATCTTAGCGCCCTTTCTTTTTTTGATATACATAAATGGGCTCTATGATTCACCGGTAAAACATGCAAAGAATGTACCGAAGATGGGCCAGAGACCACTTCCAGTTTTAGTATATGCTGATGATGCAGTTTTAATTGCTCGTACCGCAAATGGCTTACAGGGACTATTGGACTTATTTTTATAATTTTATGTCGAACCTTGATTTGAAAGTAAACTACCCCAAGACCTTTGTTATGTGGCCCACGTAATACAAAGTCTAAACAATTTATTATGGGAGGACATATTATAAACAAGGTGAATAATTTCTGTTATTTAGGCATGCACATGAGTTCCTCTCTGTCCTGGAAGACACACATTAGCTTTAAGCTCCAACAGTTGACAAGGAATAACGAAGCGATTTTTCGCTTTTCTAATAAACTAGGCCACAGACCCCCTGCACAGATGAAAACACTTTATAACTCTAAGTGTGCTGCAATAGTCCTTTACGGGGCAGGTGTTTGGGGCTACAATAAAATACCCTCTTTCCAGAGCGCTGAAAATAAATTCCTGCGCAGATTACTGTTGGTTCCAAGATGCATAGCATACATCATCTGCCATGAAGAACTTGGCCATCGCTTCTTAGAAGACAGGGTCTCTATGGCTCCTCTACTGCTCTGGATTAGATGCTGGTTAAACCCTGAGGCAAAATTTGTTCAAGACTGCATTTCTATTTGTCTACAATTGGATAATTCAAATAGGATTCCCTGGCTTATGTTTCTGCGAAACTCTTTTGAGAAGCTAGGGCTTAGGTACATGTTTGATGAACCCCATTTGTTAACTACAAACTCTAGGTCTGTTTTGAAGTCTACTTATTTTGAGCATGTATCAGAGCTGAGATTTTATAGTTCCTTGAAATTGAAATCCTTCGATCCCTACACTCGGATTGTGACTGCTCCATGCCTTGAACCCTATTTGACCTGGTTTTCAAGTTTTAGAATAATTTCTCTTTTAACACTTTTTAGACTTAATCTAATTCACTTTAAGGTAGCCTTTCCCGAACCATGTTTTTGGAAAAAGGATCTACCATTTTGTCCCTGTGATTCCAAATCAATTCAGAGTACATCGCATTTTCTTCTTTTTTGCCCTCTATATGCTGCTCCCAGAGGGGCTTTTATCCTACCCATTTTACATCACCTTAGACCTATTCACTATAAGGAAGCTCTATTATATCTCCAGAGATTGCCAGATATCCAAACTTGTCATCATGTACTAGATTTTGTTACAGCTTCTTTAAGTATTAGGAAAAGGCCTACTCTATTTTAAATTCTTATATGTTTGTATAGTTTACTATTTTTGAGATAATATCTGTATTTTCCTGATCTTGTGATTTTAATCATGTTTAGTATACCTATCTGCTTATGTCAAGGGGTTTTAGATTGGATGCTTATGTGGTGTTTTTAGAAATTGTTTTATAAGTTCTAATTGTGTTTTATATTATTTATAGATCGGTAAAATGTGTTCTGGTTCGCACTTTTATGGCAATTGCCAAATAAAGTTATTTGACTGACTGACTGATATATGATTCATACTCCAGTTTCTGCAACAGTAGTAAAAGAATATACTTTCAGAGAGGTTAAATTTACAATTCCCGCTCCGCTCTGTGCAAGAGTAGGGAAAGCATTGAACTTCAGAGAAGTAAGACTTACTAATTACACTCCAGTTTGTGCAACAGTAGGGCAAGTGTTGGACTCTGGAGGGGTAGAATTGACTATTTCCACTCCAGTCTATGAAACAGTAGGAAACGAGTTGATCTTCAGAGGGGTTAAATTTACTATTCCCACTTCAGTCTGTTCAACTGTGGGGGAAGCGTGTGACTTCAGAGGGGTTACATTTACCATTCCCACTTCAGTCTATGTAACAGTAGGAAAAACGTTGGACTTCGGAGGGATTAATTTTACTATTCCCACTCCAGTCTGTGCAATAGTAGGGAAAGCATTGGACTTCGGAGGGGTTAAATTTACTATTCCCACTCCAGTCTATGTATCAGTTGGGAACTCGGACTTCGGAGATGTAATATTTATTATTCCCATTCCAGTTTGTGCAGCACTAGGGAAAGTAATTCACTTCAAACACCAGACATATTTGAATAACCCCATTCATTTACAAGAAAGATAACACTCTTAATAGGAACAACATTAATTAGCCAAAATGTTATGTTTAAAAATAAAAAACAGAGGAGCATGGCCAAGGGCATTGAGATAGTGGTCACAGTCTGAGAGTGCTCCAGACCCCTCTATCATCTGCCACCATCTCCTCCACTGTATGGCTGTGCTTGAGTGACCACAAGAATTGGGTACTGCTTGTCCTGTCCCTAGGTGTCGGACAAGAGCTGATTGAGGTCCTGGTGCCTGGAAAGGCCAGTAAAAGCCAGATGGTGGACTAGGTGCAAGATAGGGGATCTGGCCTGTGGTTTGCCCTAACACTACGGCCAATTGGTAGATCACAAGGAGGTGGGGGTCAAGAGGAGGGGTGCCCGGTGGGTGAGCGCAGGTTGTATTAGGGCTGGGAGGAACCCACCCCAGGCCGTCTGCTCGAAATAGCAGCTGCTGGCCTGGACTCCAGTTGACCGTAGTGGTGGATGAATGCCCTGTGGTGCTGCAAGCAGTAGGCAGATACCGAACCAGTAGGGACCTGCTGTGGGGTTCCGGTGCCCCTTTCCCTCCCTCCCCCCTTGCTTCAGGTGCCACCCTGAAGACATCATGGGCCTGCAACTGTGATCCTTACTGGGCCCGCTTGGTGCTGTGGGAGCAGCCTGCACGCTCACCGCGGGGAAATGTGCAGCATTTTGGCTGTGGCGTGCAGGAAGATCCCCTGCAGCACTCGCCCTAGAGCCTGACTTCTGGGGACTACAGTGGGTCATGAGCCTGGTGACTGTCGATACCTGGCTGTGGGCTGGGGCCATGCAACAAAGGTCCTTCCTTGTCATGCTGGGCTTGACAAGTGCTGATTGCAGCAGCGGTGTGCACTGGTGCTGAGTACACCCTGTGCCCTAGTGCTTCCTGCCGGTTGGCTCCTTCCTGGAGGGTTAGGGTGCTGGAGGCACCCGAAGAGTGACTGCAACTTCTCACACCCCCTGCGCTGTGGTACCTGTGAAGAAGTGGAGGGCCCTTGTCCTATGGGCCAGTATCTGTGCCGATACCTTGATGACTGTCCCCTCATCTGCTTGACCACTTACGTCGGGGGTGCTGGGATGCTTGGCTGACTGCTTCTGGCCCCTTTGCTCACCTCCAGCCACACATGACACATTTTCATTGGCCCTAGACACCCTGCCACTAACTCCTCAGGTTGACATTTATCTCATCCAAATAATAAGAGACAGTGAGTTCCCTAAAAGTTTAACTGCTGCTCCACCAAGGATTCGAGCCTTCCCTCGCCTCCCAGTTGCTCCTGTCTATACCTGGAGCTGGACATTGGCTCAGCTGCTCGTGCTTCTGGGGAGAAGCGATAAGGAGGCTGAGATTTTGGGGGGAAAGACCATCTCAGAATCTACCAACATGGGTAAAGATAGAACCGCAAAAAAAACTCTCATCCCAGCCCTTCAAAGATCAACTTACCACCCCTGTGGGAGCGATGGGATGAGAGTCTCTTGACAAAAGCTTTGCACCTGAGAAGGATCTTGACTCAATCTGACAGGCAATATGATCCTCCCAAGCTGTGGTGGAGACAAAAGTAGGGGAGCTACATGAAGATGTGGCGCTCCTCCGCCAACACTTGCAGAACACTGTTGGTCATATCACGGAGGCTGAGGATTGCCCCTCTACCATGGAAGATGTTGTTACTGAACTGAAAGCCAAGGTGGCTGGACTCCTAACTCACAGAAACAAACTTCACCACCAGGCACAGGATGCCGAAAATCACTCCCGTCACAATTCTTTGATTTTTGTTGGCTTCCCTGAAGATGTTGAGCAGTCTCACCGTGCAGAGTTCCTTCAGGAGAGGCCCATGATTGCCAGATTTTTTAAAGACAGAGACTGTGGCCCTCATTATGAACCCAGCGGGAAACACCGCTGACTACCATGCTGATGGCTGACAAAATACCGTCAGTGGCAGTAGTATGCATACCAGCGTATAATGATGGCAAAATAACACACCACTAATTTCCACTCACCGCAAGGGCCTCCAATGGTTAATAATTGGCGTTCTGCAAACAAACACCACCACGCTAAAAATCATCCGTCCTCCATATAATGATCCATTTTTCAGCAGGGCGGTGTGGATAACAGCGAAAACATGTTGGCGGTGTGTGAGTGCCCATACACAACATGGGACCCCAGCAGGGGTCATCGCGGACCCTGACAAATGTGAGGCAAGCGAGGTTCATGGGTGAGTGTCCCTGTTTGTGCCCTGTGTGCCTGGGGTGTCTGGGTGGTCAAATGGCGTGTCTGGGTGGTTGTTGGAATTCTGTAAAAATTAAAATAAATATTTTTGTTGTTTAAGTATGTGGGGGCATGCAGTTGGTGGTGGGGGCCAAAGCTTGAGTCATGGGTGTGAAATTTGTGGGAATAGGAGGTGCCTATGGTGTTGCCTCCCAGTCCCCCATTCCTACAATGGGGATCAACACGCTTTACCTGGCGGTGATGACCGCAGCAGTACAGATGGTGGTCCTTGTCATCCTTATACCCGCAGCGGAACATAACTCAAAATGGGCGGCTCTCCCACACACGCGGTGAGTGGCTGGCCCGCTGGCTGCTTCTCATGTGCATCATTATATGGCGGTTCAGACCGCCAACCTGTTGGTGGTAGTTACTGCCAGCGGAGCGGTGTTTCCCCCCAGGTTCATAATGAAGGCCTGTATCCTTAGAGAGGCCAGATCACAGTCAGATCTCTGATATCAGAACTCTAAAATACTGATATTTCCAGAGTACACCCATGAGGTTCAAGATCAGCGTAGATCCTACAAGGCAGTCAAGCCAAAACTTAGGGCACTGAAACTCTCCTACATGCTATTGTTTCCAGCAAGACTAAAAGTGATCTTCCTAGAAAAGACTTACTTTTTTAACTCCCTGGAATTGGCTTGGGAATAGCTTATGGAGGAGAAGCGGCTTACCCATCGGTCTTGCTATGCTCCGCCACCGGCACAGACTGCCCTGGCCCAGGAATTTGCAGTCCACTCGATGCAGGAACAGGATGCGTACTCACTTCAGGCCCCAGTTGCGAACTACAGGGGTCATGTCCCTATCTCGAGATCATCTACAACACCTTCACCCCATGGGTTGGTTTCTCCCCTGACTGAAAGGGGGACGCCTTAATGAGTCGGACTCCAGCGCCTCTTTGATTGAAATCCAATTTGACAGAGTGTGGGTCTGAATGGGTCGTCCAACTTCTGGGCAGCATTCCTGATATTGTCATGCACCAGCCTGCACCACATTGCCTTCATCCTGATTGCTGGAGAGGTCCTCCATGTTCCACTGTTCCAAGCTATGTTGGTTTTGAGTTGGGGTTTTCGTTTAAGGGTGACAGATGCCTCTTGGGGGGAAGTATAGGGTGCAGGGGGAATTGAGGGTAAAAGGATTGCATGCTGACTGTTTTTGTTGTTTTGCTATGCTATCTGTCTTTGGGTTTTCCTTTATTTAGGTTTACACATTGCTCTGACACCACTCTACCAGTTTGAGGTTATGCATTTTCATTGGCCTCCACGAGGGGCACAGCATGAGAGGGTGCACCCTGGCCACGGCACCACATTGCTCCTGCCTGTTCGGATGCTCCATACCCACAGTGACGCCCTGTAGTGTACTATCATGGAACGTTAATGGTCTTCTAGACAAGATCAGATGTTCTGAAGTAATACAATAAGTCCACCGTTTTCTGCCCTCTGTTTTAATGTTCAAAGAAACCCATCTGCTGGGTAATAATTGTCAATTTCTACGCCGGCATAGATGTGATAGAGATCATCATGCAAGGTTCAACAGGGGCTATCGGGGTGGGGATTCTTCTACATGGTACCTTCCCTATGGTAGTGACCTGGTCTTAGCCCAATCCCCATGGTTGACACATCGTCTTGGCGAGTGTGGTGAGGGGTAACCCACTTAACCGCCTGTGTGTCTATGACCCTCCTGTAGAAATTGACTCTTTACACAGCTACCACCTAGCCCTACCCTTATGGGGGGTGACTTTAATGCAGTTATGGAACCTGCTTTAGACTACACTGGGCCCCCGTCCACTACCCGTTGTTGCAGGGCTAAATCCCTTCTCAAGTGGGCAGAGACTCTGGGCTTGTATAATATATGGAGGATTTGGTACCCGCAGAAGTACCCCCACACCTCTGCAGCTCATCACACCCATGCACACATTGACATATGTTTATGTCATCTCCTGATGTCCTTTATGTATCGCAAGTGCAGATTTTCCCTCAAGGAATTTCAGATCATGCCCCACTATTACTCCACTTGGGAGATTCCGGTGGGGTAGGCTTAACACCTGGCACCTTCAAGATAAGCATTAGGTCCATAGCCTAAAGCAAGAAATTCTGCATTATTTTGAGCTCAATGTAGGATTGGAACAATCAGCTGGCGTTCTCTGTGCGTCTGGCAAAGCCAAAATCAGGAGGCACACCAAGACACTCATTAGGTGCAAAGAGAATTTAAGAACCCAACGCATTGCACAGCTTGAGGCTACAGCTCTACAACTTGAGACACGTCCTCCCACCACTGAACAGACAACTTACCCCAGACACTCGGCACAGGTCCGAGAGGAACTCAGACGTCTTTCTCTAGAGGGAGCAAAACAGATCTGGTGTCTGTCGACGGTGCAGGTTTATGAATGGGGGACAAGAAGGGAAAACTGCTGCATTGGTTAACGCCCAGCCCTTTGCCAGTAGGCTTACCTCTGAAATAGTTGATGGGGTGGCCGGGTTCACCATACTTCCTCGGCCATTGCCCAAATTGTTTCCGATTACTACTCGTCCCTTTATGCAGCAGCACCAAGGCTGGCGGCTGAAATACTGACACCCCTTCTAGATGAGGTTTCACTTGCTCACCTATCTGACTTAAACTACAGGGACTTGAAGGTCCCCATCACTGCAGAGGAGATTGGCGAGGCCAATGCAGCATTCGCGTCTGGTAAATCACAGGTCCTGATGGCTACTCCACAGATGTCTACGCCAAGTATAGCAATAGTCTTGTCCCACATTTACTGAATCTCTGTGGAGTAGTGGTGACTGTTGGTTCCTTCCCCAGTGACCTCAACCAAGCCATGATTGTAGTAATACCCAAATCCTCACCCCCATTGACGTTTTGTTCAGTTTCCCTCATCAAAAAATGTTTGCAACCATTATTGCCACATATCTGAAGCAAATACTTCAGTCCCTCATTCATCCAGATCAGTGTGGCTCTATGCAAACCAGGAGCACCCAACACTGCCTGCAACGCCTTCATATAGCACTAGCAAACCATTATCTTTTACCCCCCCCCCCCCACTACTGCTCTTGCTGATTTTGAAAAACATTTGACAGTGTAGATTAGGGTTATCTGATAAATGTGCTTGAGCTGGTGGGTTTAGAGCCACGCTTTTGGGGCCTGAAACAAACTCTCTATGCCACCCCGACAGCTAGAGTCCTCATTAATGGAGTAGTCTCCGACAAATTTTTCATCCGGTGGGGAACTGCCAGGGCTCTCCCTGCGCCACCCCCTCCTATTTGCAATTGTTATTGAGCCCCTGGCAAGACTTATATGGGATGATGCGTAGATACAGAGATGGGAATGGGAAGTGGGTCATGAGGAACGTATCACATTATATGCGGACGATTTCCTTCTCTATTTAGCAAATCTGTCTGCTAGTGGTCCCCGATGCCTGCAGATACTGCAACTCTTTGCTTAAGGCATGAATCTCAGTCCAGTCAAGTCAGTGCTGGTCCCACTGGACTCTTACTTTGAATGTGTGGACTGGCAGACAAATATACCTATCTGCCGCTTAAGCTTTTTTTATCTGGGTTTTAGGGTGGCATCGATCCCAGAGCTGTCATGGACCCTCAACATCACCCTCAAGCTTGCAAAATTAAAGATGACTTAAGTAGTTGGCAAAAGCTTCTGCTGAATGTTATTAGGAGAATATCGCTCTATAAAATTATGATCTTCCTGAGACTTCTTTATGTAGGCAAACTTCCCTCACCCATTCTCTCGCCAATGGTTTCGAGACATGGACTTGATGGCGAATGCCTTTCTTTGGCATAACTCCAGGCCACATCTGGCATTTTGCACCTGCAAGCGTGCCCCAAATGCTGGTGGACTTGGCATGTCCAATTTATTTCTGAACCATCTAGCAGCCCAACTGCTAGTTGTTCAAGACTGGTTCAATGGTGGGTGGTCAGATCCGGCTTATAAGCTGGACCTCCTTACCGTCTGCTTTTCTCAGATCCTGACAATGCTTTACGGTGGTACAGTCTCCAACTCTTTTCCGGACTTGACCCGCATGGTGTTTCAAGGATTGAGGCTGGACCACAGACACACAGGTTGGTGGTCCAGACTTACGCAACACACTCCCTTGTGGGATGGCCCTTCCTTCTCTTTATCGAATAAACTGAGTCTTAAATACTGTTCTAACTCTTGATTCACTCTCTCTGTTCGCCCATCGGTTTCAGGATGGTAACTGGTAGAGTAACGAGAATCAATTCCTAATCTTTTACTAAAAGGCCTTCCAAAAGCGAGAAACAAATTGGGACCCCCTGTCTGAAACTAGAATTTTTGGGATACCATGGGCGCGTAAAACTGTAAACCAGGGCAGACCCATAATGAGTTGAAATTGTGGAGCATCTATCAAATTAAAGATTATCTGCTCCTGATGTCCACCAAAACCTTGCATCTGAATTGGTTCGGTCTCATGGGAAATGGGTCCTGAAGAAAGATTGGTTCCATCCACAGCTCTTACTACTTCCAAAGTAGATTTCTTGATAAATCGAATACCCATTTTACGAGCGTATTTGATATCACAGAAGTTGCCCGTAGCTCCAGAGTCTATCATAACTGAGATCCCTTGAATTTCCTTCTTTAATTTTGTTAGCTGATACTGTTTGTACCAAAATTGGCCCTGCGGTTTGTAAGGTATTCGCCACTCGTTGATCTAAAGGAGTTTTCTTGGGTTCTGCTTTCATTAAGGCAACTCCCTCTACTGATGAAGCTGGCCTTTTCCCGACTGAAGAGCTTTGGGTTTCTTGGGACAGTTTTTAACAAAATGCCCAGATGCACCGCAATATAAACATAGTTGATTCACTCTTCTTTTCTCGTTTTCTTCCTTAGATAAAGGACCTCGGATGGAACCAATTTGCATTGGTTCTTCTATCGTTATCCCTTCTCCGGCTCTCGTATGATCATTTCTTACACGATCAATTCTCAGTGGAAATGGTCGATACTCTCTTCTCTTTTCTGCTCTTCGTTCAGTTAACCGGTGGTCAATCTGTAACACAAGATCGATTAACTCCGAAATTTCGGTGGGTCTATTTGGAACTTGTGCTAAGGCATCTTTCAATTCATCTCTCAGTCCACGATAAAATATGGCGGCTCTTTTTGACTCCAGCCAGGCAGTCTCTACAATGAGTTTATTGAAATGAGCCAGATAGGCTACTAGATCTTTATTACCTTGCCTGATTTCCAGTAGTTCATTGTCAGTGGCTTGAGCTGCAGTTCGCCGATCAAATATTCTTAAGAACTCTTCCTTGAAATTTTGGAAATTATATAAAACAGGATAATTTCTGGAAATTATTGGCATGGACCATGCGGCCGCATCTCCTGTCAGATAAGACAATATAAATGCCACTTTGGACTGGTCTTCGGAAAAAATGACTGGTCTACATAAAAAATGCAATGAGCATTGGGTCAGAAAAATCTGCGCCTTATTTTGATCCCCACCGAAGCGCTCGGGTTGAGCCAAAGGAATAATAGGGGAAACCGCATGAATTACTTGAGTGGATGTACCTGCAGACTGTGAAGGGCTAGGGATTTGTGAAAACACAGATTCATTTGATTTAGCGGTGTTCCCTAACTCATTTATTTGCTGTTTTATTTGGACTGTTTCTTCTATGGTGTTATTTAATTGTTTCTGTAACCCTTCCAAAATGGTGGCTAATGCTTTTATATCAATTCCTTCTGCCATTCTGCTCAGGAGGAAATCTGTTTTTTCCCTAAAATTAGGGTGATGGCACGTCAATCTGTCAGGATACTTCAATTCGATTTCCTCAGAAGCAGAAGATAACTCCTCAGTCCCGACACGAGCTACTCACAACGAATATTAATCCTTTGTGCTGAGTACCCGGAGGGGGAAAGGGGAATGGGATGGTAGAGAGACTGCCACAGAGATGATGAACGCCAGTACTCAGTCTGCCTCTTCACATCTAAGATTGGATACAACACCTGCAAGAGTCACAGTCGCAATTACTAGGGACATACAACATCAGTTTTTCACTTTCTACTCTCAACACTTAATTCTCTTTAATTCTATTATTTCTTCACTCACCCTGAGTTCTCTGTAATCTTGCTTCTCTCTATAAATGATAGCTCTTCTTAAAAAATGCTTATTACTGATTCTGGAAGAACTTCTCAACCTTTGTTAGAGATTGGTTTTATGTTGCTATATATATATATATATAGTTGAAAATGCATTCTTCAAATCAGCTGATGTTATTTAATTTCTCCTGTCTTATTGTGACTTCTGTCAATACTTGTATTTGTAAATGCTTGTTTATTAAAGTTCGTTTCTCCTTTCTTACTTCGGCATTTGTTGATAACTTGTATTTGTAAATGCTTGTTTATTACAGTTTGTTTCTCCTTCCTTACTTCGACATCTGTCGATAACTTGTAGTTGTAAATGCTTGTTTATTTAAGTTTGTTTCTCTTTTAAACTCTGTTTTGGTTTATTACCATTGAATTTGTAAATGCTTATTTGTTAACAGTTCGTTTCTCCTTTAAACTTGGCCTTTGTTTATAACCTTGACATTTGTAGATACTTGCTCTTTTAAAGTTCGTTTTTTCTTTGACTTTAATATCTTAAACAAGAACCTTGTAAACATAAGGTTAATTCATACATTAACTCTGTAGCCTTGCCGACTTCCACGGGAACGGTCTACTATCAAACTCTTCGAATAAACCTTGACAATATTTATCCGTTTTCTGTAATATAATCTTCAAATGTAATTTTACCTCACAGGAGTTTCTGTTCTGAAGCGCGCTCTCTCTCCACACAGCTGATTCCTGTCAGACCTCAGTTGAAGTGCAAGGCTTCCAGCTGGAGAGCTCGTAACCTAGCAACCAACCGATTGCAAGACTAGAACTGTAACTAACCTTCAGGACTCACAGCGGCCATCTTGGATCTTCTCTTCTTGATTCTTCCTTTGAAATAAGCGCAAGATTACTCTGCAAACCTTCTTCCAGTTTGGGCTTTGCTGTCTCCACTGAGGATATCTCTTTGCTTTTCTCATGCACTTCTTTGATTTGACTTGGCAAGTTTGTGTGGTCATGACAGCATGTCTGTGTGCAAGCGAGTGGGGGTGCATGTCTGTGTTCAGTTGGGTGGGGGTGTGTGTCTGTGTGTGTTCGGTTGGGTGGGGGTGCGTGTCTGTATGCGAGCAAGTGGTGGTGTGTGCCTGTGTTCGGTTGGGTGGGGTTGTGTGTCTATGTTTGGTTGGGTGGGGTTGCGTGTCTGTATGTGAGCAAGTGGGGTTATTTGGATGTATGCGTGCAGTTGGGTGGGGTGCTTGGATGTTTGTGTGCGGTTGGGTGGGGGTGTTTGAATGTATGCATGTAGATGTGCTGGGGTGTTTGGATGTATGCATGCGGTTGGGTGGGGGTGTTTGGATGTATGTGTGCGGTCGGGTGAGGGTGTGTGTAGATGTGTGGGGGTGTGTGTCTGCAAGTGTGTGGACGTGTGGGGATGTGTGTGCTGGTGACAGGAATAGGGATTCCTTTCACTGGGTGCTTTACCACCAGGGTTTTCGTTGTGGGGCAACTGCAGCAAAAAGTCTGGCGGTATGTTGCCTTGTAATGCGGCCGGTGGTCTTTTGCATGCCGCCGGCCCGGAGAAGCTCAGCGCCAGCCACGCCAGTCCGACCGCACCGGCAGGACTTGCGGCACAGTGGTGGTTTGGCTTTTGCCAAACCGCCAAGCTTGTAATGTGGCAGTCTTTATTGCCAGGATCACGGTGGTAGGACCACCACACTCATAATGAGGGCCTCAATATTTTGCCCAAAAACCCTAAATCTCTTCATGAAACCTGGCATTCTAGACTCCCCATCAAATGCTTGAGTTTCTGATATCTGGGGATCCAAATGCTCTGGGAGCCAGTCCTGGCATGGAACCTTAATCTTAGACCCCTATCTCATGCAGTTCAAAAGGATCTGGATAGATGGACCAATCCGCCTCTCAGCCTGTTGGGTAGAACAGCTCAATATAAAATGATGATCTTTCCATGCCTATTGTACACCCTCAAAATTTCTTCTTCTCGATCCCAAACCACTTGTTTTATGCCTTTACTGCTAAATCCCGTAAATTTGTATGAGCCAGTGAGCAGTCCCCCCCTCCAGAATCTCCTATGACACCAGGCCTGGCGGTGGCCAACATCTGCCTCTACAATTGGGCTGGTCATACCTTACTGGTGATCCAATGGGAGCACGTGGGTGAATGGACACTGCCTTTAGAATGGAGATCTCACTGACTAGCTTTGACAAGCTCAGGTGATGCTACATGCAACACTGATACCTTAGGCCCTTCTGGAGATGACCAGCCGGGAGTGCAGCGCTAAGTTGGACAGGATGGGACCGCAGGGTGATGATGGAAACCATCCCTCTAGAGGGTAGATGGGTAAACCAGGTGTCACAGCTGGAGGGCTTCAAGGCCTGGGGCCAAATAGGTGTCTCAAAGCTGAGCGATGTGTGGGAGGGCGACCACATGAAATCCTTTCTTACCCTTCAGACTGAATTCTCTCTCCAAAAATCTCAATTCTACCACTAGGTACAACTCAGACACACACTAGAGGGCCACTGGGAGGGCCATACTGTGCCACTGGACTTCAACCCACTGGAAGTAAGAATACTCTTGGGCCTTCTAGCTAAGGGATACATCCCACAGGTGTGTATTGGATCCCATTTAGTTTTAATGGGAATCAGGAGTGTAGCTTAGCCTTCTGGCTTGCAGGTCTATGCCCCCATCACCTAGTGACTTTCAACCTACTTAGCCTGTTCTGTTTCTGCACATTTATTCAAGTATTTCTTCCAAGATGGATGCTATGTATATAGATAGGAAGATGTTTTAAATTCACGTTATCAGTGCCACTCTGTGAAGGCGTCACTATTAGCATCAAAGATAAGTGATATACATAGGTATTCACATCATGTATTTTCCCACTTACATGTGACAGTAATTTAATGTACTTTTTCAGGGAATTGTTTATATAATTGCTGCCCCAAGCACACCTTTTTACCTATTGTTTGGGAACAAACATGGGTCAGGGGTCTTACAAGATCTGTATAAATAAATCTCACGCAGATAGTGTTATCAGAGGGATTTCTGCCAGATGCCATCAACGCTATCTATGCTACACGTCTCTGATGCAGACCCAGCCTTCGTGTCCCCATGCAGACTGATCTAGAGACCTCATTCCAAAGTAAAGAGGTTTGGGGGCTCTTCTCATGGACATGGTACTACCTAACTCTCTTTAGGTTAGAGTTTAGGTTCATCGTGCTAGGGTATTAGTGCCTATTTCACATCTCATGTTGTTGCAAGATGGTAGGGGTATTTATATTCATGACTCTCATTTTTACAATTCTGTTTCTTGCATTGTTCGATATCCTATTTATTTCAGCCCATGCATTTTACAGTAGATTGCAGTCTTGTTAATAAAACTTATTGAAAACTTTAGTGTGTCTCCTTTATTGCCTGTGTGTGACTAAGACTTGTTGCTCATGTGAGAAAAGGGTAATCGCCGTTTAGCCACAGCTCCCCTGAGATGTCGCACTTTTGAGTTCATGCGTAAAGGCTGCTACAAATCACCTTTTACTATTTGGGTTTTTAGTGAGGTACTATTTGTGAGCAAGGAGGGTTGGGCCAACAGTTGCAACTTGTTATAGGATTGGCCTAGTCACCTACAAAAAAGCACAGTCATCCCTAAACCAGCAGTCTTGCCCAGAAAAGGTGTACAGAGCCCTGGTCATCCACTCAGCTTGGAGCCTATCAAATCTGTAAGAGCGATGGGAGGCCTGGTTGGGTCCTCTCAGGGACACCGATTAGAGAGAAGCATATATTGCACCACACACCCTGTCAATTTCATCTTGATTATGCCAAATCCAACTGAATTACTAACAATGGGCATACTTAACACGTAAAAGTCTGTGGAAAGCAAAAAGACTCTCCAAATGGTGTGGGGCTGTCATCTTATTCAGTGATATTGGCGCACCATCTTCCAAACACTTTCAGAGGTATTGGGTTAACAGATTGCAGCCTCCCCTAAAGTTGCCTTATTAGGGATATTGGATGATCTGGGAGTCCCCAGGGATATAAAATCCTGGCGGGTCTGGGAATGCTATTAGTCAAAAGGGGAATAGTGAAACTTTGGAAGAAGCACCCCCAATTGAGAGAATAGAGGGCTGGCATTGACCAATGTACAATGCTGGAGGAACCTATTTAAATAGCTTGCTAATGCCCCCAAACAATGATAAGATATAGGAGAAATAGTGGTCTTGCTACAGACATTTCGATATCCAATACCAATTTAAGTTTGCATACATATCAATGTATAACTCAAAACACTTTTGAAAAATACTTTGAAAAGAAACATTTTTTAAACAAAAAACTCCATCCATAACTCTTGTTTCACATCAGCTCAAACAATCTTAGACTAATCCAAAAGAAGTAGTGAGTTTGGTATATCTATGTATATTTTTTTTTCACTTAAAAATCCAAAGGTTACAGGGATGGTATAGTTAGGCTCACATTTCAAACGTACAAAACCAAAACTATAACTTGTGCCCTAAGGTAACTAACTATAACTCGCACACTCACCATGCACAGTTTTTTATGAATATTTTTACAGAAAATGTTACATTGATATTATCAATGATGTTATAAAAGATATCATGGGTGCTGTAATATCTGATATAAATAGCAGTGCATGGCAAATGCCCAAATTATCGTTACCTTAGGGCATAAGTTATAGTTACTTGAAATAATTCTAACTATAGCACGTGAATTTCTATGGTTTTGTATGTTCACAATGTGAGCCTAACTATAATGTCACTGTAACCTATGTTTTTTTAAGTAAATTGCTATTGTTTATTTAATGCTATTTCCTAACTAAATCGTCCCTGTAACCTTTGGTTATTTCAGTGAGTATCTATTTTTTTTTAATGTAAAGTAATTTTAATTACTATATGTTAGATCTGACAGCCTTAGGATGGTCAACCCTAACTTTTTGCCTGCCTCCCTCCACTTTGAAGATACTGTTTTTGTTGGTTTTTAGACTCTAACCAGTGCTAAAGTTCATATGCTCTCTCCCTTTAAACATGGTAACATTGGATCGCACCCAATTTGGCTATTTAATTTACTTATAAGTCCCTAGTAGAGTGCACTATATGTGCCCAGGTCCTGTAGATTAAAAGCTACTATTGGGCCTGCAGCACTGATTGTGCCACCCACTTCAGTAGTCCCTTAACCATATCTCAGCCCTGCCATTGCAATGCCTGTGTGTGCGGTTTCACTGCCAATTCGACTTGGCATTTAAAAGTACTTGCCAAACCAAAAACTCCCCTTTTTCTACATATGAGTCACCCCTAAGGTGTGCCCTAGGTAACCCCTAGGGCAGGGTGTTGTGCAGGTAAAAGGCAGTACATGTACCTGTGTAGTTTTCATGTGCAGGTAGTGTAAAACTCCCAAATTAATTTTTACACTACTGTAAGGCATGCTCCATTCATAGGCTAACATTGGGGCTGCCCTCATACATTGTTTGAGTGGTAGCTGCTGATCTGAAAGGAGAAGGAAGGTCATACTTAGTATGGCCAGAATGGTAATACACAATCCGGCTGACTGGTGAAGTTGGATTTAATTTTTCTATTTTAAAAATACCACTTTTAGAAAGTGAGCATTTCTCTGCACTTAAATCTTTCTGTGCTTTACAATCCACGTCTGGCTGGGTTCAGTTGACTGCTCCTTGTGCATTCATTCAGACACACCCCAAACACAGGATACTCAGCCTCACTTGCATACATCTGCACTTTAAATGGGTCTTCCTGGGCTGGGAGGGTGAAGGGCCTGCTCTCACACAAAGGACTGCCACACCCCCTACTGGGACCCTGGCAGACAGGATTGAACTGAAAGGGGACCTGGTTCACTTCTAAGCCACTCTTTGAAGTCTCCCCCACTTCAAAGGCACATTTGGGGTAGGGCCTCTGCCATGCTGCCTCAGACACTTCCTGGAGAAGAAACCTGAACCAGAACCTGCACCCTAGCAAGAAGAACTGACTGGCTGCATTAAGGACTCACCTGACTGCTTTCTGAAGAGCACTGCTGCCTTGCTGTTGCCCTGCTGTCTTGCTGCTCTCTTGCTTTGCTGCAGAAGAGCTCTCCAAGGGCTTGGATAGAGCTTGTCTCCTGTTCCCTGAAGTCTCCGGATCAAAAAGACTTCTCTCCTGCATCTGAAATCCCCGTCCGCTCGCGGTGAAAATGTCACTGCACGCTGAGTACGGAATGACGCAGCCTAACTTCATGACAGAAGATCGACTCAGCACCACGACACGCCTGGAACTACAGGATCGACGCAAACCGACTCAGAACAATGACGTCCGACTTCCTGAGAGGAATCAACGCAACAACTGCCGCGCGGAAGAAAATTCCACGTATCGCCTACCGGAATCAACGCAGCCCCTGTGACTTTGCTCCACAATCCCAGGATTCCACGCATCGTTCCCGGGGCGTCTGCAAACCCCGTAACCCAAAGAGGATCTAAGTCTGTGTACCGGATACTGATGCAACGCCTTCCCCGTGTGGAAAATAACGCAAGTCCGTGTGTGAAGGGGCGAAACTGACGCACACTCACTGTTTTCCATGCATTTCCTCCTCTGCGGGCCCTTGCGAGGATTTTTTAAACGCAAACCAGGTACTTTGCCCTGTGAGAGACACTTGTTGTTTCTAGGAGAACTTAAGACACTTTTTGTGCTTTTACAGTAATCTTTTAACTCTAAAGAAACTTGATTTCACTTTCAGTGATATCTCTACATTTGCTTATTTCATCTTGAATCGTTTTGACCTGCATTTATCCAGATACATATTATAGATTTTTCTA
Organism: Pleurodeles waltl; assembly: GCF_031143425.1. Classification (NCBI taxonomy): domain Eukaryota; kingdom Metazoa; phylum Chordata; class Amphibia; order Caudata; family Salamandridae; genus Pleurodeles; species Pleurodeles waltl. Next base: position 676,405,039 of record NC_090448.1, read on the forward strand.
AATACTGTGTGGTGTATTTTTGTGGTGTTATATTGTGGTATTGTATGGTTTGTTGCACAAATACTTTACACATTGCCTTCTAAGTTAAGCCTGACTGCTCAGTGCCAAGCTGCCAGAGGGTGGGCACAGGATAATTTTTGGATTATGTGTGACTCACCCCTAACTAGAGTGAGGGTCCTTGCTTGGGCAGGGGTTAACCTGACTGCCAACCAAAGACCCCATTTCAGCGTTGAGAATAGGACTAGTATTTGTGCAGTGATACAGTAGTTGAGTATTTCACTACCTTCTCACAGTTGAAAGTCAACTTGCTATTTCTCTCTTTTTGCAAATTTGTTTCTTTCCTGACAATTTTCTAAACTTAAACCCTCACTCAACATGTCTCAGGCTGGGTCTCAAGCAGGAGATTTTGACCTGGCCCTGTTGGAGACATACACTGTCAAACAACTAAAAGGGTTCTTCAAGGAGATGAGTGTACCCACACAAGGGGCCTCCAGGAAGTGGGACTTTCAAGTGGCGCTGAGGGCCTGGGCAGAAGCCCATTTAGAGGATGATGCTGAGGATGAGGAGCCAGAAGGTGGCCCCTCAGAGGATTTTATGCCATCAGTGGATGAAGTTACCACTGCAATGGTCAAGGCCTGACCACAGAGGAAAGGAGAGAGGAGAGGGAGTTCCAATTGCAAATGGCAAGACTGAAAATGGAGGCTCAACAGGAGGAAATGAGGGCAGAGAGAGAAGCGCAAGCAGCTGAGAGAGCCTTGGCTGAAAATAAACTTTTGTTGGCTCATGAACTGAGTCTCAAGGAGCTGGATCTTAGGTGAAGCAGTCTGAATCCAGCAGTAATGGTGGCAGCATACAGGCAGAATCTGCTGGAGAAAAGAAGGTTCGTACACCCGAAAATGTGGTGCACAGTTTTTTGGTGGGAGATGACATAGATAAATCGCTAGCTGCTTATGTAGTTGCACTAAGGGCTCATGAGGTTCCTGAAGGGCAATGGGGTATAGCTATGTGGAGTTATGTGTCAGCACTGGGGAGGGACACACTTCTCACATTGGACTCAAAGGATCAAAACACATATCCACTTATGAAAGCCATTTTACTTGCCAAGTTTGTGCTGACCCATGAGAAATACCATAAGAGGTTCAGGGACAGCACCAAACAGTCCACACAAACATGGGTAGATTTCTTTGACTTTTCCAGTAAGGCACTGAATGGATGGGTGAGGGGCTGCAAAGTAGATGATTACATAGGATTGTATAATTTGATTCTGAGAGAGCATATGCTCAGTATTTGTTTTACAGAGTTGCGCCAGCACCTAGTAGACAGTAAGCTGACTGATCCCGGGAAGCTTGCTGAGGAGGCGGACCTCTAGAAGCACCAGAGTTTCCCGAAAGGTATCTGGGGGTACCCACAAAGGTGGTCAGGGTTCCCATCAGAGGAAAGAGGGGGGAGAAAAACTTAAAAACAAGGAGTTCTCAAAAGGCACCCAAAATAGTTCCCAAGGGAGTAGTGGTAACCAGTCCCAGTCTGATTCCAAAAGGAGAGGTTTTACTGACCATAAGACAGGGAGGTTTGTACCCCAATGTGCAGAGTGCAATAAGTATGGGCACTCTGAGGGTGACTCCAAGTGTCCCAAGAGGGCACAGCCCCCCAAAGGAAGGCAGACACCTGGGTTGGCGAGTGTAACGCTCGGGGAGGAGATGGTCCAAGACAATTTTGGGGCGCAGACAGAGGTAACCCTAGTGTCTCTGGGGGATGCAGAGGTGGTGCCAAAAACCCACATGCCCACCAATACTTCCAAGTATAGGCAGTAGGTCACCATCAATGGGCAAAGAGTGGAGGCTTTGCGTGACACAGGAGCCAGCATGACTAGTGTCAAGGGTCTGCTGGTGTCAGCAGAGTAGATCCTCCCAAATACATTCTACCAAGTCATAGTCGCCCACAATTGTGAGAGTCACCTACCAGTAGCTCTGGTTCCCTTTGAGTGGGGGAGTCTCTGGTACTCTAAAAGTAGCTGTGAGTCCTGCCATGCCTGTAGATTGTCTTTTAGGCAACGACCTTGAGCACACTACCTGGAAGGAGGTAGAGCAAAGGTCTCACTTCGAGATGTTAGGATTGCCTGAGTGGGTCTGCATGACCACACGGTCCATGGCTGCCCGGGAGGGAAGTCAAGGGCGTCTGGAGCCTAGAACAATGGCCCAGACAACTGCCAAGAGGAGGGGCAAGGGGTGCGGGAAACCAGTCCCAGAAGTTCCTGCAATGGTTGACGGGGTTCCTGAGGAGGAGGCCCACGAGCCAACTGGGGAAGACATTGCTGCCCTAGGTGACCTACCTGAGCTTGCTGGCTGGCAAGTTGAGGGTGTGCCTACCAGGGAGGAATTCTGCAAGACACAGAAGGAATGTCCCACTCTATGGGGCATGAGGAAGCAAGCCTCAGCCCAGATAGCAGGTGATTCCTCTGGCGATCACCACATATATTGGGAGAATAATCTCCTTTACAGTGAGCCTAAGGTTCCGGCCATTGGGGCAGAGCGTGCGCTGGTGGTCCCCCAGTGTTACCGAACCTTCCTACTGGGACTGGCTCACGACATTCCCCTGGAAGGACATTTGGGGCAAGACAAGACCTTCGCCAGGCTTGTCACCCACTTCTATTGGCCCCGAATGAGGACAAACTCTGATACATTCTGTAGTCTGCTCCTACCTGCCAGGCCAGTGGTAAAATAGGAAAAAGGGTTAAGGCTCCCCTGATTCCACTTCCTGTCATTGGCACCCCCTTTGAAAGGGTGGGCATCGACATTGTTGGTCCATTGGACCCCAAAACCGCCCTAGGCAACAGGTTCATCCTGGCTTTGTTGGACCATGCCATCCGTTACCCAGAGGCAATCTCTCTGAGGACCATAACTGCACCGGTGGTGACCAGAACTCTAATGGGGATATTTACCCGTGTGGGATTCCCAAAGGAGATAGTGTCTGACAGAGGCACTAACTTCATGTCTGCATATATGAAGTCTATGTGGGATGCATATGGTGTAACCTACAAGTTCACCACACCCTATCACCCCAAATCTAATGGTCTTGTGGAGAGATTCAACAAGACCTTGAAAGGCATTATCACAGGCCTTCCTGAGGTGTAAGTGGGACGTCCTCTTACCATGCCTTCTCTTTGATTACACAGAGGTACCCCAGAAGGGGGTAGGGTTCAGTCCCTTTGTGCTTCTCTATGGGTAGGGTCAGGGGACCCTTAAGCATTGTCAAGGAGAGGCACCGCGTCTGGAAAATGGCCAAAAGTAACCTTGAGGCCAGTCAAGAGGTAATGAAATGCTGGTATGACCAGAAGGCCGCCCTGGCAGAGTTTCAACCTGGAGACAAAGGGGCATATTTATACTCTGTTTGCGCCGGAATTGCGTAGTTTTTTTTTACGCAATTCCGACGCAAAACTAACTCCATATTTATACTTTGGCGTTAGACGCGTCAAGCGCCAAAGTCCATGGAGTTTGCGTAATTTTTTAGCGTGGACACCTACTTTGCGTTAATGATATGCAAGGTAGGCGTTCCCGTCTAAAAAATTGACTCCGAGGCATGTGCGCCGTATTTACACTCCCAGGCAAAATTCACGCCCGGAAGTGGGCGGGTCAAAAAAAATGACGTACGACCGCTTTTGCGCCGTTTTTTTAGCGCCTGGACAAGGCAGGCGTTAAGGGACCTGTGGGCTCGGAAGGAGCCCAGAGGTGCCCTCCCATGCCCCCAGGGACACCCCCTGTCACCCTTGCCCACCCCAGGAGGACACCCAAGGCTGGAGGGACCCATCCCAGGGACATTAAGGTAAGTTCCGGTAAGTATTTTTTAAATTTTTTTTGTGGCATAGGGGGGCCTGATTTGTGCCCCCCTACATGCCACTATGCCCAATGACCATGCCCAGGGGACAGAAGTCCCCTGGGCATGGCCATTGGGCAAGGGGGCATGACTCCTGTCTTTGCTAAGACAGGAGTCATTTCTATGGGGGTTGGGAGTAAAATAAAATGTCGCAAATCGGGTTGAGGCGAAAAATTTGCCTCAGCCTGACTTGCCCCCTTTTTTGGCGCCCAAGCTCCATATCCCCCTACGCCGGCGCTGCCTGGTGTACGTCGTTTTTTTCCACGCACACCAGGCAGCGCCGGCGCTATTTGTTTTGACGCAAAACTGCGTTAGCGCAGTTTTGCGTCAAAAAGTATAAATATGGCCCAAAGTGTGTTTAATGGAGCCAGTAGAGCCTCGAGCTCTCCAGGACCGCTGGTCTGGCCCATTTGAAGTAAAGGAGCGGAAAGGGGAGGCCACTTACCTAGTGAACCTCCAATCCCCTAGAAACCCCCTAAAGGTGCTCCATGTCAACTGACTGAAGCCTCACTTTGAGTGGTCTGAAGTCAACATGCTTCTGGTGACAGATGAGGGTATAGAGGAGGAGAGTGAACCTCTCCCCGACCTCCTCGCTGCCAAGGAAGGTGATGGGTTAGTGGAGAGTGTCATTCTCTCTGACTCCCTGACCCTAGACCAGAGACGGGGCTGCTATCAATTACTGGAACAGTACTTCTCCCTGTTTTCTCTCACCCCTGGACTCACATACTTGTGTGTCCATGATATTGACACGGGAGACAGTCCCCCTGTAAAGAACAAAATTTACAGTTTGTCAGACAAGGTGAAGGTCAGCATCAAAGAGGAAATCTCCAAGATGTTGGCTCATGGGGTTATTGAGAAGTCTAGTAGGCCAGCCCTGTGGTGCTGGTACCCACGGCTGCTGACCCTGGTGCCAAGCCAGAACTTTGGTTCTGCGTGGACTACCGGGGTCTCAGTTCAGTCACACGGACTGACGCTCACCCCATCCCCCGAGCTGATGAGCTCGTAGACAGACTAGGCGCTGCCAAATTCCTCAGTACTTTTGATCTCACATCAGGGTACTGGCAGATCGCCTTGACTGAGGGGGATAAAGAGAGATCAGCATTTTCCACACCTGGGGGCCATTACCAATTCTGGATGATCCCTTTTGGGTTGAAAAATAACCCTGCTACCTTCCAACGGTTAGTTAACATGGTCCTAGCTGCCAAGAATGCCTTCTGCGCAGCCTACCTGGACAACATTGCCGTCTACAGTGACAGCTGGGAGGAACACCTGCTCCACCTCAAGGAGGTGCTTCAGGCTCTCGAACAGGCAGGCCTGACCATCAAGGCCAGGAAGTGCCAGATTGGGCAGGGTTCCATGGTGTACTTGAGACACCTAGTAGGTGGTAGCAAGGTGCAGCCACTTCAGGACAAGATTGAAACTATCAAGGCCTGGCAACCACCTAGAACCCTAACAGAGGTGAGAGCCTTCTTAGGCCTCACTGGTATTACCACAGATTTGTAAACGCTATGGAACCACGGTGACACCCTTGACAGAACTCACATCCGAAAAGTAACCTAGGTTGGTGAATTGGACAGAGGCTTGTCAGAAAGCCTTTGACTCCCTGAAGGAAGCCATGTGCACGGCCCCCGTGCTCAAGGCTCCTGACTACTCCAAGGAATTTATCGTGCAGACAGATGCTTCAGAGCATGGCATAGGGGCGGTCCTAGCACAGCTAAATGAGGAGGGCTGACCAACCAGTAGTCTTTATTAGCAGAAGACCACGGGAACAGAGGTGGAGTGCTATTGAAAGAGAAGCATTTGCTGTGGTCTGGGCACTGAGGGAGCTGAGACCGTACCTATTTGGGACTCACTTCCAGGTTCAGACAGACCACAGGCCCCTCAGATGGCTCATGCAGATGAGGGGTGAGAATCCTAAACTCTTGAGGTGGTCTCTTTCCCCACAGGGGAATGGACTTCACGCTGGAGCATCGCCCGGGGATTGACCACGCCAATGCTGATGGTCTCTCCAGATACTTCCGCCTTAGCGCTGCGAGCTCCCAGTAGGTTGGGTAGCTCTCCCCACTTTCAGCTTGGGGAGACACATGTTAGACCTGGCAACCTTAGGGTGGTCACCACTAACGTTTTGCCTGCCTCCCTCCACTTTTAAGATACTATTTTTGCTGTTTTTTAGACTCTGTGCACTTTACCACTCCTAACCAGTGCTAAAGTGTATATGCTCTCCCCCTTTAAACATGGTAACATTGGATCACACCCAATTGGGCTATTTCATTTACTTATACGTCCCTAGTAGAGTGCACTATATGTGCAAAGGCCTGTAGATTAAAAGCTACTAGTGGGCCTGCAGCACTGATTGTGCCACCCACTTCAGTACCCCTTAACCTTATCTCAGGCCTGCCAGTGCAAGGCCTGTGTGTGCAGTTTCACTGCTAATTCGACTTGGCATTTAAAAGTACTTGCCAAACCTAAAACTCCCTTTTTTCTACATATAAGCCACCCCTAAGGTGTGCCCTAGGTAACCCCTAGGCAAGGGTGCTGTGTAGGTAAAAGGCAGGACATGTACCTGTGCAGTTTACATGTCCTGGTAGTGTAAAACTCCTAAATTAATTTTTACACTACTGTGAGGCCTGCTCCATTCATAGGCTAACATTGGGACTGCCCTCATACATTGTTTGAGTGGTAGCTGCTGATCTGAAAGGAGTAGGAAGGTCATATTTAGTATGGCCAGAATGGTAATACGCAATCCTGCTGACTGGCGAAGTTGGACTTAATATTACTGTTTTAGAAATGCCACTTTTAGAAAGTCAGCATTTCTCTGCACTTAAATCTTTCTGTGCCTTACAATCCACATCTGGCTGGGTTTAGTTGACAGCTCCTTGTGCATTCACTCAGACACACCCCAAACACAGGATACTCAGTCTCACTTGCAAACATCTGTACTTTATATGGGTCTTCCTGGGCTGGGAGGGTGAAGGGCCTGCTCTCACACAAAGGACTGCCACACCCCCTACTGGGATCCTGGCAGACAGGATTGAACTGAAAGGGGACCTGGTGCACTTCTAAGCCACTCTTTGAAGGCTCCCCCACTTCAAAGGCACATTTGGGTATAAAAACAGGGCCTCTGCCCTACCACTTCAGACACTTCCTGGAGAAGAAACCTGAACCAGAACCTGCACCCTGACAAGAAGAACTGCCTGGCTGCCTAAAGGACTCACCTGACTGCTTTCTGAAGAGGACTGCTGCCTTGCTGTTCCCCTGCTGTCTTGCTGCTCTCTCTTGCTTTGCTGCAGAAGTGCTCTCCAAGGGCTTGGATAGAGCTTGCCTCCTGTTCACTGAAGTCTCAGGACCAAAAAGACTTCTCTCCTGCGCCTGAAATCCCCATGCGGTGAAAATTAGACGTACAACCTGCCATGAACGACGCACAGACTGCTCATGGTGAAAAAATCACTGCACGGCGAGTCCGAAACAAGGCATTCCGACTTCGCGACAGAAGATCGACGCAGCACCAGCGACACGTCCGGAACTTCAACGCTTGGCCCTACTGTATCGACGCAAGCTGACTCAGAACGACGCCGCCTGACTTCCTGAGAGGAATCAATGCAGCGCCTGCCATGCTGAAGAAAATTCCATGCATCACCTACAGGAACCGACGCTGCCCCTCTGACTTCGCTCCGCAAGCCCAGGATTCCATGCATCGTCCCTGGAGCGTCTCAAAAACCCCACAACCCAAAGAGGAACCAAGTCCAAGTGCCGGAAATCGCCGCAACATCTTCCCCACGTGGAAAATAATGACGCAAGTCCGTGTGCGAAGGGGCAAAACCGATCTACACTCACCATTTTCCACGCATCTCCTCCTCTGCGGACCCTTGCGAGGATTTTTCAACGCAAACCAGGTACTTTGCCCTGCAAGAGGCACTTGTTGTTTCTAGAAGAACTTAAGACACTTTTTATTGCTTTTACAGTAATCTTTTAACTCTAAAGACGCTTGATATCACTTTCAGTGATATCCCTACATTTGCATATTTCATCTTGAATCGTTTTGACCTGCATTTATCCAGATAAACATTATATATTTTTCTAAACACTGTGTGGTGTATTTTTGTGGTGTTATATTGTGGTATTGAATGGCTTATTGCACAAATAGTTTACACATTGCCTTCTAAGTTAAGCCTGACTGCTCAGTGCCAAGCTACCAGAGGGAGCGCACAGGATAATTTGGATTGTGTGTGACTTACCCTGACAAGAGTGAGGGTCCTTGCTTGGACAGAGGGTAACCTGACTGCCAACCAAAGACCCCACTTCTAACACTATACGTTAATCCAACCTCTGCGTCTGCAACGGGGGTTGGTAGAAGGACCTTGCAACAAACCCCCTTTAACCACCAACCACCCACCACACATGGCATTATAACCACCCTTCCATGCGCAGCAGGGGTTGGGTCTCAGCAGCAGTTGACAAGAAGAAACCCACTCATCACAGTAACTACAAGTGATATTGCGCTCGAAAAAACAAGGATGCAAACATCTCCATCAACCAGAGTACTTTTTACTGGGTAATTACTAAGTGCTACCTCGTTTTGTATATGTGTAGTGCATCTTCGACACTACAACTGCTTAAAAGATGTCATGATAAACTCTCCAGTGAGTGTGTATGTAGCTCTGCCAATCTTATTGTTCTTGAGCGTCTTCATCAGATAACCTTTCAAGGTGGAACTGCACATCTGCAGTTCCACCTGGAAAATATATTTATTTACTTTTTATCTCAGGGCCTGCAGGGGGACCCTCAAGGTCCCTGTGGTCCCAGCCACCTCCGATCTCCTGCGGGGAGCTGCTTTAAATAGTAGCACCCTGCTTGCAGGAGTAATGTTTTCATCTTTTTCCCTGAACGCATGTTAGCGTACAGGGAAAGAGATTAAAACTCTGCTTTCAGGAAGCGGGAGCTTTTTGACAGCTCCTGCTTGCTGAAAGCCAAGTTATGTTTCGTATTGCTTGGCTGGAGCTGTCAGCTCCCACCAAGCACAAGCAAACAGCTACCTCCCGAGGGTGGACACCTCAGGAGGTAGCAGGAGCCAGCCCTGGGGGTGGCGTTCCCCAAGTCCATCTATGGCTCTAAGAGGGGGGCTACATGGCCCCCTCCATCTTTTAACTTTTGCGCTGGGGAGGTGGTGGTTCATCGGGCCAGGGTCCACAAAGGCCCCCCTTCCTATATGTAATTGTACTCTCAGAAATGTGGTGGTCCCCAGGGTCGAGGGGGTCGACAGGACCTCCTTATTATTTTTTTTCTTGTTTAGCCCCAGGAAGGTGGTAGTCCCAGGGGTGCACACCCTACATATTTGCAACACATTGCCCCGGGGTGGTGGCGGTCCCCAGTTCCAGGGGGGGTCTGCAGGACCCCCCCCAGTAAATGTTTATGTTGCACAGGGAAGTGGTGGTCTCCAAGGCCTGAAGGGGGGGTACATCTAAACTTTATTTTTTGCCCTGGGAAGGCGGCAGTCCCTGGAGCCTGGCTGTTGCATTTTACATTTATTCCTGGGAGGTGGTGGTCCATGGGGCTTTTCAAAGCCCAAGCAGGAGGACATGGCCCCCCCCCAGCATATTTTATAAACATAGCCACAGGGAGGTGGTGGTCCCTGGGCCCAGGGTGTGTCCACCGGGCCTCCCCATTATTCCATTTTAAAACTAACCCTGGGGAATTGGTGGTCCACAGGGCATGGGGTGGCCACAGGTCACCCCACATATTTGCAACACATTGCCGTGGGATGGTGACAGGCCCCAATGGGAGTCCGTAGGTCCCCCCTATTAAATTAATATGTTGCCCCAAGAAAGTCGTAGTCCCCAGGGCAATGAGGGGGGCACACAACCCTGCATCTAAACTGGCCTTTTGCCCTGGGGAAGTGGCAGTCCCTGGTGCGGCGCAATTTACATTAATCCCTGGGGAGGTGGTGGCCCCTGGGGCTTTTCAAAGCCCAAGGAGGGGGCAGTGCGCCCTCCCTTAATATTTGTGCAAACAGTCCATATCAGAGCTATAATCTCTGCCTATTCTTTTGTGGCGAATATTCCTTCTTGGGATTGGGTCCCTAACTTTGGGATACCCATACATCAGGGAGGAGTGGAGAAGGGGAGCCTTGCAGTCACACAGTCGTCAACGGTCACCCCGTGCCTAAACACCTATCTATTATTCCTTTTGGGGAGAGAAAGTTAGGGACCCAATTCCAAAAGGAAATGTTTGCTAGAAAGGAATGGCCAGAAATTATAGATCTGGTAAATACTGTATGTGCATAAAAAGTGTGTATGTGTGTTACGAATACCGAAACAAGGGTCACATAGGGTCTGCTTGGTCCTGATAAAAGCCCTGGATCCCTTGGAGGACCACATAAGGGCTAAAAAAGTTGACCTAAGGGGAGGGGGACAACGATATCATAATTGCCCGCTGTTTGTTTTAATCATTCCTCCTTCGCCCCTAAATAAAGTTTAGATTGCACTTCTGATAGGTGGTAGGGATCTTTTATTTGGATAGCCTATTTTTCTCTGATGTTCCCTAGCTAGTGCCCCTCAGTTGGACAACAGGGGCCCACCCACCATTAGAGTTTGCTTTGGTGAGCGCAGGATGGCAGATGATAAAGCATGATACCAGGCGGTATGTGAGGCCATCCTGAACCTTTTTGGCAAATGTCCTCGTCCTTTAACAGTGAGTGACAAGTTCACATAGTAGGAATAACTCACTTCAACATGTCGATAACAATATCCCATTGTGTCAGACTCTTACTAATCCTGCGATGGAAGTAGCAAAAATTCAACAGTAACAAGTATTTTTGTCTTCTCATACTGAGTGGTTAGACAAAACCACATTTTCTGCCTTGTTTAACCAAACACACAAATCATGTGGTTCACAATTAAATTCAATATGAGAAGAAGGGGTACATATTAGCTAAGTGTGAGATGTGTGTATGTTCCATAGTGTATCAAATCTGGGTTATTAGTTAAAGTTCCATTAAAGTAGCGGGTGTTGAACAAATCCTGTGTTCCTAAGGAAATGTGTCACACATGAAAGCAAATATAGAGGTTGACCAAAGTATCGGGAGCACAAATGGAAAAATAACTTATAAATTCCATGTATGTCATGCCCTTTAAGTGTAGCATCAAATCATGCGTAAATGTCAACTGAAGCTATAGATATAACAAAAGTACAAAGTTCACATGTGTTTTAGCCATTCCAACATTCTAGATCTAAACATATATATTGATAAAAATAAACATTGACATGCTTCATCAATGTGATAGGTGACCAGTTTAGTGGCTCAAGTTGCCTACATTTCCTACATCTCAGTCCATCTATGTAAAAACAACACAGTCGCTGAATATGTTGTTCAATATTCCATACACTGGGAAATAACATAGGAGGAAAGGTAACCAAGGTAGGGTATTATAGTATACTCAGGAATCTAAATGAACCGTCTCATGCTACATCAATGATGTCAGAATCAAGGCTCATAAGTATTGGTCATCTGCAAGGCAACATCACATACATACATGTGAAAACCGAAAGTGTTGCGTATAGATCTATATCATAGTTATCTTTATCCACATCATGTTGGCTCATATGAGAAAGGCCCACATTGCCATACCTATGTATCTAACTACAGTACAACAACTTACCATATAAAAAACATTAGCTGATGTTTGGAAAAACAAAATTATATATCCATGTCACATGTTTGAAATTGCTTCTATTTACTAAGCAACTAGCCATGCGAAATTACGTAAACAAATCAAAGGCTGTGAAAATGTCATGTAGGCAATGAAAGACAACACAACATAGGTGACAAAAGGACAAAAGTATGTGTGAGTGACAAGAATGTTAGCACTGTCACAAGCTATATAGGCCTCAATTTATGCAAGAAATTCTGATCATAAGTTTCTTACTTTGCAGACATATTGAGTACAAACAACACAGAGCTGATAAGAACATTCAAAAGTACTTATCATAGTAATCTATTGCCTAAACTTGAAAGTTATCATGTAGATGTGTTCTATGTTTCACAACATGGACAATATGTGCAATAGAAGTTGTACATGCATGCGTAAAGCAAAGGTCAACAGTACCTAACACATTTGTTAAAAGTGAAAGAAATGTGTATGACTTTGCCTGCATACATAATACACATGTTCAGTTATGTCTAAGAAACAAAGTACAAAATCATTTAATGTTGGTATGTTCCACTTTTTAGGTGACCAAGGATATGAGTTGCAGTCAATGCTCATGATCCCAGTCAACAATCCACAGACGGAGGCTAAAAAAAGATTTAAATCTGCTCTGAGAAAGACATGGAATGTTGTCGAGAGGATGTTTGGGGTCCTGAAGTCCTGGTTCTGCTGCCTAGACATGTCAGGAGGAAGGCTTTTGTACTCGCCTCCTGTGGTGTACAAAATCTTCCTTGTGTGTGCAGTGTTGCATAATATCTGCTTAAAAACAAAAGTGCTGTGAGACTATGAGCCACAAGTTCCACAGGAACTGAAAGAGGATGCATACAATGATGTAGACATATGTGAAAAATAGATTTCTTAATTTGTTGCGAGGGATCCATTTTGTCCATTTGACTGTACTACGAACAGAATTGTATGCCTTCATCACCTGTTTAATTTCATTTGTTGCAGATATGAAACTTTATAGATGTGTTAAACCGCCCTATGTTCTAGAAATGATATCTTTGTGTTTGAACATCCTGTTCTTGTGGTTTAAAGGTGCTACATGAAATGTTTGCTTGAAGGCGTCTGGGAATTGTGATGCATATATGGTGTGGTAAAGTGGGGGGGGGGCGTTTTGCAATAAAAGACATCAAAGGCTAAGGAAAAGGTCGGTTGCGTTGGCCAAAGGGTTTCATTTTGATACTCTTTGGAGGTGACGGCTGCAGCCAATAAAATGCTATCTTGAAGCATAATCCAAATCCTTGTATTCTATCTTCTACAGATTCAGTCTTTTTACAAGAAGAGACTCATACATTTATTTCACAAACTTGGTGGCCCGACGGAGACTCATGGAGAGAAATTTGACAGACTAAAATGCTGTGACAGAGGAAGGAGACCGGAGACCGCGGAATGTGGGGGCCCCTGCTAAAAGAGAAGTATCTTGCAGCTGCCATCTTACGTCCCCAACTTCCATCCCCTGTAAAGAATTTCTCCCACTGAGACACAGTAGGAGGCCGAGGAGACATTTGAACTCAAGAATACGAGGATCCAGGCCCGACATATTTGGTGAGACTGTTCTATGTCACTTGTAACTTGTAAACTTGTAAACTTGTAAACTTGTAAACTTGAATCCTGGTATTGACGTCATATTCATCTTGGTATTTGATCTTGGTACTTGTTTGTAACCTTTTTCATAGGCAAAGTCTGCAATTAGGACTACCATGTGTAAGTTCAAGTAATGCATTTCTAAAGGTTGGTCTTGTTTCTGGACTCTTCGCCTGGACGAGTCTATACCCCTGCCAACTGAAGGTGGTCCAGCATGGATAGTAATGAAAAAATATGGTGCGTGCCCGACCCTCTGGGGTCCAGTTTGGCACAAGAATACAAAGAAAGGGGGAGACAGACAGTGGTCATTAAATGGATCCTTTGACGATGGCAAATTACATTTTTTACAACAGACATTATTTAAGGAAAATGTTAGACAGACAATGTGGGACAGTTATTAGACCTGGGAAAAAGAGGCTAGAAAAAGGGCCATGAGAGAGGCCAGGAATTTGAAAATAAATAAATAAATGAATAAAAAAAAAAAAGGTCAGCCTTGTAACTGAGAGAACGTTAAAAGAGGGAGACATGGAATTTAGAATGACTACAAACAAAATGTATCGGTCAGAAAATGACATACGACTAGGGACTACATAGGACGAAATGTTGGAGAATATTTTGGACAGTATTCCGCCTTATGTTCCCGTCCAGTCTAATGCTCCAGTGCAAACTGTTAACATTAATATCCCTAATCTCTTTCCTCATGTTACAATTCCTCCTCCCCCTGGATCAGCCCCTAATGTCCCCAAAATTGGCCATCAGGTTCTTGGCCTTCCAATATTTAATTGGGCCCAGACTATAAATATTCCTCTCAACCCAGTCCCCATACAAGCTACACAAAATGCTGCTATACTAAACCCTACAATTGGAGGAATACATCAATTGAATAATACTCAAAGTATAATGGTGACTCCACAGATTCATTCTAACATGCAACAAGGAACTATTTTGTATACTTCGCAACGGTCACCATACATTGGTGACACTGTTATATAAGAAATACAAGAAGGGACACAAGCCCTCTTCTGTGGGACACACTTCAGACACCACTCCATGTATTGCTCGGAACGACCCCCCTGTGACGTTTTCTTGCATTATTTTGCAAGATGGTATCCTTTCTGAAGGAGAAGGAAGAAGTAGATCCCGAACAAATGGAATGGCCTTGCCGGTTACTGTAAACAGGTGAATGACGGATGCTCCATATACAAATTCAGCCATCATTTTACATGAATTTCAAAAGTATAATGATTTTCAGCAACATTGTCTTTTGGACTTAGGCCCTCATTACGAGCCTGGCGGTCTATGACCGCCAGGCCCGCGGTCGGCGGGAGCACCGCCGACAGCCTGGCGGTGCCCCGCAGGGCATTCTGACCGCGGCGCTTTGGCCGCGGTCAGAAGAGGGAAACTGGCGGTCTCCCGCCAGTTTCCCGCTGCCCCATTGAATCCTCCAAGGCGGCGCAGCTTGCTGCGCCACCGAGGGGATTCTGACACCCCCTACCGCCATCCTGTTCCTGGCGGTTCGCCCGCCAGGAACAGGATGGCCGTAGGGGGTGTCGCGGGGCCCCTGGGGGCCCCTGCAGTGGCCATGACAATGGCATGGGCACTGCAGGGGCCCCCGTAAGAGGGCCCCGCTCAGTATTTCACTGTCTGCATTGCAGACAGTGAAATACGCGACAGGTGCTACTGCACCCGTCGCACCTTCCCACTCCGCCGGCTCGATTACGAGCCGGCTTCATCGTGGGAAGGTTGTTTTCCCCTGGGCTGGCGGGTGGCCTTTTGGCGGCCGCCCGCCAGCCCAGGGGAAAACTCAAAATACCCGCCGCGGTCTCGCGACCGCGGTACGGTATTTTGGCGGCTCCCGCCAGGCGCGCGGTCACCGCGTCCGGCGGGAGTCGTAATGACCCCCTTAATGTCTAAATGGATCAAAGGGAAATGTTTAACATGGCCCCTAGTGATAGAATAAAGGCAGTTGAGGAGCAGACTGGCCAACAAATGTTTGCAGATAAATTCATTAATAACATGCAAAAGGACCTCTGTGATTATTTAAAATACTGAAAATATGTGGCCAACTAGGAGCCCGTCAGACTTTCTAGTTATGGCCACGTATTATCAAAATGTGTCCAAAAACAAGACAGTGGTTTGTGATAAGAAAAATTGATTTGAAGACAAGAGCGTTAATGCCACAGGCCTCCCTAATCAGGCCCAAGGTACAGGACAGATGGAGAGTGCAGGAGGACATGGACGGTGGGTTGGCAGAGGGCAAATAAATACTCCTGCGCAACAGGGAATGAGAGTCATAGGATATAATACCTGTGCATATTGTAAACAAGAAGGGCACTGAAAAGACACTTGTCCAAAATTACAAAATTCTGGCTAAGGAATGCAGAGAGGAATGGGAAATAGAAGAAAACAGGGAGGAATAGGTGAACGATCTAGACAAGATTTTGCTGCACATTCTCAACAACAGATGCATTCTAATTACTTTGACAATATGGACTAGGGATGCCCACGAGAGGGAGAAGGGAGATTGGCAATTCCGGTAGATCAGCGGGGACCGTATGTAGACATGCAGGTGTGTGATGAAGAGCAGCCTTTTTGTTAGACACTGGAATTACCTGCACCTCCACCATCCACAGCCATTTTCCTGGGGCTCCCCTCTCTGGGTCTCTTAATATTTCACTTGGATTTGCTGGAATGCCTGTACGAAGTCCCATATAGAAGCCTAGGATGTTACTATTAGACCTTACAGTTTTCCCCATTCATTGATTTTCACTGAAGCCTCTGGCGAAATTTTTTGAGGGTTGGGTTTGTTAAAGAACGTGCATGCTCCTATTTATGGTTCCCTGATGGAGTATATGTGACAATTGCTAATCCTTCTATTTCAAAAAGTTACCCTGTTCTTTATGCATCTAATATGCCCAAGGAGTTGTCACATATAGATCCGTCTCTTTGTGCTACAGGTAAAAAAGATGTGGGTTTCATAAACATGGAATCAGTCAGGATATGTGTTAAAGAAGGCACATCCTTACCCCTCATACCACAATACACATTATTCCCTGAAGCTGAGGAAGGACTTTTTTCCGTAGTACAGGACCTCCTTGATAAGGGTATTGTGAAGGAGAGTTATGGTAGTCTCTGTAATAGTGCCATACTTCCCGTCATAAAAAAAAGTCCTATTGGACAACAGACAGAACATAGATTGGTTATTGACCTGTGAGTTATTAACAAGATGGAAGTATCACAATACCCAGTTGTACACCAGATGTCACTACACTGTTCACATGATTTCACCCACTGCCATATTTTTCTCTGTAAAAGATTTAAAGAATGTTTTCTTTAGTATATCCATTGCGCTCTAAAAAGCCAATTGGACACTTTAAAATCACCAGAGGACAATGTTGTTTTACAACACATTGATGAACTTCTCATTGTACCTGACACACTTGAAGAATGTGAACAGGCCGCATCAGAATTGCTGTTACATTTAGCCACACATGAAAAAAAAAAGGTCTCCCTATCCAAGTTGCAATATTGTCAAACGACGTGTTCTATTTAGGGCACAGAAAGATGTTTGAGGTTTAAAAGGTATTACCTCATTTTGCAGACAATAGATACCTAATTATTTCCTCATGGCGAAACCTTTGGTTGCCCTCACTCTCAAAGATATACATGTACCAACCACTTGGAATGATGAATGTGAAAGAGCGTTCTGTGAATTGAAAAAGGCTTTGTATAATGTACCTGTGTTAGCCACCCCAGATTATCAGAAACCATTTACCCTATTTGTACCTGAAAATTAAGGTTGCAGTCTTGCATTATTGACACAATCACACGGAGACAAAAACAGACCATGGGGGTCATTACAACATTGGCGGTAAAAGGCGCTTACCGCCGTGCAGAGGACCGCCAATACACCGCCGCAGCGGCGGCATTCCGCCACAGCTATTATCACACACATCTTGGAATCCGCCGAAATTCAGACACCCACGCAAGACCGCCACACCAAAGGTCAGTGATAAACTGGCGGAAACAAATCCTCCACCTCCACACCAACAGAAACACGCCCATGCTATTACGACCCACGAATCCACGCTGCGGTCTTTCAACCGTGGTATTCCATTGGCGGTACACACCGCCGCGCTCAAAATACACACACATATACAAAACACCGCCACATTGGACAATTCCAAATACACACACCTGACACACATACAAACAACACACCCACACACCCAATACAATATAAAACACACACCCACATCACCCACAAACACCTACGACCAAAAATTTGAGACGAAGGCGACAGAGAGAGAGCACAGAATAGACAACCCCACTACACAGAGGCACACAACACCATCACCCACACAACATCCACGCACAAAACACCACACACCACTACACTCACCACAACCATCACCACATACACCACCCCACACATCACCCACACCACCCCATGTCACGCCAAAGACACCCCCGCTTCTCCGAGGAGGAGCTCAGGGTCATGGTGGAGGAAATCGTCCGGGTAGAGCCACAGCTATTTGGCTCACAGGTACAGCACACATCAATAGCCAGGAAGATGGAGTTATGGCGCAGAATAGTGGACAGGGTGAACGCCGTGGGACAGCACCCAAGAAATAGGGAGGACATCAGGAAGAGGTGGAACGACCTACGGGAGAAGGTGCGTTCAACGGTCTTCAGGCACAACATCGCGGTACAGCGGACTGGCGGCGGACCCCCACCTCCTCCCCCACAACTAACAACATGGGAGGAGCAAGTCTTGACCATCTTGCATCCTGAGGGCCTCGCAGGAGTCGGTGGAGGATGGGACACTGGTAAGTCAATTCTTAACTATCATATCCCCCACCCTCCCTGTATGCTATCACACACCCCCTCCCTCGCCCCCTCCCCTATCACTACAACTCCTCACTATTGTACCCATGACACAAACCACCCATCCCAAACCCTGCATGACACAACTAAGCATGGACACCCCTCACTAAAGCATGCCCAAGGCACATACCCAGTACACCCCCCCAACCGTCACCACACAACCCCACAGACAGGAATGCTTGCACTCGGGTAAACAAACACCCACCCATTGCACACCATTACATACACACATGCAATAATCATGCTCTTATGCCCCTGCAGGAACCCGAAGGACCGTCACCACACCAGAGGGTCCAGACAACACCACTCCACCCCCAGAAGAGGCCCACAGTGATGAGAGCAGCTCTGCCCTACTGGATCCTGATGACCAGCCCGGACCATCGTGGGTCTCAGGACAGTCGGTTCCCCTTGCACAGGCACAGCCCAACACCGACCTTCCACCCTCTGGTAACACCAGCACAGCACCCACCCAGCGGGCCCAAACCTCCCTACCCAGGACAGGTCAATCAGTGGTGTGTCCACCACTACAGGGAACCCAGGGTAACCCACCACCCCGACAACAACAGGGACCTGGGGGCAGTGGTAGTGGGCACACGGTTCAGGGGACGGAGGCCCAGGAACACAGGGGAACTGGGAGGGCTGCTGTGCGACAGGGGGCGGACAGGCCAAGGGAACCCACTCTCCACGAGGCCCTCTCCTCCATCATGGGAGCATACCACCACTCCCAGGAGACGATGGCAACGGTCCTGGACAAGTTGCAGGAGACCCTGCGCCTGCAGGACGAACTGTATTTGGGGTTCAGGGAGGAGCTCAGGACCATCAGCTCCGCCCTGGGCACCATCGTAGGGGTGCTGAAGGACATACAGCAGACCTTGAGGGACACCGTGGTACTCCAAGGGGCCCCTGACACGAGCCAGGACGATGAACTGGCCACCACCTCCGCCGGCGCTAATGGACAGGACGCCCCGCCACAGGACCACCACACCAGCACCCTGCAGACGGACAACCACCACGCAAGCGGTCCCTGAGATCCAGGAACAGGACAGAGCAAGATGGCAAGACCCCCGCCAGGAAATGAGACCACCCTGATTGTCCTCCCACTGTCCCACTTTGTTACCTTGTCCATACTTAAACTGCCCCAGCTCCACTTCCTATGCCCAGATGGGCAGTGCACCTGTGAGACTAATAGACTGGACTCTGCCATGGACATTCCTCCGCCATCACCCATCCTCATTTTACAACCCCCTCCCATTTCTGAGCACTTCAATAAACACCCTTGAAACACAAAACAATCTGGAGTCAGTCTGTGATTTAGTAAAAATGTATTATCAATGACAGTGTCATAATGGGTGTACCATTGTAAAGCTAACATACCTATGTCACACATCACAAGCCCTTGAAGGATGCAAGCAGTTGACACGTAGGTAACCACACCTGTGAAACCGTAATGGAAGGGTACAACTCAGTTACCAAATAGTGATTTAAATCGAAAAACAGGATAGAGGTAGACGTGTGAAAGTTAATGTAATGCTAAAAATGAAAATGTTCTCACCTGTGTCTCATTGGAAATATTGCTGTATGACTGACTCCCTATTATCGTTGTCTTCTTCCTCAGCTTCCTCCTCATCACTGTCCACAGGCTCCACAGGCTCCACAGCTGCTACAACACCGTCATCTGGATCATCCTCCTGCAGAAAAGGCACCTGGCGTCACAAAGCCAAATTATGGAGCATGGAGCAGGTGATGATGATGTCGCACACCTTCTTTGGTGAGTAGAATAGGGATCCACCTGTCATATGGAGGCACCTGAACCTGGCCTTCAGGAGGCCAAAGATGCGTTCGATCACCCTCCTAGTCCGCCCATGGGCCTCATTGTACCGTTCCTCTGCCCTGGTCCTGGGATTCCTCACTGGGGTCAATAGCCAGGACAGCTTGGGGTAACCAGAGTCCCCGAATAGCCATACAATGTGCCTCTGGAGTTGACCCATCATATCAGGGATGCTGCTATTCCGCAGGATGTAGGCGTCATGCACTGAGCCAGGGAACATAGCATTTACCTGGGAGATGTACTGGTCTGTCAAACAGACCATCTGTACATTCATCGAATGATAACTCTTCCGGTTCCCGTACACCTGTTCACTCCTGGGGGGGGGGGGGGCAGAGCTACATGGGTCCCATCAATAGCACTTATGACGTTGGGGATATGTCCAAGGGCATAGAAGTCACCTTTCACTGTAGGCAAATCCTCCACCTGAGGGAAAATGATGTATCTCCTTACGTGTTTCAGCAGGGCAGACAACACTCTGGACAACACGTTGGAAAACATAGGCTGGGACATCCCTGATGCCATGGCCACAGTTGTCTGAAAAGAGCCACTTGCAAGGAAATGGAGCACTGACAGCACCTGCACGTCAGGGGGGATTCCAGTCGGATGGCGGATTGGTGACATCAGGTCTGGCTCCAACTGGGTACATAGTTCCTGGATTGTGGCACGGTCAAACCGGTAGGTTACGATGACATGTCTCTTTTCCATTGTCAACAGGTCCACCAGAGGTCGGTACACCGGAGGATTCCGCCATCTTCTCATATGTCCCAGCAGACGGTGCCTACGAAGGACAACAGCGAAGAACCAGTCATTATTCCTCCAGGTATGTACCCACAGTTACACACAAGACTACACCACTCACAAAACCCTTCCTGTATGTGTGTTGAGTGTAGGCCTAGCTATGTGTGACGCAGTAGTAAATGAAGCCATGTGGGCCCCTGAAATGGCGGCTGCCTGACCTCTAAACTGGGACAATGGGATTGTGGGGTAAGTGCGCTGGCGTTGCACACCGTCGCGGTAGGCGGTCGTAGACCGCGGCGCAATGCTGCATTGGTTAACATTGGACCCTATGGGTGATGATGATGATGATGCGCACCGCCGCGGACGTCACCGCCGCGGAAGTCACCGCCATTTTCTATCTGTTCAATCACTAGATACTTGACCTTCGACAGGAGAGGTCCTACACTGCAAGTGCTGCTGTGACCTCGGTCTAGAAGGGACGATGGCGCTGCGTCTGGGGAAAGGGCCCCTGCCTTCAGCTACCCTGGCTGATTAGGGGTGAAACCCCCAAACCGGTCCCGGGATCCTTGTTTCCGGTCCAGGGAGAACCTGGCCTGGCAGTTCGGGCTGGACTGTTCCCATGAGGAACAGGGTCAAGACTGATTTGCATATGGCTGGGTTCAAACTGGGGTGGCATGGTGAGCAAAATAATGGATGGATTAAACCCAGATCTGTGACTGGGGGTGAATGTTTGATTGGTTCCGCATTCCGTCCATCCAGTTACGCTATCCAACAGCGTTTGTGTTTTGCTTTGCCCCTGCCTTCACTGCACAGGAGTTGGAGAAACTGGTAGACGGGGTCCTCCCCAAGTACACGCTACTCTACGGTCCTCCAGACCAACAGGCTAGTACACAGGGAGCACGTTGTATGGGCTAGGCCTGGGTGGAGAGGGCTGGTTGGAAGAGGGAAGGGGCCAGAGTTCATAGAACATTAATGCATGGGAATGAATGGGCCAAATGGCCAGATTAGGGAGGGGGCCACTCACAACGACGGTGCAGTTGGTAATGACTGTTCCTCTTTCCTTGTGCATGTCATGTAGGTCAGCGCCCACCAGAAGAGGGACATCTGGCGTGCCATCGCCAAGGAGGTCCGGACCCTGGGGGCCCACCAGAGATGGGGCACCCACTGCCGTAAGAGATGGGAGGACATTCGCCGCTGCAGCAAGAAGATGGCGGAGGCTCAGCTGGGGATGGCCTCCCAATGTGGGAGGGGTGCCTGTCGCACCATGACCCCCCTGATGTTCCGGATCCTGGCGGTGTCCTACCCGGAGTTGGATGGGCGCTTGAGGGCATCACAGCAGACACAAGGGGGTGAGTACACTCTCATTCTGCGGACTTTGCGTGCAGTGGAGGTGTCTGGGTGGGGGAGGTGGGCTGTGGGTGTCCCTAGGTCAGGGCGAGTTAGGTAGGCAAGGCCCCTCCGTAATGTAGGCCATGTGGCACTCTACCCCACCTCAGCAGAGTGCCAAGTCGAGGTATAGTTGCTCCTGTGACATCCATGTGCGCAGATGTCCACCATTGCCATATAGGCCATATCCCATAAATTGCATGTGCACAGGGCAGGAGCACGGCGTAATGCAGGGGGCAGCTGCGTTTGTCTTGTCTGCCAACGGTAGCGGTATGCCATGCACTAAAACTCTCTTTCTTCTGTCTCCCCCCCTTTTTCTGCTCTCCCTGTCCTTTTGTACATCAGCATCAACAGGCAGAGGTACAGTGGCACCAGAGCACGAGGGAGCTGCATCCCACATGGCCATGGAGGGCCACACCACGGACTCTGAATGCACCAGTGGGACGGAGGGCGAGGGGAGCTTCACGTCGGCCACCAGATCACCAAGCAGCGACACGGACTCGTTCGACGATGTGGGCTCCCTTGTGGTGGCGGCACCATCTGTGCCCCCCACCTCTACAGGTACAGCTGCCACCTCCCCTACCAGCACCGCCCTCCCAGCAGCCCCTCAGCGTTTGCCCCGTGCCCGCTCACCCAGGAGGGTGGGCATCACCTTCGCCCCAGGCACCTCAGGCCCTGCCCCAGTCACCCCTGCTGCCCTCAGTGAGGAGGCCATTGACCTCCTCAGGTCACTCACTGTTGGGCAGTCTACCATTGTGAATGCCATCCAGGGTGTAGAACGAGAGTTGCAACACGGTAATGCATTCCTGGAGGGCATTCATTCTGGTCAGGCTGTCCTTCAGCAGACCCTGCAATCTCTGGCCTCAGCACTGATGGCAGCCATTGTCCCTGTGTCTAGCCTCCCCCCTCCAACTTCCTCCACCCAGACCCAATCTCCTGTACCCCAGCCCATCCCAAGCGCACCTACAGACCAGCATGCACACAAATCAACACACACAAGTAGCTCAAGCAAACATAGGCACCACACACACCACAGGCACTCACGCAAGCCTCACCCCATACAGACACAACAACTTCCACTGCCTCCACTGTGTCCCCCTCCTTCTCTTCTCCCTCCTCCCTCCCAGTCTCGTCTACACACACACCTGCATGCACCACTTCTACAGGCACCATGAATCGCACCAGGACACCCAGCACCACAAGCCGCTCACCTGCACTCACTACCTCCACTGCCATTTACACGTCCCCTGTGTCCTCTCCCAGTGTGTCTGTGACGCCCCCTCCCAAAGTACACAAACGCCGCCAATCACTCACCCAACATCCATCCACCTCACGACAGCCTCCAGTACCTGCACCTGCACCCAAAACAGCTAAAGTGACACCTCCGACAACCACCTCCTCTTCCTCCACTCCCAGACCCCCTCCAGCTACCCATCCCGGTGTTCGTCAGAAACTGTCCCTCTGTAAAGTTGACCTTTTTGCCCCCACCGCCCCTCCAATTCATCAGTCCCGTCGTAGCGCCTCAGCCAAAAAGCCTCCAATACCAGTGGTGCCTGTTCAAGGTTTGTGGAGTGCACCGGCCACCAGGGCAGGCAGTAGGACCCAGAGCCAAGGCACTGGCAGCCCACCCCCTGTAAAGGCTCTAAAATTGGAGAGTGGACGACGGGACCGTGTTAAGACTCCTGGTGGGAAAACAACTGACATGGGTTCCAAGGGGATTGGAGAGTCAGCTGTGACTCCACCAAAGGTGGGGAAGGGCCAGAGGAAGTCTCCCCAGCCTGTTGTGAGTTTCACTGCGGAGAAGTGCGCCATCATTTCCGGCAGTCGAGACACAACCGCCAGCACCGTCATCACTGGTCCAGAGACCATCGCCAGAGTCACAGCCCAGGAGGGGCCAAGTATCGTCACTGGTCAGGAGACCACCGCCAGAGTCAGTGCCCAGGAGGGCACAAGTATCGTCACTGGTCCGGAGACCACCGCCAGAGTCACAGCCCAGGAGGGCCCAGGTTTTGTCACTGGTCAGGAGACCACCACCAGAGTCACAGCCCAGGAGGGCCCAAGTATCGTCACTGGTCCAGAGACCACCGCCAGAGTCACAGCCCAAGAGGGCCCAAGTATCGTCACTGGTCCAGAGACCACCGCCGCCGCCGGAGTCAGTGCCCTGGAGGGCCCCGGCTACCACAGCCCCACTGGGCAATAATGAAACCTCATGCCACACACCAATGTCCAGTGTAGAGAACGTCATGCCACACACCAATGTCCAGTGTAGAAGACGTCATGCCACACACCAATGTCCTTATCAGAACCGCCATGTCAAAGCACCGCTGAACAGGGCAAAGACCGCCATGGCAAAGCACCGCTGAACAGGGCAAAGACCGCCATGGCACAGCACCGCTGAACAGTCCTGAACTGCCATGGCAAAGCACCGCTGAACAGGGCAAAGACCGCCATGGCAAAGCACCGCTGAACAGTCCTGAACCGCCATGGCAAAGCACCGCTGAACAGGGCAAAGACCGCCATGGCAAAGCACCGCTGAACAGGGCAAAGGCCGCCATGGCAAAGCACCGCTGAACAGGGCAAAGACTGCCATGGCAAAGCACCGCTGAACAGGGCAAGCACTGGGTAGGAATGAATGGACCGCCACATCAGGCGTCCTTATCCCATGTGCAGCTGGGACAGTGACAGGACACGACCTTTCACTGGGAGACTCATCCAGTCTGGGCACCAGTCCCCCCAGTACCAGTAGAGACCTGCATCAACTTGAGAGACTGTGGCTTTGCACTCCCCAGGATGGCACAGTGGGCAACCCACCCACTGTATTGACTTGAGAGACTGTGGCTTTGCACTCCCCAGGATGGCACAGTGGGCAAACCACCCACTGTATAGACTTGAGAGACTGTGGCTTTGCACTCCCCAGGATGGTACAGTGGGCAAACCACCCACTGTATAGACTTGAGAGACTGTGGCTTTGCACTCCCCAGGATGGCACAGTGGGCAAACAACCCACTGTATTGACTTGAGAGACTGTGGCTTTGCACTCCCCAGGATGGCACAGTGGGCAAACCACCCACTGTATTGACTTCAGAGACTGTGGTTTTGCACTCCCCAGGATGGCACAGTGGGCAAACCACCCACTGTATAGACTTGAGAGACTGTGGCTTTGCACTCCCCAGGATGGCACAGTGGGCAAACCACCCACTGTATAGACTCTAGAGACTGTGGCTTTGCACTCCCCAGGATGGCACAGTGGGCAAACCACCCACTGTATAGACTTGAGAGACTGTGGCTTTGCACTCCCCAGGATGGCATAAATGGCCACGGAGCCCCATCGTGGATCTGGCTTTGCAGTCATCCGGCTGAGGTGCCCCCCCTTCCATTCCCCCTGAGGTGCCTGTAGTATTTCTATCTGATGCCCCGGCAGTGTTCTCTCCGATTGTGGTCAGGTATCGTTTGTGGGCCTCGCCCATGCATTTTTGGACTGATGGTGCACCGACATTGTTATGTACATATCTGCACTACTTCTCGTATTGTATATAATTATGACTGATTTTCAAATATATATCTGTATATTTTTGTATGACATGTATATTGGCACATTACATTGTTTGACCGATTTTCGCTTTGTGTTTTCATTCTTCCGGGGGGATTGTGCGTTGTTACTGTGATTTTTTTGTGAATGCATTGGTGTGTATGTTGTAATATGCGAGGGTGGGGGTGTTTGGTGGGTGTCCCCATAACTTTTGCTTCCCCCATGTCATAGGTGCAGTACTCACTGTTGTCTTCGGCGCCTACGTAGCTGTTGGTCATAGAGGAGCAGAAACACAAGGGCAGGGAGTATTTGGAGTTCCGGCTCCATGGATTCCTCGTTCCTCGTGGGATATGTTCAGGTGACCGTTTTCCCATAGCAAAAGATGTTTCCACCGTGTTTTTATCCACGGTGAATTCGCCCCGGAAAAGGTGGCGGATTGGCGGGTTGTAATAGTGTGGGCGGTACATTGTCTCCCGCCTGTCTGTTGGCAGTGACCGCCGCGCTGCTTGTCTGTACCGCCGTGGCGGGCGAAGTGTTAAAGTGGCTGTCTTTGTTGGCGGTTTCCGCCAGGGTCATAATTCCCTTTTTTTGTCCGCCGGCCTGTTTGCGGTATTTCCGCAGCTTTAACACCATCCGCCAGGGTTGTAATGACACCCCATGTGCTTATTTTTCATTCAGTTTAGACCCAGTAGCATTACCATTGCCACGTTGTCTCAGGACTGTAGCAGTAGTAGCAACAGCAGTAAAACAGAGTGAAGTATATGTACTTGGATATCCACGAACAGTGATGGTACCCCATGCTGTAGATGTCCTGCTGAATGAAACACAGACACAACATTTGACAAATGCTAGGTTGACAGGCTATGAACTCACTTTGTTTTCTCCGCATATCTCAATATGGAGATGTAATGTTTTGAACCCAGCAACTATGTTACTATTACTTAATGGAGTGTTACTAGAAGAAATACATGACTGTATTACCAGAACAGAACAAGAGACCAAAGGTAGAGTGGACCCCACTGACAGGCCATTGGAAGAGTGGAATGGCAAATTGTATGTTGATGGTTCCTACTCAAAATTATCTGATGGGACCACAATTGCAGCCTATGCTGTTACTACATAAAGATACTTTACAACTATGCGCAGCCTGCAGAATTGATAGCCTTGATGCAAGCAGGTGAATTGAGTGATTGTTTAAAGGTTAACGTGTACACTGAAAGATAGTATGCTTTTGGCGTAGTATATTCTTTTGGCAGTTTGTGAAAGAAGAGGGGTTTTATGGCTTCTCATGGAACACAAATACGTCATGGTAAACTCATTGTAAGGTTGTTAAATGTTTTAACGTTACCTGAGAACTTGGCTGTGGTAAAATGTTCAGTTCAGAAGAAGATTGAGAATGATATAAGAAAAGGAAATGCATTTGCAGACAGGACAGCGAAAAATACTACACAAACTGAGTACAGTATCATGTATGTGACAGGGACAGTTAGATGGTTACCAGAAGTTGGCACGATGAACCAGACAATAGATTGTGTAAAGGATATTCAGAACGCACCTACTCCAGAGAAAATATAGTGAAGGATGCTGGATAGACAAGACAAAGAAAAGGAGATGGATGTTACCTAATGCTTATGTGAATGCCATAGTTTCCTCAGCACATGTACCTGCACACATTAGCGCTCAAGGAATAATGGATACATTGGATCATGTATGGCATAACAAGAACATACCAAAATATGCACATTCTCATGTACAAAGGTGCATCACATGCCAGACATACAAAGTAGGAAAAGGCACTCTTGTCCCTAAAGGAAATTTTGCACCATGGGACTTGCCATTCGAAGTCCTGTGAATGGATTTTGTAGAAATGGAACAGTGAACAATAAAAGGTATATGCAGGCGGTAATATTTACCTTGTGTAGTTAACTGAACAATTAGGTTCTATCCATGAACAGGTAAAAAAGGCACTGCCCAGGAGACTTGAGGGCTCTGGACACTCCATCAAGCCAAGAGATTGGATCTTTGTAAAGAATTTCCAAAAGAAAAGGAGCCTTGAACCCATATGGAAGAGGCCCCTGCAAGTTCTCCTGGCCACCCAGACTGCTGTGAAATGTGATGGGAAGAAGAACTGTATTCATGCATCACATGTAAAAAAAAAGTGCCTTTTGCCTTTACCTTATGACCAGTGGGTATTAGACAATTGCCTGGATACTGAGACTGAGCACATTCCATACCAAGTTCCTTTTGGGAATGGGGAAGTGATTTTAAATGGTGAAATCAGGACACCAGAAGAACACACTGACAAATCTTCTTCTCCTGAACGCTTTGATTCTGAGATATGTGGGGATAGATACGATTTGAGGAATAGGGTACGGTTGAACTATAAAAAGACTTAAAAGAAGAAACGGTCCCAGGAGAGCTACACCCCAAGCCGGTGGTCAAGACTGCCAACGTCTGGACCAATACATAAGCTTGCCAGTGAGGCTTGGAAGTAAAGGACACTGGGGATTATTATATCTTTTGTCTGTTAGAGTAGATAGGGAAAATGGGTAGGTATGACAATATTGTGGAGGAGAAAATGGTAATGAACGAAGAAAAGACAGGGTATCATAATATTTGCTGCACTGTTTTTTTTTGTTTATTCATATTGTTGACGTTTCTATTACTTGAATGGTAAAAAATGTTTGCCTCACGGTAAAAAGGGCGGTTTGTGAAAATAGATTTCTTAACTTGGCATGAGGGCTCCATTTTGTCCATTTGTTCTGTACTACGAACAAAATTGTATGCCTTCATCACCTGTTTACTTTAATTTGTTGCAGGTGTGAAACTTTGTAGATGTGTTAAACCACCCTATGTTCTAGAAATGTTACCTCTGTGTTTGAACATCCTGTTCTTTTGGTTTAAAGGTGCTACAGGAAATGTTTGCTTGAAGGCGTCTGGAAAATGTGATGCATGTATAGTGTGGTAAAGTGTGGTGGGGGGCTTTGCAATATAATACATCAAAGGTTAAGTGAAAGGTCAGTTGCTTTGGCCAAAGGGTTTAATTTTGACACTCTTTCGAGGTGACGGCTGCAGCCAATAAAATGCTATCTTGAAGCATAATCCAAATCATTGTATTCTATCTTGTACAAATTCAGCCTCTTCCAAGAAGAGACTCATAAATTTATTTCACACATATAGCACACAAAGGCAGGTCGGCAGAGACAGAACCAAATAGTGTCAAATGTTTTTGAATAATGTTTAGCAAATGATGTTTATTACTGACAGGAAATATGTTGACTTACCATCCAATAAATATGTTTTTGAAAATCATCAATTGCATTTTGTATGTGGGAATGTCCATGTATATACCTAGTCACTCACATCTTCTCAACTAGATGTAGGCCTCAACATGTATGAATAATGATTTCTGATCTGTTGATAACGATGCAGCCATATCTCCAAACGAGAAAAAATCAATGAAGATAGCCAATGTGATGCACTGCATAAAAGGATCATTGCTACATATCTAAATAGATATGGGTCATGCCTGCCCTCCCTCTCTCAAGCAGTGGAGTGCAACCCAGCAAGCTGTCTTGCTGTAATCTACTGCATCAAAGTGCGTTTCAGGTGGCACTCAGTGTATGCTGGATCACAAATCTACCAAAAAGACATTTCTTGAAGCAATCTAATAATTGAGTGGTGTCATACATATGAACTAGCATGCAGAATGGCAACACTTTGCTAGGGCAAATATTGCAGAAGATACCATCACAGATCGTGGTTGACGCAGCAGTCATGGACAAAGGTCTAGTCTCATGTGTAGATGTCAAAATGTCATTTTGTAAAAAATGCATTCATGCATATGTGGGGATCCATGAAACAGCACACATTAACACCTTTCTGGGCTGATTGATGTTAAGCCTACATTTGCCCACACTTGATTAAATACACATTTACCATGCTTTGCAGAGCAAACTAAGAAGGCTCAAAGGCTTGTAACAAAACGAAATAAGCTGCTAAAGTAGCAATGCATGGCATTTTTCGGAGAAGTGAGACAATGGAGATGTTTGCCAAAAATCACATCACGTCAGGAAGACAGAGATGGGTAATGTGTGAACCGTGTAGGTCAAAACGCAACTTCAAATGGTTGTAGACATACACATTTAATATTAAATATGGTGCATTCGTGTTTTTGAGTAGGGAATGTGCCTTGCATGATAAGATTTGTGTATCCCTGGCCTGAGTGCCAGACTGTATTGTTGTCTGGATCACTAATGCTGGTATGTTGCCATAGGGTAACATGGAATGTGCATGTGTGCTCTGACAGATGCCTGTGTAATGGATTTCAGACTGGTTGGACCAGGAGAGCCACCGAAAGCACTAATGCCATAGTTGATGTAAGCTACTTCCTTCCCCGGGAGTGAAACAGAGTAAATGTGGGGCTGAAGCATACTGTGTAGTGATCAGTAGTAGCGAACATGACCATTCAACCCTGGGTCATTGCAGGGAGACCTACTCGCTCAATTACCTCTTTTAAAGTCATGCTGCAGTGAGTTTAATTCACACTTTCCCAACATCGGGTTGACCTAGAGATGTGTGTGCGATAAAATCAAGTGCAGAATGCATGCGCCTGTGCAAGACATACACAGCACAAGTTGAAATGTGGATCATTATGCACATATGTGTGCTGTTAGTGTGTGTTCCAAGAGACACACACTAGTACAGTACAAAGAGACTGTAGTGCAGGACACTGTGCACAAACTGAGTGTGTGTGCTGCATGTCAGTATACTGCTATTAGTATGAAACATGTGGATTATAGTACTGGGCACTGAATATGCTGTGTCAAAGTTCCTGCACTGCTACAAATCATGAAGGACCTTGGTTTTGTTTGTGGATACGTTCCTGGCTGCCTGGGGAGAACATGAGAATTGGAGAAATAACACCAGCCAGAGTTTGATAGTCCAGCAAATCTGCAAGCTGGGTGGAACTACACTAGTATGGGGGAGCCAACCTGTGTCTGTGGACTTGGGGCTGCTATAACTGCCCATCTACAAGTCCGCACATTTAGACGGATAATCTACGGGTGCGGCAGCAGCTTCTGATGCTCAAGTAACATCGGGCATATGCATATAATATGTAGCAGAGGTGCCTGCTCTTTGTTACAAAGTGTTCATTGTATCGCAAGTGGTTGAGTGCACCACTTCAGGCGATGGTCCATAGTTGGAAGGGCTCCAAGGCGAAATGCCTGAAGTCTATTTTATATATCTTTGATGATTTGCTCCCAGCTAGTGCTGCTGACCCGAATGGTTACATGAGGATAAGATCATCCATGCATGAGATCACCAAGACAGAGTTTCTTTGCAGCCATTGTGCACAGGACCTGGGCACTCACATTCGCCAATTTCCTGAACTCAATATGGGTTTTTCCCAGACTCCTACCTCACGGAGGAATAGGTCATCCAAAAATGTGCTTTACCGCTGCCATTCTTTGGCTCATTTCATATCATACAATTGAATGTGTTTTTCCAGGACATCACCTGATGGGGGCGGACAAACTATAAATGACCCAGGGCTGTTTAGGCTGATTTTGGAAGTTGAACCATGTCTTTGTACATTTTTTATATCAAAGCAGCTAACAATTTTGTGTCTTTGCCTGCATAATTTAACTTCCATATGAAAGAACTGATACAGCCTTTGCCTTTATGACCAGCAATATCAGGACCATGCTGGTACCCCACAACTGTTTTCCTAAAGTTGACAGAGCGGCCTGGAGGGCTTGTTCCTTATTTTGTATTGACGGCTTTGCTTCACATAGGACCCATTTTCATCTAGCCAAACCCCGAGGTATTTATATTCCAACACCTTTTTGATGTTAGATCCGCCCCTCTTCCATGTTCCTAGTTTCTTTTGTCTCCTCCCAAAGATTATCATTTCTTTTTTTTCAAGTTCACCTCCAATTTGTTCTACTTTGTATATTCAAATAGAGCATTTAAGCTTTTTGTAAACCCACTTGGGTACTGCTCAGCAAAACCAGATTGGTTGGGTAGACCAAGTTGGATAAAGGCTGTTCTCAAGGATTGGGGGACGCAAATTGATTTTATCCAACCTTTCAGTGAGGTCGGAGATGAACAAATTAAAAAGCAGGGGGCCAAAACACACCCTTGTTCTAGGCCTTCTGTGGTGACAACTTTTCTTGACAGGGTGCTCCCACTCCCAACTTCGTTTGCAGCCTAGTTCCAGTGTATAATAACTGTATTGTTCTCAGTAGCTCCATCGGCACCCCTAAACTTTCAACTTCTCCCAGAGTCTGTTTCTTGAGATTCAGTCAAAAGCTGCTTGAAAATCAGTGAAACACACATATAGAAGTGAGCGAGTCTGGGTTGCACGATCCATTAACATTGAAATAGCCATTAGGTTTGATAGACAGCCCTGGTATTGGCAGAACCCCGTTTCATCCAGAGGAATGATCCCCCAATTATTGGCCCAGTACTCGAGATCCTTTAAGAGTAAGGTTGTGAAATATTTGGCCTCAATAACCATCAGGGTAATCAGGCAATAGTTATTCGGTTTTGTTAAATGCCCACTTTTGTGTATTGGGTGATCTATTGAGCCCTTCCAGGAATCAAGAAGTTATTCTCCCTACAAAATGTATTTGTACAGCAAGGCGAGACTGTTGGCCCATAACTTAGGTTCTTTTGTGAAGAGTGCCTGCGGTAGCTGATTTGGGCCTGGCACACAATCAGTGCGTGATTTAGAGATGATTTTCTCAATTTCTTCATTGGAGAACCCAGTATGATATGTGGCCTGTTGGATAACATCTATTGAACTGCCCCTGGTATCAGCTTCCATACTACCGTCTTGATTACTTCTGCTGGGTTTGGCGTGAGACTGAGAGGCATTTCAATAGGAAGGATACCCAGGCCTGCCCTGTCATGTTTGCTTTTTTTTGCTTTTCAAGGTCCATGCTCTTTTTTTATTGCTCATGCGGCAAATGTTTGCAGTGTTTTTATCCTTGCTGGCACAAGCAAGTTTTGCCTAGTAGTCATTGTGTTTTGCCTTTTATTATGCACAGAGCTCCATCTTAACTCTGTTCCTCTGATGCTTCATTGCCACCTTTAATAGGGGGCATTGTGGAGAAGCTTTTAACTGCTGCATTAGCTTGTTCACAATAATTTTAGAGTATCTCACTTCGGGTGGTAGCCAATGTTTTATCTGAACTGTCAGAGCATGCCCTTTGTTGTAAGTTTTCCTCGGATATCGGTGTGTGATGTGTTTTACGAAATCTGACCAGGCATCCATAGGATTGTTTTGATCTAAATTATTTCGCTTAAATGTGTTACAACAGCTGAGGCTATCTGGGGCTATGGTTTTGTCCCATCTAATCCTCCTCAAATTGACCGTATGGCCGTCAGACAGAAAAGAATACTCTGGGTAGGTCTAAGTGTTCTTTAAGAGGGCTATGATTTGGGACAGTTGATCACTTCCTGCCCACTGATCCGCACAAAACTGATGTGGTTGAAGAGGGCAACATTCAACAGTGTGTAATGCTGGTACGAAACAGTTTTACGTTGCTCTTGTCCATGCAGGTGGTTTGCCATCAGGAAACCTGCCACTGAGAACCCTCAAGCCTACTGAGGTGCAGACGTTAAATAAAGTTTTCTTCAGTTTCTTGGGACGTTTTACTGGCTGCAGAATTGTATCGGCATCACTTCTCTGATGCCTATTTCATGTATATCCGTGTCTTCTTCTTGGTTGTGAAATATGTCCAAGTTAAAATCCCCTATCAGGATTATATCTACATGAAAGTGAGCTGGGTTCAAGTCTGATAATACTTCACATAGTTTATCAGCCTCAGAATCTTGCTGATCAGCGCCTCCTGCTTCCTCCTGAGGTTTCAGTGTCCATCCCTACTGTGGCGCATCATGGTTAAAAGACAGCTTCCTGTCTGCGGCCCATGTTCATCCACTGGCTACAAGCTTCTTCGAATATTTTGTTTTTAGTTTTCATTTTGCACTTCTTAAGAGTGCATGTGCTTCCAGGAACTCTCTACATCTCCCGGCCCTCCCACCCGCTCCTCATTTATCCCATCCCCTGCAGCAATGTTGTTGCTTGCCCTGTCCCTCCAATGCCCTACTGTGACCTATTTGCGTGTACCATCTCTCCCACATCTCGGCTATATCCTTGGGCTTTTCATTTGCCAGCATTTCCACAGCATTTTCTGATGAAGAAAACAAGGTGACTTGGGCCTCTTGCACATGTGTTGACATTTGGGTTAATGATTAGTGCATGTCCGTATTCACAAAAACAAGAAAAAAAGCATTGGGAAAGCCAATAGGTTGTGCCTATGTTATAGCTATCAGTTTTGGCAGTGTTTATGTATACATAAAATGGGGCCATCTCCAAATTCCTGTCAGGTAGAGAAAACCACAATAATTTCTGCTTCTGTTACTGTATGAAGAATTATATTACACATACCAATGTTAATGACAAACATTTCACTCATACAGAATCGATCAAAAGCCCATAACAATTATTTCATTGTAATGGGAGTTCTAGACGCATTTTTCAAATGCTTCATTTGCAATAGTTTCTGAAGGCACTGCACATGCAAGACGGAAAGTGGGTCAAGGCTACACTGTAAACCTTTCTACGAGTGTCAAGAGCAAATCTCCTCCAAAACGCAGCAGTACTAACCCCTTCTGATCCCTCCATGTTAGTACTTTCTACATTTTCAGTGAGGCACCCATATCTTTATGGCAAAAAAGAAAAAGGCCACATATGTTTGAAGAGTATCAAGACTAGTACCAATAAAATGATGTCAGGCAGTACCGCTGTCCAGCAGAACTTGAGTCCAAGTCGAAGGTCTGGCTCTCTCCCTGAAATGTGTCACCACCCATCAATAGGCACAATCAGTATTTAATTTATGAAATTGTAAGTGCCAGGGATATTTCTCGGGAGGCAACTGCAGCTTTCACCACGCACTCTCTTAGTCAGCGCCGCCAAATGCCAGTACCAATGCTACCCACTTAGAATCATACTCCTACAGATGGGACAATATGGACTATTCCTGGCTATCCACAGCTGTAAGAATAACCTGAAGGTGCTGGCATTATTATTTTTAAATGTATTTTGCATTGTTATATCTGCTGATGTGTAAAAGTAAGCAGATAGCTCCACCGCATGTTAGACTGTCAGAAATGTATGCCGGTGTCAAGAAATAAATGCTGCGCCGATCACCGGCAAACACCAGCACACTTTGGGAATAGTGTAGCACAATCATGTTTCAAAGAGAACATGAACGCATGGCTGCCTACGCAACTTAGACAGCTACAACAACACGCATTGACAATGGCATTAGGTCTGGTTTATAAATGTAATTGCATTTTCATTCAATGGTGGGCACCCAGTAGATCATCATACATTCACTGTGTCACACATCGTGGTTCTCATGTAACCGATTATCAACCACGACACATTCTTGCATCCACCCACTTATCCATCTATAGTAAAAAATACACACACAATCTCAACAAGCCTATGCAAGATTAAACTAAAAGAATGAAAATAGAAAAAAGAAAACATGCTGCTACCTGATACTTGCAGTAAAAACTAAAACTAAAACTAAATCTGGCAGCCATATTCCTCTGACATTACACATAGTCTATCACTGTTTTAAAGGTAGATGTCACGTAATACAATATCTGCCTGTACGTTTTAGCACAGTATAAGAACAATTCCCCTTTAAGGCCCTTTTGGTTCAACATGTGCTATGCTTTTGTTGCAACTTTGCATAATAAACAGAGCAGACCTATAGCATCTAAAATAACGTTTCCAATGTGATCTATAGTCCTTTAGTCTTTATCACTGAATTGTCGCCATATCGATTGTATGTCTAGTGTATTGAGAATACACTTCCCTACAAGGTAAGAATTAGGTATAACAACCTCATTCCTACTTTGTAGCAAAATGCATAACCAGATGCTCCAAGACAGATAAATAACAGTCATCTTTAAAGGCCAATTGGCTCTAACATATGCTTCATCACTTTTTATAAGAAACAGACCAGACCTACAGCATGTAAGAAAGCTGTTCCTAATAAACCAATCTGGCTTAGCCTTTCTAGTTGGTTGTCATAACCAAGCCTGGCCCACTGCATGTAACATATGATTGGCAACTACTAGACACAAAGTCATGACATTACATTAGAGGTGGGAAAACAATAGACAAAGGTCTTAACATTAATTACCAAGAATTCTCATATGCAAATTGTCTAACTTCAGGATTTGTCAGAAGGGTGGCCAACATCAATCCTCTTGCCTCCTCCACGTTATAAAATGGATCACTGACAGAATGTTGGAACCAAAAATATTGTTTGGACAGAATATTGTGCCAAAAATATTGCAGACCAAAATATTGAGAAGGTTGTTGCAAATATACAAGCATATACAGTATTTACTATCCTTAACTCCACATCCCTCGAAGACATATGTACCTCCAAGGTACATATAAATGGAGTTATAAATAGTTAAAGGTTTCTTACCTATAGAAACTTATCTTCGAGATATTTTTGTCCTCAATATTCTTGATATGATATTTTGTCCAATGATGTTATTGGTTCCGATATTTTATCTAAACACATAATAAAATACCAGTATACAGGCTTTACATAGTGTAATAACAATCCACCTGTAAAATCCAACTGCTAGTGTCATTCCTTTTAATAATAAACAGATCAGACTTGTGGCCTCGAACACCAGTCAAGCTTGCAGGCTTCATTATTGACTTGCCACCATAACCAACTCCTCAAGCATCAGTGGAGCAACCTCTATTCCCCAAAACCTGGGTATTAATTTGTATAAACAAACAGTTCTGTTGGAGCAAAAATTAATGTTGTGCATGCAGTTATTTAATAACTGCATCCAAAATACATCATTCTCTGTTTCTTTTCGGACCACAGGTAACTTTAAGATAAAAAGTATACACAATTATATAGTATGCACAACTGTTTGTTTATACCATAACCAACTCAGGTCTACCTTACTGCACATAAGCTTGCAACTATCAGGCATATAGGCTGTCATTATGACTTTGTGCTGGCGGTCTTCCGCCCACCATATTACGGGTACTGCTGGATTTCTGCCCTTTTTGGGCGGAAATCCAGCAGTAGTCATGCTGGTGGGTGGAGGCATTCTGGCAGTTCCACCACATGCCCCGCCCCGCCAGAAGGACTACACCAGCTGCATTATGAGCAAGAATGCGGCCTGGCGGTGTCCTGCTGGCAGGGTGCTGCTGGCGGTGGAAGCACCCCTAACCATTCCCTGCCGGAAGACCTCCTCCCGGACGAGGTAAGTTGATCGTTGTGTACCTCTGCCCCTGTGCCCCTTCTGTAATCCCCTTCGTTTTTCATTAATTTGCTGTGCTCGCCCGTTTTTTCAGCTGGCTCTCGCCGGTTCCGTTTGCCCTGCCGCTGCGTCCCCTGTGGCACCGCCCCCCTCGTGCACCAATTGGCCCTTCCCTCCCGCCTCCCAGCTGCTCCACCCTCCCACCTCCCCGATTAATGGCACCCGCTGCGCGGAGCCCTGTGTGACTCCCTGACCTGGTTCTGGCCAGGAGTCCACTTGGCTCCACCAGGCTGCCTCCGTGCCCCTGACCCTGCCAACTGCCACCTGGACTAAAGTTCGAGGCCCTCCACCACCTACAGGCACCCACCTGTGCCTCATCCCTAATGCCTAGTGGTAAGCATATCTTGCTGTGCTCTGCTATTAATTTTCCCTGTTTTTCGTTTTCGTTCTAAAAGCATTTTTTGCTTTCTGCATTGTGTATTTTTGCCCCCATTGTGTTTTTCTGCATTGTGTATCTCTGCTCCTGTGCCCCTTCTGTAATCTGCTTCATTTTCAATTCATTTGCTGTGCTCACCTGTTTTTTTAGCCAGCTCTCACCGGTCCTGTTTGCCCTGCTGCTGCATCCCCTGCGGCCCGCTCCTCTCACACACCCGTTGGCCCTTCCCTCCTGCCTCCCCCCTCCCAGCTGCTCTACCGTCCCACCTCCCCCTCTTAATGGTGGCTGCTGTGCGGCTGCGCAGCGGGCGCGCCAGAGGCAAGCCTGTCTGCGCCCATTTGTACCTGGCCTGCGCCCAGCGTCAGTCCTCCTGAACCTCGCTGGCCCTCGCAGCCCCGACACCCCCAAGGCAGCATTACACCTCCACTATACTCCACGCCCTCAACCCAGGACAGCACCTTGCCTGCGCCCAAGCCAACCCCAAGCACACACACGGACCTTTCACATGTCATGCATGCTGCTTCTCCTGCACCCCCACAAGCACCAAAAACACTAACACGCTCCACACCAACTCTAACATGCCACAGACCAACACTAACACACCCCACAACAGCACTAACACGCTCCACAACAACACTAACACACTCCACAACAACACTAATTTGCTCCACAACAACACCAACACGCTCCACAACAACATCAACATGCACAACAACAACAACAGCCCCCAGAACCACCTTAACTGCGTACTCCTAAACACCCGCTCCATAGACAAGCACGCCATCGAGCTCTGGGACCTGATCACAACACACTCCCCTGACATCGCCTTCCTCACGGAAACTTGGATGAACCCCTCATCTGAACCCGACATGGCCATAGCCATCCCAGAAGGCTGCAAAATCTCTTGTAGAGATCATCTATACAAACCGGGAGGAGGCATCAACATCATACATAAAAACACCATCAAGATCACCACCAACACCCACGACACCCTAGACAGCGCAGAACACCTACACTTCTTAATTCACATAACAGCCAACACCATCCTCAGAGGAACCCACATTTACAGACCACCAGGACCTCGTCCCCCTTTCTGTGACGCCATCGCTGACACCATCAGCCCCGATGCCCCCACCTCCACAGACTACATCCTCCTTGGTGACATCAACTTTCACCTGGAAAACACCCACAACCACAACTCCACAACCCTGCTAGACAACCTCAGGAACCTAGGACTCAAACAACTGGTCACCTCACCCACTCACTCATCAGGACACACGCTAGACGCAATTTTCACCTCCAGCAACCACATAACCTTCACACACTCCACCGAACTCCACTGGACCGACCACCACTGAGTCCATTTCTCCTTCACGAAAACCCCCACCCACTACCGTCAATACACCACACCCTACCGTATTTGGGACAAGACCCCACAGAACACCTGAACGTTAAGCTAGCACAAGCTCCTCCCTCCCTCAC
The DNA here is from genome assembly GCF_031143425.1 of Pleurodeles waltl. NCBI lineage: Eukaryota > Metazoa > Chordata > Amphibia > Caudata > Salamandridae > Pleurodeles > Pleurodeles waltl. The sequence goes on from NC_090448.1 coordinate 676,443,810, forward strand.
CAATGACCCCAACATCGCTGCCCAGAACCTCACACAATGGCTTATTACCTGCACAGACTCCCTCGTCCCTCTGAAAAGCAACAACACCACACCCAACATCAAGACGGCCCCCTGGTTCACCACTGAACTCCAAGCCTCCAAGTGTGAATGCCGCAAAACCGAGAAAGCTTGGCACCAAGAACCCTCCATGATCAACTTCTCCACCCTCAAATCCACCATACACAAACACCACCAACTCATCCAAACCACCAAAAGGGCTTATTACAAAGAACTCATCGATAGTAACTCACATAACAGCAAGGAACTTTTTACCATCATCAACCGACGATGAGGAAACCGAAAAAAACATGAACTCCATACACTCAGGCTCCTCCACAGACCCCTGCACCCACCACATCTTCAACAAGGCCAGCCCAATCATCGCTCCCCAGCTTTGTGCCGTAATCAACAGCTCCTTCTACGCCGCCACCTTCCCAGACTCCTGGAAGCATGCTGAAGTAACCGCACTCCTCAAAAAACCCAAAGCAAAACCGGAAGGGCTCACAAACTACCGCCCCAACTCTCTTCTCCTCTTCCCCGCCAAGGTCGCTGAGAAGATAGTGAACGCCCATCTGTCTCACTTCCTAGAGGAAAACAACGCACTTAACGCATCCCAGTCTGGATTCCGCAAGAACCACAGCACTGAGACCGCCTTCATCTCCTGCACTGAGGACATCAGAACCATAATTGACAAGGGCAAGACCGTTAAACTCATCCTCCTGGACCTCTCTGCAGCCTTCAACACTGTTTGCCACCAAATCCTCCGCACATGCCTTTCTGACGCAGGAATCTGACACAAGGCCCTGGACTGGCTCACCTCCTTCCTCGCCGAAAGAACCCAGAAAGTTCGCCTCCCTCCCTTCCAGTCCCCAGCAACCAAGATCATCTGTGGGGTCCCCCAAGGGTCCTCCCTCAGCCCTACCCTCTTCAACATTTACATGGCCCCCCTCGCCAACATCCTCCGCCCTCACGGAATCACCATCATCTCGTATGCAGACGACACCCAACTCGTCATCTCCCTCACCAGGAACACCACCACCGCCATGACAAACCTCCACGCCAGACTCCTCGACACCGCCAAATGGATGACAACAAGCCACCTCAAACTCAACTCCAACAAAACAGAAATCATCATCTTTGGCCCCAACAAGACAGTATGGGACAACTCCTGGTGGTCCACCGCCCTAGGACCAACCCCAACACCCTCCACCCACGCACGCAATCTCAGCATCATCTTAGACTCATCTCTCTCCATGGCCCAGCAAATCAACTCCATAACTTGCTCCTGTTTCAACACCCTTCGCATGCTATGTAAGACCTTCAAATGGATCCCCATAGAAACCAGAAAAACTGTCACCCATGCACTCATCAGCAGCAGACTGGACTACGGAAACGCCCTCTACGCTGGTACCACAGCCAAGCTTCAGCAGAAACTCCAGCGAATCCAGAACACAGCCGCACGTCTCATCCTGAACCTCCCACGCCATGAACACATCTCCGCCCACCTCAGATCCCTTCACTGGCTACCCATCAGCAAAAGGATCATTTTCAAAGTCCTCATCCACGCCCACAAACCCCTCCACAACACTGGACCAGCCTAACTCAACGAACGAGTGAAGTTCTACACACCCACACGTCTCCTTCACTCTGCTGACCTCGCCCTTGTCACAGTCCCCCGCATCCCACGCACCACCTCCAGAGGCAGATCCTTCTCCTACCTTGCCTCCAAAACCTGGAACTCCCTCCCCACCAACCTACGCAAGACGCAGGACCTCCTGACTTTCAGAAAACACCTCAAGACATGGCTTTTTGAGCAGTAAATCGGCATCCCCCCTTCCCCCCTAGTGCCTTGAGACCCTACCGGGTGAGTAGCACACTTAATACATTTTTTGATTGATTTATTGATTGATCGTCCAACAGGGGAGGGTAGTGGGATGGTGGGGGTGTTGTGTGTGCGTGTGTGGTGTCTGTGTGTGTGTATGAATGTGTGTGCATGTGTGTATGCGTGTCTGAATGTAGAAGTGAGTGTTTGTGAATGCATGAATGCATGTCTGAATGTAGAAGTGAGTGTGTGTGTGAATATTGAAGTGAATGCGTGCATGGATGCAAGTGAGTGAATGCATGTATGTAAGTGTAGCTGCATGAGTGTATGTGTGGTGTGTGTGGGTGAGGGAGAGGGGAGGGGGTGCTGTGTCTGGAGGGGGATGCTGTGTCTGGAGAGGAGGACGGGGGTGCGGTGTGTGGAGGGGGAGTGGGGTTGGGGGTGCTGTGTCTGGAGGAGAGGAGGGGGTGCTGTGTCAGGAGGAGGAAGGGATGGGGTGGGGGCACTGTTTCTGGAGGGGGATGGGGGTTCTGTGTCTGGAGGAGGAGGGAGGGTGCACAGTGTCAAGACAGGAAGGGGGAGGGGGTGGGGTGCTGTGTCCAGAGGGGGTGAGAGATGCTGTGTCTGGAGAGGTTAGGGGGCACAGTGTCTGGAGGGAATAGGGGGTACTGTGTCTGGAGGAGGGCGCTGTGTCAGGAGGGGGCAGGGGGCAGAAGGGGGGATAGGGAGTTTAGTGCTTGCTGGGAGGAGTCATCTACCAGTGACAGGGAAGAAATTCCCTGTCACCTGTAGCCTTTTCGCCAGGGTTTTCATGGCAGTGCTACCGCCGCCAAAAATCTGGTGGAAAGGCGGCTCCTAATACCACCAGCTGTCTTTTGTGGACCGCTGGGTCGGAAATTATCATCTCTAGCCCAGTAGTTCCGACTGCCATGGCGGCATGAGTGGGGATGTGGCGGTTTGGCAGCGGCCAACCAGCCACACTCATAATGTGGTGGTCTTCACCGCCAGCCTGTTGGGGATGGGACTGCCACATTTACCCTGGTGGTCAGACGACCACCAGGGTCATAATGAGGCCCATAGTCATAAGTTGAAAATATTCACAAAACTACAGTTAGCAAAATAATATATCACCCATTCTAAGAGGGTTTAGCAGACATTATGACAGTGACAATATTTCACTCCAAGGTTTCAGGAGGGATTGACAATATCAAAGTCTTTCCCCTCCAAGGTAATCTGTGACACTTCATGTAACAAACTGCATATATGCAGTCTTTCAAAGAGAGAAATGACAAGCCACTCTTAACATATGGACTTAGACATATGTTTTCACAATCAATATGTAAGGCCTATTGCATTTTTCATATGTTTTCATAATAAATAGACCAGACCTACAGTATCTGAAATACATTTTTATAGTGAATCAATCAGGCTTCTAGTTGTCACAATAAATAAGCTAGACCAACTATCCTTTGTCGTAACAGTTCTTAAAAAGCCAACAGACCTAAGAAATATGACATAACTTTTACCAGTGTACCAATCAGGCCTATAGGTTGTCACCACAACCAATTTAGGCCTACTGTTTTTTTGTGTAAGTGTTTCCACAAGTCAACTATCAGGCACACAGCCATAAAATTTGTAAGATATGCAAACTTACAGTTGGCTAAGCAAAATACTGTCTCTCTTCCAAGAGGGCCAAAAAGGATCCTCACAGAGCAAATCTTCTATGTCCACGGTTTGTCACAGAGGGAGCCAATACCAAAGGTCATGCCTAACATGGTAATCTGTCTGATTCCTTGTAATAAAATACTTACCTGTAAGAATAAATTAAGAGCAATAACAATCCATCCATAAATGCTTATGATATTGGCATGTGCTTTTCACAATTAATATGTTTTTCCTCCTGCCTTTATTGTAATGTTTCATTATAAGCAATTAAGCCTATAACTTTATCCTTGGCTTGCCATCATAACCAACTCAAACTCAAAGTGTTTGTCGTAGGTCTGTGCACAAGGCAGCCGTCACAGAGATATGCATTATATTATGTGACTAACACAAACTATTACAATAAATGTAAAAACTTCTGTGATAAGGATAAAAAAGTATTAATGCCATGAAAATAAAAAATACAAAAATAGACAATCATATAGTAATTCTTAAAACATTTATGATTACATGCAAAAAAGCTTCAAATGTGCTGACACAACATAACCAGAGAGGCATTGGGCTTCTTGCAAGTCTGACACTTGATCCATGATTTTCACAAAGTTACAATTTAGTTGAATATGTGAGTTGATCGAACACTGGATCAAGACTTGTCTGAAGGTTCTTATTTGTAGGGTGTTGAAGTGATTGTGGTGGAGCCATCTGCATGCGACTATCAAAGTAGGACACATGAACAAATATGTGAAATTGTTTTCTCTTTATAACCACAATGTCTGCAGTTTGGAGTGGACCAGGTCAGTAAGTACCTATTGGTGGGACAGGTCTGTTGTTGGAAAGGTGCCCATTCTGCAAGAGAGAATTTTAGTTTAGTATGAGCAGAATAGTTGGCATTCAAATATTGTTGATTGGCAGGTTGGATGTCGGTATTTAGCACCTTCAAGGCAACTCTGCAACTTGGTCTTCATCATGCGTCAGCGAGATTTTGTTTACTCTATGTGTTTACAAAACTTTTAAACCTCCCAGGAGTAGCATGTAAGTCCCAAAAGTCATTAAGGGCCTCGTTTAGAAGGAACTTGCACCTCTGCTGCATCTTTTTTTTTAATGCAGCGGCAGCGCATTCACTGCTCCATATTTACAAAGTGACACTGCAGGCATCCTCCAGGACATTGGCAGGGAACAGGAGTAGAGCGATATGTGGGTAGTTCTGGAGCTTCTTGGGATCTGCAGAGGGTTTCTTGAGGAGGGATCTGATCTCCGCATGCTTCGAGGCTTGGGAAAAGGTGGCTGTGGTAAATGAGGCATTGCCGGTGGTTGTGAGCTGGTGGCTGATCTCATCATTTATGAGGTTGAAGAGCCTGTTGGGGCAGAGGTCGGTGGGTGCTCCCGAGAGGATGGAGTTCATAAATATGGTTGTTTCTGTGTGCTGAGTTTTTCTCATGTGATGGGGGGGTGGTTGACTGTGGTGGTTGGTTGAATGCTGAGGACATTGGAGGGTTGCAGATCACAATTTCCATAGATGGTTTCTATTATGGTGTGGAAGTGGCCGGCGAGGCCTTCGCAGAGTTCCTGTGAGGAAGGGATAGAGTTGTCAGTGGCTGATGGGCAGGTGAACTCTCTGACAATGGTGAAGAGTTCCTTGGGGCCACATGTACAAATGTTTTCAATTGCAATTTCCTAATTGCGATTCCATGGAAAGACACCCACACAAGTCCGCCACACCAAAGGTCAGTGATAAACTGGTGATAACAAAACTTCCACCGTCACGCCAACAGGAATACGCCCACAGTATCATGACCCACGAATCAACGCGGCGGTCTTTCAACCATGGTAAACCATTGGCGGTACACACTGCCACGCTCAAAATACACACACATTTACAAAGCACAACCACATTGGACAATTTGAAATACACACACCTGATATACATACACACACCACTCCCACACACCCAATCCAATATAAAACACACACATCACCCACAAGCCCTTACTACCAATTTTTTGAAAGAAGGCCATAGAGAGACACTACCTAAAACAACACCAGCACCCACAGACACACAACACCATCACTTACACAACATCCAACACCTCAAACACCACACACCAACACATCCCCACACACATCACAGCCGACACCACCTCACACATCACCCACACCACATCATGGCACCTCAATGACACCCCAGGTTCTCTGAGGAGGAGCTCAGGGTCATGGTGGAAGAAATCGTCCGGGTAGAGCCACAGCTATTCGGATCACAGGTGCAGCAGACATCCATTGCAAGGAAGATGGAGCTTTTGCGCAGAATTGTCGACAGGGTCAATGCAGTGGGACAGCATCCAAGAACATGGGATGACATCAGGAAGAGGTGGAACGACCTACGGGGGAAGGTATATTCCGTGGTATCCAGACACCAGATTGCCGTACAAAGGACTGGCGGTGGACTCCTCCCCGCCTCCCCCACAACTAACAACATGGGAGGAGCAAGTCTTGACAAGTATGCATCCTGAGGGCCTCTCAGGAGTAGCAGGAGGACTGGACTCTGGTAAGACATATCTTTTCTACTTTATTCCCCACACCCCACCTGCACGCCATCACATATCCCCACCCTTACCCTCACACCCATCACCCCAACAACCCACAGATACCCCTCTAACACAACCCACACACCCCAAAACCAAGCCCTACGTGTAACACCAATGCATGGACACCCATCACCAAAGCATGTCCACTACAGAGACTCACTCATGCCCCAAAATCACCAATCACACAAGGACCAAGCCAATAATGCAAGCACAGGAGCAGAGGGTCACTCACCCATTGCACAAGATGGCACACAGATACAATAACTATGCATTTACACCCCAACAGGACCCATACCCAACGTCAGCAAACAGGAGGTGCCAGCAACATCCAGTCCCCCCACAGAAGAGACCCACAGTGATGACAGCGCTCTGCACGCCTGGATCAAGATGATCAGCCCGGCCCATCAGGGACCTCGCGACAGTCGGTTCCCCTGACACAGTCACAAGCCACCACAGAGCCTCCCCCTCAGGAAACAACAGCTCAGCACCCACCCAGCGGGCCCATCTCCCTGTCCCCAGGACACGTCAATCAGCAGTGTGTCCACCACTACAGGGAACCCAGGCAACCCCACTAAGACAGGACGATCAGGGACCTGGGACAGTGGCAGTGGGCACACGGTTCAGGGGACAGAGGCACAAGATAACAAGGAAGCTGGGAGGATTGCTGTGCGACAGGGGGAGGACAGGCCCAGGGAACCCACTCTCCTCGAGGCACTCTCCAACATCATGGGTGCCTACCACCATTCCCAGGAGACCATGGGCATGGTACTGGCCAAGTTTTAGGACACCCAGAAGCTGTAGGAGGATAACTGCCAGGGGATCAGGGAGGACTTGAAGTCCATCAACACCACCCTGGTCATCATTGTAGTGGTGCTGGCAGACCTTGTCAACACCATGGGGGGCACAGTGGCACACCAACGGGCCCCTGATACTAGCCTGGATAATGAACATCCCTCCACCTCTGCCGGCACTAGTGGACAGGAGGCACCGCCACAGGAACATCAGGACACCAGCACCCCACCCCCTACAGATGGAGAACCACCCGCAAACGGTCCCTGAGATCCAGAAACAAGACAGAGAACATTGCCAAGACCCCTACCAGGAAATAAGACCCCCCTGAATGTCACCCTTCTGTCCCACTATGTCACCCTGTCCATCCTTAAACTGCCATTGCTCCACTTCCTATGCCCCTTTGGACAATGCACCTGTGAAACAAATAGACTGGACTCTGCCATGGACATACATCCACCATCACCCCAGTCCATTTTACAACCCCCTCAACTTATTTGCACAGGAATAAACACATTTCAATCACAAAACAATCTGGAGTCAGTCTCTGCTTTCACAAATGTGTAATTGCAATATCAATGGAACATAGCAATGTCAATTTACTTGTTCACATACCAATTTAACACAGCAGTAGGCCAGGAGTAAACATAGCAGAGGGCATAAAGTGGGCCCCAGATCTGTGAAATGGAAAGTCAAAGTGACAAGTCAGTGTCCATACACTGAGTGAAAATGACAGACTTATGCTAGCTCTAACAATAGTATGAGATGTGTGAAGCAGTAACATCTTCTTACCTGTGTCTCACTGGAAGTATTGCATTATGATGTTGTTATGGTTGTGGATATCCTCTTCTTCTGCCTCCTCTTCTTCACTGTCCACAGGCTCCACAGCTGCCACAAGACCACCATCTGGCCCATCCTCCTGCAGAAAAGGCACCTGGCGTTGCAAAGCCAGGTTGTGCAGCATGCAGCAGGCCACGATTATCTGGCACACCTTGTTTGGTGAGTAGTATAGGGAACCACCTGTCAGATGGAGGCACTGGAATCTGGCCTTCAGTAGGCTGAAGGTGCGTTCGATTATTCTCCTAGTTTGCCCATGTGCCTCATTGTAGCGTTCCTCTGCCCTTGTCCTGGAATTCCTCACTGGGATCAGTAGCCATGACAGGTTGGGGTAACCAGAGTCACCTGCAAATGTGGATGGACAACTGTTAGACACACACTAACCCTTAGGGACAACCCCAGACACCTATGTCAACTGTATTGGGGCCTTGGCCTCACCTATTAGCCACACACAGTGCCTCAGGAGTTGCCCCATCACATAAGGGGTGCTGCTATTCGTCAAAATGTAAGCGTCATGCACTGAGCCAGGATACTTGGCATTGACATGGGAGATGTACTGGTCTGCCAAACACACCGTCTTGACATTCATAGAATGTTAGCTCTTCCGGTTTCTGTATACCTGTCTATTCCTGCGGGGTGGACAAATGCCACATGTGTACCATCAATGGCACCAATGATGTTGGGGATATGTCCCAGGGCACAGAAGTCACCTTTCACTGTGGGCAAATCCTCCACCTGAGAGAAAACGATGTAGCTGCGCATGTGTTTCAGCAGGGCAGATAACACTCTGGACAACACGTTAGAGAACATTGGCTGGGACATCCCTGATGCCATGGCCACTGTTGTTTGAAAAGACCCACTGGCCAGTAAATGGAGTACAGACAGGACCTGCACTAGAGGGGGTATCCCTGCGGGATGGCGGATAGCTCACATAAGGTCTGGCTCCAACTGGGCACACAGTTCCTGGATTGTTGCATGATCAAGTCTGTATGTGATAATTATGTGTCTCTCTTCCATTGTCAACAGGTCCACCAGCGGTCTGTACACCAGAGGATGCCGCCATCTCATCACCTGCCCCAGCAGGCGTGCCCTATGGAGGAGAACAGCGAGCAGAGAGTCATCCAACACTGAGATATCACAATGTGTTATTTGCAGAAACGTTAGTAATCCGATATGTGCCGGTATCTGTCTGTATTCCCAGCCAAGATAGGTGTGACGCAGTTTATTTCCATGCCATGTGGCCCCCTGAAATGGCGGCTGCCTGACCTGTAAGGTGGAACAAGGGGAAATGAGGTAACTGCGCTGGCGTTGTTCACCGTTGCGGTGGCCGGTCGAAGACCGCAGCACAATTCTGCATTGGTAAACATTGGGCCCTATGGGTTTCAGGAGCCAATGATGATGTATGCCGGCGGCGACGGTACGCACCGCCGCAGACGTGACCGCCATTTTTTGTGTCTGTTCACTCACTTGATACCTGACCTTCAACAGGAGAGGACCTACACTGCAAGTGCTGCTGTGACCAGTGTCTGGAAGCGACGATGGCTACACTGTCTGGGGAAGGGCCCCTGCCTTCACTTCGGAGGAGTTGGAGAAACTAGTGGATGGGGTCCTCCCCCAGTACACACAACTGTACGGTCCTCCAGACAAACAGGTGAGTACACTGTGATTATGCTGCATGGGCAATGCCTGCTTTGAGTGGTGTGGATGGAAGAAAAATTGGGGGCGGGCTGAGGCCTGCATGTGTGGATGGTGAGTGTATGTGCGCCAGGCCATGGGTGAGAACTGGTGGGCAATGAGTATGACGGTCCGGACGGCTGAGTAATTTCCTTTCCCCCTGTACCATTCCTCTAGGTCACCGCCCACCAGAAGAAGGGTATTTGGCGTGCCATCGCCAATGACGTCCGGACCCTCTGGGTCTACCACAGCAGGAGCACCCACTGCCGTAAAAGATGGGAGGACCTGCACCGCTGGAGCAAGAAGACAGTGGAGGCCCAGCTGGGGATGGCCTCCCAACGTGGAAGCGGTGCCCGTCGCACCATGACCCCCATGATGTCCAGGATCCTGGCGGTGGTGTATCCAGAGTTGGATGGGCGCTTGAGGGCATCACAGCAGCCACAACGGGGTGAGTACACTCTCATTCAGCTGACTGTACGCGCATAATGAGGTGTCTGGGTGGGTGAGGTGGGCAGTGGGTTCCCCTAGGCCAGGGCAAACTTGGTAGGCAAGGTCCCTTGTGAGGCAGTCTATGTGGCACCCCAACCCCATTAGTGGTAAGAGCCGTCTACACCTAGTCAGGCTCCTGTGACTTCCAGGTGTGCAGCAATTGGGCTTAGGCCTCGTACCCCATGGGCATGTGAAATTTCTAGGAACTGTTAGTGCATGGCGTAGTGCATAGGTCTACTCCCTGTGTGTTGTGTCCGCCAACGGTAGTGGTGTTTGTAGGAGGCTGGCCTGGCTTGTAGTGGGTACCAAGGGGTACTTACACTCTGTCCCAGGTCCAGTTATCCCTTACTAGTGTAGAAGAGGTGTTTCTAGCAGCTTAGGCTGATAGAAGGTAGCTATAGCAGAGCAGCTTAGGCTGAACTAGGAGACATGCAAAGCTCCTACTATACCACTGGTGTCATATGCACAATATCATAAGAAAACACAATACACAGATATACTAAAAATAAAGGTACTTTATTTTTATGACAATATGCCAAAAGTATCCCAGTGAGTACCCGCAGTATGAGGATGCAAAATATACACAAGATATATGTACACAATACCAAAAATGTGCAGTAATAGCAAAAGGAAGTAATGAAAGCAGTGTAAAGTTACAATAGATTGCAATAGGAGCACATAGGTATAAGGGCAACACAAACCATATACTCCAAAAGTGGAATGCGAACCACAAATGGACCCAAAACCTATGTGAGCTTGTAGAGGGTCGCTGGGACTGTAAGAAAACAGTGAGTGTTAGAAAAATATCCCATCCCGAGACCCTGTAGGGTAGGTGTAAAGGGCACCTACAATCCCCAGAGAGCACAGAAGTCGTGATAGGGGGATTCTGCAAGGAAAACCAACACCAGCAAAGCAACAACAGTGGATTTCTGGACCTGAGTACCTGTAAGACAAGGGGACCAAGACCAAGAGTCGCGACAGTGTCGAGAGTGGGCAGATGTCCAGGAAATGCCAGCTGAGGGTGCAAAGAAGCTGCCACTGGATGGGAGAAACTTGGTGTTTTGCAAGAACGAAGAGGACTAGGAACTTCCCCTTTGGAGGATGGATGTCCCACGTCGTGAAGAAGCTTGCAGAGGTGTTCCCACACAGAAAGACCGCTGGAGCAGCTGCAAATCACGCGGTGCCCAGCAATGCAGTCTAGCGTGGGGAGACAAGGACTTACCTCCAACAAACTTGGACTGAAGAGTCACTGGACTGTGGGAGTCTCTTGGACAAAGTTGCTGAGTTCCAGGGACCACGCTTGTCGTGCTGAGAGGGGACCCAGAGGACCGGTGATGCAGTCTTTGGTTGCCTGCGGTTGCAGGGGGAAGATTCCGTCGACCCACGGGAGATTTCTTCAGAGCTCCTGGTGACAAGAAGGAGGCAGGCTACCCCCAGAGCATGCACCAGCAGGAAACAGTCGAGAAAGCCGTCAGGATGAAGCGATACAAGGTTGCAGTAGTCGTCTTTGCTACTTTGTTGCGGTTTTGCAGGCGTCCTGAGCAGTCAGCGGTCGATCCTTTGGCAGAAGGTGAAGAGGGAGATGCAGAGGAACTTTGGGGAGCTCTTGCATTTGGTATCTGAAGAATTGTCCAAAGCAGAGACCCTAAATAGCCAGAAAAGGAGGTTTGGCTACTGAGGAAGGTGGATAGGCTAGTAAGAAAGGTAAGAGCCTATCAGAAGGAGTCTCTGACGAGACCTGATGGCACTGGCCACTCAGAGCAGTCCAGTGTGCCAGCAACACCTCTGTTTCCAAGATGGCAGAGGTCTGGGGCACACTGGAGGAGCTCTGGGCACCTCCCCTGGGAGGTGCAGGTCAGGGGAGTGGTCACTCCCCTTTCCTTTGTCCAGTTTCGTGCCAGAGCAGAGCTGGGGGATCCCTAAACCGGTGTAGACTGGCTTATGCAGAGATGGGCAGCATCTGTGCTCATCAAAGCATTTCCAGAGGCTGGGGGAGGCTACTCCTCCCCAGCCTTCACACCTATTTCCAAAGGGAGAGAGTGTCACACCCTCTCTCAGAGGAAATCCTTTGTTCTGCCTTCCTGGGCCAGGGTTGCCTGGACCCCAGGGGGGTAGAAACCTGCCTGAGGGGTTGGCAGCAGCAGCAGCTGCAGTGCAAACCCTGAAAAGGCAGTTTGGCAGTACCCGGGTCTGTGCTAGAGACCCGGGGGATCATGGAATTGTCTCCCCAATGCCAGAATGGCATTGGGGTGACAATTCCATGATCTTAGACATGTTACATGGCCATGTTCGGAGTTACCATTGTGACGCTATACATAGGTAGTGACCTATGTATAGTGCACGCGTGTAATGGTGTCCCCGCACTCACAAAGTCCGGGGAATTTGCCCTGAATGATGTGGGGGCACCTTGGCTAGTGCCAGGGTGCCCACACACTAAGTAACTTTGCACCCAACCTTCACCAGGTGAAGGTTAGACATATAGGTGACTTATAAGTTACTTAAGTGCAGTGGTAAATGGCTGTGAAATAACGTGGACGTTATTTCACTCAGGCTGCACTGGCAGGCCTGTGTAAGAATTGTCAGATCTCCCTATGGGTGGCAAAAGAAATGCTGCAGCCCATAGGGATCTCCTGGAACCCCAATACCCTGGGTACCTCAGTACCATATACTAGGGACTTATAAGGGTGTTCCAGTATGCCAATGTGAATTGGTAAAGTTGGTCACTACCCTGTTAGTGATAATTTGTAAAGCAGAGAGAGCATAACCATTGAGCTTCTGGTTAGCAGATCCTCAGTGAGACAGTTAGGCATCACACAGCGAACACATACATATAGGCCACAAACTTATGAGCACTGGGGTCCTGGCTAGCAGGGTCCCAGTGACACATAACAAACCTAATGACAACATAGGGTTTTCACTATGAGCACTGGGCCCTGGCTAGCAGGATCCCAGTGAGACAGTGAAAGCACCCTGACATATACTCACAAACAGGCCAAAAGTGGGGGTAACAAGGCTAGAAAGAGGCTACTTTCTCACAGTGTTGCATGCACTGAACATGTTTTTCTTCTGTCTTCCCCCCCCCCCCTTTTGTGGTCGCCCTGTTCTTGTGTGCAATAGCATCATCAGGCAGAGGAGCAGTGGCACTGGAGCAGGAGGGAGCTGCAACCCACTTGGCCCTGGAGGGTGAAGCAACGGAGCCTGAAGCCACCAGGGGGATGGAGGGGGAGGGGAGCTCCACGGTGGGGACAGGAGCATACACCAGTGACAGCAACTCCTTCTCTGATGGGAGCTCCCTTGCGGTGGCGGGCACCTCTGTGCTCACCGCATCAACAGGTACAGCTGCCACCCCCCCACCAGAACTGTCCTCCCAGCAGCCCCTCAGCGTGTGTCCTGTGCCCGCTCACCCAGGAGGGTGGGCATCTCCTTCGCCCCAGGCACCTCAGCTCCTGCCCCAGTCAGCCCTGCTGCCCTCAGTGAGGAGGCTATTGACCTCCTGAGATCCCTCACTGTTGGGCAATCTACCATTTTGAATGCCATCCAGGGTGTTGAGAGGCATTTGCAACACACAAATGCATACCTGGAGGGCATTCATTCTGGGCAGGCAGCCCAACAAAGAGCATTTCAGGCTCTGGCCTCAGCACTGATGGCAGACATTGTCCCTGTGTCCAGCCTACCCCCTCCAACTTCCTCCACCTAGACCCAATCCCCTGCACCTCAGCCTATCCCAACCTCACCATCACACCAGCCCGCACACATATCAACACAAAAGAGTGGCTCAGGCAAACATAAGCACCGCACATCCCACAGGCACTCACACAAGCTCCATCCCATGCAGACACACCAACATCCACTGCCTCCACTGTGTCCCCCGTCCACGTCTTCCTCCTCCCTCCCAGTCTCGTCTCCACTTACACCTGCATGCACTATATCCTCAGCCATTACCTCCATCACCAGCACGCCCATCACCACACACAGCTCATGTGCAATCACCACCCCCACTACCATTCACACATCCCCAGTGTTCTCTCCCAGTGTGTCTGTGAGCCCTACTCCCAAGGTACACAAACGCTGCCACACACCCACCCAACAGACATCCACCTCACAACAGCCTCTGGCCCATGCACCTTCCCCCAAATTCAGCAGACGTACACCTCCTACAACCACTACCTCTTCCTCCACTCCCAAACCCCCTCCATCTTCCCATCCCAGTGTGTCTAAAAAACATTTCTTTGCAAACTTTGAGCTCTTCCCTTCACCTCCACCCCCATCTTTCACCTAGGGCCAGGCTTTCCAGGTCCCAGCCCAGCACCTCAGCCACCAAATCCCCAGGCACAGTGGTGCCAGGAACTGCGGGGTCATAGAGTGTGCCACCCACCAGGGCTGCCAGTGTGCCACGTAGTGAGTGCAAGGACATTCCGCCACCTGCCAAGGTGAAAAAGGTACCCACATCCTGGAGGGTGAAGCCAAAACAACCAGCCACCAAGGCCTCAGCAAAAATAAAAGGGGATAGTGGCAAGACAACTGCAGCACCATCAAAGGTGGGGAAGGGCCAAAAGTAGAAGAGCAGGTCAGGAGAGGGCATAGTGGCACCGACTGAGGGACCAGTGTCACACCTTCTGTCCACGACCAAACCAACGTGTACGGCGGCGACCACCGCTAGCTGCCCCACCACCACAACCGTCACCTGCACAACCACCGGCACGTCTACAGCCGCTGCGACAGTCCCCAGCCTCTTCCCCAGTGGGCAGCCTTCAGAGGCTGCAGGAGACATCCTGCTGTGTCCCTCAGCAGGTGCTGACCCATGCACCGCTGCCAGAACTTCCGCCACAGACACCGCCTCAAGCACCGCTGCAAGCATCGCCACCAGCCCTGCGACGTGCTCGGACAGTGGCACCACCGCTGACATGGCTACCATCCCCAGTGGTCAGCCGTTCAAGTCTAGAGGAGAGTTTCTGGACCCTGGGCAACTTCCATGAGGAATGACTTCCATCACTGTTTGCACTTGCAGGTGGAAGGCGAAGCCGCAGCAGTGTGGGGTATGTTTCTGCCTCCATGGCGTATCATGCTACCTGTACCTCGGCAATCTCGTGGCACACACACCCAGGTGAGGGAATTGTACAGGCCACACTGCACATCGAGCACTCTGGGCTCAAAGCCCCCTCCAGAACCAGTGGAGAATCACATCCACTACCTCAGTCCTTGGCAGGATGAAGCACTCTGGGCCCAAAGCCCCCTCCAGAACCAGTGGAGAAAGACAGCCACTACCTCAGTCCTGGGCAGGATGAAGCACTCTGGGCACAAAGCCCCCTCCAGAACCAGTGGAGAAAGACATCCACTACCTCTGTCCTTGGCAGGATGAAGCATTGTGGGCACAAAGCCCCCTTCAGAACCATTGGAGAAAGACATCCACTACCTCAGTCCTTGGCAGGATGAAGCACTCTGGGCACAAAGCCCCCTACAGAATCAGTTGAGAATCACATCCACTACCTAATTCCTTGGCAGGATGAAGCACTCTGGGTACAAAGCGCCCTCCAGAACCAGTGGAGAATCACATCCACTACCTCAGTCCTTGGCATGATGAAGCACTCTGGGCACAAAGGCCCATCCAGAACCAGTGGAGACTGTTACCCACTTGAAAGACTGTGGCTTTGCACAACCCAGGACCAATCAATGGGCAACCCACCCACTGGTAAGACTTAAGAGATAGTGGCTTTGCACTCCCCAGGACCAATCTGTGGGCAACCTACCCACTGGTAAGACTTGAGAGACTGTGGCTTTGCACTCCCCAGGATAAAGCAGTGGGCAAACCACCCACTGGGAAGAATTGTGAGACTGTGTCTTTGCACTCCCCAGGATAAAGCAGGGGCAACCCACCCACTGGTAAGACTTGTGAGACTGTGGCTTTGCACTCCCCAGGATAAAGGAGTGGGCAAACCACCCACTGGAAAGACTTGTGAGACTGTGGCTTTGCACTTCCCAGGATACAGCAAAGGGCATGGAGCCCCTTCATGCAGCAGTGGCGTCGTGATTTCATCTGGCTGAGGTGTCCCCCCTCCCCCTCTCCCTGAGGTGCCTGTATATTTTCGGTGTGATGCCCCAGCTGTGTTCTCTCCGTTTCGAGTCAGGTATCATGTGTGGGCTTCGCCCATGCATTTTGGGCTCAGCGGTCTACGGACAATGATTGGTGCACTATCCGGACTTGTGTAGTTGGTGTACATATTTGTATATACTGATTTTTGAACTTTCATTAACCTGATTTTTCATGATTACAATTGTTAAAATCATTTCCTTTTGTCCTTGCGTTCTTCCAGTGGTTGGGGGGGTGTATATGTAATGTTGCTGCATGTATTTGTGTGTATGTTGTTGTGGGTGGAGGTGGGGGTATTGCGTGTTGCATGTGTGTTTCACTCTCTTTTCCCTCCCCCCTCCTCTGTGTTGTAGGTGCAGTACTCACTGTGGTCGTCGACGGCATCTGTCCTGGTCCTGATAGAGCAGGAGGAAGTCCAGCATGGGCAGGATGTGTAGTTTGGGCTCCATGGCGTCCTGGTTCCTCGTTGGGTGTCAAGAGGTGAGTGTTTTCCCTCCTGTGTACTGTTTCCACTGTGCTTTTGATCGCGTTGGTACTGCCCCGGAAAAGGTGGCGGATAGGCGTCTTAAAATACAGTGGGCAGTACTTTGTCCTCCGCCTGTCGGTTGGCAGTTACTGCCGCGCTGTTTGTTTCTACCGCTGTGGCGGTTGGAGTGTTAAAGTGGCTGTCTATGTTGGCGGTTTTCACCCTGGTCGTAATTCCATTTTTTTTTCCGCAGGCCTGTTGGTGGTATTACCGCTGCTTTAACACTGACTGCCAGGGTTGTAATGAGGGCCACAATGTCCGTCACTTCCTGAAAAGTATACTGCAGCCACAAGATTCCTAGTATAGCAAGTTATACAAATATAGGCCTAGATACCACAATCTGGTGATGCTGTGTCATACCACTCTTGGCCCATCAGGTGGCACAAGTTTCTCAACAATATCAATGAGATGTTGCATGAGCGGGGCACTGTTAAAGCACTACAGGATTTGGGTATCGCTACTATGTGAGACATGTTTGAGGAAAGTCATCCACGAGGCTGGGAAAAGGTGCAACAAGACAAGGCCAATATCACAACTCTGAGTAGGTTTATTATTTTGGAGAATGTGCTGAGCTGTGGGAAATATTGGGGGACAATCTTCTCAAACCTCCTCCGTTCCTCTCTCTGACATTGCTGTTGCAGTGCTCTGCGCCAGGTCATGTAATATCGAGATTGTATGCCGGAACGTGGTCAGCGCATATGTCAGAGGTATCTAAAGTGTGACTTGCATGGCACAGGGACTTGGGAATCATTATAGATGATAAGCAATGGCGGTATTGTTGTTCTGTAACTAAAACCATTTCCCTTAATGGACCCCACAGGCTCACACACTTAAAATACCATAACCAGGTTTATTACACCAAGTCCTGAGACAGTGCAACGTACGCTAGATGCTCGGAGGATGTAGCCGGTTTCATACATGTGGCATGGGCTTGTCCAGGTGTACAGCTTTTCTGGCAGGCAGTCTTCGGAAAGTTGGGTTTCATCACAGACATGTTGGTGGAGCCGGACTCCATGCTGGCATTGCTAGGATATGATAAGCGACTATCACCCGTGACTAAGCCATTAATCGCTACGGGGCTTCTTCTGGCAAAGAGACGGGTGGCTATGCACTGGAATAGGGGCCCTTTGCCGACGGTGGGGGAGTGGACAAGGGATATGACGTATTGCAGTCTGCAGTCTGATGAATAAGGTGAACTCCTTCCTAGCTGCAGTTGCCCAAGGGATATTTGGGGCCCATTCCAGACTTACTTAGAGAGGCAAGAGCAGGCACAAGGAGCAAGATTGGCACTCATTAATCAGGAGTAGGAGGCCCTGGGGCACTGGGCTCCCTGGCTGTGTTTGGGCGGCCTGCCGCGTCCCCACCGTTGGCGGGGTCTTGACAAGAGGAAATGAGAGTTAGTATTTGCAATATGTAAATTGTTATTGACCGGCTGCACACATGTCACAACAAAAGATGGGCTGCACAGGGTGAAGACATAAACAGAGATGTTAGGTGCATCATTTACTTAAAGAAGTTAAAGGGATAGTCCCTGTCATGGAGAGGGAATGGCCGCGAAGGATGGTCTCTGCACAGCCTGCTTGATTTTGATCAGTAGCGGGATTACATTGTAAATTCTGTGCTCCAGCCCTGCCCCTCTGAACTTCAAATGAGAAACTTCTTTTCTCATGTCCTGCTCAAATGTGGAAGTGGGACCTATTGTTGGAGCATGGTGAAGATGTTGTCTGATTTGCCTACCAGTGCAGGTGCTTAAAAGTGGTCCAGCAGACCCACCCTGGTCTGCCACTCCTGCCTTGCCTTTAGTAAGCCTGTCAACTATTGGTGGTCCCTGTGAGAAGGCTCACTGCCAAAGTATACTTTTCATTGATATCTGATTGTTTGTAATATGCATGTTATTTTTATTATGCACTAAAAATAATTAATAAAGAAATATGTAAATCAATAATAAAATAAAACAATATCAATGAAGCCATGCAAAGTCTAGCCATGTCTCTCATTCTGGACACATAGCAGTAGAATACTTAAAGGCACCCAAAGAAGCTCCCTAGAGTGTATTGCGTTGTCAGTGAATTATTGCTGGACAACCCCCATGGAAAATCAAGATGACTCATGTAAACTTATGGATGCAAACACAGGGCTGTAGAAAAGTCCCATACCTCCACCCAATCTGCTCTCAACTTGCAATCCAGTTCTCTCAACATTTTTATGTATATAAACTGTTTATGGAATAGTCCTTTATCATCAACGTGAGCAACAGAATGCAAGACACATGGAAACAGATGAACCAAGGTCACAAAAATGTATACATCCTTGTTCAGGCTCTACTGGGGATGTATGAAAAGTTGGAGACTGTGCCACGTCCATGTGAGTCCCAGTGCCTGTCACAGTGTCAAATTACATGAGTGTTGCATGTGAACACCCACTGTGACGCACAAGCAACACTGCCTTGATGCAGAGTGTAGTAATGGTCTGATGTACCCTGCCCAATGTTTCAAAGGTCACACCAAAGCATGCATGGTGGTCCAGCATTGCACCATTACCATCAGTGAGAATCATTTGCCCCCCAAATGATGAAAATGTGACTATCCTGGGCACCTTCAAATGCTAGCCAATTTGAAAATGGCACTTTAAGTGCCACAATATTCACACTAGGTGGTATTTGGTAGAAGTGTTTCAGGTGCACAATGGGCTTTTGCACACACTTTGTTGTCCCCTGGGGTCCCTGAAAATAGTTGAAGGTGCTGCACATGCTTGCCCCAACATTCATGACAATGCAGTGGTGTAGGGACACTTATAGTGGCTGTGGTATCGACAGAGGGTGCACCCTTTTGTGCATGGGTGCGTGGGCCCATGATAATGAGAAAATCACTCTGATTTCTGTTTGTAAGAAATGGGGCCAGAGGCAAAGTCAATTTCAGGAGGTGCACTGGCACTGCATCCCCTGATGGGAGCCCCCTGGAGGATGGAATGGGGGCATATGGCCTCATCCATACATCCCCTTCCAGGTGGGTCCAGACAATCACACTACTTGCCTGCAAGGGAACCTGTAACTCCCCCTCCCAAGTTGCCTGACAGCCTGCTGTCTGCACTGTGGTACATGGCACAGATTGGCAGAAGGCTACGTTGTCTTAGATGTGGGTGCGCTGACCCAATGCCTGTGCAAGTTTGTGGCATCCCTGGGGGTATCTCAAGCAATGTAATTGGTGCAATACTTATTTGGCACATGGGGCACCTCTTGTAATGTGTGCTGTGGCAATAACAGAGGGTTTGGACCCTATGCATATTATGATCCCAGTAATATATTGTAGGAGGCTAGGCTGGCCTGGCTTATAGTGGGTACCTTGTGGTACTTACACCTTGTGCCAGGTCCAGTTTTCACTTATTAATAGATTAGAGGTGTTCTAGCAGCTTAGGCTGATAGAGGTAGCTATAGCAGAGCAGCTTAGGCTGAACTAGGAGACATGCAAAGCTCCTACTATACCACTTATATCACTGAACACTATATCATAAGAAAACACAATACTCAGAGTTACTAAAAATAAAGGTACTTTATTTTAGTGACAATATGCCAAAAGTATCTCAGAGGATATACTCCCTTAGGAGGTAAGTAATATACAAAAAATATACACACACAAACCAAATCAGGTAAGTAAACAGTTAGAAAAGTAGTGCAAACAGTGAAGAACACAATTGAATGCAATAGGGAGAAATAGGCCTAGGGGCAACACAAACCATATACTCCAAAAGTGGAATGCGAACCACAAATGGACCCCAGGCCTAGTGTAATGTGTATAGGGTCGCTGGGAGTGTAAGAAAACACTAAGGGTGTCCAAGATACCCCATCCAAAGACCCTGAAAAGTAGGAGTAAAGTTACTCTACTACCCCAGAAAGACAGTAAAGTCGAGATAGGGGATTCTGCAAGGACAACAACTAGCTGCAAAGCACTGAATACAGATTCCTGGATCTGAGGATCTGCAAAGGAAGGGGACCAATTCCAAGAGTCACGCAAGTGTCCAGGGGGGCAGGAGCCCACTAAACCCCAGATCAAGGTGCAAAAGGGCTGTCTCTGGGTGGAAGAAGCCAAAGATTCTGCAACAACAGAAGGTGCTAGGAACTTCTCCTTTGGTCAGAAGATGTCCCACGGCGTGCTGGAGGACGCAGAGTTGATTCCACGCAGAAAGACCACAAACAAGCCTTGCTAGATGCAAGAGTTGTGGTTGAGGATTTTGGATGCTGGCAGGGCTCAGGAAGAACCAGGAGGTCGCCCCTTGGAGGAGGAGACAGAGGAGGTGCTCAGCAATATGGAGAGCCCATGCAGAAGCAGGCAGCACCCACAGAAGCACCTGAACAGGTGCTCAGAAGTTCTGAGGATGGCGGTCAACTCAGCGCAACAAAAGGGAGTCCCACGAAGTCGGAGTCCAACTCAGTGAGTTGGGCAATGCATGACAGAGTGCTGGGGACCTGGGCTAGGCTGTGCACGAAGGAAGTCTTGCAAGAGTGCACAGAAGCCCTAGCAGCTGCAGTTCACGCAATACACAGGATTACTGTCTGTCGTGGGGAGGCAAGGACTTACCTCCACCAAATTTGGACAGAAGGGCCACTGGACTGTCGAAGTCACTTGGACCCAGCTCCTGTGTTCCAGGGACCACGCTCGTCAGGATGAGAGGGGACCAAGAGGACCGGTGATGCAGAAGTTTGGTGCCTGCATTGGTAGGGGGAAGATTCCGTCGACCCACGGGAGATTTCTTCTTAGCTTCCAGTGTAGGGTGAAGGCAGACAGCCCTCAGAGCATGCACCACCAGGAAACAGTCGAGAAAGCCGGCAGGATGAGGCTCTACAATGTTTCTAGATAGTCTTCTTGCTACTTTGTTGCGGTTTTGCAGGCGTCCTGGAGCAGTCAGCGGTCGATCCTTGGCAGAAGTCGAAGAGGGAAGTGCAGAGGAACTCTGGTGAGCTCTTGCATTCGTTATCTGGTGAGATACCCACAGGAGAGATCCTAAATAACCCTCAGGGGAGGATTGGCTACAGATAAAGGTAAGCACCCATCAGCAGGGGTCTCTGACGTCACCTGCTGGCACTGGCCACTCAGAGCTGTCCATTGTGCCCTCACACCTCTGCATCCAAGATGGCAGAGGTCTGGGACACACTGGAGGAGCTCTGGGCATCTCTCCTGGGAGGTGCTGGTCAGGTGAGTGGTCACTCCCCCTTCCTTTGTCCAGTTTCGCGCCAGAGCAGGGCTGGGGGGATCCCTGAACCAGTGTAGACTGGCTTATGCAAGGAGGCCACCACCTGTGCCCTTCAAAGCATTTCCAGAGGCCAGGAGAGGCTACTCCTCCCAGGCCCTTCACACCTATTTCCAAAGGGAGAAGGTGTAACACCCTCTCTCAGAGGAAATCCTTTGTTCTGCCTTCCTGGGACTGGGCTGCCCAGGCCCCGGGGGCAGAGACCTGGCTGAGGGTTGGCAGCAGCAGTAGCTGCTGTGAAAACCCCGGAAAGTTAGTTTGGCAGTACCCAGGCTCTATGCTGGAGACCCGTGGATGCATGGAATTGTCCCCCCAATACCAGAATGGTATTGGGGGGACAATTCCATGGTCCTAGACATGTTACATGGCCATGTTCGGAGTTATCATTGTGACGCTACATATAGGTGTTGACCTATATGTAGTGCACACGTGTAATGGTATCCCCGCACTCACAAAGTCCGGGGAATTTGCCCTGAACAATGTGGGGGCACCTTGGCTAGAGCCAGGGTGCCCACATACTATTTAACTTTGCACCTAACCTTCACCAAGTGAGGGTTAGACATATAGGTGACTTATAAGTTAGTGCAGTGTAAAATGGCTTTGAAATAACATGGACATTATTTCACTCAGGCTGCAGTGGCAGTCCTGTGTAAGAATTGTCTGAGCTCCCTATGGGAGGCAAAAGAAATGCTGCAGCCAATAGGGATCTCCTGGAACCCCAATACCTTGGGTGCCAAGGTACCATATACTAAGGAATTATAAGGGTGTTCCAGTGTGTCAATGAGAATTGGTAAAATTAGTCACTAGCCTGCAGTGGCAATTTTAAAAGCAGAGAGAGCATAAACACTGAGGTTCTGATTAGCAGAGCTTCAGTGATACAGTCAGGCACCACACAGGGAACACATACAGGGCATACTTTATGAGCACTGGGGTCCTGGCTAGCAGGATCCCAGTGACACAGGCAAAAACAAACATACATACAGTAAAAATGGGGGTAACATGCCAGGCAAGATGGTACTTTCCTACACAACCCCGCCCCAAACGAGGGACAATAAGGCTAACCTTGCCCAGATGAGTCTTCATTGTCTAAGTGGAAATATATGGAGAGTCCATCTGCATTGGAGTGTGTACTCCCAGGTCTATGTTCCACTGTATAGTCCATTCCCTGTAGGGATATGGACCACCTCAATAATTTAGGGTTTTCACCTTTCATTTGTTTTAGCTAAAGTAGAGGTTTGTGGTCTGTCTGAACAATAAAGTGAGTACCAAACAGGTATGGCCTCAACTTTCTCAATGCCCAGACCATAGCAAAGGCCTCCCTCTCTATGGCAGACCAACGCTTTTCTCTAGGGGTCAACCTCCTGCTGATAAAAGCAACTGGTTGATCCTGGCACTCAGTATTAAGATGTGATAGCACTGCCCCAACCCCCAATTCATCAGCATCAGTCTAGACTATGAACTTTTTAGAGTAGCAAGGGCTTTTTAGGGCAGGTGCAGAGCACATGGCCTGTTTGAGCTCATCAAAAGCTTTTTGACAGCTAGCTGTCCACAATACCTTTTTAGGCATATTTTTACTGGTGAGGTCATTAAGAGGAGCTGCAATGGAGCCATAATTTTTAATAAACCTCCTGTAGTACCCTGTGAGGCCTAAAAAGTCTCTCACCTGGGTTTGAGTTGTAGGGGGAGCCCATTCCATTATGGTCTGGATCTTCCCCTGCAGTGGTGCAATCTGTTCCCCACCTACCAGGTTGCCCAGATAAACCACTTTCCCCTGCCCTATCTGGCACTTTGAGGCCTTGATAGTGAGGGCTGCCTTTTGCAGGGCCTCCAAAACTTTCCACAGGTGGACCAGGTGATCATCCCAGGTGGAGCTAAAGACAGCTATATCATCCAGATATGCTACACAAAAAGCTTCCAACCCTTGCAGGACTGTGTTCATCAACCTTTGAAAAGTGGCAGGTGCGTTCTTCAGACCAAAGGGCATCACAGTGAACCGATAGTGCCCTCCAATGGTTGAGAATGCAGTTTTAGGTTTTGCATCTTCTGATAACTTAATCTGCCAATACCCTGCAGTTAAGTCAAAAGTGCTCAGATACTTGGCAGAAGTCAGTGTGTCAATCAGCTCATCTGCCCTGGGTATAGGGTGAGCATCTGTCTTGGTTACTTGGTTGAGCCCTCTATAGTCAACACAAAACCTCATCTCTCTTTTTCCATCTTTACTGTGAGGTTTTGGAACCAGCACCACTGGGCTAGCCCATGGGGTTTCTGAAGGCTCAATCACTCCTAAGTCTAACATTTTCTGAACCTCTTGTTTAATGCAGTCCCTGACATGGTCAGGCTGCCTATAAATCTTACTTTTGACAGGTAAACTATCTTCAGTGTTGATTGTATGCTCACACCAAGTAGTGGTACCTGGTATCAGTGAGAAGAGTTCAGAAAACGGACTTAAAAGATTTATGCAGTTATCTTTTTGCTCAGCAGTAAGACAATCTGCAAGTACTACTTCCTCCACTAAGCCATCAGCTTCAGTGGTGGAGAAGAAATCAGGGAGAGGGTCACTCTCTTCTTCCTATCCCTCATCAGTTGCCATGAGCATGGTGAGATCATCCCTGTCATAGTAGGATTTCAGGCGGTTGACATGGAGCACCCTAAAGGGGCTCCTGGCAGTGCCAAGGTCTACCAAATAGGTAACCTCACCCTTTTTTCCACAATTAGATGGGATCCACTTGATTTGTCATGGAGTGCTCTTGGGGCCACATACTCCAATACCCACACCTTCTGTCCTGGGTGGTACTGAGTCAGGACATCCTTCTGGTCATGCCATTGCTTTTGCAGCTCCTGGCTGGCCTGAAGGTTTTTACTGGCCTTTTTCATGTACTCAGTCATTCTTGATCTTAAGCCGAGTACATCATCCACAATGTCCTGTTTAAGAGCTTTTAAAGGTTGTTCCCAACCCTCCTTAACAAGAGCAAGGGGACCTCTCACATGGTTCCCAAAGAGGAGTTCAAAGGGGCTAAAGCCCACTCCTTTTTGGGGTACCTCCCTGTAAGAAAAAAGGAGGCAAGGTAACAGGACATCTGAGTTTTTCAGGGAGTCCCATTATCATACCTTTGAGAGTTTTATTAAACCTCTCAACCAGACCATTTGTTTGTGGATGATAAGGGGTAGTGAACTTGTAAGTTACACCACATTCCTTCCACATTGCCTTGAGGTATGCAGACATGAACTTACTACCTCTGTCTGACACCACTTCCTTACGAAAGTCCACTCTGGAAAAGATTCCCAGGAGGGCCTTTGCCACTGCAGGAGCTGTAGTGGTCCTTAAGGAGATAGCTTCAGGGTATGTAGTGGCTTGGTCCAATACCACCAGGATAAACCTAATGCCTGAAGCTGTTGGAGGGTCAAGGGGGCCAACTATGTCAACCCCTGTCCTTTCAAAGGGCACTCCAACCACAGGAAGTGGAATTAAGGGGGTCTTTGGAGTGCCACCAGTCTTGCCACTGGCTTGGCAGGTCACACAAGAGCGACAAAACTCTTTTGTGTCCTCTGACATATGAGGCCAGTGAAACAGGGGAAGAAGCCTGTCCCAAGTTTTACTTTGGCCCAAATGCCCAGCCAAGGGAATGTCATGTGCCAAGGTAAGAAAAACTCTCTGTATTGCAAGGGGATGACCAATCTGCTGGCTGCTCCAGGTTTAGGGTCCCTTGACTCTGTATACAGGAGGTTGTCTTCCCAATGCACATTATGGCTATCACTGACATCCCCATTCTCTTGTTTGACAGCTTGCTGTCTCAAACCCTCAGGTGTGGGACAGGTTTGCTGTGCCACACTCAGCTCTTCTCTAGCAGGCCCCCCGTGTACCCAATAATTCAGCAGTGTCTGCTGCCAGCTCATCTGGTGTAGGTTCTGCACAGGGAGAGGATTCCTCTTCCTCAAAAGGGCAATCTTCTGGAGAGGGAGGGATAGTGTGCAAGGATTTACCTTTTCTACCCCTAGCTTTTGGGAGCATTTGGTCCATTGTTCCAGGATCCAAGTTTCGCTGTCCTTTTTGCTTTTTGGCCTGAGCCCTGGTTAAAGCAAAAACATGCCCAGGAATGCCCAGCATTGCTGCATGAGCCTCTAACTCCACTTCAGCCCAAGCGGATGTCTCCAAATCATTGCCTAGGAAGCAATCTACAGGTAATTCAGTGGCTACCACAACATTCTTTGGACCAGTAACCCCCCCCCCCCCCAGTTGAGATTCACAACAGCCATGGGGTGGCTAAGCGTGTTATTGTGAGCATCAGTCACTTGGTACTGCTGACCAACTAGGTGTTAATGAGGGTGAATCAGTTTCTCTATAACCATAGCTACACTGGCTCCTGTGTCCCTGTAGGCCTCAACCTCAACACTGTTGATTAGGGGTAGTTGCTTGTACTTACCCATATTAAGGGGACAAGCAACCAAGGTGGCAAAGTCAATGCCACCATCAGAGACTAGAACAGCCTCTGTGGTCTCCCTAACAAGACCAACCCCAACTACACTGCCAATAGTGAGCCCAGCTACACCCTTGGATGGGCTATTTGGAGTAGATTTCCCACCACCACTGCTATTACTAGGGGCACTAGAGGTTGAAGTTGGGGTTGTGGTGGTGGGAGGTTTGGTGTTTTTCTTTGGACAAGTGGAATCACTTGCCCAAATGGCCTTTTACTTTACATAAATAACACCAAGGCTTTTTCTGATTGTTAGAAGAGGATTTGGACCCACCACCCCCAGAGGATTTTTGTGGGCCTGATGAAGACTCAGAATGTTTTTTCATCTTTGTCCCCACCCTTGTCAGAAGACTTACCATCCTTCTTCTTGCCATCCTTGTCACCCCCTGTATGAACGTTTCTGTTCACTCTTGTTCTGACCCATTTGTCTACCTTCTTTCCCAATTCTTGGGGAGAGATCAGATCTGAGTCTACCAAGTACTGGTGCAACAAATCAGACACACAATTGTTCAAAATATGCTCTCTTAGGATCAGATTATACAGGCTTTCATAGTCAGTCACCTTACTGCCATGTAATCAACCCTCCAAGGCCTTCACTGAACAGTCTATAAAGTCTGTCCAGTCTTGAGAGGACTCTTTTCTGGTGTCTCTGAACTTAATCCTGTATTAATCCTGTATTGTTCCGTGGTTAAGCCAAATCCATCCATGAGTGCATCCTTCAAAACTTTGTAGTTATTAGCATCACTTTCTCTGACAGTAAGGAGCCTATCCCTAACCTTACCAGTAAAAGATAGCCAAAAGACAGCAGCCCACTGCCTTTGAGGGATCAACTGTACCAAACGGGCCCTCTCAAGTGCAGGAAACCACTTGTTAATGTCATCCCCCTCCTTGTAAGGAGAGACTATCTTATGCAGATTTCTGGAATCTTGCTTTCTAACAGGATTGCTATCAAAACACTGCTGCTGCCACCATGAAGAACTAACCCCAATCTCTGCCTTTCCCTCTACATCCAGAGATTCCCTGTCTAAGGCCATCTGCTGCTGTTTAAGCTTCAACCTGGCCTTTTCCAACCTCAGCTTTCTGAGTTCCCTTTCCATTAAGTTATCCTCAGGGTGGGAGGCTTGGGAATTGTGAGATACAGAGGAAATATGGGAATTGGCAGAGAGACACCTGTCCCTAACTGGCTGGACCCTAGTAACCTGGCCCTTAGGAGTGAATGGTGCCCTACTAATGAGTGACCCCCTCCCACTACCAGTGTCACTAGGTGGCCTGCTAGCTGGCAGGTCTTTGGAAGAACCCTCCCCAGCATCCTCGGGGGACTCCTCTGAGTCTGGCTGGGTACCCCCTGTTCCTGGGATGGGCCAGACTGGCTCTGGTCATTTTCTAGGAGAAGGCTGAAGAGAAAGTCTTTGGTAGGATTCTTGCCAATGCTTAAACCTCTTTCTATGCAGAGACCCCTCAAACTTTTAAAGTTTAACCTCTCATATGTTGCCTTAACAACTGTGGGAGTAAGCTCTACTGCAAACATGATAGAAAAGGTTTAGGACTGAGAGAGAAAAAAGTTTTTGGAACTTTTAAAAGAACAGAGAAAAACTTTTTCAAACTTTTTGAAAACTTTCAAAACTTTTCAGAACTTTTCAGAAACTTTTTGGAAGGTTTTAGAGAAGGAAAGTTAAACTGTTTAGTTCCATGTGTATATCTTGAAATATTTGGTAAATGTTTTTCTCATGAAAAGCACCAAATGACAAAGTGGTAAAGCAGTTACAAGTACTTATCCCACCGCTGCACCACCAATGTAAGAGGCTGGCCTGGCTTATGGTGGGTACCTTGTGGTACTTACATCTTGTGCCAGGTTTAGTTATCCCTTATTAGTAGATTAGAGGTGTTCTAGCAGCTTAGGCTGATAGAGGTAGCTATAGCAGAGCAGCTTAGGCTGAACTAGGAGACATGCAAAGCTCCTACTATACCACTTATATCACTGAGCACTATATCATAAGAAAACACAATACTCAGAGTTACTAAAAATAAAGGTACTTTATTTTAGTGACAATATGCCAAAAGTATCTCAGAGGGTATACTCCCTTAGGAGGTAAGTAATATACACAAAATATACACACACAAACCAAATCAGGTAAGTAAACAGTTAGAAAAGTAGTGCAAACAGTGAAGAACACAATTGAATGCAATAGGGAGAAATAGGCCTAGGGGCAACACAAACCATATACTCCAAAAGTGGAATGCGAACCACAAATGGACCCCAGGCCTAGTGTAGTGTGTAGAGAGCTGCTGGGAGTGTAAGAAAACACTAAGGGTGTCCAAGATACCCCACCCCAAGACCCTGAAAAGTAGGAGTAAATTTACCCTACTACCCCAGAAAGACAATAAAGTCAAAATAGGGGATTCTGCAATGACAACAACTGACTGCAAAGCACTGAAGATGGATTCCTGGACCTGAGGACCTGCAAAGCAAGGGGGCCAAGTTGAAGAGTCACGCAAGTGTCCAGGGGGGACAGGAGCCCACTAAACCCCGGATGAAGTTGCGAAAGGGCTGCCTCTGGGTGAAAGAAGCCAAAGATTCTGCAACAACGAAAGGTGCTAGGAACTTTTCCTTTGGTCAGAAGATGTCCCACGGCGTGCTGGAGGATGCAGAGTTGATTCCACACAGAAAGACCACAAACAAGTCTTGCTAGCTGCAAGAGTCGCTGTTGAGCATTTTGGATGCTGGCAGGGCTCAGGAAGAACCAGGAGGTCGCCCCTTGGAGGAGAAGACAGAGGGGGCGCTCAGCTATACGGAGAGCCGATATAGAAGCAGGCAGCACCCACAGAGGCACCTGAATAGGCGCTTGGAAGATCTGAGGATGGTGGTCAACTCAGCACAACAAAAGGGAGTCCCACGAAGTCAGAGTCCAACTCAGCGAGTTGGGCAATGCAGGGCGGAGTGCTACGGACCTGGGCTAGGCTGTGCACAAAGGAAGTCTTGCAAGAGTGCACAGAAGCCCTAGCAGCTGCAGTTCATGCAGTACACAGGATTACTGTCTGGCGTGGGGATGCAAGGACTTACCTCCACCAAATTTGGACAGAAGGGCCACTGGACTGTCGAAGACACTTGGACCCAGCTCCTGTGTTCCAGGGACCAAACTCGTCAGGATGAGAGGGGACCAAGAGGACCGGTGATGCAGAAGTTTGGTGCCTGCGCTGGCAGGGGGAAGATTCTGTCGACCCACAGGAGATTTCCTCTTGGCTTCCAGTGTAGGGTGAAGGCAGACAGCCCTCAGAGCATGCATCACCAGGAAACAGTTGAGAAAGCCAGCAGGATGAGGCGCTACAATGTTGCTGGTAGTCTTCTTGCTACTTTGTTGCAGTTTTGCAGGTGTCCTAGAGCAGTCAGCAGTTGATCCTTGGCAAAAGTCAAAGAGGGAAGTGCAGAGGAACTCTGGTGAGCTCTTGCATTTGTTGTCTGGTGAGATACCCACAGGAGAGACCCTAAATAGCCCACAGAGGAGGATTGGCTACAGAAAGTTAAGCACCTATCAGGAGAGGTCTCTGACGTCACCTGCTGGCACTGGCCACTCAGAGCTGACCATTGTGCCCTCACACCTCTGCATTCAAGATGGCAGAGGTCTGGGACACACTGGAAGAGCTCTGGGCACCTCTCCTGGGAGGTGCTGGTCAGGGGAGTGGTCACTCCCCTTTCCTTTGTCCAGTTCCGCGCCAGAGCAGAGTTGGGGGGATCTCTGAACCGGTGTAGACTGGATTATGGAAAGAGGGCACCATCTGTGCCCTTCAAAGCATTTCCAGAGGCCAGGCAAGGTAACACCCTCTCTCAGAGGAAATCCTTTGTTCTGCCTTCCTGGGACTGGGCCCAGGCCCCAGGGGGGCAGAAACCTGGCTGAGGGTTCGGCAGCAGTGGTAGCTGCTGTGAAAACCCGGAAAGTTAGTTTGGCAGTACCCATGCTCTATGCTGGAGACCCGGGGATGCATGGAATTGTCCCCCCAATACCAGGATGGTATTGGGGGGACAATTCCATGATCCTAGACATGTTACATGGCCATGTTCGGAGTTACCATTGTGACGCCACATATAGGTGTTGACCTATATGTAGTGCACACGTGTAATGGTATCCCCGCACTCACAAAGTCCGGGGAATTTGCCCTGAACAATGTGGGGGCACCTTGGCTAGTGCCAGGGTGCCCACATACTATTTAACTTTGCACCTAACCTTCACCAAGTGAGGGTTAGACATATAGGTGACTTATAAGTTACTTAAGTGCAGTGTAAAATGGCTTTGAAATAACGTGGACATTATTTCACTCAGGCTGCAGTGGCAGTCCTGTGCAAGAATTGTCTGAGCTCCCTATGGGTGGCAAAAGAAATGCTGCAGCCAACAGGGATCTCCTGGAACCCCAATACCGTGGGTACCAAGGTACCATATACTAAGGAATTATAACGGTGTTCCAGTGTGCCAATGAGAATTGGTAAAATTAGTCACTAGCCTGCAGTGGCAATTTAAAAAGCAGAGAGAGCATAAACACTGAGGTTCTGATTAGCAGAGCCTCAGTGATACAGTTAGGCACCACACAGGGAACGCATACAGGGCATACTTTATGAGCACTGGGGTCCTGGCTAGCAGGATCCCAGCGACACAGGCAAAAACAGACATAAATACAGTAAAAATGGGGGTAACATGCCAGGCAAGATGGTACTTTCCTACATATATGCACTTTCACATATGTACACTGTCAACACACACATTACACACCTGCAAAGAGAGTAAGGAGGTCACCTCAACTATTCACTGGCAATACAGCAATCCCTGTAAATGCTTACATGCATTGCACATCACATTACATAGACAAACACACTTTTGCACCATTGCATAAAAAAGACGCATTAACCTTATGCGTGTTTTTTACAGCCATTGCGTCAGCCGAAAATTACACATCCCACCGAAGCATCTGAATTACTGCATATTGCTTTGTCAGGCCTTGTGTGAAATCCACGCATTGGCTGGAAGTGTAAAAAAAAATTATGTATCAGCTTAAAACGTGATGCGTACAGACAGGAAGTGATGAAATGGATCAACCATGCCAGAAATCTACGAACTGTGAAGTTACTTTTATTTTCTCTTTAACTGACAGTCCATGGGTCTGTGCTTGAAAGAGGGTTTGTTTTGGTTGTGCTGGAGAGAGGAGTGTTTTTGTGGAGTGAGTTGTACTGTTTGCTGTCCTTACTGTTTATATTTTCCTTTATAACGCTATTTTCAATCAATCAACCAATCATAGTATTTGTGAAGCACACTACTCACCCGTGAGGGTCTCAAGGCGCTGGGGGGGGGGGGGGCAGCCATTGCTCGAACAGCCATGTCTTGAGTTGTTCCCGAAAAAATTAAAAGCAGCAAACGAGTCACTACCTTTAATATACATCAATGGAACTCAGACGTTTTTCAGAGTCTGTAATGTCCAGCCTAACTGCACGATGGAACACAGCTCACTTTGTCCATAACATAAAAGGGACGTTTGTCTGATGACACTATTGTCCTCATTATGACATTGGCGGTAAATGCCGCTTACCGCCGTGCGGACGGCTGCCAACTTACCACCACGCTGGTGAATATCCGTTCCCCATATTATGACACACACACACTAATCCAACAGAATACAGCCACAAACACAAGTCCACCAGACCAAAGGTCAGTGCTAAAGTGACCGTCTCAAAACCCACACCGTTACGCCAACAGAACAACACCCATCACATTATGACCCACGAATCACCACAGCGGACATTCAACTGCGGTAAACCATTGGCAGTACATACTGCAGCGCTCACAATAGACACCCAAAGACAAAACAACACCACATTGGACAATTCAAACAACACACACCTGACACCCATACACACACCAAACCCACACCACTATAAAACATACACCCAAAGTACCCACAACACTTTACGAATACAAATCATTGCCACCAGACAGACACCAAGACCACTGCGACAACTAGGCACACACACTACTCACACCCATACACCCCTCACAGCACTCCCCATCACACACCCCAACACATTACCCAACACACCCTCAACAACACACATCACATAACACCCATGTCACCACAAAGGCACCCCCGTTTCACTGAGGAGGAATTAAGGGCCATGGTGGATGAAATTGTCAGGGTAGAGCCACAGCTATTTGGAGCACTGGTGCAGCAGATATCAATAGCAAGGAAGATGGAGCTATGGCAGAGAATCATGGACAGGGTCAATGACGTGGGACAGCACCCAAGAAATAGGGATGACATCAGGAAGAGGTGGAACGACTGACGGGGGAAGGTACATTCCACAGCAGCAAGACACCAGCTCGCTATACAGAGGACTGGCAGTGGACTCCCACCTCCTCCCCCTGCAGATCACAGCATGGGAGGAGCAGGTACTGGCAAAACTGCATCATGAGGGCCTGGCCGGAGTTGGAGGAGGACTGGATACTGGTAAGTCAACTTTTAGCAATTATCACCTCTATATCTGCATGCCATCACATAGCCTCACACCCTTCACTCCACTCCATCCCACACACTCCACCATCACATCACACTAATCCCAATGCCAAGCTCTGCATGCTGTAGCAATGCATGGACACCCCTCCCAGCCCTGCATGGACACTCATCACCAAAGCATGCCCAGCATAGGAAAACGAATAATCCCACAATACACCAAAATACACAACCAAAAGCTGGAAGGGCAACACCAACCATAGAGGAGAAGCTAGGGAAGTACAAATATCAGACACCTGAAGCATAGTACATCATTTACATCTCCACAGGTTCCCCAGCCAATGTCACTGGAGAGGAAGGGCCATCACTATTTAGTCCGCCAACAGAAGAGGCCCCTAGTCATGACAGTAACCCTGGAATTCATGATCTGGACGATCTACCTGGCCCATTTGGGACCAGAGGACAGTTGATCACCCAAGCCCTGTCACAGCCCACCACAGATCCTCCCTCATCATGATCCAACACCACAGCACCCACCCACCGTACCCACAACTCTCTCCCCAGGACACGTCAATCAGCAGTGTGCCCACCTGTTCAGGGACCCCAGTTCACACCTCGCCCCTAAGACAATCAGGGATCTGGGGTCAGTGGCAGTGGGCACACCATTCCGGGAACAGAGGCACAGGCCAACAGGGACACTGGGAGGACTGCTGGGCACCAGGGGGAGGACAGGACCAGGGAACCGACTCTCCAGGAGGCACTCTCCGAGATCCTGGGAGCCCACCAACATTCCCAGGACACAATGGGCCAGATCCTAGACAACGTGCAGGAGAACAGGAGGCTGCAGGAGAAACAGTACCAGGGGATCGGAGAGGACTTGTAGGCCATCAACAACACCCTGATCTCCATAGCAGGGGTGCTGGCAGACGTGGCCAACAATATGAGGAAGGCAGTGTCACACCAACAGGTCCTACAACTAGCCAGTCATCTGAACAGCCCTCCACTTCTGCTAGTGGCCAGGAGGCCCCGCCACAGGACCAACAGCCCACCAGCACCCCTACCACAGTAGAAGGTGAACCACCTCACAAACATTCCCTGCGAACCAGACAGAAGCCAGAGACATTTGCCAAGACCACCAGTAGGAAATGCGAGCCTCCTGATTGTCCCCCTTGTGCCCCACTCAGTCACCGTGTCCACCTTGAACTGCCATTGCTCCCCTTCCTATGCCCCCACGGACAATGCACCTGTGCTACAAACAGACTGGAACAATACCCTGGACTTTCCTCCATCATCACCCCATTCCATTGCACTTTCCCCTCTAACTTTAAGCACAAAAATAAACACCCTTGGATAAAAATTGACTACTGGGATTTCATGTATAGCAAATTTGTATTAATTGAAACAGCTACAACCATTGCAAATTAACTGTACATAGAATGAGCATAGAATTAATGACCTGTAGCTGGCTGTTGTGATCACACCAGGAGAATTTGTCATATCACCAACATCTGCAAAATGAATATCCAGAGGTAACAGTAAGTGGGAAAAGAATTGGGAAATGCCAGCATGTCAATGCCACCCCGAATACAACCAAAGCCATAGAAATGTAAAGTTGCACTGTCTCACCTGTGTGTCATTGGAAGTACTGGTGTATCACAGATGTTCTGTTGTCCACATCCTCATCATCTGCCTCCTCATCCTCACTGACCTGAGGGTCCACTACTGCCACAAGGGCATCTCCAGTATCATCCTCCTGCAGAAAATGTACATGGCGTCTGAGGGCCAGGTTGTGCAACATGCAGCATGCCACTACTATCTGGCCGACCTTCTAGGGTGAGTAGCACAGGGATCCACCTGTTAGATTGAGACACCGGAACCTGGCCTTCAGGAGGCCAAAGGTCCTTTCAATGATCCTTCTGGTTCACCCATGTGCCTTATTATAATGTTCCTCTGCCCTTTGTCCTGGCATTCCTCACAGGGGTCAACAGCATGATAGGTTTGGGCAACCAGAGTCACCTGCAAATACTGAATGACAACATTTAGCTACACACTATCCTATATGGCCACCACCATAGGCATACACCAACATATACTGGGTGGGAACCAGGGTTCACCTCTTAGCCACACCCTGTGTCTCTGTAGTTGGGCCATCACATTTGGGAAGCTGCTATTCCTCAGGACAAAGGCATCATGCACTGACCCAGGATACTTAGCATTGACGTGGGAGATGTACTTGTCCACCAGGCATATCATCTGCACATTCATGGAGTGGAAGCTCTTACGATTCCTAAACACCTGTTCATTCTGGCGGGGGGGCACAAATGCAATATGTGTTACGTCAATCGCACCTATTATATTGGGGATATGTCCCATTGCATAGAATCCTGCCTTTCCAGTGGCCAAATCCTCAACCTGGGGGAATGCTATGTAGCTGCACATGTGTTTTATCATGGCAGACAACACTCTTGTTAGCACATTTAAGAACATTGGCTGTGACATTCCTACTGCCAAGTCCACCGTCACTTGGAAAGAACCAGTTGCCAGGAAATGGAGAACGGATAGCACTTGCACAAGAGGGGGATCCCAGTCGGAAGACAGATAGCAGATATCAGGTCAGACTCCAATTGGGCACACAGCTCTGTGTTTGTGGCCCTGTCCAGTCTATAGGTGAGAATTCTGTGCCTGTCCTCCAGTGTAGCTAAGTCCAGGGGTCTGTACACAGGGGTATGTCTCCATCTCCTATTCATCTGCAGCGGTAGGTATCTAAGGGACACAAGAGTGAGAAGGCTATCACAAACTGAACAATGTAGCCACAACAGTAGTCCACAATGTGCAAACTTGTAATGGGACAGTGTAATTTGTGAAGTATGTGCCTATTTATCCTGTGACGCAGCATTAATTGATAGGCCTGTTCACCCCCCCTGAAATAGCGTTTGCCTGTCCTGTGTTGAAGGAATGGGGGAAGTGAGGTAATGACGCTGACGTTGTGCACCGTGGCGGTATGCGGCCATGAACCGGCGTGCAATTCCTCATTGGTTATTATTCTGCCCTATTTGGTACAGTGGCCAATGGTGATCTACGCCGGCGGTGACGGTATGCACTGCCGCAGACGTGACCGTCATTTTCTATGAGATTCCTCACTTGTTTCCTGACCTTCCATAGGAGAGGACCCACACTACATGTGCTGCTGTGACCTGTGTCTGGATCCTACCATGGCCTATGTGAAAGGGGGAAGGACCCCAGCCTTCACTTCTGAGGAGTTGGAGCGACTGGTGGATGGGGTCCTACCCCAGTACGGACTGCTGTATGGGCCTCCAGACCAACAGGTGAGTACCGATTGTGCACAATGCATGTGGCATGAGTGCTTGCAGTTGTGTGTGAAGGCCTCATGTAAGGGGGGTGGGTCATTGTTCCATTGGCGATGTAAATATTGTGTGCTGGCCTATGTGTGTGCCAATGGTGATGGAAACGGGTATATAGTGGGCCATTAGAGGGACTGGCTGAACTGTTTGTCTAATGGTGTTCTCCTGTCTGTATTGCCTCTGCAGGTCAGCGCCCATTAAAAGAAGGGAATCTGGAGTGCCATCGCCAAGGACGTGTGGACCCTGGGGGTCTATGGCAGGCGGAGCACCCGCTGTCGCAAACGGTTGGAGAACCTGAGACGCTGGGCATGAAATACCGCAGAAGCCCAGATGGGGAAGGCTTCCCCTGATGGCCCGCATGCTGGCGGTGGCCTACCCTGAGGTGGATGGGAGCTTGAGGGCATCACAGCAGCCACAAGGGAGTGAGTTCAGTAGCTATCATTACAACTTACGGCTGGAGGGGTGGTATCCCGGTGGTGCGGGTGTAATCTACTGGGAGCAAGATGGCGCTCGAGGCAAAGAGGTATATATCAAATAGTACCTAATTAACACAAGTTGCACCCTTGAAGGACTTCACCCCTAGGCCCCAACTGTGTGGTACTCCATACAACTCAAAACAATAAACAACAAGAGGCACTCGTTATATTTGCACAAGTAAAAAAATAGTACAAAGAAATCTGACATAGTCACTGTCAATGTCTGAGATCACAAAACAATATCCCATGAATTTCTGGAAAGTAAAAAGAAAATATAAAGTACAGATATACTGCAATTGTAAATTCCAATATCCTGTGACGTGATATCAATGTCCCAATCCGGTTCAATTAAATTTGACAAAAGTTGTCATATGAAGTACCAATCAGGTCCGTAATCCAAATATCAATGTCCCAAACCGTACAGTCCATCATTCCACAGCATTTGCCAAATATGTTGAGCGATTTTGATCCCGCAGCCGCAGCCAACACGTGTTTCGTCCGGGGATTACCCCGTTCACTTCGTCAGGGCTGCAAATGTTATCAAAAATATATATATTGGATGAATATAGTACAACCATCGAATTTGAAGTTGAAATATAAGTCCACCACCAATTCACCAGTGGGTGAGATGGAAAATTATGAGTTATTGAGAGAGACATGCATCATAGAAAGTACTAATTGAGTACCTATGACTGCCCAAATTACATATAAAGGTGATATGAAATTGTGATGTTAGAGCACACATGTGCAAATAGGAATATAGTTAATCCCAAAATTCTTAATTCCTAAAAATGTATGGTCCCAAAGTACCCTGTCCGTGTCAAAGAATAAAATCTCATGCAGCGTGATCCACGTATTTACTGAAATGCTAAAACAGCCAGTACCAAAGTTACCTGTGTGCTGAATAAGTCGTTATATCGATAAAGATCCGAGTACAAGGATTATAGGTCGTTGCTGCTAAACCCACATGTATTCTGCTTCATAAGTATTCATGTCTACTAGTCAGTAATCATCTGTCAAATAAATAAAACAGTAAACGCTCAGTGGCTATGACGCCCAACATGGCATAACTTGGTCCCTAGTATACCATTAAGTAAACAACCTTGATTACTGAGTAGAAAAAGCAAATTCCAGTACATGTATGTGTATTAAGCTCCGAGGCACTACCATTACAGGCTATTATATAGTCGACCAATACTGTGCTCAACCAATCCACATATACAGGTCCAAAATCACAATAGAATTCCATCGGCTGAATACATAATCCAAATGTAAATACGACACAGAATTGATAGATCATTTGGTTAAGTCCTTTAAGATCAGATCAAATATTAATGTTGGTACCTCATTTGTGGTTTACATTGTTTCTTGCAAATGTAATCGTTACTATGTGGGTAGCACAATCCATTCACTAAGAACAAGGATCGGAGAACACGCGAGAGCACTTGCATAGGAGGACCATAGATACCCACTTGTAGCACACATAGGCCCTCATTACAACATTGGCGGTAAAAGCCGCTTACTGCCGTGCAGAAGACCGCCAACACACCGCTGCGGCAGCAGAATTCCGCCATGGTCATTATGACCCACTGCTCGGAATCCGCCAAAATTCAGACACCCACACAAGTTCGCCACACCAAAGGTCAGTGATAAACTGGCAAAAACAAAACCTCCACCATCACGCCAACAGAAATACGCCCACACTATCACAACCCACGAATCCACGCGGCGGTCTTTCAACCGCGGTATTCCATTGGCGGTACACACCGCTGCGCTCAAAATACACACACATTTACAAAACACAGCCACATTGGAAAATTCCAAATACACACACCTGATACACATACACACACCACTCCCACACACTCAATACAATATAAAACACACACCCACATCACCCACAAACCCCACAACAAAATTACAGAGAGAAGGCCAGAGAGAGACACTACAAACAACTACCAAGCATCCACAGGTACACAATACCATCAACCACATAACTTCCACGCACCTCACACAACACACCACTAAATATCACCCCACTTATCACTACACACCCCACCCCACACATCACCCATACCACCCCATGGCACAGCAAAGACACCCCAGGTTCTTTGAGGAGGAACTCAGGATCATGTTGAGGGAAATCGTCCGGGTAGAGCCACAGGTATTCGGATCACAGGTGCATCACACCTCCATAGCTAGGAAGATGGAGCTATGGTGAAGAATCGTGGACAGGGTCAACGCAGTGGGACAGCACCCAAGAAATAGGGATGACATCAGGAAGAGGGGGAATGACCTACGGGGGAAGGTGCGCTCCGTGTTCTCAAGACACCACCTTATGGTTCAGCGGACTGGCGGCTGACCCACACCTCCTCCCTCACAACTAACAACATGGGAGGAGCAGGTCTTGGCGATTCTGTATCCTGAGGGCCTCGCAGGAGTAGATGGAGGAGTGGACTCTGGTAAGTCAAATCTTAACTAGTACATCCCCCACTCTACCTCCATGCTAACACATACCCCCACCCTCACCCCCACCCCCATCACTCCAACTCCTCACAAATGTCCCACTATCACAACCCACCCATCCCAACACCAAGCCCTGCATGCAACTACAAAGCATGGACACCCATCACCAATGCATGGATACTGCACATACCCACACACACCCCTAAAAAATGATCACACAAGGTCCTACACAACAATGCAAGCAAAGGGGTACATGGTCACCCACCCATTGCACACCATGCCACACACAGATGTAATAAACATCCTTTTATACCCCTGCAGGACCCCTACACAACGTCACCGGACAGCAGGGTCCACACATGTCCACCTCACAAAAAGAAGAGGCCCACAGTGATGACAGCAGCTCTGTCCAACTGGATCTAGATGACCAGCCCGGCCCATCGGGGACCTCTGGACAGTCGGTTCCCCTGACACAGTCACAGGCCACCACAGAGCTTCCCCCCTCTGGAAACACCAGCACAGCACCCACCCAGCGGGCCCATACCTCTGTCCCCAGGACACGTCAATCAGCAGTGTGTCCACCACTACAGGGAAGCCAGGCTAACCCACCACCCCAACAACAACAGGGACCTGGGGGCAGTGGCAGTGGGAACACAGTCCAGGGGACGGAGGCCCAGGAACACAGGGGAACTGGGAGGGCTGCTGTGCGACAGGGGGTGGACAGGCCAAGGGAACCCACTCTCCACGAGGCCCTCTCCAACATCATGGGAGCCTACCACCATTCTCAGGAGACGATGGCAACGGAACTGGCCAGATTTCAGGAGACCCAGCGCCTGCAGGAGGAACAGTGTTTGGGCTTCAGGGAGGAACTCAGATCTATCAATTCCACCCTGGGCACCATCGTAGGGGTGCTGAAGGAAGTCCTCAACACTAGGAGGGACACTGTGGCACAACAAGGGGACCCTGACACTAGCCTGGATGATGAACTGCCCACCACCTCCACCGGTGCTAGTGGACAGGAGGCACCACCACAGGACCACCACACCAGCACCCCACCCCACCCCCTGCAGAGGGTGAACCACCCCGCAAACGGTCCCTGAGATCCAGGACAAAGACAGAGAACGATGCCAAGACCCCCGCCAAGAAATGAGACCACCTTGAATGTCATCCATCTGTCCCACTTTGTCACCCTGTCCATCCTCAAACTGCCCCAGCTCCACTTCCTATGCCCATTTGGGCAATGTACCTGTGGGACTAATAGACTGGTCTCTGCCATGGACATTCCTTCACCATCACCCCTCACCATTTTACAACCCCCTGCAATATTGACACTTAAATTAACACCCTTGAAGCACAAAACAATCTGGAGTCAGTCTGTGATTTTGAAATAGTGTATTAGCAATTACAGTGTCAAAATGCTCTTTCAAGTGTAATGTCACATACCTATGTCACACAGCTCTAGTCCATGAGGAAACAAAGCAGATGTCACACAGTGGGACCCACATCTGTGAAATCGTAAGGGAAAGTGACAACTCAGTGACCATACACTGGGTGAAAACGACAGACAGTTGAGAGGTAGTAGTGTTAAAGTACATGTGTTAAGCAGGTTTGTATTCTTACCTGTGTCTCACTGGAAATATTGCAGGATCACCAAGTTCCTGCTGTCCATGTCCTCTTCTTCTGTTTCCTTGTCTTCACTGTCCACAGGCTCCACAGCTGCAACAACACCGCATCCTCCTGCAGAAAAGGCACCTGTCGTCGCAAAGCTAAGTTGTAAAGCATACAGCAGGCCACGATGATCTGGCACACCTTCTTTGGTGAGTAGAATAGAGATCCACCTGTCATATGGAGGCACCTGAACCTGGCCTTCAGGAGGCCGAAGGTCCGCTCTATAATCCGCTGAGTTTGCCCATGGGCCTCATTGTAGCTTTCCTCTGCCCATGTCCTGGGATTCCTCACTGGGGTCAGTAGCCATGACAGGTTGGAGTAACCAGAGTCACCTGCAAATGGCGAGGGACAACTGTTAGACACACACTAACCTGTAGGGATATCCCCAGACCCAGACAACCATTCCCACTGACTTGCTTCCAGGTGATCACCTAATAGCCACACACGGTGCCTCTGGAGTTGACCCATCACATAAGGGATGCTGCTATTCCGCAGGATGTAAGCGTCATGCACTGAGCCAGGGAATTTGGCATTCACATGGGAGATGTACTGGTCTGCCAAACACACCATCTGCACATTCATGGAATTATAACTCTTCCGGTTTCTGTATACCTGTTCACCCCTGCGGGGGGTACCAAAGCCACATGTGTCCCATCAATGGCACGTATGATGTTGGGGATATGTCCCAGGGAACAGAAGTTCCCTTTCACTGTAGGCAAATCCTCCACCTGAGGGAAAACGATGTAGCTCCGCATGTGTTTCAGCAGGGCAGACAACTGTAGGAGGCTGGCCTGGCTTGTAGTGGGTACCAGAGGTACTTACACCTTGTGCCAGGTCCAGTTATCCCTTATTAGTGTAGAAGGGGTGTTTCTAGCAGCTTAGGCTGATAGAAGGTAGCTATGGCAAAGCAGCTTAGGCTGAACTAGGAGACATGTAAAGCTCCTACTATACCACTGGTGTCATATGCACAATATCATAAGAAAACACAATTCACAGAAGTACTAAAAATAAAGGTACTTTATTTTTATGACAATATGCCAAAAGTATCTCAGTGAGTACCCTCAGTATGAGGATAAGTTATAAACACAAGATATATGTACACAAACCAAAATTACGCAGATAATAGCAAAAGGAAGTAATGCAAGCAATGTAAAATTACAGTAGATTGCAATAGGAGCACATAGGTATAGGGGCAACACAAACCATATACTGCAAAAGTGGAATGCGAACCACGAATTGACCCCAAGCCTATGTGAGCTTGTAGAGGGGCGCTGGGACTGTAAGAAAACAGTGAGGGTTAGAAAAATAG
This sequence comes from Pleurodeles waltl, assembly GCF_031143425.1. NCBI lineage: Eukaryota > Metazoa > Chordata > Amphibia > Caudata > Salamandridae > Pleurodeles > Pleurodeles waltl. Next base: position 676,485,804 of record NC_090448.1, read on the forward strand.
CCCACCCCAAGACCCTGTAAGGTAGGTGTAAAGTGCACCTACTACCCCCAGAGAGCACAGAAGTCGTGATAGGGGGATTCTGCAGGAAGAACAAACACCAGCAATGCAACAACAGTGGGTTTCCGGACCTGAGTACCTGTAAGAGAAGGGGACCAAGTCCAATAGTCGCGACAGTGTCGAGAGTGGGCAGGAGCCTGGGAAATGCCAGCTGAGGGTGCAAGGAAGCTGCTACCTGTTGGAAGAAGCTTGGAGCTCTGCAAGAACGAAGAGGACTAGGAACTTCCCCTTTGGAGGATGGATGTCCCACGTCGTGAAGAAGCTTGCAGAGGTGTTCCCACGCAGAAAGACCGCAAACAAGCCTTGCTAGCTGCAAGGGTCACTGTTAGGGTTTTTGGGTGCTGCTGTGCCCCAGAAGGGACCAGGATGTTGCCACTTGGAGGAGAAGACAGAGGGGGTGCCCATCAAGTCAGGGAGCCCTCACAGAAGCAGGCAGCACCCGCAGAAGTACCTGAACAGGCACTTGGAAGAAGAGTGAACCAGAGTCCACCCAAAGTCACATAAGGGAGTCCCACGATGCCGGAGGACAACTCAGAAGGTTGTGCACTGCAGGTTAGAGTGTCGGGGACCCAGGCTTGGCTGTGCATGAAGGAAATCCTGGAAGAGTGCACAGGAGCCGGAGCAGCTGCAAATCACGCGGTACCCAGCAATGCAGTCTAGCGTTGGGAGGCAAGGACTTACCTCCACCAAACTTGGACTGAAGAGTCACTGGACTGTGGGAGTCACTTGGACAGAGATGCTGAGTTCCAGGGACCACGCTCGTCGTGCTGAGAGGGCACCAAGAGGACCGGTGATGCAGTATTCTGTTGCCTGCGGTTGCAGGGGGAAGATTCCGTCGACCCACGGGAGATTTCTTCAGAGCTCCTGGTGCGGAGAGGAGGCAGGCTACCCCCAGAGCATGCACCACCTGGAAACAGTCGAGAAAGCTTGCAGGATGAAGCAATACAAGGTTGCTAGTAGTCGTCTTGCTACTTTGTTGCGGTTTTGCAGCCATCGGCAGAAGGTGAAGAGGGAGATGCAGAGGAACTCTGGTGAGCTCTTGCATTCGTTATCTGAAGAATTCCCCAAAGCAGAGACCCTAAATAGCCAGAAAAGGAGGTTTGGCTACCTAGGAAGGAGGATTGGCTACTAAGAGAGGTAAGAGCCTATCAGAAGGAGCCTCTGACGTCACCTGCTGGCACTGGCCACTCAGAGCAGTCCAGTGTGCCACAGACACCTCTGTTTCCAAGATGGCAGATGTCTGGGACACACTGGAGGAGCTCTGGGCACCTCCCCTGGGAGGTGCAGGTCAGGGGAGTGGTCACTCCCCTTTCCTTTGTCCAGTTTCGTGCCAGAGCAGGGCTGGGGGATCCCTGAACCAGTGTAGACCGGCTTATGCAGAGATGGGCACCATCTGTGCCCATCAAAGCATTTCCAGAGGCTGGGGGAGGCTACTCCTCCCCAGCCTTCACACCTATTTCCAAGGGGAGAGGGTGTTACACCCTCTCTCAGAGGAAGACCTTTCTTCTGCCTTCCTGGGTCAGGGCTGCCTGGACCCCAGGAGAGCAGAAACCTGTCTGAGGGGTTGGCAGCAGCAGCAGCTGCAGTGGAGACCCCGGAAAGGCAGTTTGGCAGTACCCGGGTTCTGTGCTAGAGACCCGGGGGATCATGGAATTGTCCCCCCAATGGCAGAATGGCATTGGGTTGACAATTCCATGATCTTATACATGTTACAGTGCCATGTTCGGAGTTACCATTGTGACGCTGTACATAGGTAGTGACCTATGTACAGTGCACGCGTGTAATGGTGTCCCTGCACTCACAAAGCCTGGGGAATTAGCCCTGAACGATGTGGGGGCACCCTGGCTAGTGCCAGGGTGCCCACACACTAAGTAACTTTTCACCCAACCTTCACCAGGTGAAGGTTAGACATATAGGTGACTTATAAGTTAGTTAAGTGCAGTGGTAAATGGCTGTGAAATAACGTGGACGTTATTTCACTCAGGCTGCAGTGGCAGGCCTGTGTAAGAATTGTCAGAGCTCCCTATGGGTGGCAAAAGAAATGCTGCAGCCCATAGGGATCTCCTGGAACCCCAATACCTCAGTACCATACACTAGGGAAATATATGGGTGTACCAGTATGCCAATGTGAATTGGTAAATTTAGTCACTAGCCTGTTAGTGACAAACTTGGAAAGCAGAGAGAGCATAACCACTGAGGTTCTGGTTAGCAGAGCCTCAGTGAGACAGTTAGGCATCACACAGGGAACACATACAGGGCACATACTTATGAGCACTGGGGCCCTGCCTGGCAGGGTCCCAGTGACACATAGATTAAAACAACATATATACAGTGAAATATGGGGCTAACATGCCAGGCAAGATGGTACTTTCCTACACAACCCCCCCAAACGAAGGACAATAAGACTAGCCATGACCTGATGAGTCTTCATTGTCTAAGTGGAAATATCTGGAGAGTCCATCTTCATTGGAGTGGGTACTCCCAGGTCTATGTTCCCCTGTATAGTCCATTCCCTGTAGAGATATGGACCACCTCAACAATTTAGGATTTTCACCTTTCATTTGTTTAGCCAAAGTAGAGGTTTGTGGTCTGTCTGAACAACGAAGTGAGTGCCAAACAGGTATGGCCTCAACTTCTTCAGTGCCTAGACCACAGCAAAAGCCTCCCTCTCTATGGCAGACCAACGCTTTTCTCTAGGGGTCAACCTTCTGCTGATAAAAGCAACTGGTTGATCCTGGCCCTCAGAATTCAGTTGTGATAAGACTGCCCCTACCCCTAATTCAGATGCATCAGTTGAACAATGAATTTCTTAGAGTACCATGGGCTTTTTTAGGACAGGTGCAGTGCACATGGCCTGTTTGAGCTCCTCAAAAGCTTTCTGACAGCTAGCTGTCCACAATACCTTTTTAGGCATCTTTTTACTGGTGAGATCATTAAGTGGGGCTGCTATGGAGCCATAGTTTTTAATGAATCTCCTGTAATACCCAGTGAGGCCTAGGAAGGCTCTCACCTGGGTCTGTGTTGTAGGAGGAACCCAATCCATGATTGTTTGGATTTTCCCCTGAAGTGGTGCAATCTGTTCTCCACCTACCAAGTGTCCCAGATAAACCACCTTTCCCTGCCCTATCTGGCACTTTGAGGCCTTGATAGTGAGGCCTGCCTTTTGCAGGGCCTCCAAAACTTTCCAAAGGTGGACTAGGTGCTCATCCCAGGTGGAGCTAAAGACAGCTATATGATCTAGATATGCTGCACTAAAAGCCTCAAACCCTTGCAGGACTGTGTTCACCAACCTTTGAAAAGTGGCAGGTGCATTCTTCAAACCAAAGGGCATCACTGTAAATTGGTAGTGCCCTCCTATAGTTGAAAATTCAGTTTTAGTTTTAGCATCCTCAGCCAATTTGATCTGCCAATACCCTGCAGTCAAATCAAAGGTGCTTAGATACTTGGCAGATGCCAGTGTATCTATGAGCTCATCTGCCCTGGGTATAGGGTGAGCATCAGTTTTTGTTACCTGATTGAGACCTCTGTAGTCTACACAAAACCTCATCTCCCTTTTTCCATCTTTTGAGTGAGGCGTTGGTACAAGCACCACAGGAATCGCCCATGGGCTTTCAGAAGGTTCAACCACTCCTAGATCAGGCATTTTCTGAACTTCTTGTTTTATGCAGTCCCTGACATGGTCAGGCTGCCTATAGATTTCACTTTTGACAGGCATGCTGTATGCGGTTTCAATTGTGTGTTCACACCAAGATGTAGTGCCTGGCACAGTTGCAAAGAGCTCAGAAAACTGTCCAAGGAGATTTATGCAGTTGTCTTTCTGATCTGCAGTAAGACAGTCTGCCAAAACTACTCCCTCCACTAAAGCATCTTCTTCAGTGGATGAGAAGAGATCAGGGAGAGGGTCACTCTCTTCTTCCTGTCCCTCTTCTGTTGCCATGAGCAGGGTGAGATCAGCCCTGTCATAGTAGGGTTTTAGGCGGTTGACATGAATCACCCTAAGGGGACTCCTGGCAGTGCCCAGGTCAACCAAGTAGGTGACCTCGCCCTTCTTTTCAACAATTAGATGGGGTCCTCTCCATTTGTCCTGGAGTGCTCTTGGGGCCACAGGCTCCAATACCCACACCTTCTGTCCTGGTTGGTACTGGATCAGAACAGCCTTCAGGTCATGCCATTGCTTCTGGAGCTCTTGGCTGGCCTGAAGGTTTTTACTGGCCTTTTTCATGTACTCAGCCATTCTGGATCTTAGGCCACGTACATAGTCCACTATGTCCTGTTTGGGAGCTTTTAAAGGTTGTTCCCAACCCTCCTTCACAAGTGTTAGTGGACTTCTTACAGGGTGTCCAAAGAGGAAGTCAAAGGGGCTGAAGATCCACTACCTCTGGCCTTGGCAGGATGAAGCACACTGGGCACAAGGCCCCCTCCAGAACCAGTGGATAATCACATCCACTACCTCTGTCCTTGGCAGGATGAAGCACTCTGGGGACAAGGCCCCCTCCAGAACCAGTGGAGAGATACATCCACTACCTCTGTCCTTGGCAGGATGAAGCACTCTGGGCACAAGGCCCCCTCCAGAACCAGTGGAGAATCACATCCACTACCTCTGTCCTTGGCAGGATGAAGCGCTCTGGGCACAAGGCCCCCTCCAGAACCAGTGGAGAGATACATCCACTACCTCTGTCCCTGGCAGGATGAAGCACTCTGGGCACAAGGCCCCCACCAGAACCAGTGGAGAAAGGCATCCACCTGAGAGACCGTGGCTTTGCACTCCCCAGGATGGAACAGTGGGCAACCCACCCACTGTAGAGACTTGAGAAACTGAGGCTTTGCACTCCCCAGGATAATGCAGTGGGCAACCCACCCACTGTAGAGACTTGAGAGACTGTGGCTTTGCTCTCCCCAGGATGGAACAGTGGGAAACCCACCCACTGTAGAGAATTGAAAGACTGTGGCTTTGCACTCCCCAGGATGGAACAGTGGGCAACCCACCCACTGTAGAGACTTGAGAGACTGAGGCTTTGCACTCCCCAGGATGAAACAGTGGGCATGTGGCCCCCTCGTGGATTTGGCGTCGTGCACTCAACCGGCTGAGGTGCCCCCCCTTTCCCTTCCCCCTGAAGTGAATGTTTTATTGCAAATCTGATGCCCCTGCAGTGGATTGAGTGTGGGCCTCGCCCATGCCGTGTGGGCCCAGTGTTCCACAGACTTCAATGGAGCACTACCTGGACTACTATTCTTGGTGTATATATTTGTTAATGGTGTATATATATTTTTGCGTCCTGGATTTTAATATATTACATTGGTCACAATCATTTGCTTTTGTCTTTGCATTCTTCTGGGGGGTTTGGAGGGGTGTAACTGTAATGTATCATGTTGTATTAGTGTGTGTGTTGTAGTGGTTGAGGGTGGGGGTGTTGCGTGTGTGTGTCCCTGTTTTTTCCCTCCCCCCTCCTCTGTGTCGTAGGTGCAGTTCTCACCGTTGTCTTTGCCGCCGTTGTTCCTGCTCCTGGTAGAGGAGCAAGAAGATGAGGGCTGGCAGGATCTGAAGCTCGGGTTCCATGGCGTCCGGATTCCGCGTGGGGTGTGTAGAGGTGTGCGTTTTCCCTTTGGGGACCTGTTTCCACCTTGTTTTTGTCCGGGGTGAATCTGCCCCGGAAAAGGTGGCGGATTGGTAGGTTGTGATACTGTGGGCGGTACATTGTCCTCCGCCTGTCTGTTGGCGGTGACCGCCAAGCTGTTTGTTTGTACCACCGTGGCGGTCGGAGTGTTAAAGTGGCTGTCTTTGTTGGCGGTTTCCGCCACGGTCATAATTGTAATTTTTTTACCGCGGCCTGTTGGCGGTCTTACCACTTTAACACCGACCGCCAGGGTTGTAATGACCACCATAATGTCATGTGAATCACAAGGACCTCACTAAACGTTTGAATGTTTGGGCATTGAACATAAAGGAATAGACCCTAGGGGGGGTAATAGGGAGTTGGCCCTAAGAAGAAAAGAGGCGTTATGGATATTACACCTTAGAGCGGTAGAAGCAGGTCTAAATACAGACAGGGAGTTACAATATTTTCTAGGGGACTAGGGATGAGCAGCATATAACATTAAATTTTACATGATTGAGAATGCCTCTGCTATTTCGAATGATTAACATGTGTTTTATGAATAGATTAGGCATAAATTCTATCATATCATGTATTTAATTACTGACCTAATACAAACATTTGATACATGATCATTATCTATCACAATTTATATAGCGAGGCTCTGTATAAATGTACAAGCGACCATCATACTGTGTCTGATAATCATGATGCCTTGGGTATTTCTTCTTTACTAAGGATTAGTATTATGCCTCTGTATATACTTGTAATCTACTGTAACTTTATATGATGTGAAATAATTTTATCCTTCTGGTTTCTAAGTTCATTTTTCACTACTAACTTTCTGATACATCAATATTAGCATCTAATATTAACTCTCTTATGGGGGTTTTCCTCTTCTTTCTTTACTTTTCTTTGGCTAGTATGTTATGGAAACATTGGGATATGGAGTATTTTCATTCGGTATAAGTTTTCCTGATTGGGTTAGCTTTTTTAGTGGGATCGTGCTCCGTGGGTTGGAGCAATACAGTTTTTACCATGAGTGATTCGTCTGCGGGGTTATATAGATATCGGCATTATATATGTCTTTTTTCCCCCCCTAAGATGGCCGCTTTGAAATAGCCCAAATCGTTGCTGGTAGTATTTTGGTTTAGTATAGATTCTATCATGTGTTATCACTTGGTTTGAACTCAAAGAGCACCACTCGAGAGACTGTGTCCTTGCACTCCCCAGGACAAAGAGCAATGGGCATGTTGCCCCCTCCAGAACCAGTGGGCTTATTCCCGCATCCAGCTGAGGTGCCCCCCGATGAGCCTGCCTATTTGCCAACTGATGCCCATGGAGTGTTCTCTCCGGCTTGGTGAAGGATTTGAGTGGGGCCTTGGACTGTGCCCTGTGGCCATGTGGGCCCTGTGAACTATGAACTGGGCAGTGCCCCTTTTTTATACACATGTACCGTTCTGTTTGGTGATTAAATCGTTTTGTTAATTTTATTGTTTGACTGATTACAATCATTTTTGTAAATTCCTGTTGCCTTTGCTTTCCTCTGCAGATTTTGGTGGTCAAATTGTTTTTGTAATGCATATTGTTGTGTGTATGGTGTGTGTATGTCGGGTGGGTGTTGTGCATGTGTGTGTCATTCTCGTTTTCCTCCCACCCTCCCATGTGTGCTAGGCGGCTATACTCACGTCGTCGTCTTCACCGGCGTTGGTGTTCCAGGTGGCGCATAACATAGAAGATCATCGGAAAGACTTGCAGTTCGGGTTCCGATGCAGTGTGTTTCTTCCCTGTGTCTCCAATGGTGAGTCCTTTCATTTCTGTGATGTGTTTCCGCCAAGTTTTTGATGGCATTGGTACACCCCGGAAAAGGTGGTGGTTTGCTGAGTCAAAATATGGTGGGCGGAACTTTGTCTTCCGCCTGGCTGTAGGTGTTTACCCCCATGGTGACTGTTATTTCCGCCCTGGCGGTCGGTGTGGTACATTGGCTGTTTGTCGGAGATATCACCGCCATGGTCATATTTTGGTGGTAATTACCACCAGCCTGTTGGCGGTATTACCGCCACTTTATCACCGACCGCCAGGGTCGTAATGAGGGCCTATGTTCGTTAGAGAATAAATCCTGTTGGACAGAGTGTTCATGCCGTTGTGGACAACAGCTAAAACCTTTTCTGAATTTTCTTTGTCTTTTTGCCTTAAACGCACAGCAGCTTCTATCTAAGGAAGCTTCCAGATCTCATTATATGTGGCATACATGAATCTTTTAGAGCGTGGCTTTCTAGGACCTAACAAGAAGTCCTGCAAGTCTATATCTTCAGAAAGAGTGTTATGATGTTCCTTAACTGCGGCTACCACACTGTGGGGGTCATTACAACCATGGCGGACGGTATTAAAGCAGCGGAGATACTGCAAACAGGCCGGCGGACAAAAAAAGGGAATTATGACCCTGGCGGAAACCGCCAACAAAGACAGCCACTTTAACACTTCGCCCGCCATGGCGGTACAGACAAGCAGCGCGGCGGTCACCGCCAACAGACAGGCGGGAGACAATGTACCGCCCACACTATTACAACCCGCCAATCTGCCACCTTTTCCGGGGCGGATTCACCGTGGATAAAAACACGGCGGAAACAGCTTTTGCTATGGGAAAACGCTCACCTGAACATATCCCAGGAGGAACGAGGAATCCATGGAGCCGGAACTCCAAATACTCCCTGCCCTTGTGTTTCTGCTCCTCTATGACCAACAGCTACGTAGGCGCAGAAGACAACGGTGAGTACTGCACCTACGACATGGGGGAGGGGGAGGCAAAAGTTAGGGGGACACCCACCAAACACCCCCACCCCCACCTTCGCATATTACAACATACACACCAATGCATTCACAAAAAATCACAGTAACAACCCACAATCCCCCCGGAAGAATGAAAACACAAAGAGAAAATCAGTCAAACAATGTAATGTGCCAATATACATGTCATACAAAAATATACAGATATATATTTGAAAATCAGTCATAATTATATACAATACGAGAAGTAGTGCAGATATGTACATAACAATGTCTGTGCACCATCAGTCCAAAAATGCATGGGCGAGGCCCACAAACGATACCTGACCACAATCGGAGAGAACACTGCCCGGGCATCAGATAGCAATACTACAGGCACCTCAGGGGGAAGGGAAGGGGGGGCACCTCAGCCGGATGACTGCAAAGCCAGATCCACGACGGCGCTCCATGCCCATTTATGCCATCCTGGGGAGTGCAAAGCCACAGTCTCTCAAGTCTATACAGTGGGTGGTTTTCCCACTGTGCCATCCTGGGGAGTGCAAAGCCACAGTCTCTCAAGTTGATGCAGGTCTCTACTGGTACTGGGGGGGACTGGTGCCAAGACTGGATGAGTCTCCCCGTGAAAGGTCGTGTCCTGTCACTGTCCCAGCTGCACATGGGATAAGGATGCCTGATGTGGTGGTCCATTCATTCCTACCCGGTGCTTGCCCTGTTCAGCGGTGCTTTGCCATGGCGGTCTTTGCCCTGTTCAGCGGTGCTTTGCCATCGCGGACTTTGCCCTGTTCAGCGGTGCTTTGCCATGGCGGTTCAGGACTGTTCAGCGGTGCTTTGCCATGGCGGTCTTTGCCCTGTTCAGCGGTGCTTTGCCATGGCGGTCTTTAACCTGTTCAGCGGTGCTTTGCCATGGCGGTCTTTGCCCTGTTCAGCGGTGCTTTGCCATGGCGGTTCAGGACTGTTCAGCGATGCTTTGCCATGGCGGTCTTTGCCCTGTTCAGCGGTGCTTTGACATGGCGGTTCTGATAAGGACATTGGTGTGTGGCATGACGTTCTCTACACTGGACATTGGTGTGTGGCATGACGTCTTCTACACTGGACATTGGTGTGTGGCATGACGTTCTCTACACTGGACATTGGTGTGTGGCATGACGTTTCATTATTGCCCAGCGGGACTGTGGCAGCCGGGGCCCTCCAGGGCACTGAGTCCGGCGGTGGCCTCTGGACCAGTGACGATACTTGGGCCCTCCTGGGCTGTGACTCTGGCGGTGGTCTCTGGACCAGTGACGATACTTGGGCCCTTCTGGGCTGTGACTCTGGCGGTGGTCTCTGGACCAGTGACGATACTTGGGCCCTTCTGGGCTGTGACTCTGGCGGTGGTCTCCGGACCAGTGACAATACTTGTGCCCTCCTGGGCTGTGACTCTGGCGGTGGTCTCTGGACCAGTGACGATACTTGGGCCCTCCTGGGCTGTGACTCTGGCGGTGGTCTCTGGACCAGTGACGATACTTGGGCCCTCCTGGGCTGTGACTCTGGCGGTGGTCTCTGGACCAGTGACGATACTTTGGCCCTCCTGGGCACTGACTCTGGTGGTGGTCTCTGGACCAGTGACGACGGTGCTGGCGGTTGTGTCTCGACCGCCGGAAATGATGGCGCACTTCTCCGCCGTGACACTCACAACAGGCTGGGGAGACTTCCTCTGGCCCTTCCCCACCTTTGGTGGAGTCACAGCTGACTCTCCAATCCCCTTGGAACCCATGTCAGTTGTTTTCCCACCAGGAGTCTTAACACGGTCCCGTTGTCCACTCTCCAATTTTAGAGCCTTTACAGGGGTTGGGCTGCCAGTGCCTTGGCTCCGGGTCCTACTGCCTGCCCTGGTGGCCGGTGCACTCCACAAACCTTGAACAGGCACCACTGGTATTGGAGGCTTTTTGGCTGAGGCGCTACAATGGAACTGATGAATTGGAGGGGGGGTGGGGGCAAAAAGGTCAACTTTACAGAGGGACAGTTTCGGACGAACACTGGGATGGGTAGCTGGAGGGGGTCTGGGAGTGGAGGAAGAGGAGGTGGTTGTCGGAGGTGTCACTTTAGCTGTTTCGGGTGCAGGTGCAGGTACTGGAGGCTGTCGTGAGGTGCATGGATGTTGGGTGAGTGATTGCCGGTGTTTGTGTACTTTGGGAGGGGGCGTCACAGACACACTGGGAGAGGACACAGGGGACGTGTAAATGGCAGTGGAGGTGTTGAGTGCAGGTGAGCGGCTTGTGGTGCTGGGTGTCCTGGTGCGATTCATGGTGCCTGTAGATGTGGTGCATGCAGGTGTGTGTGTAGACGAGACTGGGAGGGAGGAGGGAGAAGAGGAGGAGGGGGACACAGTGGAGGCAGTGAATGTTGTTGTGTCTGTATGTGGGTGAGGCTTGCGTGAGTGCCTGTGGTGTGTGTGGTGCCAGTGTTTGCTTGAGCTACTTGTGTGTGTTGACTTGTGTGCATGCTGGTCTGTAGGTGTGCTTGGGATGGGCTGGGGTACAGGAGATTGGGTCTGGGTGGAGGAAGTTGGAGGGGGGAGGCTAGACACAGGGACAATGGCTGCCATCAGTGCTGAGGCCAGAGATTGCAGGGTTCGCTGAAGGACAGCCTGACCAGAATGAATGCCCTCCAGGAATGCATTACTGTGTTGCAACTCTCGTTCTACACCCTGGATGGCATTCACAATGGTAGACTGCCCAACAGTGAGTGACCTGAGGAGGTCAATGGCCTCCTCACTGAGGGCAGCAGGGGTGACTGGGGCAGGGCCTGAGGTGCCTGGGGCGAAGGTGATGCCCACCCTCCTGGGTGAGCGGGCACGGGGCGAACGCTGAGGGGCTGCTGGGAGGGCGGGGCTGGTAGGGGAGGTGGCGGCTGTACCTGTAGAGGTGGGGGGCACAGATGGTGCCGCCACCACAAGTGAGCCCACATTGTCGAACGAGTCTGTGTCGCTGCTTGATGATCCGGTGTCCGACGTGAAGCTCCCCTTGCCCTCCGTCCCACTGGTGCATTCAGAGTCCGTGGTGTGGCCCGCCATGGCCATGTGAGATGCAGCTCCCTCGTGCTCCGGTGCCACTGTACCTCCGCCTGTTGATGCTGATGTACAAAAGGACAGGGAGAGCAGAAAAAGGGGGGGAGACAGAAGAAAGAGAGTTTTAGTGCATGGCATGCCGCTATTGTTGGCGGACAAGACAAACGCAGCTGCCCCCTGCATTACGCCGTGCTCCTGCCCTCTGCACATGCAATTTCTGGGATATGGCTGTAGTGCTTTCCTCTTATCTAGTTTTTAAGCACATACATAAACCACCAGAAATGCACTTCTGAGTTCAAAGAAGACTTTTATTGTTGTTAATTCTTCCCCAACCACAATTTTTATGTTGACGAATTAGTAGCTTTCAAGCCCGCGTTAATCAAACAAAATATATCAGTTTGCAATATACACAGCAGGTTATATTTATAAGATATTGAATGCAAAGCAAAACAAATACTTCACCGTGTGGGAAACTATTTACAGCTTCATCTTTCTAAGGTCTGCAAGCTGATGACCCCTGTCAGCCGCGAGAAAGAGATTCATCTACCCACACGGGATTGCTGGCAGCTGGCGCCTAGCTCCAGCACGAGGTCCGGCAGATTCGAATCTGAATCTCTGCAGCCTGTTACATTCGTTACAAAGGTGTGCCCCCTCCTCTCAGACTCGGGAAAACTGAGCAAGTCTTTGGAGACTGGCCAGGTCTCCGAGACTTCTCCTCTTCCCAGGCTCAAGCGGAGAAAAAACAACCAGTGTACCCTCTCTTATCATGTCTAGTCTACTGTGAGAAAAACATCTTGGTTCATCTTGTGCAAAAACACAGCTTGGAAAAATACAGCTTGGATTCTCAACTGCAATGTCTAACTCCACGTTGAAGGCAATGGGCAGCTAACCTAAATATCAAATGCAATGTCTAGTGTCATGTCAAAGTCAATAGGCATCTGAGCTGAATACAAAATGCAATGTCTTATATCATGTCAAAGCCCATAGGCAGCTAAGCTGAATATAAAATGCAATGTATAATATCATGTCAAAGCCAATAGGCAGCTGAGCTGAATATAAAATGCAATGTCTAATATCATGTCAAAGCCCATAGGCAGCTAAGCTGAATACAAAATGTAATATATAATATCATGTCAAAGCCAATAGGCAGAATATCTAATAGCATGTCAAAGTCAATAGGCAGCTAAACTGAATACATCATGTCAAAGCCAAAAGGCAGGATACAGAATGTAATGACTAATGCGATGTCAAAGCCCATAGGCGGCTAAACTGAATACAGAAAGTAATGGCTAATGCCATGTCAGAGCCAATAGGCGGCTCAACTGAACAAAACATACAATGTGCTACTGGTGAACATTGAGCAACTAATATGCGCAGTGGTGAAACACAAAGTCATTGGTCAAACAAACTCCATTAAATGGCAGTACATTCCGCCCTTTGACCAATGAATTTTTGTTACACATCTCTCTTGTTTCAAACAAAAACAAAAAACATCAGCACAAAACAAAAAAAACATTATCAGCAAGTCAGATTTGAATGATCAAAGCAATACCTGTAAAGCAATGAAAGTGAATTAACACATTGATTTCATAACCTTTCACATCAGATACATCTACATAGAAAAGACTGAGCAATTTGTACTCTGAATGAGTCTCTAATTCAACAGTGTTAGCAATTTGATGTGGCATGAGTTCTACTCATGTAAAGGGGCACGGTCCATCTGAAAGGTTTTCTGGAAGGTAAGCAAAAGTCAGAGTTCCATACGAGAAGGGAAAAAAAAAAAAAACACAGCTTAGTTCCAGTGGAAGAATGCAATCAAACAAGTTGAACTTGAACTGAAGGCGCAGTTTACGCAAAATGGATCCATTGTGCTGGCACTTTACTCAGCCAGGTTCAGGTTGGGGGTTCGGTCCCTTCCCCGACCCCACACGCACACACCGGAAGGGGGACCACACAGCACACTCAGGGACAGTGGCGAAACGTGGTAGGATCTGCAAAAGAAACAAGTATGACTTTTCTTGCAAATAACATTTTTCATTTAAACTGCACCCTTCCTCTTTCTTTCCCTGTTTTATAATCAGCAGGACGTTTTTGGGGCCCTTTGTTATATTTTCTGCAGGTTCTGGAGGGTCACTTAGGGCTTCAGCCCACACATCAGCACTGAGGTTTTTATCTGCTGCACCACAGCTTCCCTTTTCTTTCACTGTCAGAAGGGCTGGGGCAGACTCCTTCTTTACCAAACCTCCATTCACTGCATTTTTGCCAATTTGGGCCATTCTATCTCCAATTGGTATGAATGAATCAGATTCTTTTCTAGGTATTAGCATAATTTCGATTTTTCCTTGGTAATTTGCAGCAATCACTCTCCCTAAAACTTGATCACTTTGCCATTTCTGTCCTGGTAACTTTCCTCTCCCCAACTGCTCTGTGACTGCTTGCATGACAGATTGCTTTTGTGCGTGCTGCACAGTTTTTATCAAATCTAAGGGAATGTGCATCTCTCTCATCTCTGCCCACCTGTAAGTGGCTTTTTCTCTCAGCTGTTCACATTTCTGGGGCACCCACTTAGCCATCCCCACTAAGGCAGAATTCTGGGTGTACACTTCTCTCTCTAAATTTTTCTCATTAACATCTGCAAGGTAATTGAACCAGTTAGGTACAAGCCATGTGCAAAAACAAACAGCTAAAACATTAGCAATGAACCAAAAATCAGCATAAAAATGACACATCTCACGTAGCTCTTGCTTTAAAATCTGACACACATTATACAACTCTATTCCTTCTCCTGTGCCAGAAAACAACATTTCAGTCAATGAATCATTAGTAAAACAAACATGCTTTTTATCTTCAGTGGACACGAATTCAAATGGTGCTCTCAACTTCACTGGTAACTCTTTTACCTGTGGTACTCTAGCCCTGTCTTGCAAGTACCAGATCCATTGTATGATTCTAGCTAGGGGCACTATTTTCTTCCCTTGTTCTTGATTTACATGTACATAAGTATTTCCTTCTTGCACTGCGCAGAAACCTGAAGTCTGCATTATTTCATTTGCCAAATCACAAGCGCGCAGCTGCATATTATTTTTCACAGTGACCATATACAAAAGTGTTAGGATTTCACTCAAATGAGGGCTATTCTGTTTCAAAAAATCAAACAAGCTAATGTCTTGCTCAAAAATCTTTCGTTTTACTTCATTCTGCAACGGTAACTTAAATCACATTATGAGCTCTCTCCGTGTTATCAGTTAAGGAATGCGCTTTCACTGCCAAAAACCCTGGCTCACACGAAAACTCAAAGCAGCTCGGAGCTGTCTTAACCCCCTCATTACTGGAATGGGACAAGAAAGATTCTTCTACAACAGCATTTTTATAACTTTCAGTCTGGCTAATTTGCTCACGTAAATTCCTATTTTCATGTTCCAACTGCCTACATTTCTCCTGCATTTCTCTATAAGCAGATAAAGGTATCCAGACCTTTCTGTCATCATTACTTCCAAAAGACACATTTTCTACATATGTACAACAGAAATTATTTCTCAAAACACTATCAGGCATTTTAGCTACACATGCATTTTCAAACATGGTCTGCCGTGCTTCTGTAATTCCCCAAACAGAAAACAATTCACAGTGTTTCCTAGCACCATCGGGCAGTTTAACAACACATGCATTCTCAGACATGGTCTGCCGTGCTACTGTGATTCTCCAAACAACAAAAAACAATTACACTTTTAAAGTGTGCACTTAGAAATCTATTAATTCGTCAAGCCCCTTAATCAACTCTTAATGATCTCTTCCCTTAATCGACCCCACTTCTAGTACCAATTGTAGTGCTTTCCTCTTATCTAGTTTTTAAGCACATACATAAACCACCAGAAATGCACTTCTGAGTTCAAAGAAGACTTTTATTGTTGTTAATTCTTCCCCAACCACAATTTTTATGTTGACGAATTAGTAGCTTTCAAGCCCGCGTTAATCAAACAAAATATATCAGTTTGCAATATACACAGCAGGTTATATTTATAAGATATTGAATGCAAAGCAAAACAAATACTTCACCGTGTGGGAAACTATTTACAGCTTCATCTTTCTAAGGTCTGCAAGCTGATGACCCCTGTCAGCCGCGAGAAAGAGATTCATCTACCCACACGGGATTGCTGGCAGCTGGCGCCTAGCTCCAGCACGAGGTCCGGCAGATTCGAATCTGAATCTCTGCAGCCTGTTACATTCGTTACAAAGGTGTGCCCCCTCCTCTCAGACTCGGGAAAACTGAGCAAGTCTTTGGAGACTGGCCAGGTCTCCGAGACTTCTCCTCTTCCCAGGCTCAAGCGGAGAAAAAACAACCAGTGTACCCTCTCTTATCATGTCTAGTCTACTGTGAGAAAAACATCTTGGTTCATCTTGTGCAAAAACACAGCTTGGAAAAATACAGCTTGGATTCTCAACTGCAATGTCTAACTCCACGTTAGAGGCAATGGGCAGCTAACCTAAATATCAAATGCAATGTCTAGTGTCATGTCAAAGCCAATAGGCATCTGAGCTGAATACAAAATGCAATGTCTTATATCATGTCAAAGCCCATAGGCAGCTAAACTGAATATAAAATGCAATGTATAATATCATGTCAAAGCCAATAGGCAGCTGAGCTGAATATAAAATGCAATGTCTAATATCATGTCAAAGCCCATAGGCAGCTAAGCTGAATACAAAATGTAATATATAATATCATGTCAAAGCCAATAGGCAGAATATCTAATAGCATGTCAAAGTCAATAGGCAGCTAAACTGAATACATCATGTCAAAGCCAATAGGCAGGATACAGAATGTAATGACTAATGCGATGTCAAAGCCCATAGGCGGCTAAACTGAATACAGAAAGTAATGGCTAATGCCATGTCAGAGCCAATAGGCGGCTCAACTGAACAAAACATACAATGTGCTACTGGTGAACATTGAGCAACTAATATGCGCAGTGGTGAAACACAAAGTCATTGGTCAAACAAACTCCATTAAATGGCAGTACAATGGCGTATATAACAATGGTGGACATCTGCGCACATGGATGCCACAGGGGCAACTATACCTCAACGTGGCACTCTGCTGAAGTGGGGTAGAGTGCCACATGACCTACATTACGGAGGGGCCTTGCCTACCTAACTCGCCCTGGCCTAGGGACACCCACCGCCCACCTCCCCCACCCAGACACCTCCACTGCATGCAAAGTCCGCAGAATGAGAGTGTACCCACCCCCTTGTGTCTGCTGTGATGCCCTCAAGCGCCCATCCAACTCCGGGTAGGCCACCGCCAGGATCCGGAACATCAGGGGGGTCATGGTGTGACAGGCACCCCTCCCACGTTGGGAGGCCATCCCCAGCTGAGCCTCTGCCGTCTTCTTGCTGCAGCGGCGAATGTCCTCCCATCTCTTACGGCAGTGGGTGCCCCATCTCTGGTGGGCCCCCAGGGTCCGGACCTCCTTGGCGATGGCGCGCCAGATGTCCCTCTTCTGGTGGGCGCTGATCTACATGACATGCACAAGGGAAGAGGAACAGTCATTACCAACTGCACCGTCGTTGTGAGTGGCCCCCTCCCTACTCTGGCCATTTGGCCCATTCATTCACATGCATTAATGTTCTATGAACTCTGCCCCCTTCCCTCTTCCAACCAGCCCTCTCCACCCAGGCCTAGCCCATACAACGTGCTCCCTGTGTACTAACCTGTTGGTCTGGAGGACCGTAGAGTAGCGTGTACTGGGGGAGGACCCCGTCTACCAGTTTCTCCAACTCCTGTGCAGTGAAGGCAGGGGCCCTTTCCCCAGATGCAGCAGCCATCGTCGCTTCCAGACCGAGGTCACAGCAGCACTTGCAGTGTAGGTCCTCTCCTGTCGAAGGTCAGGTATCTAGTGATTGAACAGATAGAAAATGGCGGTGACGTCCGCGGCGGTGACGTCCGCGGCGGTGCGCATCACCTCCGCCAGCGCACCTGTTCATTGGCTCCTGGGACCCATAGGGTCCAATGTTAACCAATGCAGCATTGCGCCGCGGTCTACGACTGCCTACCGTGACGGTGTGCAACGCCAGCGCAGTTACCCCACAATCCCAATGTCCCAGTTTAGAGGTCAGGCAGCCGCCATTTCAAGGGCCCACATGGCTTCATTTAATACTGCGTCACACATAGCTAGGCCTACACTCAACACACATACAGGAAGTGTTTTGTGAGTGGTGTAGTCTTGTGTGTAACTGTGGGTACATACCTGGAGGAATAATGACTGGTTCTTCGCTGTTGTCCTTCGTAGGCACCGTCTGCTGGGACATATGAGAAGATGGCGGAATCCTCCAGTGTACCGACCGCTGGTGGACCTGTTGACAATGGAAGAGAGACATGTCATCGTAACCTACCGGTTTGACCGTGCCACAATCCAGGAACTATGTACCCAGTTGGAGCCAGACCTGATGTCACCAATCCACCATCCGACTGGAATCCCCCCTGACGTGCAGATGCTGTCAGTGCTCCATTTCCTTGCAAGTGGCTCTTTTCAGACAACTGTGGCCATGGCATCAGGGATGTCCCAGCCTATGTTTTCCAACGTGTTGTCCAGAGTGTTGTCTGCCCTGCTGAAACACGTAAGGAGATACATCATTTTCCCTCAGGTGGAGGATTTGCCTACAGTGAAAGGTGACTTCTATGCCCTTGGACATATCCCCAACGTCATAGGTGCTATTGATGGCACCCATGTAGCACTGGTCCCCCCCCACAGGAGTGAACAGGTGTACAGGAACCGGAAGAGTTATCATTCGATGAATGTACAGATGGTCTGTTTGGCAGAGCAGTACATCTCCCAGGTAAATGCTATGTTCCCTGGCTCAGTGCATGATGCCTACATCCTGCGGAATAGCAGCATCCCTGATATGATGGGTCAACTCCAGAGGCACCGTGTATGGCTATTGGGGGGCTCTGGTTACCCCAACCTGTCCTGGCTATTGACCCCAGTGAGGAATCCCAGGACCAGGGCAGAGGAACGGTACAATGAGGCCCATGGGCGGACTAGGAGGGTGATCGAACGCACCTTCGGCCTCCTGAAGGCCAGGTTCAGGTGCCTACATATGATAGGTGGATCCCTATTCTACTCACCGAAGAAGGTGTGCGACATCATCATCGCCTGCTCCATAATTTGGCTTTGCGACGCCAGGTGCCTTTTCTGCAGGAGGATGATCCCGATGACGGTGTTGTAGCAGCTGTGGAGCCTGTGGACAGTGATGAGGATGAAGCTGAGGAAGAAGACAACGACAACAGGGAGTCAGTCATACAGCAATATTTCCAGTGAGACACAGGTGAGAACATTTTCATTTTTAGCATTACATTAACTTTCACACGTCTACCTCTATCCTGTTTTTCGATTTAAATCACTATTTGGTAACTGAGTTGTACCCTTCCATTACGGTTTCACAGGTGTGGTTACCTACGTGTCAACTGCTTGCATCCTTCAAGGGCTTGTGATGTGTGACATAGGTATGTTAGCTTTACAATGGTACACCCATTATGACACTGTCATTGATAATACATTTTTACTAAATCACAGACTGACTCCAGATTGTTTTGTGTTTCAAGGGTGTTTATTGAAGTGCTCAGAAATGGGAGGGGGTTGTAAAATGAGGATGGGTGATGGCGGAGGAATGTCCATGGCAGAGTCCAGTCTATTAGTCTCACAGGTGCACTGCCCATCTGGGCATAGGAAGTGGAGCTGGGGCAGTTTAAGTATGGACAGGGTAACAAAGTGAGACAGTGGGAGGACAATCAGGGTGGTCTCGTTTCCTGGCGGGGGTCTTGCCATCTTGCTCTGTCCTGTTCCTGGATCTCAGGGACCGCATGCGTGGTGGTTGTCCGTCTGCAGGGGGTGGGGTGCTGGTGTGGTGGTCCTGTGGCGGGGCGTCCTGTCCACTAGCGCCGGCGGAGGTGGTGGGCAGTTCATTGTCCTGGCTAGTGTCAGGGGCCCCTTGGAGTGCCACGGTGTCCCTCAAGGTCTGCTATATGTCCTTCAGCACCCCTACGATGGTGCCCAGGGCGGAGCTGAGGGTCCTGAGCTCCTCCCTGAACCCCAAATACAGTTGGTCCTGCAGGCGCAGGGTCTCCTGCAACTTGTCCAGGACCGTCGCCATCGTCTCCTGGGAGTAGTGGTATGCTCCCATGATGGAGGAGAGGGCCTCGTGGAGAGTGGGTTCCCTTGGCCTGTCCGCCCCCTGTCGCACAGCAGCCCTCCCAGTTCCCCTGTGTTCCTGTGCCTCCGTCCCCTGGACCGTGTGCCCACTACCACTGCCCCCAGGTCCCTGTTGTTGTTGGGGTGGTGGGTTACCCTGGGTGCCCTGTAGTGGTGGACACACTGCTGATTGACCTGTCCTGGGTAGGGAGGTTTGGGCCCGCTGGGTGGGTGCTGTGCTGGTGTTACCAGAGGGTGGAAGGTCAGTGTTGGGCTGTGCCTGTGCAAGGGGAACCGACTGTCCCGAGGCCCACGATGGTCCCGGCTAGTCATCAGGATCCAGTAGGGCAGAGCTGCTCTCGTCACTGTGGGCCTCTTCTGGGGGTGGAGTGGTGTTGTCTGGACCCTCTGGTGTGGTGACGGTCCTTCGGGTTCCTGCAGGGGCATAAGAGCTAGATTATTGCACGTGTGTGTGTTAAGGTGTGCAATGGGTGGGTGTTTGTGTACCCCAGTGCAAGCATTCCTGTGTGTGGGGTTGTGTGGTGATGGTTGGGGGGGTGTACTGGGTATGTGCAGTGGGCATGCTTTAGCGAGGGGTGTCCATGCTTAGTTGTGTCATGCAGGGCTTGGTGTTGGGATGGGTGGTTTGTGTCATGAGTACATTAGTGAGGAGTTGTAGTGATAGGGGAGGGGGTGTGTGATAGCATGCAGGGAGGGTGGGGAATATGATAGTTAAGAATTGAGTTACCAGTGTCCCATCCTCCACCGACTCCTGTGAGGCCCTCAGGATGCAAGATGGTCAAGGCTTGCTACTCCCATGTTGTTAGTTGTGGGGGAGGAGGTGGGGGTCCGCCGCCAGACCGTTGTACCGCGATGTTGTGCCTGGAGACCGTTGAACGCACCTTCCCCCGTAGGTCGTTCCACCTCTTCCTGATGTCCTCCCTATTTCTTGGGTGCTGTTCTACGGCGTTCACCCTGTCCACTATTCTGCGCCATAACTCCATCTTCCTGGCTATTGATGTGTGCTGTACCTGTGAGCCAAATAGCTGTGGCTCTACCCAGACGATTTCCTCCACCATGACCCTGAGCTCCTCCTCGGAGAAGCGGGGGTGTCTTTGGCGTGACATGGGGTGGTGTGGGTGATGTGTGGGGTGGTGTATGTGGTGATGGTTGTGGTGAGTGTAATGGTGTGTGGTGTTTTGTGCGTGGATGTTGTGTGGGTGATGGTGTTGTGTGCCTCTGTGTAGTGGGGTTGTCTATTCTGTGCTCTCTCTCTGTCGCCTTTGTCTCAAATTTTTGTTCGTAGGGGTTTGTGGGTGATGTGGGTGTGTGTTTTATATTGTATTGGGTGTGTGGGCGTGTTGTTTGTATGTGTGTCAGGTGTGTGTATTTGGAATTGTCCAATGTGGCGGTGTTTTGTATATGTGTGTGTATGTTGAGCGCGGCGGTGTGTACCGCCAATGGAATACCGCGGTTGAAAGGCCGCTGCATGGATTCGTGGGTCGTAATAGCATGGGCGTGTTTCTGTTGGCGTGGAGGTGGAGGATTTGTTTCCGCCAGTTTATCACTGACCTTTGGTGTGGCGTTCTTGTGTGGGTGTCTGAATTTCGGCGGATTCCAAGATGTGTGTCATAATAGCTGTGGCGGAATGCCGCCGCAGCGGCGGTGTATTAGCGGTCTTCTGCACGGCGGTAAGCGCCTTTTACCGCCAATGTTGTAATGACCCCCTGTATGTTGTAACTATACCCATGTGTTGACCCGAGACAAAGCGAGTATCTGGCCGGCTAATCTTGAAACCCCCTGAGGAATTAACAAAATGTGTCTGGCATCCATTGGCCATAGTAACCACCCGCCGGGACTGGAAAGTGAAGAGTTATAGGTACCAGCCTGAACCTTTCCATCTAGTTCGTCCTCAGTGACATTCAAGAAGGATTGCCAGTTATTAAATTTTGCCGGTGTGGGGATACTGGGAGTATTTATTTTTCATTTTTGCTAACCCCAGACAAAATGTCTGTTGAGTGGTATAATTTAAAAAGATCATTTGCACAGGAATAAGGCACACTCTAAATAAAGCTTCTCTACCCTGTATTTGCCAATCTTGTGTTCTCCATACATTCTTTAAATCAACAGTGTTCTTCCAGTACTCATAACCTTCAACTGCAAGACAGGAACCATAGGAATCTGAATAAATCAGTGTTGTGTCAGTTAGCAAAATTTTCCAAAATTTTGAATGAGGTAACTTGAAATAATATGACTCTGGATTTTTTGTGTCATGCCCAGAAAAATATGTGAATTTCTCTGAATAATGTTTTGGGTTCCCCCCAGGTGGAGATGAACAGTTTTTCCACTGTGTATAGTTAAATATTGATCTATGTCTAGTTTCACAGTGCAGGTAGTAATGTCCCCAGTTACAATAGCAGAACATTTCCCCATAATTATTTGTATTGGTGTACACAAACTCACTTTCAAATACTGAATAGTCCTTCTTTTCTGTTAACATTGAATCAACGGTCTGGACATCCCAATCATCAGATACAACACCAGGTGTAATTACATCAGTCACAGAAATGTTTAAGACATATGGAATTTGAATGACCTCAGTAGGCCCGTATATATAAAATGGAACTTTATCCCACACAATACCATCAGGAATTGCTCCAGCTGAAATGTTCACAAGGGACAAGTCTCTTCAGACCTTATGTGAGGAATGATATAGAGTTAAGACATCATCCACAGGCTCAAGAGGAGCGTTCAGGAAGGTAATGACTATTTATAAGAAAGAAGAAAACAGTCGCAAAACCAATCCATATGAAAAATGCAAATAATGTCAAGTATAACCATAGATAGTTTCATGGGGGAATAAAATAGTTATTTTTAAGCCATAGATATAGCTTACGTGTCTTTGAAACAGTTTCAATAGCAGGTACGGCTGAAGTAGAAGAAAAGTCATCAATGTCGATTAAGTAACCAGAAGCAGTCTCTGCAAACGTAGGAGCAGGTGCGTTACCGGTGGATGGATCCACTTTGTGTGGAGGCTCATAGTAGATGATGTTGCCAGTTTGTGTTGTGTTGGAATAGAAAACAGCCACATCTTGGAAAGGTGGTGTTGTTGAATGGTAACTGGAATCAGCAAGAGCTCATTTTCTGCCCTCTCCATGGTTGAGGAGGTATTTGTAACATCGTTTGACATGCTTGTGTAGTCAGAAGTGTTGTTGTTTTTTCTTTTAAGCTATGTCCTGTTGAGTAGTAGGAGGGCACCAGGAACTAACCAAGGGACCTCTGGGTCTACTGTGTGGAATCGGCCACATGGTGAAGTTTGACGTCGTCAATTTAAATAAATCTGTTAGCTTTGGAGACTGGCAGCGGTGGTAAGATGACAGTTCTGGTACCTTGTATTCCCAGGACTGGGACCAGTGCTCTGTAGGATGGGTCAGATTCCTTCTTCACAGTGAAGAACAAGATCCCCAACTTTAGAAATCCAGCTAGTAGAAGTTGTTGGTAAATCCCTTATTCCTAAGGTGGCAGCACTGGCTGATGATTTATCATCACAAAATTTCTGAAGCTTCTGTAAGACAGTGAGACATTCATTTATGTCAGAAGGTGTATCTGCTGCCACCAAACCAGGGTCATCAAGATCTGGGGCATACATAGGTATCCCAAAGAGAACCTCTTAGGGAGTGTGTCCCCCCAAAGACCATCTAGGCAGATTATTCAGTGCTCTCTGGACCCCATATAGGCGATTAAGCCAGCTGCGTCTAGAACCTAATACTCTAGCTGTTAAGGACTACTTTAGATCACGATTCCTCCTCTCCACAACCAAATTTCACTCAGGATGGTATGTTGAGGGTAATGGAGTTTAACAACCATTGTCCCCATGGTATTCCTGAATGCCTTAGAGTCAAAAGCAGGATCCTGGTCCTTACGGAATGCTGCAACTGCATATGTACCGAAAAAGATCAGCAAGTCCTTGATAACAGTTCGAGTGTCAGCCGACGCCTGAGGCCATACCCACAGGAATCTAGAACAAGAATCTATAGCGACTAAGATGTATTTGAATGCACCATCATGTGGACGCTGACAACAATGGTCCAGGGTCACATATTGTAGTGGCCTGTTGGACACTAAGAGGGATGTCTGTTAAGGGCTTTTGTTGTTTGAGCCCTTTATGTGCTGGTAAATGTCACAACAAAGGACATATGCTTGATCTCCTTGTATAGACCTGGCCACCAGAAGCGTTTCTGTAGGATTGTGGCCGCAATACCAGCAGGAGCAGAAGCGACACCCTCATGCACTGCTTTTATTAGATCCAATCTCTGGTCTTGATTGTGGATCACTCGATCTCCAACCCTAGGAAGTGTTGCGTAGGCAACATTCTGTGCACTAATGTGGTAAGAGCATTTTGTAGGGTATGCTTTTGGGAGGGGCATGCCTTCAACTGAAGCTTTAATCGCAGGCATAATTTCATTATCCAATCTCGTCTGAGAACGAGTCACTGCAGCCACAGAAGCCATAGCTACTGCAGATTGGGCTGCTTCATCAGCCAAAGTGTTGCCGATAATGTGTACTCCTACACGTTGATGGCCCAATGTATGTACTACATGGACACAAGGTAGCTTATCCTTGAGATCAGCCACCCTCCCCCACAGAGTTCTGTGTTTTATGGTGTACCCTTTGGAGACTCTAAACCTGTTCAATCCCCAATGATTAAGATAAGCATTGTAGGAATGGATGAAGTAGTATGAATCACAGACAATCAGAGTCAGTAGTCCTGGCTCTGTGTTCTGGCGCTAAAATAAGGGCTTTGAGTTCAGCCAGCTGAGCTGTGCCGTCCCCTAAAGTCTGCGTGTAGGTATTGTGAGGGTGGAATACACAATCCTTCATCACTCTGCTCACAGCTGGTCAAGCGGCTGAGTATTGATGTTTGGTACCTACACCTGGTTGTGCTGAACCATCTGTGTAAATGACAGCATGTTATCTGTCAAGTGGCAAAATATCTAGCGGGGCGGGGTACTCCAGTTTGTATTGGAGAAATTCTTGTGTCTGAAGCTGTGGATCAAAGATGTAATCTACATCAGTGGCAGTCAGGGAGGTTGCCCACTGAATCCAGTGTGAATGTGATGCTTTAGCGTTAGGAATGCTCGATTTGGTGACGGCCTCCAAGGCTGGCACCGGGATAACAACAACAATGCGTTTCCCTTGGGCAAGTGGCCTCTCCTTAATGACAGCCATCTGAACTGCGGTCAGAATTTGTTCTGTGGGTGCAAAACATTGTGCTGTATTGCAATATAAATGTGATTTATATGCTATGGGCACCATGTCTCCCTCATTAAAGGTGACATAAGTGAACCCAATGGCACCAGCGATTAGTCTGATAACCAAATTTGTTTTGCTGTCACTGGTGTGCAAGTGTTTTGCTTTTAGCATGTCCTGTTGCAATTCCCCAAGGATGCATGTGTGTTCAACTGTCCAGTGTCTGCTAGAAAAATCAGAGCGTATTAAGTCATAAAGTGGCTTGATACGTTGTGCATAGTCAGGAATGTAAGTTCTGCCAAAGGTGAAGAAACCAATTAAGGACTGTAGTTTCTTGATTGTATTCGGTGGTTGGAGTTAAGCAAATTTTTCTAGAAAGTGCGGGCCAGGCTCTTGCCCTCGCTTGATAGCTCACATCCTCGGAACAATACACTGAGAAAGGCTATTTTAGTTTTTCTGAAGTTAAATTTGTAACCAAGGGCTGCGAATCCTAAAACGGTACGATCAACCCTGGCAAAATGAATGTTGAGGTCGTCATCTGTGAGATAGATGTCATCTATGTAAGACAATGCCTCGGACTCAATATCATGTAAAAGTGATGTTACTCGGGCTGAGAACAGCCCTGGACTGTTCTTGCAGCCTTGGGGCAAAAGGCAGAAGCATTTTTTTTAGCCAAATGAGATGCAGATGATCGTTCATACTCGGGTGACATATCGTGACCTCTGCTGCACTGTCTAACAGTGTCACTGCCCATGTCTTGTTCTTCAGCAATATTCTCAAGTGTACTGGCATTTTTAATTGACAGTGCTGCCATTTGTTTCTCTTTAAACCATGGCTTTTGATGTGGGGACATGTTTTCTTTTTTGTTTGAAGACTGTGGTGAGTCTTTCTTCTGTTTCACATAGTCAGGACATCGCTCTGACCTGCCCACTCTCTTGCTACGTCTATCCGGTGCATCCTGAAAGGAACGAGAGGGACATGAATCAGTATATCTGTCTGGAGCTTTTATATTCTCTCTATATCTCCTTTGGGAGTTCTCCGTGTGTGGAGAATCTGCTCTCTGATTTCGTCTGTCTTTTAATTGCTTTTGTTTATCCCAGCAGTTTTTAGAACCCACCTTTACTTGTTTAGTACCTTCCTTAAGGGTGGTTCTGTGTATTTTGAGTTTTTTCGGCTTAGCTCCCAAACTATCCTACCCCATACTGGTATAGGTTTCAGAAATTATTTTCAGTAGCTGTTTCTCCTGGTCCAACTGTGGAATCTCTCAGAGGCTGGCAGTGCTGCCACTTTCCCTTTAGTGTTACTGAGTATGATTGAAGAGACTGCGTCAAAGTTACGCATTAGTTTCATGCCCAAATCTAGGGCTGGTGCAGCCCCTGCTCATTCTAGATTAGTTTGAACACTTCTGGTAAAATGGCAAGTGTTGGGGTACCATGTGTGATAGTATAAATTGCAGCGAAAACTGTACCCCATGTTGCGCAGTTATCCACCGAGGGAACGATCCCGAAGGGCAAGCATATTCTGAGAATTCTAAATTTCTTCTGTGGTCCCATATGGGAAAACACAGCTTCCAGGTGTGCTATCCAGAACTGAAATTTCTCTCATTCTGCAGGCACTTGACCCATGATAGAATGTACTGTTAGTGGATTAATCCCAGTAGTAGCCACTTGGTATCCAGCAGGTGCTGGTGGTGCTGGACGCGCTGTTGTAGTGTTCAGAGTTCGCATTTCGAACTGAACAAGTCATCAATATAGTGTTACTAGCTCAATGTACAGATTTCGCAGGTCTGCTGCCTGCATGTTTTGTATACCTGGGTGACCTAAGGGACCTTATCTCACGGGTCATATTACATGTGATAGGGCGCCATTAAACCAGTTCTGATGTTCTTGATAAGTTATCGGGATTTCAAGATACTGGTATGCTTGGTACTGTTGAGGTAGGTCTGCAATTCTGTATGTGTGGAAGTGAATGATCTTTCGTCTTCCTCAGGAAAAGTGCCCAAGAGTCGAATGTTTCTGTTTGTTAAGCTTCACTAGCTTCTACTATGAATGTGAAATCCCCACCTTCTTCTGTTAAGCCATGCGCTACTAGGTGTAATGTTAATGCATGTCTAGCATTCCCAGGACTGTCTATGACGTTAGCCATATTGTGTAGGGAGTAAACAGATGGAACACCAAGTGAGGAGAGAAGTCCTTTTAATAGTTCGAGCTCGAACAACCTACAGCCTAATTAGGTGTTCCCTGTTCAGCTGAGGAGAATCTTCCCCAAGGCCACAGACATCTCCCTATAATGGTACTTGGTGTACCTGTTGTATGTGAGACAGTGTTTTAAACCTAATCTGCCACTGCCATGTCCACAAGAAGAGCCCCCCAACCCTTGTTACCTTGGAATGGGGTCTCTAGCCCAGACTCTGTAGGGACATGAAGACTGGGTCAGCATCAAGGTGACGTGCACCATGGATAGTGTTGATGGCATCTGGTAGGAATCCCTCTGACTACCTGTCTATGTGAGGTGCATTCATACAGATCTGCTCGGACTGCTGACGTAGGTCTGTTCCCAAACAATAGATAACAAGTCATGCTTGGGCTGGCAATTACATAAACAATTCCTTGAAAGCACAAAGTGGGAAAGTACCTAATGTGAATACCTACATCTTATCTATCTCGGGTGCTGATAGTGACGCCTTAGCAGAGTGGCACTGATAGCAGAAAACTAAAACATTGTCCTAACTAAAAACAATGCAGCCATCTTGGAAAGATATAATAAAATAATTGGGCTAAAACAAAGCAAGCTAAGTAGGGTAAAAGTCACCGGGTGACGGGTGCACAGGTCTGCAAGCTAGAAGGCTAAGCTAACTCCTGCTTCCCATTAAAACAATATAGGATTTACTACACCTGCCACATGTTAAGTATAGGTGCAAGGGGCCCAGGTATGTGTCCTTGCCATTTCAGGCACCCAATGTTGTAACACATGTACTTTGCAGCCCTTGCTCATCTTACTGTGGCTAACACCACTGGAATCACAGCCATTGCAAGATACAGAAGGGACACTAATGATCAGTAAAACATTAATTGTGTACCACACCATGGTTACAAAATAACATTGTGCCTACGTATACTCAATACTGACATGGTCATACCTAGGTGTGGCAAGATGGTGCATTTGCATTAAGCCACATTTGATTAGCATTGGTCCTTTGGCCGTGTAAGTTAGAAGATGGTATGCTCACTTTGACCTTTGCAATAATCTTCGGGTACAGGAATTGATTAAACAGACAACATGACCCTGTAGCAAAAGAGGCAGCCCTTGATCTGGGAGGAGAGGAACCTCCACATTCGGCAGGTCAAGAAAGCCTATCGGGCTATGGTAAAAAAATATGAACAGGAAAAGGCATCTGGGAAATGGAGTGCCTTCTCACAGGGACCACCAATAGTTGACAGGCCTACTAAAGACCAGGCCGGAGTAGCAGACCAGGGTGGGTCTGCAGGATCACTTCCAAGCACCTGCACTGGAAGGCACATCAGACAACATCTTCACCATGCTCTAAAAACAGGCCCTACTTCCACTTTTGAAAAGGACATGAGAAGAGAAGTTTCTGATTTGAAGTTCACTGTGGCAGGACTTGAGCACAAAACGGACAATGTAATCCTGCTACTGATTAAAATGAAGCAGGCTGTGCAGAGACCATCACGTCAGAAACGAGTCACAGGGACCCTTTCTTCCTCTCCTCTTGCATATAGTTGTTTTAAGGATAAAATGGGCCAAATTTAAGAAGCTTTAACGCCACAATAAGGTAATTTATTTACACTAATGTGACGCTAGGCTTCAAAAATCGCCGCTCCATATTCACAAAGTGGTACAATGCATGCATTGTGCAACTTTGTAACCCTTTGCGCCACATCATGCATGCACCATGCATAATGTATGCAAAGGGGGTGTTCCCCCATTAGGGCGATTAAGAGATTCCACTGCATTATTTTTGCAGCTACTTTTAACGCCTGCTCACGGCAGACATTAAAAGGGGGCACATCACTGGTTACAATGGGCCTCTATGGACTGGTTAGGGTTAGTGCCAAAATGTTGGTGCTAACCCTGAATAGTACATCATTAGTGTTAAAAATGTTTACGCTATTGCCCCCTACCCTGTGCCATGGTATGCCGTATTCTAAATACGGCGTACACAAGGTGGCGGTGGGCGCTAAGGGGTGCAAGAAAAGTGGCGCTGCACTGGGTGCAGCGCCACCTTTTGTAGTTCTGCCCAAAGGTTTTTAGAGCTTAGTTTAGGTTAGTTGTACTATAGGGTAGGTATAGTAGTTTATAGGTTTTAGTATGGGTGGGTATATTTTTGGGAGGTTGGGTTATGTAGGCTTTTTTGTGAGGTGGGGGTATGATGTGTTAAATATGTGTTTATAAAAAATACAAAAAAAATGACATTTAAAAAAAAGTTATAAATATATATATATTTGTTTAGGCCTAAATGTGCAGATAGTTGTATGGATGTAGTTTTGTTTGTCTTTGTCAGAAGATGTGTTTAAGGGGGTGGGGTGGTTGATGTTCATCATGTGGTGTAAAATGTATAGAGTAAGGTAGATTAGGTTAAGGTAGTTGTAGTTAGTATTTAGGATAAGGTATTGTAGGTTAGGTTAGAATATTTAGGTTTTGTAGATTAGGTAGTTTTAGTCACATATAATTTAAAGGTTTCATTAAATATCATTGTTTGCTATTTAAGTGTACATCATGATTTACTGTATAGGAGTTAGCATGTCTGCTCAGGTAATGGAAAGTACATGCCTTTGGTTTTGCTCGCAGTGTTTGGCAACATGTTTGACAAGGTGCTTTACCTATGGACAGGTACCCGTCAGGTTGGCCATTCAAATCACATGAGGTATCTACAAACATTGTTCAGCAGTGCACATGGCAATCTGGATGTGAGTGTGTAGGAAAGTGCAAATTTTTGCATTGTTACCCCTCCCCCACATTTTTGCCTGATATTGATGCTGACTTGATTGAGTGTGTGCTGGGGTCCTGCTAACCAGGCCCCAGCAAAACTGTACGATTGTTCCTACAATTGGCACACCCTTGGCACACAGTTAATCCCTGGTAAAAGGTACCGATGGTACCAAGGGCCCTGTGGCCAGGGAAGGTTCACACGGGCTGCAGCATGTATTATGCCACCCTGGGGGACCCCTCACCAAGCCCTTGCACACTGCCTTTGCAGCTTGTGTGTGCTGATGGGGAGAAAAAGTCAAAGTGGACATGGCATCCCTCTCAGGGTGCCATGCCCACAAACCACTGGCTGTGGCTTAGGTAAGTCACCCCTATAGTAGGCCTTACTGCCCTAAGGCAGGGTGCACTATACCACATGTAAGGGCATAGCTGCATGAACAATATGCCACTACAGTGTATAGGTCCATTCTTAGACATTGTAAGTGCAGTTTGGCCATATAAAGTATATGGGGTAGGAGTTTGTCATTACAAACTCCACAGCTCCATAATGGTTTCACTGAAGTCTGGAAAGTTTGGTATCAAACTTCCAAGCACAATAAACCCACGCTGATGCCAGTGTTGGATTTATTGGAAAAAGCACCCATAGGGTACCTTAGAGATGCCCCCTTTATTGTATCCAAACTTCTAATGCAGGACTGACTGGTCTGTGCCAGTCTGCCACTTCCACACAAGTTTATGCCCACATGGGGCGAGACCCTTTATGCTCTTTGTGACCAGAAGCAAAGCCTGCATTGGGTGGAGGTGCTTTACACCTCCCTCCTGCAGGAACTGAAACACCTTGAGGTGAGCCTCAAAGGCTCAGGCCTCTTTTTACAGTGTCCCAGGACACCATAGCTTGTAGAGATGCCAACCTCTGGACAAAGCCCCACTTTTGGCAGCAAGTCCGGTGGGAAAATTAGGGGAAACAAGGAGGAGTGACAACTTCAGCAGGGACCACCCCTAAGATGCCCAGAGCTGAAGTGACCCCCTCCTTACAAAATCCTTTATCTTGGTTTGGAAGGTGGGCACCAATAGGATTCGGTCTGTGTCCCCCTCCCCAAAAGGAGTGGACACTGGAAAGGTGTAGTCACCCTCAGGGACATAAGCCATTGGCTACTGCCCTCTGACCCCTGTAACACCACTAAATCCAGGATTTAAGGGCTCCCCTCTACCTAGCTCGTCAGATTCCTGGTGACCTCAAAAAAAAGACTGTTAAGCTGACCCCCAGCAGAGAAGACTGAAGACACCAACTGACTTGGCCCCAGCTCTGCATTCTGCAGGACCAGCAGCCTCTTAAAAGCCTCAAGAGGACTGCTTTCACCCCAGAGGACCAAGATCTCCTGTGGACAGCGGTCCTATTCAACTCCAACAAAGGACTCCAGAACAGCCCAGGGTCCGCAAGTCCTGCCAACTCTGCACCTGACACCCATGGCCGTGTCTAGGTGGCCCAACTGACTCGAGCTGGTCCCCAGATGATTCTAACCTAGTGTCCACCCTAGGTTGACCCCTCCTGTCCAAAACGACAACACCTACAGCCTAAATCCAGAGGACCTTCCTAACTGTGAGAAAACTGGACAAAGATACCCAACACCAAAAGATACCACTGCACCTGTAGCCCTCTGGCCTTGGAGAATCTGACCACCGGCCCAGTAACATCCAGCAGGCATCCCTCCTCCTGATTCTGAGTGCCCCAGTCTCCATTGGAGCCCTTGTTAAATCTACTACAACTTTGATCTCTGCACCCGGCCAGCTCCGTGTTGCTGGTGGTGGGTGTTTGGAGTCAACTTGAACCCCAACCTGTGGACATCCTAACCCCCAGAGACTGGAACTGTAAGTCTCGTACTTACCTTGAAACTGTGCTAACTTTTCTTCCCCCAGAACTCTGTTTGAAAATTGCACTTTCAACTTTTAAAACAGGTATTTGCTATTTATTAGAAAACTGTATAACTTGCCAAATTGAAACAAAGTGGTGTTGATACATATGTCTGATACTTACTTACAAATGTACTTATCTACAAACTGAATCCTGTGGTTCTAGAAATAAAGGGGGTCATTCTGACCCTGGCGGTCAGTGTTAAAGCGGCGGCCAACCCGCCAACAGGCTGGCGGTCCAAAAAATGGAATTCTGACCCTGGCGGGAACCGCCAACACAGGCCGCCGCTTTAACACTCCGACCGCCACGGCGGGACCGACAAACAGCGTGGCGGTCACCGCCAACAGGCAGGGGGCAGACAATGTACCGCCCACCCTATCACGACTCACCAATCCGCCACCTTTTCCGGGGCGGGAGCCCCGCCGATAAAAACACGGCGGAAACAGACATTTTTAATGGAAAACGCTCACCTCAACACACTCCACTCGGAATCGGGACAGCATGGAACCGGAACTCCACATCCTCCCAGCCATTGCCTTCCTGCTCTTCTTCCAGGATCACGAACGTCGCCGCAGACGACAACGGTGAGTACTGCACCTACGACACAGGGGAGGGGGGAGGAGGAAAGGTTACGGGCACACACATACACCACACACCCACCCCCACCCTCACCCCCACCGAAATACCTACACACGAATGCAGATTAAAAAGTCAGAGTGACACCCCCAAACCCCCAAAACAAAAATGCAGAGACAAAAGGCAATGATTGTAAAAATAGAACTATATTATAGCAATAATTAAGTATAGGGAACTTAGCAATATATAAAGAATTATTACACATCTATAACTATATATACATACAAGTAGCAAAAGTCCGGCACAGTTTTGCAAAGTTCAAATGTCCGTGGGCCAATGTGCAACAACACATGGGCAAAGCCCACACACGAGATCGAGTCCATTGGAGAGAACACTGCTGGGGCATCACAAAAATAAAATACTGGCACCTCAGGGGGAAGGGAAGGGGGGGCACCTCAGCCACATGAGTCCACGATGCCAGATCCAGGAAGGGCCTCCATGCCCACTGTGCCATCGTGGGGAGTGCAAAGCCACAGTCTCTCAAGTTTTTACAGTGGGTGGATTGCCCACTGTGCCATCCTGGGGGGTGCAAAGCCACAGTCCATCAGGTGGATTACAGAGTCCACTGGTCATGGAGGAGGCATGGTGGGCAGAGTGCATCGTGAAGCCCACACAGAACCGGGCCTGCCAATGGGCCAGCGGTGCTTGACAGGAGGGCCCAGCGGAGCGGTGCTTGACAGGAGGGCCCAGCGGAGCGGTGCTTGAGATGAGGGCCCAGCGGAGCGGTGCTTGAGATGAGGGCCCAGCGGAGCGGTGCTTGACAGGAGGGGCCAGCGGAGCGGTGCTTGAGATGAGGGCCCAGTGGAGCGGTTCTTGAGATGAGGGCCCAGCGGACCGGTGCTTGAGATGAGGGCCAAGCGGAGCGGTGCTTGAGATGAGGGCCCAGCGGAGCGGTGCTTGACAGGAGGGCCCAGCGGAGCGGTGCTTGAGATGAGGGCCCAGCGGAGCAGTGCTTGAGATGAGGGCCCAGCGAAGCGGTGCTTGAGATGAGGGCCCAGCGGAACGGTGCTTGAGATGGGGGCCCAGCGGAGCGGTGCTTGACAGGCGGGCCCAGCGGAGCGGTGCTTGACAGGAGGGCCCAGCGGAGCGGTGCTTGAGATGAGGGTCCAACGGAGCGGTGCTTGAGATGAGGGCCCAGCGGAGCGGTGCTTGACAGGAGGGCCCAGCGGAGCGGTGCTTGAGATGAGGGTCCAACGGAGCGGTGCTTGAGATGAGGGCCCAGCAGAGCGGTGCTTGACAGGAGGGCCCAGCGGAGCGGTGCTTGAGATGAGGGCCCAGCGGAGCGGTGCTTGAGATGAGGGCCCAGCGGAGCGGTGCTTGAGATGAGGGCCCAGTGGAGCGGTGCTTGAGATGAGGGCCCAGCGGAGCGGTGCTTGACAGGAGGGCCCAGCGGAGCGGTGCTTGAGATGAGGGCCCAGCGGAGCGGTGCTTGAGATGAGGGCCCAGCGGAGCGGTGCTTGACAGGAGGGCCCAGCGGAGCGGTGCTTGACAGGAGGGCCCAGCGGAGCGGTGCTTGACAGGAGGGCCCAGCGGAGCGGTGCTTGAGATGAGGGCCCAGCGGAGCGGTGCTTGACAGGAGGGCCCAGCGGAGCGGTGCTTGACAGGAGGGCCCAGCGGAGCGGTGCTTGAGATGAGGGCCCAGCGGAGCGGTGCTTCTCACGGCGGGACCTGTTCAGCGGTGCTTCTCACGGCGGGGCCCTGTTCAGCGGTGCTTCTCACGGCGGGCCCTGTTCAGCGGTGCTTTTCACGGCGGGCCCTGTTCAGCGGTGCTTCTCACGGTGGGCCCTGTTCAGCAGTGCTCCTCACGGCGGGCCCTGTTCAGCGGTGCTCCTCACGGCGGGGCCCTGTTCAGCGGTGCCTTTCACGGCGGGCCCCTGTTCAGCGGTGCTCCTCACGGCGGGCCCTGTTCAGCGGTGCTCCTCACGGCGGGGCCCTGTTCAGCGGTGCCTTTCACGGCGGGCCCTGTTCAGCGGTGCTTCTCACGGCGGGCCCTGTTCAGCGGTGCTTTTCACGGCGGGGCCCTGTTCAGCGGTGCTTCTCACGGCGGGCCCTGTTCAGCGGTGCTCCTCAAGGCGGGCCCTGTTCAGCGGTGCTCCTCACGGCGGGGCCCTGTTCAGCGGTGCCTTTCACGGCGGGCCCTGTTCAGCGGTGCTTCTCACGGCGGGCCCTGTTCAGCGGTGCTTTTCACGGCGGGCCCTGTTCAGCGGTGCTTCTCACGGCGGGGCCCTGTTCAGCGGTGCTTCTCACGGCGGGCCCTGTTCAGCGGTGCTCCTCACGGCGGGGCCCTGTTCAGCGGTGCTCCTCACGGCGGGCCCTGTTCAGCGGTGCTTTTCACGGCGGGCCCTGTTCAGCGGTGCTTCTCACGGCGGGCCCTGTTCAGCGGTGCTTCTCACGGCGGGCCCTGTTCAGGGGTGCTCCTCACGGCGGGCCCTGTTCAGCGGTGCTTCTCACGGCGGGGCCCTGTTCAGCGGTGCTCCTCACGGCGGGGCTCTGTTCAGCGGTGCTTTTCACGGCGGGCCCTGTTCAGCGGTGCCTGTCTTGTGTTTCGAGTGAACCACACCTGGCCAATACTTCCCGCTCAGTCAGCATCGGACCTTTACGTTGCGGGGCCCTCCTGTGATGGAGTCCTGGGGCCCTGGGTCTCCTCCGATACCCCCGGAATGGGGCTGGTGGGGCCCTCATGGCCAGGTCGGCTGCTCCCTGCCTTTTGCGCTTTGCTGCCCTTGCCCTCCTTGGCAGACTCTCCGTGGCCCTTGGCTCCCTTACCCGATGTGGCAGGTGACGGTGCAAGGCTACCCTCCTTGGGGGCAGGCGTATCAGGCCTGTCGCGCCTGCCCTTCAGTTTTTTGCTCCTCTTCCCGGGGGGGGGCTGGCTGTGCCTTTGCTGCTGGCCGATGTCCCTGCCCAAGGAAAGGGCGGACTCCAAAAACCAGGCACGACGTTCTTGGGAGTTGCTGGGCTGGCTGAGGTGTTTTTGGAACTCGTACGAGATGGAGGGGGTGGGTCAGGTGAGGAAAAGAGGTCCACTTTAGAGAGGAATAGTTTTTTAGGAGCAATGGGAAGGGTAGCTGGAGTGGGTATGGGAGTGGAGGAAGAGGATGTGGTTGTGGGAGAGTCAAGTCTGGTGTCTTTGGGTGCAGGTGCTTGGGCTGGAGGCTGACGTGAGGTGGATGGCTGTTGGTTGGGTGCCTGCCTGCGTTTGTGTGGGTTGGAAGCGGGGGTGACAGACACACTGGGAGAGGACACAGGGGACGTGTACATGGCAGTGGGGGTGGTGACTGCATGTGTGCGGACTGGTCTGGAGGGTGTGCTGGTGATGGGTGTACTGGCTGATGGTGGTGTGCATGCAGGTGTGAGTGTAGACGTCACAGGGAGGGAGGAGGGAGACGAGGAGGTGGGGGACACAGAGGAGGTAGTGGCTGTTGGCATGTCTGCATCTGTATGTTGCTTGGGTGAATCCTTGTGTGTTCTGTGGTGCTTATGTCTGGATGAGCTTCCCTTGGGTGTTGAGGTGTGTGCAGGCTGGTCTGTAGGTGTGGATGGGATAGGCAGAGGAACAGGGGAGTGGGACTGGGTGGAGGGAGTTAGAAGAGGGAGGCTGGAGACAGGGACAATCGCTGCCGTCAGTGCTGAGGCCAGAGCGTTGAACGATCGCTGATGGGCAGCCTGACCCGAATGAAGGCCCTCCAGGTATGCATTGCTTTGATGCACCTCCCTCTCGACACCCTGGATGGCATTCAAAAGGGTAGACTGCCCAACAATGATGGTCCTCAGGAGGTCAATGACCTCCTCACTGAGGGCAGCAGGGGTGACTGGGGCAGGGCCTGAGGTGCCTGGGGCGAAGGAGATGCCCACCTTCCTGGGTGAGCGGGCACGGGGCAAACGCTGAGGGGCTGCTGGGAGGGCGGAGCTGGTGCGCTGGGTGGCGGCTGTACCTGTAGTATCGGTGGGCACGGATGTTGCCGCCACCGCAAGGGAGCTCCCATCCGAGGACGTGTCGGTGTCACTGACGTCTGCACGGGTCCCCGTGGTGGAGCCCCCCTCGCCCTCCGTCTCACTAGTCATGTCAGAGTCCGTTGCATGGCCCTCCGGGGCCATGTGAGATGCAGCTCCCTCTTGCGCCGATGCCACTTCTCCTCCGCCTGATGATGCTAATGCACACATTCAAAGAAAAACTAAGAAAATGGGGGGGGGGTGGAGAAATAAAGACAAGTTGAGTGCATGCATTGGGGACACCGTTGGCGGAGAGGACAGACACAGAAGCCCCCTGCACTACGCTGCGCACTTGGGGTACACTACTCATTCACTGGGACATGCCCTACAAGCCTATGGGCGACAACTGCCCACACAGAATACACAGGTCCATGAATAGCGTTACTAGGCACCCTACAGAGGTAGGGGGGGCGGGGGCACAGGACCATACCTCACGGAGGGGCCTAGCCTACAGAAATCACTCTGGCCTAGGGATACCCACAGCCCTCCTCCCCCACCCAGGCACCTCCACTGCGCGCAAATATAGCTGAATGTGCTGGTACGCACCCCCTTGTGTCTGCTGTGATGTCCTCAAGCGCCCATCTAAATCGGGGTAGGCCACCACCAGGGTCCGGGACATCAGGGGGGTCAAGGTACGACTGGCACCCCTCCTAGGTTGGGAGGCCATCCCCAGCAGAGCCTCGGCGGTCTTCCTGCTCCCGCGGCGGATGTCCTCCCACCTCTTGCGGCAGTGGATGCCCCGTCTGTTATGGACCCCCAGGGCCCGGACGTCCTTGGCGATGGCATGCCAAATATCGATCTTCTGATGGGCGCTGACCTATGTGACATGTACAGGGGGGGAAAAGAAACATCATCACTTTTCTGCATGCTCGATGTGAGTGGCCCCCCCTCCCCAAACTTGCCATGTGGCACATGCTCTCATCTGTCGTGCCATGCATTCGTAATTCGCTCCCCTCCCCTCCATCGTACATCCACCCCACTCATCACAGGCATTGCCCACTATGCATTGGCCCCCGTGTACTCACCTGTTGGTCTGGAGGACCGTAGAGTAGCGCATACTGGGGGAGGACCCCGTCCACGAGCTTCTCCAACTCTTCGGAACTGAAGGCGGGGGCCCTTTCCCCAGTCGCAGCAGCCATTGTCACTTCCAGACCGAGGTCACAGCAGCACTTGCAGTATAGGTCCTCTCCTGTGGATGCTCAGGTCTCGTGTGATTAAGCAGAGAGAAAATGGTGGTCACGGCCGCAGCGGTGCGTACCGCGGTGGTGCGTACCGCGACCGCCGGCGCACATCGTCATTGGCTCCTGAAACCCATAGGGTTCAATGTTAACCAATGCTGCTTTGCGCCGCGGTCTTCGACCGCCTACCGCCACGGCGTGCCACGCCAGCGCAATGACCTCACATCCCATTGTCACACTTCACAGGTCAGGCAACCGCCATTTCAAGGGCCCACATGGCTTAATTCCTACTGCGTCACACATGGCTAGGCCTTGCATCGACACTCATACAAGCCATTCAATCCAGAGAGATTCGTGTACTGTGCAGGCTGTGGGAACTTACCTGTGGGTTAATTGACTCTGTGCTCCATGTTGTCCTTCCTAGGCACCGTCCGCTGGGACTTGCGAGGAGACGGAGGAATGTTCCCGTGTACAGACCGCTGGTGGACCTGTCGACAATGGAAGAACGACATGTCATACTCACCTACAGACTCAACAG
This sequence comes from Pleurodeles waltl, assembly GCF_031143425.1. Taxonomy (NCBI): domain Eukaryota; kingdom Metazoa; phylum Chordata; class Amphibia; order Caudata; family Salamandridae; genus Pleurodeles; species Pleurodeles waltl. The sequence continues at coordinate 676,523,931 of NC_090448.1, forward strand.
TGCCACTATACAGGAACTGTGTGCCCAGCTGGAGCCAGACCTGATGTCACCCATCCGCCAACCCACAGGGATTCCGCCTCTAGTGCAGGTGCTGTCAGTACTCCATTTTTTGGCTAGTGGATCATTTCAAACTACAGTGGCCATTTCATCTGGGATGTCTCAGCCTATGTTTTCAAAGGTATTGTCCAGAGTGTTGTCTGCCCTGATGAAATACATGCGGAGCTACATAATTTTCCCTGAGGTGGGTGACTTGCCTACAGTGAAGGGTGATTTCTATGCCCTTGGACACATTCCCAATATCATTGGTGCCATTGATGGTACCCATGTGGCTTTGGTCCCCACAAAAGACATTGAACAGGTGTACAGGAACCGAAAAAGTTATCATTCGATGAATGTCCAGGTGGTCTGTTTGGCTGACCAGTACATCTCCCATTTAAATGCCAAGTTCCCAGGGTCAGTGCATGACGCGTACATCATGCGAAATAGCAGTATCCCTTATGTGATGGAAGAGCTACAGAGACAGCGTGTGTGGCTAATTGGTGACTCTGGTTACCCCAACCTGCCTTGGCTATTGACCCCAGTGAGGAATCCCAGGACAAGGGCAGAGGAACGGTACAATGAGGCCCATGGGCGTACTAGGAGGGTGATCGAGCGCACCTTCGGCCTCCTGAAGGCCAGGTTTAGGTGCCTGCATATGACAGGGGGATCCCTAATGTACTCACCAAAGAAGGTGTGTCATATCATCGTGGCCTGCTGCATGCTTCACAACCTGGCTTTGCGACGCCAGGTGCCTTTCCTGCAGGAGGATGGTCCAGATGGTGGTGTTGTGGCCGCTGTGGAGCCTGCGGAGAGTGAAGAGGAGGAAGACGAAGAGGACGACACAGACAACAGGGACAGAGTGATACTGCAGTATTTCCAGTAACACATAGGTAAGAATCTACTCCTGCATTGTATTATATCTGTAACAGTACTGGCTCTCTACTGTCTGACCTTTCACCCCAATGTATGGTAACTTAGTTGTGAATTTGCCTTCCTATTTCAGTGATCTGGTCCCCACGGAGTGCCCTCTGGTTTATTTCCCCATGGACTACCGCTGTGTGACACTGGTATGTTGTCATCACAACGTAATTGGACATTTTTGGTTGGTTATATCGAGTACATTTGGTTGAAAAAAATAAATAGCAGACTCCAGATGGTTTTTGTGCAAAGATTTTGTTTATTGAAGTGCAAAAATTGGTGTATAGTTCAAAAAGGGTGATGGGTGATGGTGGAGGCATGTCCATGGCAGAGTCCAGACTCTCGTTCGCACAGGTGCATTGTCCATATGCCTGTGGAAGGTGGAGCAGGGGCAGTTCAAGGTTGGACAGGGTGAACAAGTGGGACAGTGGAATGACATCCGGGGGGATCCGTGCATGGCGGGGGTCTTGACATCCTACTCTGTCTTCTTCCTCGATCTCAGGCCTTTCTTGCGGGGTGGTTCATGTTCTGCAGGGGGTGGGGTCCGGGTGGCCCGTTGCTGTTGTGTCGGGGCCTCCTGACCACTAGCGCCGGCAGAGGTGGTGGGCTGTTCTTCCTCCATGCTAGTGGCAGGGGCCCTTTGGGGGGCCACATGGTCCCGCAATGTGGTGACAATCTGGTTGAGTGCCACCACGATTGTACAGATTGCGGAACTGATGCTGCGCAGTTCTTCCCGGAACCCCATGTACTGGCCCTCCTGCATGGCCTGGATCTCCTGGAACCTGGCCAGGACCGTCGCCATCGTCTCTTGGGAGTGGTGGTACGCTCCCATGATGGTGGTGAGGGCCTCTTGGACAGTGGGTTCCCTATGCCTGTCCTCCCTCTGTCGCACAGCAGCCCTCCCAGTTCCCCTTTGTTCCTGGGCCTCTGTCCCCTGGACGGTGTGCCCACTACCACTGCCCCCAGGTCCCTGTTGTTGTTGGGGTGGTGGGTTGCCCTGGGTGCCCTGTAGTGGTAGACACACCGCTGCTTGACCTGTCCTGGAGACAGAGGCATGGGCCCGCTGGGTGGGTGCTGTGCTGGGGTTTCCAGAGGGGGGTAGGTCTGCTGTGGCCTGTGGCTGCCTGAGGGGAACCGACTGTCTAGAGGTCCCAGATGGTCCGGGCTAGTCATCAGGTTCTAGGTCGACAGAGCTGCTGTCATCACTGGGGGCCTGTTCTGGGGGTGGGATGGACATTTCTGGACCCTCCGGGCCGGTGTGTTGGCGTTCGGGCCCTGCAGGGGTAAAAGAGTATGGTTATTGCTTCTGTGTGTGCCATGGCGTGCGATTTGTGGGTGCCCTTGTCCCCCAGTGCTGGCATTCCCTTGTGGGAGGAGTTGTGAGGGTGGTTTGGGGGGGGATGGGTATGTGCAGTGGTCATGCTTAGGTGATGGGTGTCCATGGTTTGTGTTGGCATTCAGGGGTTGGTGTTGGTTTGGGTGGGTTGTGCTGGTGAGACATTAGCAGGGAGGATATGTGCTGGGGGGTTGGGGGTGAGGGTGGGGGTGTGGGTTGGCATGCTGGTGGTTGGGGGGGTGAAGTAGTTGAGATTAGACTTACCGGAGTCCATTCCTCCGCCTACTCCAGCGAGGCCCTCAGGATGCAGGATGTTCAAGACCTCTTGCTCCCATGCTGTGAATTCGGGTGGAGTGGGTGGGGGTCCGCCGCCAGTCTTCTGCACAGCGATGTTGTGTCTTGACACCATCGTCCGCACCTTCCCCCGTAGGTCGTTCCAGCGCTTTCGGATGTCTTCCCGATTTCTGGGATGCTGTCCCACAGCGTTGACCCTGTCGACAATCCTTTGCCATAGCTCCGCCTTCCTGGCTATTGTGGTGTGCTGCACCTGTGTGCCGAAGAGCTGGGGCTCTCCCTAATTATTTCCTCCACCATGACCCTGAGTTCTTGGTCCGAGAACCTGGGGTGTCTTTGGGATGCCATGGGGTGTTGTGGATGAGGTGTGGGGTGGTGTTTGTGGTGATGAGTGTAGTGGTGTGTGGTGTTTTGTGCGTAGATGTAGTGTGGGGGATGATGTTGGGTTCCTGTGTGTGTTGTGGTTTGCGTTCCCTGTGCTCTCTCTCTGTGTATTGCACCTTGTCTCTGAATTTCGATTTGTGGGGGTTTGTGGGTGATGTGGGTGTGTGTTTTATATCGTATTGATTGTGTGGGAATGGTGTTTGTATGTGTATCAGGTGTGTGTATTTGTAATTGTCCAATGTGGCAGTGTTTTGTAGATGTGTGTGTATTTTGAGTGCAGCGGTGTGTACCGCCAATGGGATACCGCGGTTGAAAGACCGCCGCGTGGATTCGTGGGTCGTAATGGCATGGGCGTATTTCTGTTGGCGTGACGGTGGAGGTTTGGTCATCTCCAGTTTATCGCTGACCGCTGATGTGGCGGCCTGCAGTCGGGGTCGGGTTTTTGGCGGTTTGGCAGTTGTGGGTCAGAATGACCCTGGCGGGTTACCGCGGCCGCGGCGGTGTTCTGGCGGTCTTCTGACCGGCGGTAACTGCCTTTTACCGCCAGGGTCAGAATGACCCCCAAAGTAACAAAATATCTATTTTGCAATTTAAAGCAATTGGCCTGAGTTAGTCATTGAGTGTGTGCTTCATTTATTGCCTGTGTGTGTACATCAAATGGCTTGCAGTACCCTCTGACAAGCCTAACTGCTCGACCGCACTACCACAAAAGAGAGCTTTAGTATTATCTACTTTAGCCTCTGTCAAGCCTCTGTGCACACTATGGCCCTCATTATAACACTGGCGGTAAAAACCGCCTACCGCCGCGGCAATGGCTGCCAAAAGACCGTCGCCGCGGCTACCAGCCGTCTGCCAAATTATGACAGTAGCCAGAAGAATGGCAGAATTCTGGCTGCGGCCATGACGGCAGATGGCGGGTAGGTGGCGCTGCTGCCAGCAGCAACGCGATGCCAGTAAACCGCCACAGACCATATCATGAAACATGATACGGCCTGGCGGTGTTCTGCTGGTGGACGCTGCTGCTGGCAGCAGCACCCTGTCCCATCTCCTGCCGGAGGACCCCCTGCAATCAGGTAAGGCAGGTGCACCAACAGGGGAGGGGGTGTGGGGTGTTGTGTGTGGGGGGGGTGTGGGGGTGTGTGAATGTTTGTGTGTGCGTGAATGCAGGTGTGTGTTGCGTATTGTATGTGTGTGCATATATGGATGTGTGAGTGCATGTATCTTGTGTTGTGTGAATGCGTATGTGCTTGTGTGTGTGAGGATGTGTATGTGAATGTATGTATGCATGCGTGGGTAAATGTGGGTATGAGTGTGTATAAGAGTGTGTACGATGGTGCGTGAAGGTGTGTGTATGTTGGGGGTGTGTCTGGAGTGGGAGGTGGATTGGGAGGGAAACCTGGGGAGGGGCAGGCAAGACCCCTATCAGTGACAGGGAAGGAATGATAGTGCCTACCACCATGGTTTTCATGGCAGTAAAGAAGCCACGAAAATGTTGGCAGTAGGCGAGCATAATCCCCCGGGCGGGTTAGTGACGGCCGACTGGCTGGAGACTGAAGCCTCCAGTCCGGCGGCTGTTACCGCCGTGGCGAACAGAGAGTTACATTGGCGGTTTGGCTTGAGCCTACAAATCCAACAGCCTGCACCCAAAATGTGAATTTAAAAATTATAATAATTACAAAATTTACATAATGAGCTTTTGTCATAGTTGGACGCTCGCTCTAGGCAAAACAGCTGGTTTAGGGATGACAGCACTTTTCTTTGTAGGTGACCAGGTCAACTCTACAACAAGTCACAACTGTCGGCCCAACCCTCCCAGCTCACAAGCAGTACCTCACCAAAAATCAAAACAGTAAAAGATAATTTCTGGCAGCCTTTACACATAGACTCTACAGTATGACATCTCAGGAGAGTTGTGGTTAAATGAAGAGTGCCCTTTTCTCACATGAGCAAAAAGTTTCATTCACACACAGGAAAGGAAGGAGATGCAGTGACGTTTCAATAGGTTTTATTAATAAGACTGCAATCTACTGTAGATTGCATGGGCTGCAATGATTAGGATAATTAACGATACAAGAAACACAATTGTGAAAACGAGAGTCATGAATATAAAGACCCCCCACATCTTGCAACAACATCGAATGTGTAATATCCCTAAAGCTTTAGCATGGAGAACCTAATCTCTACCTAAAGAGAGCTAGGTGTGTTAAACCCAATCTGCCAGTACTGTGTCCATGAGAATTGCCCCCTGGAGGAAAGTACCCTCTTTCTTGGCATGGTTACCCCCATTTGCTACCAGTAATTAAGGTCTCTCTCCCAAAACTCTGTATTTCACCCACAATTGGCATACTGGTGCCCCTTTATACATCCCTAGTATATGGTACCTAGGTCCCCAGGGCATTGGGGTTCCAGGGGATCCCTGTGGGCTGAAGCATATATTTTGCCACACATGGGGAGCCATGCAAAGACTTCTGCAGGACTGCCATTGCAGCCTGCGTGAAAAGGTGCAAGCACCCTTTCACTGCCATTTTCACTGCACCAGGTCACTTATGAGTCATCCGTATAGCAGGCCTGACAGCCCTGAGGGCAGGGTGCAAAGTATCTGTGTGTGAGGGTCCCTCACTACCTACGACCTCCAGGACCATTTTCCCAGACTTCGTGAGTACAGGAACGTAATTTTATGCATGTTCTGGACATAAGTCACTAGCTATGTCCAGCTACATAATGGTAATTCTGAACATAGGCATGTTTGGTGTCAAACATGTTGGAATCATACCTCAAGGCTTTTGCAAGCATTGGTTGTATGATTCCATGCACTATGGGGGCTCCTTAGAGGACACCCAGTATTGCCATTTCAGCCTTCTGAGGTTTTACAGGCAGCCCCAGTTGCTGCCACCTCACAGACAGGTTTCTGCCCTCCTATTGCTTAAAAAGCTCGAGCCCAGGAAGGCAGAACAAAGGATTTCCTTTGGGAGAGGGGTGTTACTCCCTTTTGAAATAGGTGGTACAGGCTTGGGAGGGAAGCCTCCCTGATGCCAATGGAAATGCTTTAAGGGCACATTTGTTGCCCTCCTTGCATAAACCAGTCTACACCAATTCAGGGACCCCCCGTCCCTGCTCTGGTGCGAAACTGGACAAGGGAAAGGGGAGTGACCACTCCCTTGTCCATCACCACCTTAGGGGTGGTGCTCAGAGCTCCTCCAGAGGGTCCCTGAGTTTTGCCATCTTGGATTCAAGGTTGGCAGGGTCCACTGGGAGCATCTGAGTGGCTAGTGCCAGCAGGTGACGTCAGAGCCCTCCCCTGATAGGTGCTTACCTGGTTAGGAATCTCCCTTGGGGTGAAGGAATCACTCCCCTCCTTTTGCAGGCACCAACTGTGACGCCGACCGGTTGTGGGTATCCCCTCTCCTGCTGAGCTGCAAGGATTCTGCATCACGGGTGGTGGACTGAAGTGGTCTGGACGGTCCTCTCTTCCAGCTGTCTCACTTTGGTGGAAGTAAGAGCTTGTCTCACAAACAATACAGTACCCCTGTGCACTGTGTCTTTTGCAGCTGCCAAGGCTTGTTGTATCCTTCCTCCAAGTCCTTTGTGTATCTTGTAGTTCCGGCCCCCAGCACTCTATCCTAAGATGAACAGCTTTCTGAGTACTTCTCCAGTGGCGTGGGAGCCTTTGTCGCAGTGCTGCATGGGCCTCTTCTGCAACTTTCTTGTCCCCATTCTGTGGGACTCCTGTGTGCGCTGCCTTGTGTCCTGTGGGCTCTCCATGTTGCTGAGGGCCCCCTCTGACTCCCCTTCCTGGGTAGAGTCTACCTGGTCCTTCCTGGTTCTGGGCAGCACCATTTTAGGCTAACAGCAAGCTTTGCGTCTGCCAAGACTTGTTGGCGGACTCCAACGACGCAAACCTGACTGCAATCCTCCATCCGACGTGGGCCATCACTTGCACCCTCCAGGATCCCAACTTCATCTCCTTGGGTGCTGTATTGACTTTTCCTCTCCACCAGTGGTTCTCCTTGTGCACCTTCATCTGGGTTAGCAGGGGCTCCTGTGCTTCTTGGAATTGGTCTACACTACACTAATAATTGATAACTGGTCCTGGTATAAGGTGTAAGTACCATAGGTACCTATCACACACCAGGCCAGCCTCCTACACCCCCAAACCTTGTTACCTTGGAATGAGGTCTCTAGATCAGACTCCTTGGATACTCGAAGGCTGGGTTTGCAACAAGGCGACATGTAGCATGGATAGCGTTGATGGCATCTGTTAGGAATCCCTCTGATAACCTTGTCTGCATGAGATGTATTTATACAAATCTTGTATTACCCCTGACGCATGTATGCTCCCAAATAATAGATAAGAAGGCATGCTTGGGGCAGCAATTACATAAACAATTCCCTTCAAAAGTACATTATGTTCCTCATACACGTAAGTGGGGAAGGGACATGATGTGAATACCTATGTATATCACTTATCTGTGACACTGATAGTGACGCCTTCACAGAGTGACACTGATAACATGAAATCAAAGGGGGTGATTCTGACCGCGGCGGTCGGCGGTCGCCGCCCGCCAAGCGGTTCCCGCCGAAAGACCGCTCCGCGGTCAAAAGACCGCGGCGGCCATTCTGGTTTTCCCGCGGGACCGGCGGGTGACCGCCAGAAGACCGCCGGCCGGCCCAGCGGGAAAGCCCCTACAACAATGAAGCCGGCTCGGAATGGAGCCGGCGGAGTTGCAGGGGTGCGATGGGTGCAGTGGCACCCGTCGCGATTTTCACTGTCTGCAAAGCAGACAGTGAAAATCTTTGTGGGGCCCTGTTAGGGGGCCCCACGGCACCCGTTCCCGCCATCCTGGTTCTGGCGGTGGACACCGGCAGAAACAGGCTGGCGGGAAGGCGGTCGGAATCCCCATGGCGGTGCTGCAAGCAGCGCCGCCATGGCGGGTTCCCTGGGCCAGCGGGAAACCGGCGGGAAATCGCCGGCTCCCCTTTTTCGACCGCGGCTTTACCGCCACGGTCAGAATCGCCCAGGAAGCACCGCCAGCCTGTTGGCAGTGCTTCCGCCGCACTCCGCCATGGCGGTCATGGACCGCCAAGGTCAGAATGACCCCCAAAATATCTTCCTAACTATAAACATAGCATCCATCTTGTAAGAAATAATTAAATAACTGTCCTAAAAGCAGAGCAGGCTAAGTAGGGCAAGAGTCACTAGATGACGGGGGCACAGGCCTGCAAGCCAGAAGGCTAAGCAAAACTCCTGATTCCCATTGAAACTAAATAGGATCTGCGACATATTTAACTAATTAATAATTTATGAATGGTTAACAATTAATAATTTAATAAATTACCCAATCTACAACCATACAAATGCAACAACCCGCACGCAAAATATAAATTACAAAATGATAACGATTAAACAATTTGCATAATTAACAATGACCTGTTTTATAATTTATTAATAAGTAATGAACTCTCATTTAATTAATTTTCCCACCATATACCCCTACAAACCCAACAACTCACACCTAAAATATAACTTAAAAAATATTCTTCACACAATTTATATCCTTAATAATCAAATAAATATTTAATATTAATTTAAAAATAGATCATTATACTTACTTAACTTTCCACCCTGAACCTCTACAAACTTCACAACATCTTACAAAACTGTAAATTACTATTTCACAATTAAATTAAAAATATAAATAATTAAAAATTACGAATTATATTTAAAAACATTAACAATTACACAAATAATATAAAACATTGACAAATAAAATATTATTTAAACACATAATAAAAATTTAAAAACAATATTTCTTACCTTAAAACATTGATATTTCTGTAAACGATATTTTTGCACACAATATTTCTGTGTCACGATATTGAAAACTTGATATTTTAGTATCTTGATAAGTTTGAATCAATATTTTGTCCGAAAGCTCCATGCTAGCAATGAAGGAGTCCTGCTTGTACACCATGGACACCTACATGTTTCTGATTGCCCCTAGCTGGGTTGGCAACCTTGCTGGTGCCACTTTGGGAGGGCATTTGCTCATGACTCTGCCTCATGACACCAGCTATATCAGCCAAGGACTGCTAGAGGCCCTGGAGTGGTAAGTAGGTGCCTCTTACACGAACAGAGTTGTCCTTATTTGGACTGACACACCTATGGACTGCCTCTAGGATGCCTGCCATGGTCTCCATCACCACCCGCACCTGATCTGCCAGCTCCCACTGGACTCCTATCACAGTCCTTGGAGTCCACGGCTCTGGGTGAGGGGGCATGTGGTGTCTGCTGGATGGTAGGTGGATCATTTGGAGAACCCACAACTCTATCAAGCCTCCTCGCAACCAGAGATGGTGTCTGTATGGAGCCCAGGATTTGCTGGAGGGTGTCTGGGTTTATGGTTTGTAGCTCGTCATCCATATCATCACTGAAGTCCGGGACAATCTGCTAGCCAGGAGGTATGGGTTAATCCTCTGCAATGAGATAGGGAAATGGTAATAGTGATCTCTGTTAGATGTTGGCATGAGTATACAGGTTGCCAATCAAGCTTTCAGATTTAGCACTTTCAGTTCAACAGTGATGCATAGGACACCCGTAGTGCATGGGTTTTTCTGCAAAATTGCTCTGTGGTTTTTTTACAAATGTCAGTATCTCTGAATTCTTCTCACAAGCACCGTGTGCTATTCTGAGGGGATGGGCCATGTCCTACTGAGTAGATTACAATCACTAACATTCAATTTATTTCATAATGATCCGAGTTGGTTATCTGAAGAGTGTCATACATCATGTGATTCAGGCCCACACCATTGTATGTGTACATGCCTCCTCTAATTACCCACTTTTGGTTCCTGGGACACACGTTAGTTCCACACAGTGATGCTACCCAGATCATACATTCACTCTCATGTGCCTACGACACATAGATTAGGCGTGACCATATCCAGTGGAGCTACATGTTGGTTTGTCATGAGGGTTATGGGTCATGCATCATCCCACATGGAAGTAATGAGGTAAAGTGTGCCTCGTACCTACCTATGTTTACCACATCATGAGGCCCACCCACTTCAGCCTGGAACCTTCCACGACTCTTGCCATTTGTGGTGGTAAAGCATCTCTTACTATCCCTTGCCAGATCCCTGTTTGTCATCCTCCAAATTATGTATATGGCACCATGAAACAATGTTGCATTATACTCCCTCCTGGTATGTACTACATCTTCCCCCAGGTCCACACTGCAGTACCCCAATGACCTGTTCTCTACCATTCCTACCCATCTGTGACACAAGTGTGGCAGAGTCAGACTCTGCAGTGCATGTGTAGTGGTGAGGCTACCTTGCAGTACACATGTCCATTCTCACCTCCCCAGTATCTACAGTCTCCCCTTTCAGACCAAGTGGCAGTTTTACATGCACAGCCAGCACCTACAATGCACACCAGTAACAGTGGCCCACCAGGTCCACACATCACCATTAGTTTATACACACATGGTCCTCTGGTATGTATCTCTTGCATTCCCCCTTTCCAATTTAGTAGATGAGAGGAGTTCAGATGGTCCCTTTTATGGCAGATGATACCTGTGTGCTCTCACCCTTCACACCAGGTCTGCAGGGTGCATTATAGTTTACTGCAGGGCACTAGAGACGTGTCTCTTGCCATGTCCCTATGTGTAGATACTTGCCATGGCCCACACCTGACCCCCCTCTCAGATGAGTGGTTTCTCCTCTGACACACCCATTTCAGTCCAAGGTTTTACAGTGTACATTATTGTGCATGAGCCGAAGTGAGACTAAGTAGCTTTATGGTGCAAGGTGGCCTGCTTTGTCACAGTCAGGTTGTGCAGAGTAGCAGTGTGCATGCATATTGTATTGTTCAGACCATGTTTTTTGCTTTGTATTCTGGGAGTTGTGGTGAGTGATGTTGTACATTCCACTGCAAGTGCCAGTATACAAAGAAAGGTAAAAGTGGACTGATGGGGCACTTCACAATTTGAAGAGAGAAAGGTGACGCAGCTGGACTGAGTTGTGCAAACTGTAACTGGTCAGTGTGAATTATATTTATTTGATGCTTTAAACAGATGAGCCAGCACACTACCCTTTGGCCTGTAGACAGTGCATTGGAGCGCTGGGACATAGCTGCCTGACCGTACAATATTACCTAGTTGCCACATTGCCCCTCGTTGCAACTTACCATTTGGGTCTTGCTGTTCATCTTAGGCTGCACTGTCCTGGGGCTCCTACCATCAACTCCTCTGGAATGTTCGCTGCCACAATCTGCTCTAACTCATCGAGCTGCTCCTGTGGCGTTGGACTTCCACCTCCGGTCTGCAATGCTGCCTTGAGGTTGCTGGCCAGTTTCTCCTTTGTTCTGCGCTTGCCATCATGCCAGAGCTTCTTACAGTCAGTCACAGATCTTTTGACTTCTGCCATACTGTTGACCTTGTCCACAGTGGACTGCCAGATGGCCTCTTTTCTCCCTAATGACAATTTTGGGATGACGAAAAGCTGGTGCTGGTGGTCCATCTCCTCAGTGATCAGAATGTTATTCTTCTCACTAAACTTGCACTTCCTCCTCCTCGTCCCCTGGGAGTCTGTCCAGACATCCTGGCTGGTACTGGAGATGCTGGGGTTGTTCTGGACTCTTTAGTCTCCTCTGTCCTCCATGTCTGCATCAGGAAAGTTTGTATTTTTTCACTCTTTTTTGATGCATTTAGCGCACAAAAGTGACGCTAGGTTGGCTTGCATTTCTTTAAGTGAAGCAAATAAGCCTAGCATCACTTTTGCAGTGGCAGTTTTCCTAATGAGGCTGTGCACTGGTTAGCATCACTGTTTTTGACGCAGCCAGGATCCCAATGCCATGGTGCTCCGTATTGTAAATGCAACACAACCATGGTGTTAGGGTCTGTCTTACTGCGGCGTTAAATATTTTGATGCATCGCTGCATTGCGGCAGCAATATGTGTTTTTTTCTGACAGATTTGAACCTGTGAAGAGGTTTGATTTTAGCTTGAACAACTGCCTAAATATTTTTGCTTATAGCATCTAGTGCCTTAGCATCCACCCCATAGGATTTCAGATCCATAGGAAAGAGTGAAAATTAATTTACTTGGAATAACTTTTAGAAGAGCAGCGTAATTTGTTGTGCAGCAATTAGAATTTCCTCTTATCACTTATAGATGAGCCTTAAAATAGTGTTATTTGTCAAATCTCACTCGTGAACATGTGTATGTTGCAGTTGTGATCACTTCCTGCTTTAACAATCATTTCACAGTTTTTTTTATTTGAGTGCAAATAGACAATACTTTTGTTTTTTCAATGTATATTTCCAATCAATTTCTATTTATGTAAAGAGCCGGGGCAGTTATTTCTCTATGTAATCCTTTTGGGGTTTTGCTTAAAATTACGATCTTCTCTGCATACTGCAAGCTTACTATGAGCTTGCAGTTCAGATAAAGGGATTAGAATTTACTAGGTCCAAAGATTTGTTTAAGGGCATCATTACACATTTGGTGGTCTTCAGACTGCCAAACTTGTGGTGGCGGTTGGATTGCCACACTCCTGGCATTCCGACAGCCATATTACGAACCTAGCAGTCGGACCACCAGGAGACCAGCACCACCGCCGGGATCCCGGATCCCAATGGAGTGGCAGTAGTCGAAGTTGTGGTCAGCCACGGCGGTACCCTTGGCAGTCCCGCCATGGTGATCACGACTTCACCTTCCGCCAGCCTTTCCATGGCAGTTTTCCATGGCCATGGAAAGGCTGACGGAAAGCCAGTGCTGGGTGCCATAGGAGGGCCCTTGCACTGCTCACAATCATGTTGTGGGCAATGCAGGGGCCTCCCTGCCAGCACCCTCCCAAGGGTGCTGGTATGCGACGGCATATGTGAAGGTATGCTGGTTTGCGACGGCATTGGCCTAGGTCCCTAAAGAGAGTTGAGGCCATTGCCGCTGCACTGTTTCTGCTGGGTTACCGGCAGAAATGCCATAATATAAGATTTCTGCTGGTCAGCCCACTGGAAACATTGTAATACAATGGGGGTGAGGCTGCCGGGTTGATGGCGACCTCATCCCCGCAGGTTTTGCGGGCCGAAGGTCGGATCACCAAAATCTTAATGATGCCCTAAATTTGCAATGTATTCGTTGAATAACATCAGGGCAAAGACACACAGGGGGTCATTCTGACCTCGGCGGTAAAAGGCGCTTACCGCCGGTCAGAAGACCGCCATAACGCCGCCGCAGCCGCGGTAAACCGCCACGGTCATTCTGACCCGCAACTTGAAAACCGCCAAAAACCCGACATCCACAAAAGTCCGCCACACCAAAGGTCAGCGAAAAAATGGCGATGACCAAACCTCCACCGTCACGCCAACAGAAATACGCCCATGCCATTATGACCCACGAATCCACGCGGCGGTCTTTCAACCGCGGTATTCCATTGGCGGTACACACCGCCGCGGTCAAAATACACACACAGCTCCAAAACACTGCCACATTGGTCATTTTGAAACACACACACCTGATACACATACTAACACCACTCCCACACACCCAACACAATATAAAACACACACCCACATCACCCACAAACCCCTACGACCCGAAATTATTGACGAAGGCTAGAGAGAGAGCACAGAATAGACAATCCCACAACACAGAGGCACACAACACCATCACCCACACAACATCCACGCACAAAACACCACACACCACCACACGCACCACACTCATCACCACAAACGCCACCCCACACCTCATCCACACCACCCCATGGCACCCCAAAGACACCCCAGGTTCACTGACGCAGAACTCAGGGTCATGGTGGAGGAAATAGTTTGTGTAGAGCCCCAGCACTTCGGGGCACAGGTGCAGCACACCACAATTGCCAGGAAGATGGAGCTATGGTAAAGGATAGTGGACAGGGTCAACGCGGTGGGACAGCATCCACGCAATCGGGATGACATAAGGAAGCGCTGGAACGACCTACGGGGGAAGGTGCGTTCAATGGTATCAAGGCACAACATTGCGGTGCAGAAGACTGGCGGCGGACCCCCACCTACTCCCCCAGAATTTACAGCATGGGAGGAGGAAGTCTTGCACATCCTGCATCCTGAGGGCCTCGCAGGAGTAGGCGGAGGAATGGACTCTGGTAAGTCAAATCTTAACTACTTCTTCCCACCCCACCTGCATGCCAGCACATACTCCCACCCTCACCCCCACCCCCATCACACCAACTCCTTGCAAATGGCTCACCATCACAACCCACCCATCCCAACACCAAGCCCTGCATGCGACCACAAAGCATGGACACCCATCACCAAAGCATGCCCACTGCACACACACATCACCCCCACAAGCCACCCTCACAAAAGCCCCCACAAGGGAATGCCTGCACTTGGGTACACGGACACCCACCCATCACACGAAATGCCACACACAGAAGCAATAACCATACCCTTATACCCCTGCAGGACCCGAACGCCACCACACCGCCACGGAGGGTACAGAGATGTCCATCCCACCCCCAGAAGAGGCCCCCAGCGATGACAGCAGCTCTGTCTCCCTGGACCCAGATGACCAGCCCGGCCCATCGGGGACCTCTGGACAGTCGGTTCCCCACAGACAGCCACAGGCTACAGCAGACCTAACCCCCTCTGGGAACACCAGCACAGCTCCCACCCAGCGGGCCCATGCCTCTGTCTCCAGGACAAGTCAATCAGCGGTGTGTCCACCACTACAGGGCACCCAGGTGACCCACCACCCCAACAACAACAGGGACCTGGGGGCAGTGGTAGTGGGCACACCGTCCAGGGGACAGAGGCCCAGGAACACAGGGGAACTGGGAGGGCTGCTGTGCAACAGGGGGGGGACAGGCCCAGGGAACCCACTCTCCAAGAGGTCCTCTCCTCCATCATGGGAGCATACCACCACTCCCAGGAGACGATGGCGACGGTACTGGCCAGGTTCCAGGAGGTCCAGGCACTGCAGGAGGAACGGTACATGGGGTTCAGAGAGGAACTGAGGAATATTGGTTCCGCAATGGGGACCATCGTCGTGGCCCTTAACCAGATAGTCACCACATTGCGGGACCATGTGGCACCCCAAAGGGCCCCTGTCACTAACCCAGGCCAGGAACAGCCTACCACCTCCGCCGGCGCTAGTGGACAGGAGGCCCCCACACAACAACAGGCCACCAGAACCCCACCTCCTGCACAAGAAGACAGAGTAGGATTGCAAGACCCCCGCCAGCATAAGATACACCCTGATGTCATCCCACTGTCCCACATTGTCACCCTGTCCAACCTTTAACTGCCCCTGCTCCATCCTTCCACAGGCATATGGACAATGCACCTGTGAGACTGAGAATTGGACTCTGCCATGGACATTACTCCACCCCCACCCATCACCGTTTTACAATCATGTACCTATATGTAGCACTTGAAATAAATCACTTATTGCACTTAAAAAATCAGGAGTCTGCTTGTATTCTTAACAAATGTATTACACATAACGGTGCAATAATGTTCAGTTACTTTGTGATGACAACATACCAATGTCAATAAGCTTTAGTCCATGGTCAAACAAAGCAGAAGTCACGCAGTGGGTCATACAGCTCTGAAAAGGGAAGGGAAAGTCACAAATCAGTTAAAAGGAACTGGGGGGAAACACAGACATTAGAGACGCAGGAGGCCTTAAGTAAATGTAAAATGGCGTGGGTGATTCTTACCTGTGTGCTACTGAAAATATTGTTGTATGACTGTATCCCTGTTGTCCGTGTCGTCCCCGTCGTCTTCCTCCTCTTCACTCTCCACAGGCTCCACAGCTGCTACAACACCACCATCTGGATCATCCTCCTGCAGAAAAGGCACCTGGCGTCGCAAAGCAAGATTGTGAAGCATACAGCAGGCCACGATGATATGGCACACCTTCTTTTGTGAGTACATTAGGGATCCACCTGTCATATGCAGGCACCTAAACCTGGCCTTCAGGAGCCCGAAAGTCCTTTCTATGATCCTCCTAGTTCGCCCATGGGCCTCATTGTACCGTTCCTCTGCCCTGGTCCGGGGATTCCTCACTGGGGTCAGTAGCCACGACAGGTTGGGGTAACCAGAGTCACCTATTAGCCACACACGGTGTCTCTGTAGCTGTTCCATCACATAAGGGATGCTGCTATTTCGCATGATGTACGCGTCATGCACAGACCCAGGGAACTTTGCATTTACATGGGAGATGTACTGGTCAGCCAAACAGACCACCTGGACATTCATAGAATGAAAACTTTTTCTGTTTCTGTACACCTGCTCACTTTCTTTGGGGGGAACCAAAGCCACATGGGTCCCATCAATGGCACCAATGATGTTGGGAATATGTCCAAGGGCATAGAAATCACCCTTCACTGTAGCCAAATCGCCCACCTCAGGGAACACAATGTAGCTCCGCATGTATTTCATCAGGGCAGACAACACTCTGGACAAAACCTTAGAAAACATAGGCTGAGACATCCCTGATGACATGGCCACTGTTGTCTGAAAAGACCCACTTGCCAAAAAATGGAGTACTGACAGAACCTGCACCAGAGGGGGAATCCCTGTGGGTTGGCGGATGGGGGACATCAGGTCTGGCTCCAGCTGGGCACACAGTTCCTGTATAGTGGCTCGGTCAAGCCTATATGTAAGTATGATATGTCGTTCTTCCATTGTCGACAGGTCCACCAGCGGTCGGTACACAGGAGGATTTATCCGTCTCCTCACAAGTCCCAGCGGACAGTGCCTAGGAAGGACAACATGGAGCACAGAGTCAAGCAACCCTCAGGTACGTAACCACAGCTTGCACAGTACACGATTCGCTATGCATTGAAAGGCTTGTATGAGTGGCAATGCAAGGCCGAGGCCTGTGTGACGCAGTAGAAAATATGCCATGTGGGCCCTTGAAATGGCGGCTGCCTGATCTGTGAAGTGTGACAATGGGATGTGAGGTCAATGCGCTGGCGTGGCACACCGTGGCGGTAGGCGGTCGAAGACCGCGATGCAAAGCTGCATTGGTTAACATTGCACCCTATGGGTTTCAGGAGCCAATGACGATGTGCGCCGGCGGTCGTGGTACGCACCGCGGCGGTACGCACCGCCGCGGGAGTGACCGCCATTTTCTATCTCATTAATCACTCGAGACCTGATCATCCACAGGAGAGGACCTGTACTGCAAGTGCTGCTGTGACCTCGATCTGGAAAATACAATGGCTGCTGCGACTGGGGAAAGGGCCCCTGCCTTCACTTCAGAAGAATTGGAGAAACTTGTTGATGGGGTCCTCCCCCAGTATGCGCTACTCTACGGTCCTCCAGACCAACAGGTTAGTACACAGGGTGCACGTTGTATGGGCTATGCCTGTGTTGAGTGGGGTGGATGTAAGATGGTGGGGAGGTGAGCGAATGAGGAGTGCAACGCACGACAGATGAGAGCATGTGCCACATGGCAAGGTTGGTGAGGGGGGGCCACTCACATTGACCATGCAGAAAAGTGATGATATTTCCTTTCCCACACTGTACATGTCACATAGGTCAGCGCCCATCAGAAGATCGACATTTGGCGTGCCATCGCCAAGGACGTCCGGGCCCTGGGGGTCCACAACAGACAGGGCACCCACTGCCGAAAGAGGTGGGAGGACATCCGCCGCGGGACCAGAAAGACCGCCGAGGCTCTGCTGGGGATGGCCTCCCAACGTAGGAGGGGTGCCAGCCGGCAATTGACCCCCCTGATGTCCCGGATCCTGGCGGTGGCCTACCCCGATTTGGATGGGCGCGTGAGGACATCACAGCAGACACAAGGGGGTGAATATCAGCACAATCTGCTATCTTTGCGCGCAGTGGAGGTGTCTGGGTGGGGCAGGAGGGCTGTGGCCATCTCTAGGCCAGGGCGCTTTCTGTAGGCTAGGCCCCTCCGTTAGGCATGGCCCTGTGCCCCCGCCCCCCACCTCCGTAGGGTGCCAAGTACAGCTATCCATGGTCCGGCCTCACCTATGTGTGCATTTGTCGTCCATAGACCTGTAGGCCTAGTCACAATAACTGAGTAGTGTACCCCAATTGCGCGGCCTAGTGCTGGGGGCTTCTGTGTCTGTCCTCTCCGACAACGGTGTTGCCAATGCATGCACTCAACCTGTCTTCATTTCTCCCCCCCATTTTCTTTGTCTTCCTGTTCATGTGTGCATTAGCATCATCAGGCGGAGGAGAAGTGGCATCGGCGCACGAGGGAGCTGCATCTCACATGGCCCCGGAGGGCCATGCAACCGACTCCGAGTACACCAGTGAGACGGAGGGCGAGGGGGGCTCCACAACGGGGACCCGTGGAGACGTCAGCGAGACAGACACGTCCTCGGAAGGGAGCTCCCTTGCGGTGGCGGAAACATCCGTGCCCACCGCCACAACAGGTACAGCCGCCACCCAGCGCACCAGCTCCGCCCTCCCAGCAGCCCCTCAGCGTTCGGCCCGTGCCCGCTCAGCCAGGAAGCCGGCCATCTCCTTTGCCCCAGGCACCTCAGGCCCTGCCCCAGTTACCCCTGCTGCCCTCAGTGAGGAGATCATTGACCTCCTCCAGACGCTCAGTGTTGGGCAGTCTACCCTTTTGAATGCCATCCAGGGTGTAGAAAGGAAGGTGCATCGGAGCAATGCATACCTGGAGGGCATTCATTCGGGTCAGGCTGCCCATCAGCGATCGTTCAACGCTCTGGCCTCAGCACTGACGGCAGCCATTGTTCCTGTCTCCATCCTCCCTCTTCAAACTCCCTCCACCCAGTCCCAGTCTCCTGTTCCTCTGCCTATCCCATCCACACCATCATACCAGCCTGCACACACCTCAACACCCAAGGGCAGCTCATCCAGACATAAGCACCACAGATCACACAAGCATTCACCCAAGCAACATCCAGATGCAGACATGCCACTACCACCTCTGTGTCCCCCACCTCCTCGTCTCCCTCCTCCCTCCCTGTGACATCTCCACTCACACCTGCATGCACACCACCATCAGCCAGTACTTCCATCACCAGCACACCCTCCAGTACAGTCCGCACACGTGCAGTCACCACCCCCACTGCCATTTACACGTCCCCTGTGTCCTCTCCTAGTGTGTCTGTCACCCCCTCTTCCAAACCACACAAACGCAGGCAGCCACCCACCCAACAGCCATCCACCTCACGACAGCCTCCGTCACAAGCACCTGCACCCAAAGACAGCACACTTGACTCTCCTACAACCACATCCTCTTACTCTACTCCCATACCCACTGCACCTACCCTTCCCATTGCTCCTAAAAAACTTTTCCTCTCCAAAATTAACCTCTTTGCATCACCTGACCCACCCCCTCCATCTGGTAAGAGTACAAACAGCACCTCAGCCACCACAAGCCCTGCATCTACTAGGACCATAGTTCAGGGCTATTGGAGTCCACCAGCTCCTAGGGCAGGAACATCGGCCAGCAGCAAGGGGACAGCCAGCCCACCCCCTGGGAAGAGGACCAAAAAAACGAAGGGCCGGCGCGACAAGCCTGCGACGGCTGCCACCAAGGACAGTAGCCTTGCCCCGTCACCTGCCACATCAACAAAGGGAGGCAAGGGCAACAGAGCTTCAGCGAAGGAGGGCAAGGACAGCAGGGCGGACAATCAGGCAGCAGGCGAGCTGACCAGGAGGGCCCCACCAGCCCCATTCCGGGTGTGACGGACGACACCCACGGGCCCAGGACTCCATCACAGGAGGGCCCCGCAACCGAAAGGTCGGATGGCAACTGAGCGGGAAGTATTGGCCAGGTCTGGTTCCCTAGAAACACAGGTCAAGCACCGCTGAACAGGGACCGCCGTGAGAAGCACCGCTGAACAGGCCCCCGCCAAGACAAGCACTGCTGAACAGGGCCCCGCCGTGAGAAGCACCGCTGAACAGGGCCCGCCGTGAGAAGCACCGCTGAACAGGGCCCCGCCAAGACAAGCACCGCTGAACAGGGCCCCGCCGTGAGAAGCACCGCTGAACAGGGCCCCGCCAAGACAAGCACTGCTGGACAGGGCCCCGCCAAGACAAGCACCGCTGAACAGGGCCCCGCCAAGACAAGCACCGCTGAACAGGGCCCCGCTAAGACAAGCACCGCTGAACAGGGCCCCGCCAAGACAAGCACCGCTGAATAGGGCCCCGCCAAGACAAGCACCGCTCCGCTGGGCCCTTCCTGTCAAGCACCGCTCCGCTGGGCCCTTCCTGTCAAGCACCGCTCCGCTGGGCCCTTCATCTCAAGCACCGCTCCGCTGGGCCCTTCATCTCAAGCACCGCTCCGCTGGGCACCGCCGTCTCAAGCACCGCTCCGCTGGGCCCTTCCTGTCAAGCACCGCTCCACTGGGCCCTTCATCTCAAGCACCGCTCCGCTGGGCCCTTCCTGTCAAGCACCGCTCCGCTGGGCACCGCCGTCTCAAGCAGCGCTCCGCTGGGCCCTTCCTGACAAGCACCGCTCCGCTGGGCCCTTCATCTCAAGCACCGCTCCGCTGGGCCCTTCCTGTCAAGCACCGCTCCGCTGGGCCCTTCATCAAAAGCACCGCTCCGCTGGGCCCTTCATCAAAAGCACCGCTCCGCTGGGCCCTTCCTGTCAAGCACCGCTCCGCTGGGCACCGCCGTCTCAAGCACCGCTCCGCTGGGCCTTTCCTGTCAAGCACCGCTCCGCTGGGCCCTTCATCTCAAGCACCGCTCTGCTGGTCCCTTCCTGTCAAGCACCGCTCCGCTGGGCCTTTCCTGTCAAGCACTGCTCCGCTGGGCCCTTCATCTCAAGCACCGCTCCGCTGGTCCCTTCCTGTCAAGCACCGCTCCGCTGGGCCCTTCCTGTCAAGCACCGCTCCGCTGGGCCCTTCATCTCAAGCACCGCTCCGCTGGGCCCTTCCTGTCAAGCACCGCTCCGCTGGGCCCTTCATCTCAAGCACCGCTCCGCTGGGCCCTTCCTGTCAAGCACCGCTCCGCTGGGCCGTTCCTGTCAAGCACCGCTCCGCTGGGCCCTTCATCTCAAGCACCGCTCCGCTGGGCCCTTCCTGTCAAGCACCGTTCCGCTGGGCCCTTCCTGTCAAGCACCGCTCCACTGGGCCCTTCATCTCAAGCACCGCTCCGCTGGGCCCTTCATCTCAAGCACCGCTCCGCTGGGCACCGCCGTCTCAAGCACCGCTGGCCCATTGGCAGTGCCGGTTCTGTGTCGAGCAGGGCTTCACGAAGCACTGTGGCCACCATGCCTCCTCCATTACCAGTGGAGCCGGTAATCCATCTGATGGACTGTGGCTTTGCACTCCCCAGGATGGAACAGTGGGCAAGCCACCCACTGTAGAAACTTGAGAGACTGTGGCTTTGCACTCCCCAGGATGGTACAGTGGGCATGGAGGCCCCTCGTGGATCTGGCGTCGTGGACTCATGTGGCTGAGGTGCCCCCCCTTCCATTCCCCCTGAGGTGCCTGTAGTTTTATCATCTGATGCCCCAGCAGTGTTCTCTCCAATGGTATCTGGTCTCGTGTGTGGGCTTTGCCCATGTGTTTGTGCACATTGGCCCACGGACTATGGAACTTTGCCAAAATGTGCAGGACTTATTGCCTATGTATATATTTTTCACTATGTTCATTCTTTAATATGTATATTTCATATTGCATATTTCCCATAACTTCAATTGAGCTATAATATACTTAAATTTTAAAGTTCATTTTAATTTTGGCTTTGCATTATTCCGTGGGGTTTGGGGGGTGTCACTCTGACTTGTTGCTCTGCATTGGTGTGTAGGTATTTGGGGTGGGGAGGTGGGTGTATCGCGTATGTGTGTGCCCGTAACCATTCCTCCTCCACCCTCCCCTGTGTCGTAGGTGCAGTACTCACCGTTGTCGTCTGCGCCGGCGTTCGTACTCCTGGTAGATGAGCAGGTAGACAATAGCTGGTAGGATGTTTAATTCGGGTTCTATGCTGTCCTCCTTCCTCGTGGAGTGTATAGAGGTGAGCGTTTTCCCGTTCGTAGTCTGTTTCCGCCGTGTTTTTATAGGCGGGGCTCCCGCCCTGAAAAAGGTGGCGGATTGGTGAGTTGTGATAGGGTGGGCGGTACATTGTCTGCCGCCTGCCTGTTGGCGGTGACCGCCGCGCTGTTTGTTTGTCCCGCCGTGGCGGTCGGAGTGTTAAAGTGGCGGGCTGTGTTGGCGGTTCCCGCCGGGGTCAGAATTCCATTTTTTTGACCGCCTGCCTGTTGGCGGGTTGGCCGCCGCTTTAACACCGACCGCCAGGGTCGGAATGACCCCCACAATGATTAAGTCCATTCATTGTTGGTTTCTTATTTGTGACTTTTCCCTTCCCCCAATTTTACACTAATGCATATGTTAGAGTATAATTGTTCGATCGTTCACAAGAGTGTTGAAATTATTCCCAAGCGACTAGGTTTTGCCCACAGGGCCTTTCTGAGGCCCTTTTCAAAAGCAGATTTTTAGTCAGCAAAACATTTGAATAATGATGTTATTTGACATCTCTCAATTAGAAAATAGAATGGGGGCTGTAGGAGGATGGTTGTGATAGAGACCAGACTGCGCAGGTTTTCCTTATTTTAGAAGGTTTAATTTATTTGGTTGAATGGGTAATATATAGAAACCAGTCTTATATGAAAGTTTTGGGGCTGATAGGTTGTTGCGTCTTCTTCTTCTTAATGATAGCTCGCGTCCTCTTCCTCTTCTCTCTCAGGACCTCACGGGAAGCGTGTGGAAAAAGAAGAATATAGCACTGGTAAGTGTGGGGTTGGGGTTTCGTTGTTTTTTTTCCCTCTCTTTCCTTCACTAAGTATCTTTCTCTTGCCTTTTCCTCTTTACTCCCTTATTCTTCCCTGGTTCTCTTTTGGGGCTGTTCTGTTCCTGTCCCTGTTGTCTTTTCCTTCCTTTCTTATCATTTTCCTGTTTTCCCTTTTGGTCTGTTCTCTGGGTTTACTTATCCATATATACCTCTCTTCGCTGTTTTTCTCCTTCTCGTTACCCCGTCTGTCTTCTTTTCTTCCCAGTGCTCCCCGTGTCGTGCCCCCCCTTTTTTTGCTTTCCCTTCCTCCCAGTGCTCCCCGTGCCGTTCCCTTTTTGTTGTCCCTTTCCTGCCCCTTTTCGAACCTCCCACCTCCCGCCCGGTTCCCCTTGTCCCGCACCCCGTACCTGGAGAGGCCACGCTTCTCCCCAAGCATGGCGGCTCTTTCGTTCGGCTCCCCAGGGTCAGCGGCCGTCTTCCAGGGTTTCCGGCAGTCCCGATTCCGGCGGCGTTCCGTTTCTCCACGAAGCGGCGTTTTCTTTGGTTGTCTCAGCGTCTTTTGTGTCCACGAACTCCGGTGCCTCCCAGCTCCTATTCCCGGCGTCCTCTCCCTGAAGGGAAGGAAGCCGTCTTTTCAATCCCCTCAGCTTCTGCGGTGGTGTGAGGCATCCAATGCCAGCGCTGTGATCCTGGGCCAATTCCGGTGCAGAGTCAGCACAAGTTCGGGAAGAGTGTGGGTCGGATTGGAAAGACCCATCATAGGGGCATATTTATGATAGTCTGGCTTCCAGGACAGAAACCTGTTTGGGTAGCTTGAACTAGGCTGAGTTGGTCTGCCGAAGACTCTAAGGCCCATATTTATACTTTTTGACACAAAACTGCGCCGGCGCAGTTTTGTGTCAAAAATATTACCACCGGCTCACGCCATTTTGGTGCGCCGTGCGGGCGTCATATTTATACTTTGACGCACGCCGGCGAAAACCACAGGTGGGAGTCATTATTTTTGACGCACACCGCAGCGTCAAGTCGTAAAGGAAAACTACGTTGACGTGGCGGAAATGACTGTGGGTCGATTTACGACACCGCAAACCGGATATGGGCCTTTTTTTGAGGCAATAGCGTAAAAAAAAACAGCGAACACTGCCATTTTACCAGAGGAGAGCCAAAATGGATCTCAGATGCTACTACAGACTCCAGGAAGATGACAGCAGACCAGGAACCAGCCAGGATGTCCCACATAAGAACCAGGACACTTTTAAGAAGAGAAGAAAGTGTTGCTTTAGTGCATAGGAGCAGGAAATTCCGTTTAAAGAGGTGACGGAACACCAGCACCAACTGTTTGTCACATCAAAGTTGCCAATCAGTAGGAGAGAGGCTATATGGCAACAAATTGTCGACAAGATTAACAGTGTGGCTGAAGTACGCAGAACTGTCATTGAGTGCAAGAAACGCTGGCATGACTGCAAGCGCAGGACCAAGGAAAAGATGGCCAGGAACAGGAAGGCAGCACTGCAGACTGGAGGGGGGAGTCCACCACACCAGGAGGCCCTGGACCACATGGAGGAGATGGTCGCAGCTGTCATCCCTGAGGAGATCGTCACAGGGATTCAAGGACAGGACAGCGCAGACTACCAGGAGACAACGCACATGCAGGGTAAGTCGCATGGGGAATTAAAATGCAATAATGTCAACTGTGAGCAGGGGGGAATACCGACCACTAAATGTATGGAAGTCATCTAATACATGGAGTGGCATGGGTAAAGGGGCACGGCAGGGGTGCATGGCCCGTTCTGAGAAGACCTGGGGCACACCATTACACAACACCAACAACAGTCCCATGGGGGCATGCTGTCATGCCAACGATGGAGCAAAGGGAAAGCCACACAAGGAGGGAAGGCCACTACGTCAAACTGACATCCCGGCACACGTCAGCCAACATACCCCCTACATTAACTAGGGCCCTATTAACAACCTCTAGCCATACCGACAACTGGAATGTAACTGCGACAACAGTTGCCACTACCACCTCTGCTCTGTGTGCAGCTCAAGTAGCCAATGGCAGTAACCTCCCCATGGATCATACACACCTAAATTAGGGGGTGAGGATGACAACTGCAACAATCCCCAGAAACAAGACAAAGGCCCCAGTACTCTCAAATGTCAATGCCCATAGTTGTCGCAAACATCAGCCAATGTAAACAACAATAGGAGCTACACAGCACTAAGGACATACCCATGCTGCATATGTCAGGGTCCATCCTGTGCCTGGGTAACAATGCAACATCCCAAATGTCATACTGCTCAGACAACAGCATTGAGGAGGGGGCACATGTAACTGGTCACTGAAATACACCTGCACAGTCAGAGGAGGAAATAGGACAGTGGTACGATTATCAGGGCAATCCAATGTAACACACATTCCCCAACATCAGCAGGACACATTACCAATGTCAACATCCATATCGGATCATAACCTTGCCATGCATAGGATATGCCACATGTCAATTACATTTAAGTGGATGTGAAAGATCAGAGATTGGGGCAGGTCCAGATTGTTAAGTGTGCTGCAAGGCTCATCAGTACACCCACAGCCAGTGAAAGGTCTCACCATGAGAATGGATGTACACGGAGGGTTGAGTAGGAAAAGAAGGTGGCAAATCTCTATTTGGCATAAACCAACACCTAGAGGCGATGAGGCTGACAAGTCTGATAACTCAATAACATACATGTGACACACAGGTGGGCCATAGGCCTGGAAGAATGCTCCTCTGAAGGACTGGAGAAATTAACACAAAACAAGATAACAAAGTGAATTCATCAAAAGGCAGGCATGTCACATCAAAATTGCCACAACACAGACACACTAATTGTACCCTGTTTCATTGCAGAGGAAGATGGATCTCCTGCCGATATGCCGGTCCCAGATTTCCCTGATGACATGGATGACGAGCCGATAAACATTCCCCAGGAGACTATCTAAAAGGTCCTTGACACCCTCCAGACCCCACCTTCAGTCACAAGGAGGAGCACAGAACAAGCAGCCATCGCAGAGGATCCACCCACCCCCCCAATTGTAAGACCTGCCAGCTCCAATACAGCTCAGGACTCAGACGACATTGGCACCAGCTTTGAGAGAACTGTAGTTGGGGTACAGCGGGAGCTGGCCAAGGAGGTGCGGGTGCGGATGCAAACTATGGCAGCCAGCCTTGAGGGGATGCGTTCGTGCATGATGTCATCTGCAGATCAGGCAGCAGCTATGCAAGCCCTAACATCCATACTGCAAGGACTACAAGAAACTGTCAAGGAATTCACCACTGCAGTAAGGGAGTTGCCACAACACCTCGCACCCCAAACCTTCCACTGCATGCACGAATGCAATCATGACTCCCTCAGGGCCGACCTGGCTGCCTACCATCGTGATGTGGCTGCTATTCTCAAGAACCAGCAGACCCTCCTAGCTGCAGTACTGCCCGTAAGACCTTCACAGGGAGCAGTGACCGGGATGTCTGACTCCACGTCTTCTAAAACTGAGGTGTGTGTTGCCCCTTCAAAACCAACAACAAGGACAGAGCAGGCAACACACACATCAGAAGAAGAAGACATGGAACAGATCACATTCACAAGGAAAATGACCCGGAAGCACTAGTCCCTGCCACATGGCCCACATTTACTAAGGTCCTGCGCTTTGTAAGTTGCCAGTCTTGCAACAACTTTACTCAAGCACTGTTATGCAAACCACTGTATATCTTGTCACCCAGCCCAGTGATTGTCTCTCTCCTAATCATTGGCAAATCATGTCCCTCTGCACTGTCTGAAACATCAACCTCGGCATGTCAAAAGCATTTCCGTAACCCCTTGTGTTGGATCACAATGTAAGATGTCACTATAATGGACTCACAATCATTGGCAATGTACAGATAGCAATACAACACATTTCAATAAATATCACTTACACAACAAATCTGTCTCTGGGTAATGTGACATCTCAACTGTGAAGTAGATAACTGAAATGTGCCTACTGTCAAATTACGTAACTTGTCAATACAACCGTCCTGATAATATGTAGTCAGAGAATTCTGCACAGTGCCCATGATTGCATATGAATGTGACGTCCATGTGTCCAATCCTTAGATGCAAGTCATATGGGAAATGAGCGAGGGCATGTGTTAGTCATACATGTAAAAACACCTATAAAGTGTACTTCCAAGTTTTAGGGTCACGTAGACACCACATGTGACATAGCATCCACCAGATGGATGGCAGACGCTTGTTCATGTCAATGGTCCACATTTTCTACTTCCTACGTCCTACAGTATTGGTAAGAGCTTCTTAGGCACTACTTGGAGAAACCCACAGTGAGTCATACACATGCATTGAGGAAGTGGGTACCATGTTGTTTGCACAGACAGACAAGGCTGATTTTCAAATGTATGATGACACCACAGTTGAGGCCATAGAAGTGAGCCCAAACTATCAAGTGGCTGTGGTGGACCAGCATACAAGACAGCACGTGTCCACTCATTTCCAGTGATCAATTGAACATAGGTGTCGTGTTTATGTGTGTGGTCCAATGATGATCCTGTATATTTTTGGGGGTGTAATTTGTCACAGTTCGGTCCAGGACTCATCATGAGTCAGTGGCAGCTATTCCTGTATCTACTGAGTATCCTTGGTTGATCAATGTGAGTAAAGTGGATGTGGACATGTGAACCAACATGTGGATGGTCCTACCCTGTCACTAAAGACATGTAATGAGACAGTCAACAGGGCAACCTTGGTGTGCTGAGTGAGATAATGTCTCAGGTGTCATGTTCCAGCAGGTGTCATTACAACATTTGTACACAGGTTGGCCTCTGCACTTCCCACTGCATCTGGGAACATCATAGCCTCTGTGCTGATTATTCTAGCAGCTATTCACCACACACAGCCCATCACTATGTTGTGCGCACTGTGATTCTGTGTGTAAACTGTCATGGTCCTGACATTTGTGTATTATTCATGGACATTATCAGAGGTTGCTGGTTGTGCTGAAAGCCCCTTACCCAATCCCTGTCTACGGCCCTGGGACACTGTCACACTTTGTCATTCATGCATAAATGCAACCCAGACAAGGGATGGGCCATGAATTTTGCTTTTCCAAGAGGATGTAACTCAAATGGTACAGTTAAAAGGCAGATGATGCTATACAATATATTTGTGTATGCACGGAAGAAGCCCATGCCCAATGCCCCCTGATGAATGAGAGATTTGCTAACGCAAGTGTGGTACATATGTAGACACAGGGATACTTTAGTGTGACGCACAGACTGTTGCCAGTCAGGCTGACAGAATGCAAGGTGATTCAGGATCCAGCTACTTGACAAGTTACGTAATCAGTGGTCTGACTGAGACTGTTTGGAGGACCAACTAAACAGGTGACATGTAAAACTGTGCATATCCTGTGTTTTTGAAGGTGACAATTGAACCCAGTGGCTGTGTTACATGGCTTAATTAGTATTGATGCTCAACGGTGTATTTGACATAATGGCAACTCCTATGCTGTTCTAGGCATCATCAGGAGCAGTGCTTTTTTAAATGGATGGTGTGCATGGAGGTGATCACAGATGTGGGCTGCATCTGTTTCTCACCAGTCCTGTAGGTGAGACTTGCATTCTAAGGGCCAACAGACATTTTCACAGGTAAAGCAATCTACATGTGCTAACAGGGCTTTGAAACTAGAAGACAGTGTATAAATTGACCTGACGTCCTTGCAGTCAGATGTTCTATGACAATGGCATACCATCGGAAAGGGTGTAGCACACTGGTTTGCTAATGTTGGTCTGTGTGTGTAGAGGAGGGAATATCAGGGTACACATCTTAGTATTCCAGGGACCTCTTCCGACAGGTGGGTTGTGACCAGGTGCATGGGTGTGTCAGGAGTTAGGAAATGGCCTTACATGTACATGGAATGTCATGTGTGCAATGCTGCTCATATGTGTGGCACTTGTGCTGTCTCTGTTCTGCTTCTATGGGACTCTGGTCACAGATAGTCCTTGCAAATATTGGATGCAGTTGGATTTACTGCTGTCAAGGGTCTGATCAGGCATTCCTGTTACTGTTGCCAAAGCACATTGACTGCCTAATGAATGAGGCTTGTTTTCCCCTTATTGAGTGATGGTGTCTTAGTTGTGTGCCATATGCTGCGTTGGACCTTGATTTCAACATGTATGTGTGAAATAGTTGTGGTCCTCTGCTATTGGCCTTCAAAGGAGAAATGTACATGATATATGTCATTAAGAGTGTGTGTGTATGTGACCATTGTATGTTAGGCATCACATTAGCTCTAGGAAGTTCTGTGTCCTACTCAGTATCTCAGCAATGCTCCATGAGGCAACACTCCTATTCTGATAAGTAGAGATGAAGGTGTGCAAAAAGGAATAGCCAGACCATGATATGGTGATTATAAGAGGTGTTTATTTAAATTAGATAACTAAAGTGGTGAAGGTAATCATATTAAAAATAAATTGTTGACGATCTGTTGGCGCCTGCGTATACCAGCGGCCGTGTTCTGTAGTTCCCCCTCCTGTTGCAGGCCAGCATCCTCCTCTTCTTCCTCTTCAGGCATGTGTGGCTCTGGGTCCAGGAGGGGAATGTTTCTTTTGACACAAATGTTGTGCAATATTGCACATGTGAGGATGATCCAACAGACCATCTCCGGGGAATATAGGAGGCTACCACCAGTGATGTCGAGGCACCGGAACCTTAACTGGAGGATGCCAAAGGTCCCCTTGACAATGCTGCATGTCCTCCTATGGGCGTTGTTGTAGGCACGCTCTGCAGCAGTACTTGGGTTGCCAAATGGTGTTATAATCCATGGCTGGATGCCATACCCCTGATCAGCTGCAAGAGAAAATGATTGGGATCATGTTAATGTAGCTGGCACTATTGAAATGACCTTTCATGGCAGTAGTTGTCTTGTGTTGTCTGTGACTCTTTTGTGTAATAATGTGGCATCCTATGCTTGTAGGATGTACCATCTGCATTGTGTTGGTTCCTTGGCAGAACGAGTGTTCGTCTGCTAACCGTTTGTCAGCAGTATGTTTTGGGATTTGCAGTACAGTGTGCCCTCCCTAGCATTGTGACTTGTGATACAGGTGTCCGTGTGTCTTCACTGGGGGTGAGATGATAGTTCCATGCACAGTTAAAATTGACAGTGTTGTTAACACGTCCATATCAATGTACCCTGGACATCCCATTCCTTTCGACTTAGGCAATGGATTAATGTAAAGGTCATTGGGACACTTACAATTTGCAAGGTGACATTTAGGCAACCACACTCACTGACGTCTTAACATTAGGCAGTACAGTAATTTCCGATGTGTGACAGGTTCAATGGTGACCTAAGAAACATGGCTAGCGATGTCACGACCTCAGTGTGTTCCTGTTCACATGTTTCTGTTGTGGTGTATGTGTTGTGTGTCCTAGAGGGTTGCTGTGCAGTGTGTATATAAGTAGGTTTTTGTACTTACCAACAAGTAGTTCATTGCCATACTGTCCATCCTGGAAGTGTTCATTGATGGTGCAGTGACGGAAGATGTATGAGTCATGTACTCTCCCCGGATATTTAGCCACGATGTTGGTGATCAGTCCCTGGTGATCGACTATGGCCTGCACGTTGATGGAATGTGTGTGCTTCCTGTTGCGGTAGAGGTGTTCAGTTGCAGCAGGTGGCACAATGCGTACATGTGTGCAGTCGATTGCACCAAGGACGTGTGGGAAGCCACTGATGA
Source organism: Pleurodeles waltl (assembly GCF_031143425.1). Classification (NCBI taxonomy): domain Eukaryota; kingdom Metazoa; phylum Chordata; class Amphibia; order Caudata; family Salamandridae; genus Pleurodeles; species Pleurodeles waltl. The sequence goes on from NC_090448.1 coordinate 676,554,423, forward strand.
GATAGACCCCCTGTTTTGTTTCCTGCTGCTTCTGCAGTGTGTTAGGGAAGCAGATGTGGCGGGGTGTCAGTCGAATGATGGCATCCAGTACTTTGGGCAAAAAGGCGGAGAATGATAGTTGTGGTTTTCCGCCAACCAGGGCACCAGTTGTTTGGAAAGAGCCACTTGCCAACATATGAAGTACGGCAAGCAGCTTTGTTTCTGTTGGGATGGTGCGGGGTGTCACCAAAGTGGGAGACAACTGCTGTTCAATGTTGCGCAGCAGCTGCTGAATGTCCTGCCAATTTAACCGGTACCTCTGGATTATGTTGTGTTCCCTGAGGCCCTGAAGGGTGGTTCTTGGGCGGAATATCCTCTCCTGCCTTCTGCGCTGCCTTTGGAGTCCCTGCTGGTGTTGTTGTAGCTGCTGTTGTTGCTGCTGGGCTCTGCGTCTGCGTGCACGCTGGATTAGTATCACCTCCATGGCTCCCTGGTGCTGCTCTGCTGTTTGTTCTGATTAAATACAGGTGTGTTTGCCCCATTATAATGCTTGCCCTGACCCAGGTGTTAATTTTTGCCGCAAATCAGGCTGTGCGTCATTTTCTGGCTCTGTCTCCCGGCCGTGCATCATTTTTGCCCAAAAGCATAAATACGACGCACGGCCGTGTAAGCCAATTTTTGGATGGGAACGCCTACCTTGCATATAATTAACGCAAGGCGGGTTGCCGCATCCAAAAAATGACGCACACAGTGGAATTTTGTCATCCGCGGACTCGGGCGTCAAAGTTTAAATACGGGGCAACGTTTGCGCTGATTGTGCGTCAAAATGTTTGACGCACAATCAGCGCAGACGGAGTATAAATATGCCCCTAAGCCTTTAAGAAGAAGAATGGAAAAAACTTTGCTTCCACAACTATTAGGGTGATCAGCCTATAATTTTCTGGGACTACAGGGGCCCTGTTTTTAAAGATTGGATGCCATTTGGTCCCTCTCCAAGATTTTGGGATGAAGTTTGATGTCAAGAAATTGTTAAATAATCCTGTTGATGCCTCTGACCAGAATCTGGGGCCACATGTACGAAGATCCAGTTTTGCGACTTGCAAACTGCGAGCCTTAGCGACTTACAATTTGCGAGTCGAAAAACCAAATATACAACAGTGTCAATGACACTGTCTGCAATTTGCAATGGGGTCACAAATGACCTACCTCATGAATATTCATGAGGTAGGTTACAATTTGCGACCCCATTGGGATGGCGGCACTCACAGGGATGGTGGCCTACTTTCTTTTCATTTTTTCAGAGCAGGCAGTGGTTTGTGGGACCACTGCATGATCTGGAAAAATGTTTTTGCATGCATTCACAAAGGGGGGGAGTCACAAATGGGTGTTTATTTTTAGCACCAATTTGATATTGGTTCTAACTGCAGACCGCAAAACAAGCATACATACCATTTAGATTAGGTATTAGTAAGGGATGCCCTTGACACGCCCCTTCCTAATACCGAATCGCAAAACCGAAACTGCGATTCGGTAACAAGTTACCGAATCGTAGTTTAGGATTTGTACATCCCAAAAAGCATTTTCTAGTCACAAACAGGCCGATTCTGTGAATCAATTGATCCATTGGGGCTGTCTGAGGCGCAAAACATGTTGACCTTTTCTAGTGGTCAAAGTCAATCCCTTCCTCCACTTCTTTGGTAGAGTGTGTGAACATTATTTCCTGTTCAATATACAGTGTTTCTAACCTTGATCGGGACCCTGCCTTAATCATTTTAGTAGGTTTTTGGAGGTGTCTGCGACAATTTTAGATTCCCTTTTTTCTCTCCAGCTCCCCCTTTTTTTGCCTGTAGGTTGAAATCTATTCCTACTCTCCCCAGCTCTTCTCACTCTACCTGTCCCCCCTCCCTCGCGCTTTCCCGCCGCGACCTCCTGCACGCCCCGCCCCCCAGCTCCCATTCGCCCCCACCTGAACCCTCCCCCCCTCCTACCTCATATGGCGGCCGCTGCGCGAGGTGCGCCAGAGGCAAGCCCGTCTGCGCCCGTCCGCGCCTGTCCCGCGCCCAGCGCCAAGACCCCTGGTCCCCAGCTCTCCCAAGCCCCGCTGACCCGCTACGACCCCACCACCCTCCACACCCTCAACCCAGGACGCTCCAACACTTGCTTCCAAGCTCACCCCAAACGCACCCATGGACCCTTCGCCTGCAACTCCTGCAAACGCACCTTCCACCACGCAACAACCACGACCACAAGCCCACGCGCCATCAACCACCTCAAGTGCATCCTAGTCAATGCTCGCTCCGTCCACAAACACGCCGTTGAACTCTGGGACCTCCTGGACTCCATAGCACCGGACGTCGCCTTCATCACGGAGACCTGGATGAACGCCTCCTCGGCCCCTGACATCGCCACTGCCATCCCCGAAGGCTACAAGATCTCCAGAAAAGACCGCACCAACCAGGTAGGAGGAGGTATCGGCATCGTCTTCAAAGACTCCATCAGCGTCACCACCTCCACCGAAGACACCCCTCTCGCCGCGGAACACCTGCATTTTCAGATTCGCACCGATCAAAGGACCACCCTCAGAGGATCCCTCATCTACCGTCCTCCCGAGCCACGCGCCCCTTTCAGCGACGCCATCGCCGACTTCATCTCCCCGCACGCCCTCGCCTCGCCGGACTACATCCTCCTAGGTGACCTCAACTTCCATCTGGAACAAAACAACGACCCCAACACCACCACCCTGCTCGACAACCTCGCCAACCTCGGCCTCAAACAACTGGTGAACACCGCCACCCACATCGCCGGACACACGCTTGACCCCATCTTCTCCGCCAGCAAACACGTCTTCTTCAGCCACGCCTCCGCCCTACACTGGACCGACCACAGCTGCGTCCACTTCACATTCCAACGCGAGACCCGCCACCTCCGCACCCAACCCATCCCTCGTCGACAGTGGAACAAGATCCCCGAAGAGCAACTCTTTCCCGCACTCGCCGCCAACCAACCCACCCTCACCACCGACCCCAACGACGCAGCCCTCAACCTCACAAACTGGATCTCCAACTGCGCAGACATCCTTGCTCCCCTCAAACGCACGCATCGACAGACCAACACCAAAAAACCTCTCTGGTTCTCTGACACCCTCAAAGAATCAAAGAAAACTTGTCGCGCCCTTGAGAAAGCCTGGCGCAAGGACCGCACCGCTGACAACATGACCGCCCTCAAGAACGCTACCCGCGAACACCACCACCTGATCCGCGCCGCCAAAAGGAACTTTTTCACCGACAGACTGGACAAAAACAGACACAACAGCAGAGAACTCTTCAGCATCGTCAAGGAGTTCTCCAACCCCAGCGCCAACGCCAACGCCGTCACGCCCTCACAGGATCTGTGCGAATCCCTCGCCACTTTCTTCCATCGCAAGATTAGCGACCTCCACGACAGCTTCGGACACCAGACCAAACCAAACACCACCGAACCGGCATCCACGGCCATCACCCTCAACAACTGGTCCCACATCAACACGGAAGAAACCAAATCCATCATGAACTCTATCCACTCCGGCGCCCCTTCGGACCCCTGCCCGCACTTCATCTTTAACAAAGCCGACGACATCATCACCCCGCACCTCCAGACTGTCATCAACTCTTCTTTTTCTTCTGCTACCTTCCCCGAATGCTGGAAACACACCGAAGTCAATGCCCTACTAAAGAAACCTACGGCTGACCCGAGCGACCTGAAAAACTTCCGCCCCATCTCTCTTCTGCATTTCCCAGCCAAAGTAATAGAGAAGACCATCAACAAACAGCTGACCACCTTCCTGGAAGACAACAACCTGCTCAACCCCTCACAAACCGGATTCCGAACCAACCACAGCACTGAAACCGCCCTCTTCTCAGTCACTGACGACATCAGAACCCTGATGGACAACGGTGAAACAGTCGCCCTCATTCTGCTCGACCTCTCGGCTGCCTTTGACACAGTCTGTCACCGCACCCTAATCACCCGCCTCTGCTCCACCGGAATCCAAGGCCAGACCCTGGACTGGATCGCCTCCTTCCTCTCAAACCGTTCCCAAAGAGTTTATCTCCCTCCGTTTCGCTCAGAACCCACCGAGATCATCTGCGGCGTACCCCAAGGCTCATCACTCAGCCCGACACTCTTCAATGTCTACATGAGCCCCCTCGCCAACATCGTACGCAAGCAAGACATCATCATCACCTCCTACGCCGACGACACCCAACTTATACTCTCCCTCACCAAGGACCCCGCCAGCGCCAAGACCAACCTACAAGAGGGTATGAAGGACGTCGCAGATTGGATGAGGCTCAGCCGCCTAAAGCTGAACTCTGAAACAACGGAAGTCCTCATCCTCGGCAACACCCTGTCCGCCTGGGACGACTCCTGGTGGCCCACGGCCCTCTGCACCGCACCGACCCCCACAGACCACGCCCGCAACCTCGGCTTCATCTTGGACCCTCTTCTCACCATGACCAAGCAAGTCAACGCCGTGTCCTCCGCCTGCTTCCTCACCCTCTGTATGCTCCGCAAGATCTTCTGCTGGATCCCCGCCGACACCAGAAAAACCGTGACCCACGCCCTCGTCACGAGCCGCCTGGACTACGGCAACACCCTCTACGCCGGGACCACAGCCAAACTCCAAAATCGCCTGCAACGCATTCAAAACGCCTCGGCCCGCCTCATCCTCGACATACCCCGCAGCAGCCACATCGCAGCACACCTGAGACACCTGCACTGGCTCCCAGTCAGCAAAAGGATCACCTTCCGACTTCTCACCCACGCACACAAAGCCCTCCACGACAAGGGACCGGAATACCTCAACATACGCCTCAGCTTCTACGTCCCCACCCGCCTCCTCCGCTCCTCTGGCCTCGCACTCGCTGCTGTCCCTCGCATCCGCCGCTCCACGGCGGGTGGGAGATCTTTCTCCTTCCTGGCGGCCAAGACCTGGAACTCCCTCCCCACCAGCCTCAGGACCACCCAGGACCACTCCGCTTTCCGGAGACTCCTAAAGACCTGGCTGTTCGAGCAGCGATAACCCCTCCTTTTTCCTCTAGCGCCTTGAGACCCACACGGGTGAGTAGCGCGCTTTATAAATGTTAATGATTTGATTTGATTTGATTTGAAACCGCGGCACAGACTACTAGTGAAGATCTCCGGCAAAGAGCCCCCTTGAGGGGCCCGTCAGACATTGCAGCGCCGGTCTAACAAGGAGCTAGCCCTATGATGAAGCATGACATCTAATTGATGTGTGAGGGCATTTGCGTCTAAACATAGAAGTGCCCAGTGTTTTTCTTTTTACGTCCTTTTGGAACAGAGTATATTTATTTTGTTTAGATTTCACTGTTAGGGAGACTGTACACTGGACCACTTAATCTCCCTGTCCCTCATACGATTATATTTTTTGAAGGAGTGTCTTGAGTTTTGCACTATTTGAAGTTGGTCTGGGTTTAACATTGGTGAAGACTTCTTTAAGATCCTCAGTTCTCTTTTTAGTTTATTTTTCTCCTGGGCTAAAGATGTAGAACATCACTCATTTCTTACCAGAGTCACAAACTGTGAGCTTCTCTTGTTAGATCTGTTGTCACATTTGGTTCATTCCACTTTAATCTTTTCAAGTTCAATAAATGAGGCTAGATCATAATACTTTTTTCCCTCGAGTTTAGGTTCATATGATTTTCAAAACTGATAACTTGAGGGAAGTTGTCACTCTGTGCATATTTCAATTTTCAAATCTATCCGGCAGAGTGGATTAATGCGAGAAATTATTCTCCTACATCGTCTCTTCATTGTGATCTTATTTTGAGGTGGTATGGCCAATTATGGAGAATGAAAATCCTCAGTGCAGCACCACTTTTCTTTCGGCCCTTAGCGCCCCTCTCTTGCCACCCTGTGTGCACCGTATTTAAAATACGGTGAACCATGATGCAGGGTACGGGGCAATAGCGTCAACATTTTTGACGCTATTAATTTACTGTTCAGGGTTAGCGCCAAAAATGTTGGCGCTATCCCTGAACAGTACAAAGGGGCCCATTGTAACCAATGGTGTGCCCCCTTTTAACGCCTGCTCTGAGCGGGCATTGAAAGTAGCCACTGAGCAGGCATTCAAAGTAACCACAAAAAATGACGCAGTGGATCCTCTTAAAATCCACTGCACCATTTGGGCGGTCACTTTAACAGGGGAACGCCCCCTTTGCATGCATTATGCATGGCACATGCATAATGAGGTGCAAAGGGTTACAAAGTGGTGCAATGCATGCATTGCACCACTTTGTAAACCGCTGCAATTTTTTAAGCCTAACGCCACATTAGTATAAAAAAAATGAAGCAAATGTGGCACTAGTGCTTCTTAATTCTGGACGTTAGTGTCTTCGTAGTATGGAATGGGAGGAATGGTGATATATTTTGTATGTTCATGACCAGGTAGTATGCTGTTATGGTGGTGGTTGCAATTAATTCTGAAGGGTTAAAAATACACTTAGATTCCTAGCAAGGTTGCTGCTTTTTTGGATCATTAGACTGGGGTGTATGAAGTTATTTTAGTAAGGGTGTTTATTTTACTATTCACAGGTGAGTTTTTAATTTGATTGAATATAACAAAAAAACTGCACTGTTGTAAAAGCAAAAGTAATGAGTTTTGATGCTTTTTAAAATATGGATAAACAAAGCAAAGAGTGTAGGTGGTGCACATGTACAATCTACATTTGAAAACAGCCAGATGTTTAGGAGAGAGTTTAAGAGCATTGGATTGTAGTGATTCTACAGTTCATGAGATTAAGGGCCTGGTTACGAGTTTGTCGGCCCATGCACCGCTATGGCGAAGGTAGTCCGACACCCAAACTCGTAATCAGGCCCTAAGTGTGAGAATTTTACTGGTTTGTCTATTTGTATGCTGTTTAAGTGTCGTTAGGTTTTGCAAGAATTCGAAGGTGCAGGAGGAGCTTTAGAAACAACAGAGACGGAGAAGGTCAGCCTAAGGTAACTAGTGATGTGGTGGAAGATAATATAATAAAACATCTTGTACAAGGAGAGGTAATTCAATTGAAGAAGCAGCTCAAAGACATTAGGTAAGAGGGGAAGACTAAATGCTTCATAGGATGACTATTGGTCACTTTCGGAAGAGAAGGAGTGGAATTTAAGGAGTATTTAAGATGGAAAGTGTCTGAAGAAAACTAAGCATTTCACCAAGTAGGAAACTTGTTACATTATAATTATTATTAATGAAATGTATTAGGCGCCACCCATACCTAAAAATGGACCTTGGCACTCAGGGACACTGCAAAATGAGTGAGGGAAAAGAAAAAGTATATAATGATTCTATAGCACATATAACCAAGTTTTTAAAGCTTTCCTAAAGGACAAGAGGTGACACGCTTCATCATTGGGTACTTCCTGACCCTCTGAGGGCATTCAGTGAAATCCATTTTAACGAAAAAGGGTGTGGAATCCTCTGTGAGGTAATCTTAAAAATGGCCTAGGCTCTGCTCAAATCAATACTTAAATCAATACTTATTCACAGGTCTGTCAGCCATTGATAAACACTGGCCTAGATGGACTTACTTTCACTCCTTGGCCCTTAAGTGTGAGGTTGACCCTCTCTTGACTGTGTCATTGTATTTGGGCCAGCTCCACAGGGACTTCTGAAGGGTGGCAGACATCCCTTGGATCTCTTTCCATTCCCTCAGCTCTGGCTCAGAATCTTAATGTAAAGACTGACCTAGCTGGACCTTAACTGAGCATGTCAAATCCACCTGCTCTCCTCTTGATTGTCTTTCAAATACTCCCTCTTTTTACTACTGAATGCCAGGAAGAACCCGATTCAAACCATGGTTATAAAACTAGAAGGGGGAGTAGAGAGCACTTATAGTGAGATTTTAAAGACTTCAAAAATAATTATAGTCCTTTATTCGAAAACTCTAGTTGTTAAAAACCCATTAAATGTCAATAGGAAACAGATGTTAGCAATACAGTCTCTTGAGAACAACAGGAATATTCTTATGCAAAAAGTTGACAAAAGTGGCTTAGTAGTTATTTTAGAAAATGTCAATTATAACAATGAAGCTATGAGGCAGTAGTCAGATTCCTCCTTTTTTGAGATCACAGCCATAAGTAAAACCAAAGAAGCTGAAAAATAATTGACTTGGTTACTAATGAAATGATGGGATCTAGGATTGATATCTGATGAAGAATACCAGTAGCTTAACACTCCCTTTCTTATGATACCTGCAATCTACTTTTTGCCTAAAGTCCATAAAACCTTAATTAATACTCAAGGTAGGCTCACAGGGGCATATTTCTAATCCATTAGTGCTGAATTTGTGTCATTTTTTTACGCAAATCCAACGCAAAACTAACTCCATATTTATATTTTGATGTTCGCCATGTCTAACGTCAAAATATTGGAGTTTGCACCATTTTTTAGATACGTGAACCTACCTTGCGTCAATGAGATACAAGGTAGGCGCTCCCATCTAAAAAATTGTGCTAACCCTATAACCCCATATATACCCCCGTGCTAAAATGCCGCACGGGTGGGGGCTAAATAATGGTGCAAAGCTTGCTTTGCACTATTATTTAATGCTTGGGTCAGACCAGGGGTTAGGGGACCTGTGGACCCATTTCCATGGTTAAACACCATGGAAAGGGTCCACAGGGACCCTTTCAAGCCCAGGAACACCCCCACCCACACCAGAGGGACACCGGAGGATGGGGGACCCCATCCCGGGTAAGTAGGGTAAGTAGAGGTAAGTATTTTTTATTTTTAAATTAAAGTGCCATTGGGGGCCAACTTGGGGACCTCTGCATGGTTCAGGGTGCAATGGCCATGCCCAGGGAACACTGGTCCCCTGTGCTGGCTATTGGGGTGGTGGGCATGACTCCTGTCTTTTCTAAGACAGGAGTCCTGTGGTATGGATGGTTTTGTGTCAGAAAATGACACTAGGCTGGCTAGAGACATTTCTTTGCCTCTAACCAACCTAGCGTCTTTTTTTGGTGAAAAGCCCCCTTCTCCCATACCACCATCCCCTCTCGGCTAACATCATTTTTATTTACACTACCCCACCCTTTGCACAGGCTTGCACCATTCCATAAATATGGCACCCAGCTGGTGCTCAGGAATGGTGCAAGCTGGTGCTAAACTTTTTGATGCAAAGCTGTGTTAGAGCAGTTTTGCATCAAAAAGTATAAATATGCCCCACAGTTTCTAGCAAAGGCTTCTAGAGCGAAACACTTTCTGATTTCATTCCTGTTTTTCTGACACCCTTCATAAAGAACTTTTGTTCATAGATTGGAAACAGTAATGATTTTCTAAAAATTGTAGAAAGTATACATTTGAAGGATGAACTGATACTAGTGATGATGGATGTAAAATCCTTACATATGTGTATCAGGCATAAAGATGGATCATCAAGTGTGGAACATTTTTTTGAACTGCAGGCTTGCAAATGTACCATCTCACAGAGGATTTAATTAGAAATGGTAGAGTTTGTTTTGAACAATATTGTTTTTCTTTATGAAAATGACACTTATGACCAAATCTGTGGAAACTGCAGTGAATTCACACATTGCTCCATTCTATGCCTCATTGTTTATGGGCTGGTTTGAAACGGAGTACTAATGTGTTTACAGCCGTGAATTTAACATTCTATCATGGTTACAATTAATAGATTACATATTTGTAATTTAGAAGGGGAATGAGAAGGATTTGTCAGAGTTTCATTCTTGTTTGAACCGTAATTTATCCAATGTAGAGCTGACTCCTCAATTTAGCAAAGAAAGAAATTGTTTCTTTGATTGGGAAATTTATGTGGAGATTAATAGACTTATGAGTAGAATCCACAGAAAGCTGACATAAGTGAATAGCACTTTACATTCAAGTTCAGCTCACCCGCAGCATTAAAAGAACAGCATCCCCTATGGTGAGTTGTTAAGAGCACGGAGGATTTGTAGGTTTGTTGTAGAATACCAAACATAGGTGTCTAGCATAAAGAGAAAATTTGTGCAGTGTGGTTATGAGAGTCATATTATCAATAAAGCAATAAAAAAAGCAAACACATTTTTTAAAAATCACCTGTTATTCAAATCTACTGATGGAAAGGGCAAAATCATAAATGGACACCACAACTGTGGCTTTGATCATAAGATATAATCATGAGAGGACAATGACCTATCAAACACTGGCATCTCCTATTGTTTGATAATGAGCTGATTAAATACATAAGTCACATAAGGAAATCACATAAGGTTATTTTGTGTCCAATTGGCACAATTAAGTCTATTCCTTATCTTAGCCTGTAAATTGTGTGCATATCAAATCATGTTGATGTGTGGTGATGACATTTTGATACATATGCTTCACAAAAGACTATGGGGGTCATTACAACATTGGCGGTAAAAGGCGCTTACCGCCGTACAGAAGACCGCCAATACACCGCCGCAACCGCGGAATTCCGCCACAGCTATTCTGACCCATATTTCGGAATCCACCGAAATTCAGTCACCCACACAAGTCCGCCACACCAAAGGTCAGTGTTAAAATGGCGAAAACAAAACCTCCACCTCCACGCCAACAGAAACACGCCCATGCTATTACGACCCACGAATCCACGCGGCGGTCTTTGAACCGCGGTATTCCATTGGCGGTACACACCGCTGCGCTCAAAATACACACACATCTCCAAAACACCACCACATTGGACAATTCCAAATACACACACCTGATAGACATCCAAACACCACTCCCACACACCCAATACAATATAAAACACACACCCACATCACCCACAAACCCCTACGACAACAATTCTGAAAGAAGGCCAGAGAGACAGCACTGATTAGACAATCCCACCACACAGAGGCACACAACACCATCACCCAAACAACATCCATGCACAAAACACCACACACCACTACACATCACTACACTCATCACCACATATACCACCTCACACATCACACACACCACCCCATGGCACGCCAAAGACACCCCCGCTTTTCCAAAGAGGAGCTCAGGGTCTGGTGGAGGAAATTGTACGGGTAGAGCCACAGCTATTTGGCTCACAGGTGCAGCACACTTCCATAGCCAGGAAGATGGAGCTATGGCGCTGAATAGTCGACAGGGTCAACGCTGTGGGACAGCACCCAAGAAATAGGGAGGACATCAGGAAGAGGTGGAACGACCTACGGGGAAAGGTGTGTTCAGCGGTCTCCAGGCACAACATCGCGGTACAGCGGACTGGCTGCGGACCCCCACCTCCTCCCCCACAACTAAAAACATGGGAGGAGCAAGTCTTGACCATCATGCATCCAGAGGGCCTCGGAGGAGTCGGTGGAGGAATGGACACTGGTAAGTCAAATCTTAACTATCATATCCCCCACCCTACCTGCATGATATCACACACCCCCACCCTCACCCCCCCTATCACCCCAAATCCTCACTAATGTACTAATAACACAAACAACTCATCCCAACACCAAGCCCTGCATGACACAACTAAGCATGGTCACCCCTCACCAAAGCATGCTCACTGCACATACCCAGAACAACCCCCTAACCATCATCACACAAGCCCCCACACAGGAATGCTAGCACTGGGGTACACAAACACCCACCCATTGCACACCATGACACACACACATGCAATAATCATGCTCTTATGCCCCTGCAGGATCACGAAGGACCATCACCACACCGGAGGGTCCATACATCTCCACTCCACCCACAGAAGAGGCCCACAGTGACGATAGCAGCTCGGCCCTACTGGAGCCTGTGACCAGCCCGGACCATCGTGGGCCTCGGGACAGTCGGTTCCCCTTGCACAGGCACAGCCCAACACTGACCTTCCACCCTCTGGTAACACCAGCACAGCACCCACCCAGCAGGCCCAAACCTCCGTACCCAGGACAGGTCAATCAGCTGTGTGTCCACCACTACAGGGAACTCAGGATAACCCACCACCCCAACAACAACAGGGACTTGGGGTCAGTGGTAGTGGGCACACGGTCCAGGGGACGGAGGCACAGGAACACAGGGGAACTGGGAGGGCTGCTGTGCGACAGGGGGCGGACAGGCCAAGGGAACCCACTCTCCACAAGGCCCTCTCCTCCATCATGGGAGCATACCACCACTCCCAGGAGACGATGGCGACGGTCCTGGTCAAGTTTCAGGAGACCCAGCGCCTGCAGGAGGAACAGTATTTAGGATTCAGGGAGGAGCTCAGGACCATCAGCTCCACCCTGGGCACCATCGTAGGGGTGCTGAAGGGCATACAGCAGACCTTGAGGGACACCGTGGCACTCCAAGGGGCCCCTGACACTAGCATGGACAATGAACTGCCCACCACCTCCGCCGGCACTAGTGGACAGGACGCCCCGCCACAGGACCACCACACCAGCACCCCACCCCCTGCAGACGGACAACCACCACGCAAGCGGTCCCTGAGATCCAGGAACAGGACAGAGCAAGATGGCAAGACCCCCGCCAGGAAATAAGACCACCCTGATTGTCCCCCCACCGTCCCACTTTGTTACCCTGTCCATACTTTAACTGCCCCTGCTCCACTTCCTATGCCCAGATGGGCAGTGCACCTGTGAGACTAATAGACTGGACTCTGCCATGGACATTCCTCCACCATCACCCCTCACCAGTTTACAACCCCCTCCAATATTGAGCACCTAAATAAACACCCTTGAACCACAAAACATTCTGGAGTCAGTCTATGTTTTTGTGAAATGTATTATCAATGACAGTGTCAAAAAGTGTTTATAGTTGTTAAGGCAACATACCAATGTCACACATCACAAGTCCTTGAAGGATGCTTGCAGATGACACACGTTGGTAACCACACCTGTGAAACCATAATGGAAAGGAACAACTCAGTTACTAAATAATCCCAGTAAATTACACACAGGATAGAGTAAGACGTGTGACAGTGAATGTAATGTTAAAAATTAAAATGTTCTCACCTGTGTGTCACTGGAAATATTGCTGTATGACTGACTCCCTGTTGTCGTTGTCTTCTTCCTCAGCTTCCTCCTCATCACTGTCCACAGGCACCACAGGCTCCACAGCTGCCACAACACCGTCATCTGGACCATCCTCCTGCAGAAAAGGCACCTGGCGTCGCAAAGCAAGATTGTGAAGCATCGAGCAGGCGATGATGATCTGGCACACCTTCTTCGGTGAGTAGTAGAGGGATCCACCTGTCATATGGATGCACCTGAACCTGGCCTTCAGGAGGCCGAAGGTGCGTTCGATCACCTTCCTAGTCCACCCATGGGCCTCATTGTAGCGTTCCTCTGCCCTGGTCCTGGGATTCCTCACTGGGGTCAATAGCAAGGAAAGGTTGGGGTAACCAGAGTCCCCTAATAGCCACACACGGTGCCTCTGGAGTTCACCCATCATATCAGGGATGCTGCTATTCCGCAGGATGTAGGCGTCATGCACTGAGCCAGGGAACATAGCATTTAACTGCGAGATGTACTGGTCTGCCAAACACACCGTCTGTACATTCATAGAATAATAACTCTTCCGGTTCCTGTACACCTGTTCACTCGTGTGGGGGGGGGACCAGAGCTACATGGGTGCCATCAATAGCACCTATGACGTTGGGGATATGTCCAAGGGCATAGAAGTCACCTTTCATTGTAGCCAAATCTTCAACCTCAGGGAAAATGATGTATCGCCTTACGTGTTTCAGCAGGGCGACAGCCCGTTGGAAAACATAGGCTGGGACATCCCTGATGCCATGGCCACTGTTGTCTGAAAAGACCCACTAGCAAGGAAATGGAGCACTGACAGCATCTGCACGTCAGGGGGGATTCCAGTGGGATGGCGGATTGGTGACATCAGGTCTGGCTCCAACTGGGTACATAGTTCCTGGATTGTGGCACGTCAAACCTGTAGGTGATGATTAAATGTCGCTCTTCCATTGTCAACAGGTCCACCAGCGGTCGGTACACCGGAGGATTCCGCCATCTCCTCACATGTCCCAGCTGACGGCACCTAGGAAGGACAACAGCGAGGATCGAGTCAACTTTTTTTCCAGGTATGTACCCACAGTTACACAGAACACGACACCAGACACAAAACCCTTCCTGTATGTCTGTTGAGTGTAGGCCTAGCTATGTGTGACGCAGAAGTAAATGGAGCCATGTGGGCCCCTGAAATGGCGGCTGCCTGACCTCTAAACTGGGACATTGGGATTGTGGGGTAACTGCTCTGGCGTTGCACACCGTCGCGGTAGGCGGTCGTAGACCGCGGCGCAATGCTGCATTGGTTAACATTGGACCCTAGGGGTCCCAGGAGCTCAGCTGGGGATGGCCTCCCAACGTGGGAGAGGTGCCCGTTGCCCCATGACCCCCCTGATGTTCAGGATCCTGGCGGTGGCCTACCCTGAGTTGGATGGGCGATTGAGGGCATCACAGCAGACACAAGGGGGTGAGTACACTCTCATCCTGCTGACTTTGCGCGCAGTGGAGGGGTCTGGGTGGGGGAGGAGGCCTGTGGGTGTACCTAGGCCAGGCAGAGATAGGTAGACTAGGCCCCTCTGTAATGCAGGCCATGTGGCACCCTACCCCACCTCAGTAGAGTTGCAAGTACAGGTATAGATGCCCCTGTGGCATCCATGTGTGCAGATGTCCTCCATAGCCATGTAGGCCAGATCCCAGGAATTGCATCGGTAGAGGCCAGGAGCACGGCGTAGTGCAGGGGGCTGCTGTGTCTGTATTGTCCGCCAACGGTCGCGGTATGCCATGCACTCAACCTGTCTTTCTTCTGTCTTCCCCCCCCCTTTTTGTGCTCTCCCTGTTCTTTTGTTCATCAGCATCATCAGGCGGAGGTACAGTGGCACCGGAGCACGAGGGAGGTGCATCCCACATGGCCATGGAGGGCCACACCAAGGACTCAGAATGCACCAGTGGGACGGAGGGCAAGGGGAGCTTCACGTCGGCCACCGGATCAGCAACCAGCGACACGGACTCGTCCAACAATGGGAGCTCCCTTGTGGTGGCGGCACCATCTGTGCGCACCACTTCTACAGGTACAGCTGCCACCTCCCCTACCAGCACCGCCCTCCCAGCCGCCCCTCAGCGTTCGCCCCGTGCCCGCTCACCCAGAAGGGTGGGCATCACCTTCGCCCCAGGCACCTCAGGCCCTGCCCCAGTCACCCCTGCTGCCCTCAGTGAGGAGGCCATTGACCTCCTCAGGTCACTCACTGTTGGGCAGTCTACCATTGTGAATGCCATCCAGGGTGTAGAAAGGGAGTTGCAACACGGTAATGCATTCCTGGAGGGCATTCATTCTGGTCAGGCTGTCCTTCAGCGAACCCTGCAATCTCTGGCCTCAGCACTGATGGCAGCCATTGTCCCTGTGTCTAGCCTCCCCCCTCCAACTTCCTCCACCCAGACCCAATCCCCTGTACCCCAGCCTATCCCAAGCACACCTACAGACCAGCATGCACACACCTCAACACACAAAAGTAGCTCAGGCAAATATAGGCACCACACAACCCACAGGCACACATGCAAGCATCACCGACATGCAGACACTGCAACATCCACTGCCTCCACTGTGTCACCCTCCTCGTCGTCTCCCTACTCCCTCCCAGTGTCGTCTACACTCTCACCTGCATGCACTACATCTATAGGCACTAGGACTCGCAGCAGTACACCCAGAACCACACCCCGCTCACCTGCACTCACCACCTCCACTCCCATTTACACTTCCCCTGTGTCCTCTCCCAGTGTGTCTGTGACGCCCCCTCCCAAAGTACACAAACGCAGGCACCCACACACCCAACAGCCATCCACCTCACGACAGCCTCCAGTACCTGCACCTGCACCCAAAACACCTAAAGTGACACCTCCTACAAATACCTCCTCTTCCTCCACTCCAAGACCCCCTCCAACTACCCACCCCAGTGTTCGTCAGAAACTGTCCCTGTGTAAAGTTGACCTTTTTGCCCACCCTCCAATTCATCAGTCCCGTCGTAGCGCCTCAGCCAAAAAGCCTCCAAAACCAGTGGTGCCTGTTCAAGGTGTGTGGAGTGCACGGGCCACCAGGGCAGGCAGTGCGACCCGGAGCCAAGGCACTGGCAGCCCACCCCCTGTAAAGGCTCTAAAATTGGAAAGTGGCCGACGGGAACCTGTGAAACAACTCACAGGGGTTCCAGGGGGATTGCAGAGTCAGCTGTGACTCCTCCAAAGGTGGGGAAGGGCCAGAGGAAGTCTGCACAGCCTAGTGTGAGCAGCACGGCAGAGAAGGGCGGCATCCTTTCCGGCGGTCGGGACGCCACCGCCAGCACCGTCGTCACTGGTCACGAGACCACCGCCAGAGTCAGTGCCCAGGAGGGCCCAAGTATCATCACTGGTCAGGAGACCACCGCCACCGCCAGAGTCAGTGCCCAGGAGGGCCCAAGTATCGTCACTGGTCAGGAGACCACTGCCGGAGTCAGTGCCCATGAGGGCCCAAGTATCGTCACTGGTCAGGAGAACACCGCCGGAGACAGTGCTCAGGAGGGCCCAAGTATCGTCACTGGTCAGGAGACCACCGCCGGAGTCAGTGCCCAGGAGGGCCCAAGTATTGTCACTGGTCAGGAGGCCACCGCCGGAGTCAGTGCCCAGGAGGGCACAAGTATCGTCACTGGTCAGGAGACCACCGCCACCACCGGAGTCATTGCCCAGGAGGGCCCAAGTATCGTCACTGGTCAGGAGACTACCGCCACCGCCGGAGTCATTGCCGAGGAGGGCCCAAGTATCGTCACTGGTCAGGAGACCACCGCCACCGCCGGAGTCATTGCCCAGGAGGGCCCAAGTATCGTCACTGGTCAGGAGACCACCGCCGGAGTCAGTGCCCAGGAGGGCCCAAGTATCGTCACTGGTCAGGAGACCACCGCCGGAGTCAGTGCCCAGGAGGGCCCAAGTATCATCACTGGTCAGGAGACCACCGCCACCGCCAGAGTCAGTGCCCAGGAGGGCCCAAGTATCGTCACTGGTCAGGAGACCACTGCCGGAGTCAGTGCCCAGGAGGGCCCAAGTATCGTCACTGGTCAGGAGAACACCGCCGGAGACAGTGCTCAGGAGGGCCCAAGTATCGTCACTGGTCAGGAGACCACCACCAGAGTCAGTGCCCAGGAGGGCCCAAGTATAATCACTGGTCAGGAGACCACCGCCAGAGTCATTGCCCAGGAGGGCACAAGTATCGTCACTGGTCAGGAGACCACCGCCACCACCGGAGTCATTGCCCAGGAGGGCCCAAGTATCGTCACTGGTCAGGAGACTACCGCCACCGCCGGAGTCATTGCCGAGGAGGGCCCAAGTATCGTCACTGGTCAGGAGACCACCGCCACCGCCGGAGTCATTGCCCAGGAGGGCCCAAGTATCGTCACTGGTCAGGAGACCACCGCCACCGCCAGAGTCAGTGCCCAGGAGGGCCCAAGTATCGTCACTGGTCAGGAGACCACTGCCGGAGTCAGTGCCCAGGAGGGCCCAAGTATCATCACTGGTCAGGAGAACACCGCCGGAGTCAGTGCCCAGGAGGGCCCAAGTATCGTCACTGGTCAGGAGACCACCGCCGGAGTCAGTGCCCAGGAGGGCCCAAGTATCGTCACTGGTCAGGAGACCACCACCAGAGTCAGTGCCCAGGAGGGCCCAAGTATCGTCAATGGTCAGGAGACCACGCCAGAGTCAGTGCCCAGTAGGGCCCAAGTATCGTCACTGGTCAGGAGACCACCGCCGGAGTCAGTGCCCAGGAGGGCCCCGGCCCCGCTGGGCAATGAGGGAACGTCATGCCACACACCAATGCCCAGTCCAGAGAACGTCATGCCACACACCAATGCCCAGTCCAGACACCGCCATGGCAAAGCACCGCTGAACAGTCCTGAACCGCCATGGCAAAGCACCTCTGAACAATGCATACACCGCCATGGCAAAGCACCGCTGAAGAGTCCTGAACCCTCATGGCAAAGCACCGCTGAAGATACCAGAGACCGCCATGGCAAAGCACCGCTGAACAGTCCTGAACCGCCATGGCAAAGCACCTCTGAACAATGCATGCACCGCCATGGCAAAGCACAGCTGAAGAGTCCTGAACCCTCATGGCAAAGCACCGCTGAAGAGACCAGAGACCGCCATGGCAAAGCACTGCTGAAGAGTCCTTAACCGCCATGGCAAAGCACAGCTGAAGAGTCCTGAACCGCCATGGCAAAGCACCTCTGAACAATGCATGCACCGCCATGGCAAAGCACTGCTGAAGATACCAGAGACCGCCATGGCAAAGCACCTCTGAAGAATCCTGAACCGCCATGGCAAAACACCGCTGAAGAGTCCTGAACCGTCATGGCAAAGCACCGCTGAACAGGGCATGCACCGCCATGGCAAAGCACCGCTGAACAGGGCATGCACCGGGTAAGAATGAAAAGGCCGCCACATCAAGCATCGTTATCCCATGTGCAGGTGGGACAGTGATTGGACAGGAACTTCCACTGGGAGACTAATCCAGTCTGGGCACCAGTCCCCCTCCAGAACCAGTGGAGGCTGTTATCTACTTTGGAAGCTGTGGCTTTGCACTCCCCAGGATGGAATAGTGGGCAACCCACCCACTATAGAGACTTGAGAGACTGTGGCTTTGCACTCCCCAGGATGGAATAGTGGGCAACCCACCCACTATAGAGACTTGAGAGACTGTGGCTTTTTACTCCCCAGGATGGAATAGTGGGCAACCCACCCACTGTAGAGACTTGAGAGACTGTGGCTTTGCACTCCCCAGGATGGAATAGTGGGCAACCCACCCACTGTAGAGACTTGAGAGACTGTGGCTTTGCACTCCCCAGGATGGAATAGTGGGCAACCCACCCACTATAGAGACTTGAGAGACTGTGGCTTTGCACCCCCCAGGATGGTACAGTGGGCACACTGTAGAGACTTGAGAGACTGTGGCTTTGCACTCCCCAGGATACATCAATGGGCATGGAGCCCCGTCGTGGATCTGGCTTTGCACTCCTCCGGCTGAGGTGCCCCCCTTTCCCTTCCCCCAGAGGTGCCTGTAGTATTTCTATCTGATGCCCCGGCAGTGTTCTCTCCGTGTGCGGATAGGTATCTATTGTGGGCCTCGCCCATTCATTTTTGGACTTGTGGTGCTCGACATTTCTATGTGCATATCTGAACTACTTTTCGGAATGAATATACTTTTGTATGATTTTCTAATATATCTGTATATTTTTGAGACATGTATTTTGATACATTACAATGTTTGGACTGATTTCGTTTTGTCTTTGCATTCTTCCGGGGGGGTTGTGGGTTGTTACTGTGATTTTTGTGAATGCATTGGTGTGTGTGTTGTAATATGCGAGGGTGGGGGTGTTGCGTGTGTGTCCCCCTAACTTCTGCCTCCCCCCTCCACTATGTCATAGGTGCAGTACTCACCGTCGCCGGCGCAGCCGTTGGTCTTCGTATATGAGTAGGAATACAAGGGCCGGTAGGATTTGGAGTTCCGGCTCCATGCTATCCTCCTTCCTCGTGGGATGTGGTCAGGTGAGCATTTTCCCATTTCAGTAACTGTTTCCGCCATGTTTTTATCCACGGAGAATCCGCCCCAGAAAAGGTGGCGGATTGGCGGGTTGTGATACTATGGGCGGTACATTGTCTCCCGCCTGTCTGTTGGCGGTGACCGCCGCGCTGCTTGTCTGTACCGCTGTGGCGGTTGGAGTGTTAAAGTGGCTGTCTATGTTGGCGGTTTCCGCCATGGTCATAATTCCCTTTTTTTGTCCGCCGGCCTGTTTGCGGTATTACTGCCACTTTAACACCGTCCGCCAGGGTTGTAATGACCCCCTAACTCTTTTTAGTAGGTGATGTAGTCTAGATTTTAGTGCTGTTTCACATGTTACAAAAGTCACCAAAATGGGAAAATTTGTGTTGTATGTTAATCAAAGCACTAATGGTTTGAATGTAGAAGCTGCACTGACCCGTCTTTATTAATTTTCATTTGTTTACTCTGTAGAGTTTGATATAGGTGGTATTTGAACTAAATCAAATGTCAGAAGGATTACACTGATATAATGATGTAATTTAGACTCTAGATTAACAAAATGTATAGAGACAATATTGAATTTTTAATGATGAACGAATAAATATGCTTGCAAAAATAGAGAAATGTAGTTCCCCACTATGCGTATTGAAATATATTAACAGAGTTTTATACTGTTTAAAGTGAATGTAACATGCACATGAATTAAGTATTTATGATGTTGAATTAATATGTTTGCATACTAAAATGTATTTATTAAAACATTATAATTGAATGTATTGGTGTAATTCACTCATGTTAGCCTAAGTGAGACATGCTAGGCTTGTATTTCGTTTCTGTGCAGGAAATGTTTATTCCTTTTTTACGTGAACTTTCTTTCAGATTTCATTCCGATGAGAAGACTAGCTTTTGGTGTTAGGCCTTTATTGTTTAGATATACAGAGAAAGTGTGACAGTGTCCTTGACTTTGGAACATCCTAAGCAATGGACTAACAAATTATAAAAATATTTCAATCCTGTGTGGAGTTATATGGATGGATGAGGCTCCCACGACAGACCTGGGAAAGGATGTCAATGTTACAGTTTGGAGTCTTGTCATCAATATCTATTGGATGATGCCCCTTCAACATAAAAAGGACTGCTACCTATGGCAAATCAGAATGCAGTATGAATTTTTATATATTGATGACCAGTTAGACTTTGGTCAGATCTCTGGAGTTTTAGAACCCTTGCTGATGACAAATCCCTGAATGCTGTGCCCCTTGGAGGGGTATCTTCTTCCTGTGCCTTGCCCCTTTTGAGATGCTCCCCTGAGACTTTGAGATATTCCTTTACCCCCTATGAATACTCTTGATTAAGCTTCTGTTTTGCTGATGCTTTCTATTTTTACCTATCTTTGCCCACTCTAGCTAGTAACCTGATAACCAAGATTATCTTTTTCCAAATTCATTTTGCCCTTTTTGTACATTTTGTCTTTTGCCCACATGTGTTCTGCACCACACATGTTTTTCCCTGATTTGGCCAATTGCAGTGTTGCCCATCGGCCCAGCTAAGTTATGACTCTGGTAAACTGAACTGATGATTGCTAAATCCTGAGCGACACTGGATTTCTGTATCTCAAATATTTTAGTTGATATATACTAGTCTTCTTGAATGCCTAGTCTTGTTAGTATTACTCTGTCTGAACTTGTTTCATTGCCTTAGGCAAACCTTTATGATACTGTATCTTTATAACCTTGTCTTGCCAATTGTCTACATGACTTTAAGCTTGAGCTTGTAAAAAATCCCTTAACTCTACTCCCGACTGGAGTTTTCCTTCCATGGGCTTATTGGTCATGGTATGTGACTTAATTGGGATTGTATTGAAATTGTGTTCATGGTTCTAACACACCCTGTTGCAGGGTCCAAAGATCCGTCAATCCTGAAGGGCATTAATTCCTGCAAAGGATGAAAATGCTCCATCAGATTTGGTAACTGTTGGACTTTTGCTTATGCAGGGTCATCCCCAGTCTTTTTGCCTCCTGCCTCCTATTTTTTTCTGACCTGTTGCTGTTGGCTTTTCAACTCTGAGCACTTTACCACTGCTAACCAGTGCTAAAGTGCATATGCTCTCCGTGTAAATTGTATGTAATTGGTTTATCCCTGATTGGCATATTTGATTTACTAGTAAGTCCCTAGTAAGGTGCACTAGAGGTGCCAGGGCCTGTAAATCAAATGCTACTAGTGGGCCTGCAGCACTGGTTGTGCACCCACATAAGTAGCTCTGTAATCATGTCCCAGACCTGCCACTGCAGTGTCTGTAAGTGTATTTTTACACTGTAAATTCGACTTGGCAAGTGTACCTACTTGCCAGGCCTAAACCTTCCCTTTTCTTACATGTAAGGCAACCCTATGGTAGGCCCTAGGTAGCCCCAAGCGCAGGGTGCAGTGTATGGATAAGGTAGGACATATAGTAATGTGGTTTATATGTCCTGACAGTGAAATACTGCCAATTTCGTTTTCACTGTTGCAAGGCCTGTCTCTCTCATAGGATAATATGGGGGCTACCTTTAAATATGATTAAAGTATAGATTCCCCTAGAGAGTAGATGGACATGTGGAGTTTGGGGTCCCTGAACTCACAATTAAAAAATACATCTTTTAGTAAAGTTGATTTTAAGATTGTGCGTTTAAAAATGCCACTTTTAGAAAGTGAGCATTTTCTTGCTTAAACCATTCTGGGACTCTGCCGTGTTTGTGGATTCCCTGTCTGGGTCAGTTTGACAGTTGGGTTGTTTTTCAGCTCACACTAGACAGTGACACAAAGGGGGCTGGGGTGTAACCTGCATTTCCTGATTAGCCATCTCTGCTAGGAGGGAGGGCTGGAGTGGTCACTCTCATCTGAAAGGACTGTGCCTGCCTCTGACAATGCCAGCTCCAACCCCCTGCTGTGTGTCTGATGCCTTGCCTGGGCAAGGCAGGATTTCACAAGTAGGTGTGAGTCCCCTTTGAAGAAAGGTGACTTCAAAGACTAAAATGGGTATAAGAAGGGCACCCAAATCTACAGACTTTAGAAACACTTCTGGAACCAAGAGGAACCTCTGCCTGGAGAAGAGCTGATAGCTGAGGAAGAAGTGCTGCCCTGCCTGTGACTGTGCTTTGTGGAGCTTTCCTGCAGTGCTGCTTCTGCCAGAGAAAGAGGGCAAAGACTGGACTTTGTGTGCCTTCCATCTTGTGAAGAAATCTCCAAGGGCTTGAGTTAGAGCTTGCCTCCTGTTGTTTGAAGTCTCAGGGACAGCAAAGACTTCTCTCTGCCAGCACCTGGAGTCTCTGGAGAGACTCCTGCCCCGACAAGTGGTGCCGTATCCAGTCCCTGGGCCCTTGAAAGGAAAGCTGGTGGAATCCAAGGAAATCGACTTCGGACGACTTCGGACCGACGCCGCTGCTGAATCCGGTGACGCCGCCTGCACCTGACGCCGTGACCTTCGCTGGAACGCGACACTCTTCGCAGGCTCGACGCCGCAGCAGCCCCGCTGAAGTCCGCGACTCCGTGGAAGTCGCCGTACCACATTGTGACCGACGCCGCTCGAAGTGCGCGGATTCAACATTTCGCACAGACGCCGCGATCCCCGACGTCGCGCATCGGCTTGTTTTCACTCTTCACCAAAGGTACTGTACTTGGGGGTCTACACGACTCCGTGTCAGGCGCCACTGGTGTCGGCTTGTTGGGAACGACTCTGTCACGACGCCGTGTTAACATCTCATCGAAGCATTTTTGTTTCTAAGCGCTATTTTTGAGTTTAATCTTTAAAAATTCATAACTTGACTTGTGTATGTCGGATTTTTGTCGTTTTGGTCTTGTTTTGTTTAGATAAATATTTCCTATTGTTCTAAACCGGTGTTGTGTCATTTTGTAGTGTTATCATTAAGTTACTGTGTGTGTTGGTACAAATACTTTACACCTAGCACTCTGAGGTTAAGCTTACTCCTCTGCCAAGCTACCACGGGGGTTAGCAGGGGTTAGCTGAGGGTGATTCTCTTTTACCCTGACTAGAGTGAGGGTCCTTGCTTGAACAGGGGGTAACCTGACTGTCAACCAAAGACCCCATTTCTAACATTGGTGATCAGCGGTTGGGATTTGCACTTGTATTTGTACTTGACATACAGTGATTAAGTGTACACTACTGTTTTGATCTCAGACCACTACGTGACCACATACTACTTGTTTGGTGATCTTTCATTTTTCTCTTTGGGACTCCTTTTTGTTCTACTTCCATGATTTTGCTGATCCCTTGACTGATTCTTTTTACTTAATTGGGAACTTGTTTTCTATAGTTGGAACTTTGCACTTGTTGCCATCATGTCTCAATCTGGAGATGCAACAGCTGGAGCTGTGTTTGAATTAGGAAAACTGAAGAGGTACTCAGTTGCTCAATTGAAACAGTCCTGTGAAGATCTTGCCTGTCACGTTAAGAGCTCTGCCAGGAAGGGGGAGCTACAAGAGGCATTGAGGTCCTGGGTGACAGCCAAAGAATCTGGGGGCACACAGAAGATATGGATGGGAAAGTGCAGAGTCTACACCGTGGTGTATTAGAGGTACCTGTTACACCTGGGGGGAGGTTCTCCTGGAGTGGTAGCGGTAGGTCCTCTAAGGGTCTGACTCCTAAAGATGTGCAGGACAGACAGGCAGAAAGTGCTCGCCGGTTGGAGGCAGAAAAGTTGAGGATGCAAAGGGAGTATGACAAGTGGGAAAGGGATTTAGAGATAAAAAGAATGATTTATGCTTACGAGCTTAAATTGAAAGAGCTGGAAGTCATGAAGGCTGAGTCTAGCTGGAATGGTGGCAGCAACAATTGTATATCCAGTGCTGCTGAAAAAGTGCACATGCCCAGAGATGTGGTACCCTACTTTAAGGAGGGAGTTAACACACACCAGGAGGTTGAGGGGTATGAGGTAGCTCCAGTGATGCACAGGGTCCCTGAGGTGGATTGGGAAACTGGCATGGGGAGTCATATTCCTACTGATGGGAGGGACACTATACTTACTCTAGGTGAGAGTGACAGGGAGAGGGGTTCCCCCAGGTAGAAGTCCTGGTTATGGAGTGTGAAGACATCCCAGAAGAGTGTGGGTTGAGTGTCAGGTACAGTCAGGTACTGTCTCACCAGTCTCAGGATGGTAATGTGGGGTGCTTTTTCAAAGCAGAGTCACTGGATGGTTGGGTGAAGGGTACTTTGGTTAATTCATGTAAGGGGCTGGGTGATGTAATTGCTGGAGAGCATATGTCTAGTCCTTATTTTCCAGAGCTACGCCAACACCAGGTGTAGTGTGAGTTCTCTGACCCCAGGGAGCTTACAATGGAGGCAGACCTCTTGGTGAGTACCAGAGAGTCTGAAGAGGCATTTTGGGGGGCTCCTGAGAGGAGTGTTCTAGGTATTTCCCAACCAGGTGAGGTAGGGAAGGATTGTAGTGTCCCAGGTAGGTCCCAGTGTAGTGGGATGGGTGAGGGACCCCAAGGCCAGTCTCTGAGGAGAGGGAATGGGGATGGGCTGAGGTCCAAGGTGCCCGAGATCCGGTCCCAGGTCCTGGAGGGTTCCATGAGGGAACACCAGGAGGGGAGCCGAGCCTGTACCATAGGGCAATCTGTTGAGGGAGATCCCACAGTGTCAGGAGAACTTGGGGGGGCGGCTGTAGCCAGCGTCCCACCAGTTCTGGTGTCTGGCAGTACCACTCCTAGTGAGGGGGTGCAGAAGTCCAGACAGAGGGTTGAGAGGGGGTTGCGGACCCCAGTGGAGAACCTGGAGGGTCAGGGGTCAGCTCTGAGAGCAAAGCCCCCAGGAATGACCTTGGTGAGACCATTTCTGGGTTGGGGGGAATCCAGACTCTGTCAGATGGGCAGAGGTCAGGAGACCTGCGCCAGCCAGACTCTTGTGTGGCTCTTGGGGACAGTGTGTCCCTTGAGGGGGGTAAGTGTGCCCCCCTGGAAGTTCTGGTGTGCCAAGCAATGGTTCAACCGCAGGGTGGTGACTCTGGGTTGAAGGATCAGGTTCAGGAGGTAAACTCTGACCTGATGGGGGGTAAGTGTGCTCCCAAGGACGTCCTGGTGCGCCGGGCAGTGGTTCAACCGCAGGGTGGTGACCCTGGGTTGGATGACCAGGTTCAGAGGGTCAATTCTGACCTGGTGGGGGGTAGGTATGTCCCCCAGGAATTCCTGGGTTGCCAGGCAATGGTCCAGTCTGTGGATACAGACCCTGGACTGGAGGATCATGTGCAGGGGATAAACCCTGACCTGAATGGGGGGGCCGTTTTCCCAATCACCCCCCGGTGTGATTTCAAGGGGTACTCTCCCTGAGGGGTGGGTGCAGAACCCTGAGAGTAGGGGAAGGGGAGAGAAAGACTCACCCCTGACCCCAGAGCAATCTAAGGGTACAGACCCTGGATTGGAAGGCCAGGTTCAGGGTGTCCCCCCTGACCTGGAGGAAGGGGCTACTGCTAACAGTGCCCCTCCCATGTTGTCTTCTGGGGGGGCCACTCCTAGTTGGGTGGTTCAGGACCCCAGAAGAGAGGGAAGGGGGAGGGAAGCCTCACCCCTGGCCCTGGTCCAACCTGAAGGTACAAACCCCAGGTTGGAGGATCAGTTGCAGGTTAACATCCCTGCACTGGTGGAAGAATTGCGCAGGACTGCTTCTACAAGCACCCTGACAATTTTTTACTCTGAGGGTGCCACTCCTGGAGGGAGGGTACAGAGCCCCAGAGGGGAGGACCAGGGTCAGGTTATCTTCTCTGACCTGGTGGAAGGGAGAGTGGTCAAAGGGTATCAGGCACCTGGGGCTACTGCCCCCCACTCTCCGCAGTCACAGTGCTTGGAGAGGCCTGAGGTCGGGCTCTCATCCCTGACAGTTGTCTGGGGCCACTGTGGCTGGCTGTCCTGGTCAACAGAGTTGCCCCTGGGGGGGGGAACGAGAGTCACACCCCAGGGTTGGAGTGGGCAACACCACTGTGTTGGCCCTGGTGGTACTATCTGCCCATTGCAATACATCTGTGAGCAAAGTAAAGTTAGGTGCTGCACAGATGGTGTCTGCAGATGTGGAGAAGGGTTCCCCATGGGTTAGCTTAGTGGGCCCTGAGAGTATGGACAGAGGGATCCAACTGGAGTCAGGAAGGTGTAGAACTGGAACATGCCCCTGCTGTTTTGGGCCTGGGTCCTTGTTCTATTGCCCCAATCAGGGAAGTACATCAAGGTATTGATTGTTCTCCCCTGGCTTTAGGTGGTAGGGGGTCGTGTTGGACTTTTGCTTATGCAGGGTCATCCCCAGTCTTTTTGCCTCCTGCCGCCTATTTTTTTATGACCTGTTGCTGTTGGCTTTTCAACTCTGAGCACTTTACCACTGCTAACCAGTGCTAAAGTGCATATGCTCTCCGTGTAAATTGTATGTAATTGGTTTATCCATGATTGGCATATTTGATTTACTAGTAAGTCTCTAGTAAGGTGCACTAGAGGTGCCAGGGCCTGTAAATCAAATGCTACTAGTGGGCCTGCAGCACTGGTTGTGCCACCCACATAAGTAGCTCTGTAATCATGTCCCAGACCTGCCACTGCAGTGTCTGTAAGTGTATTTTTACACTGTAAATTCGACTTGGCAAGTGTACCCACTTGCCAGGCCTAAACCTTCCCTTTTCTTACATGTAAGGCACCCCTAAGGTAGGCCCTAGGTAGCCCCAAGGGCAGGGTACAGTGTATGGATAAGGTAGGACATATAGTAATGTGGTTTATATGTCCTGACAGTGAAATACTGCCAATTTCGTTTTCACTGTTGCAAGGCCTGTCTCTCTCATAGGATAATATGGGGGCTACCTTTAAATATGATTAAAGTATAGATTCCCCTAGAGAGTAGATGGACATGTGGAGTTTGGGGTACCTGAACTCACAATTAAAAAATACATCTTTTAGTAAAGTTGATTTTAAGATTGTGCGTTTGAAAATGCCACTTTTAGAAAGTGAGCATTTTCTTGCTTAAACCATTCTGGGACTCTGCCGTGTTTGTGGATTCCCTGTCTGGGTCAGTTTGACAGTTGGGTTGTTTTTCAGCTCACACTAGACAGTGACACAAAGGGGGCTGGGGTGTAACCTGCATTTCCTGATTAGCCATCTCTGCTAGGAGGGAGGGCTGGAGTGGTCACTCTCATCTGAAAGGACTGTGCCTGCCTCTGACAATGCCGGCTCCAACCCCCTGCTGTGTGTCTGATGCCTTGCCTGGGCAAGACAGGATTTCACAAGTAGGTGTGAGTCCCCTTTAAAGAAAGGTGACTTCAAAGACTAAAATGGGTATAAGAAGGGCACCCAAATCTACAGACTTTAGAAACACTTCTGGAACCAAGAGGAACCTCTGCCTGGAGAAGAGCTGATAGCTGAGGAAGAAGTGCTGCCCTGCCTGTGACTGTGCTTTGTGGAGCTTTCCTGCAGTGCTGCTTCTGCCAGAGTAAGAGGGCAAAGACTGGACTTTGTGTGCCTTCCATCTTGTGAAGAAATCTCCAAGGGCTTGAGTTAGAGCTTGCCTCCTGTTGTTTGAAGTCTCAGGGACAGCAAAGACTTCTCTTTGCCAGCACCTGGAGTCTCTGGAGAGACTCCTGCCCCGACAAGTGGTGCCCTATCCAGTCCCTGGGCCCTTGAAAGGAAAGCTGGTGGAATCCAAGGAAATCGACTTCGGACGACTTCGGACCGACGCCGCTGCTGAATCCTGTAACGCCGCCTGCACCTGACACCGTGACCTTCGCTGGAACGCGACGCTCTTCGCAGGCCCGACACCGCAGCAGCCCCGCTGAAGTCCGCGACTCCATGGAAGTCGCCACACCACGTCGTGACCGACGCCGCTCGAAGTGCGTGGATTTAACGTTTCGCACAGACGCCGCGATCCCCGACTTCGCGCATCGGCTTGTTTTCACTGTTTTCCAAAGGTACTGTACTTGGGGGTCTACACGACTCCGTGTCCGGCGCCACTGGTGTCGGCTTGTTGGGAACGACTCCGTCACAACGCCGTGTTAACATCTCATCGAAGCATTTTTGTTTCTAAGCGCTATTTTTGAGTTTAATCTTTAAAAATTCATAACTTGACTTGTGTATGTCGGATGTTTGTCGTTTTGGTCTTGTTTTGTTTAGATAAATATTTCCTATTGTTCTAAACCGGTGTTGTGTCATTTTGTAGTGTTTTCATTAAGTTACTATGTGTGTTGGTACAAATACTTTACACCTAGCACTCTGAGGTTAAGCCTACTGCTCTGCCAAGCTACCAAGGGGGTAAGCAGGGGTTAGCTGAGGGCGATTCTCTTTTACCCTGACTAGAGTGAGGGTCCTTGCTTGAACAGGGGGTAACCTGACTGTCAACCAAAGACCCCATTTCTAACAGTAACAGAGGTAGGGTTTGTCCTACAAGGGAGGAGAACCATTCAACTGTAGTGTTAGGAAGTTAAGGATCAGCTTCATGCAATTTTCCAGTCTGGATATTGGCCACCCCGGATTCTGTCCCATGGTCCGTTCCGAAGACTAATGAAGTTCCAGCGTTGTGCCTACAAGTGACAGGTGTGTGAGTATTAATAGGGCTTTGCACTTGCATTGCTTTTGGCCTGTGGAGAAGTGTGATGTTGTATAGTGTTTTGTGGAGTCATCGTACTCGAAGTGATTGTGGTGCTTTTTGCCCACAAATCTCTGTGGTTGTTGTTGTTGACGGGTCTGCTGTGGCCTAACATCCAAGGATAACACACAAGTGTAGAAGACACTTGGATAATTTATTATCTGCAATGCCTTGCTTGTCATGAGAGGTTGGTAACCGTGCCAATAAGCTTCCTTGAGTGAATGTGAGTTAGTGGTTGGTATTAAGTGAATCCCGAGTGCAAACGGAGGATCTGGTTCAACCGGAATTAAATCTGCTGGTTTCACTTGTGTAATTGTGAAAGCTTCAGCCAGAGCAATGTATCTCCAGACAGCTTTGAAGTGTTTGAGTTCCTAATCATAGATTGCAGACAGGTTGTTTTTTGCTTTCAATTTGCATTAGAGGTGTGTGTGAGCAATTGTGTGAGATTCAATTGCGAATCGACTGCAATGCTGAAAGAAGTGAGCATGACATGAGTGTGACGTAATTTGGTGCTGCATTGGTATAGGTCGGTTGGTGTGAGGCCGCACTGATATTGGTGGACAGTGGCACATTTCTATTCGCTGCGAACATCGGGACAAAAGGATTTTGTGATTGCAGTTACTTCCTGATTCGATCAATATGTATTCAAATGAATTGAAATTGACCGAAAATTACTTTTTCCAAAGCAATAAAGTGTGTTTCAAAGTGTGCCTTATCATATGATACATGCATTCCAGTTAGAGAAGGTATAGAAGTCCCACCCAAGAGAACTCCAGGTCATTATGTATTGTCTGCCACAATATTTCATGCATGTATATGGCTTGAACAGTGGTGCAAGAATACTGAAAAAGAACGTGCACTAGCATTTCTCCATTATGGAACTCTTAATTTAAGAATTATAGATAAGTTGAGGCAAATCATGTATGAGATAAAACCGCCTCAAAGATCCACACAGTTTGAAACCCCTAGTCTTTGGGAACTCTTATCATGAGAGAAAATGAGAGCCAAGTATGAGAACAGAGTGTAGAAAGCAATTAAGACACTTTCTGAGGCTAGATGGGATACAGAACAGAAGTTGAGGGGAGCAAATGTGATTGAGGATGTCAGAATGTTTCCAGCTATTTCAAATGAAGAAGGTAAGAGTACAAAACATACGATTGGAAAGAAAAAGATAGAAAGCAACATAAGCTGACGATAAAAAGGCAGTAATCCATGAAAATGATTCAGATGATGAGTTGATAAATCAGATCCTGATGAGTCGTCCACCTCCATATCACTCAGCTGAGGTAGGAGCAAGAAGTGAAGCAGCACAAAATATAACCCTGATTGTGTCAACTGCTCCAGTTGCACAGACCCTGAATCAGATAGTGCCAGGTACACCTGCAAATTCAGTGACACAAGTCACCATAGTGTATCCTTCAGTCCTGAGTGTTGATCCAGCTCAGCCTGTAAAGAGTCCAGCTGTAAACCAAGTTTTGCCCAATTCTAAAGTGACTCAAAGGGTGCAGTCACCTTACGTGAATCACCCATGCAAAATTGTACCTCAAATCAACCTATACCAATGTTCAGTCAAAGCCAAATTTTACCCAGAGTCTAACAGGACACATTTTCAGTGCTGTCTTCCCAGGACAGAAATGACAATTCTTCAGAATCAGACAAATCTTATGGGTCCTGATGCATTAATAGGCCCCTTGACTATAAGTCCAGTCTGTTGCCTTCAGGTACGTCTGGAAGTATTGCCCATTCAATAAATGTCCTGACTGATCCTGATATACCAGTTACATCTGCTGAAATATCACCAATTAGTATGCAAAGATCGGTATACTCAAATAATTCAAAGATAGTCTATCCTTTGACCCCTACTCGAGTTGCAGAACCTAACCTGATGTTAAATCAACCCGGACTTATTGCTGATGTGAGGTTTCCTCAGGATATGCCACCTTTTTTTCATGCCCAGACCTGATCAGATCCCAAATGTACATTGCAGCACCCTCCAAGGAGGAGCACCTTTTAACATGTCAGAGAATATGTCAAACTTTAATGCCCACAGTCAGCAGAATGTAGGATGGTAAGAGTAGAAGTAATACAGAGAAATAATATCAGTTTGGGAGGTTTTACAGTACAACAGTGCAACAGGTGTGACAAACTGTAATACCAGAACAGAAGACACATCAGAGAGAGACAGAACAATGAATGTGTCCAGAATGAAATTGGAATCAAATGAAATGATTTTAGGAACTCAATCGGAAGCTTACACAGAAGATGTACTGTGGTTCATGTGCAAAGATGTTACCCAATGTGCAGGACAGGCTTATGAGAGATTAGCTGAAGTGGCTGAAAAATATGATGTGGATTTAGAAAAATCAAAGCCCTTAAAGATAAATTACAGATTAGAGCTCAGCACAAAGGATATAACTAACATAAGATCTCCTGACATGAAATTGCACATTAAGGAACTGATTACATACATTCATGCATGGGGAGCCTTAGATAATTGGGAAGGCAGATGGGTGAAGTAAAAAGATCAGAAGAGAGCAAAGCCAAATGTGCCTCCGGCAGGAGCAGATCAAGCCAAGGACAATGTGAAAATTATGCACATGAGAGAAATACCAGGTGGAGGTTACATCCATGTACCTTGGAGTAGGAGCGACATATTGTCATATACAATTGATTACCCAAGAGTGACAGAATAGCCTCTGGAATGCTATAAGCCAACAGAAAGATTAGTAAAACTTTCAAAATGCCTGTGGGAAGATTTGAATATGTTGTTTGATACTGTGGTTCCGAATGATTTGTGGACTGCATGTAAAGTGCATGTTCGTTGGCCTGATGATGAACTTCGAAGAGATCCAATAACAGGTGCACCATCTGAAGAGGTGATGAAAAAGTATTACAAGGTTATTGAATTTCTGAATAATAAAGTACCTGATTCAGATGAGGCGGTAACAGTCCTGCCATTGACTTTTCATAGGGAAACCTGCCTGCAGCCATGACGGTACGTCCGCTGTACTTAGATGTCAGCGGTAGCATAGGAGAAAGCCTGCCGACAGTTTGCCGTCACTGCCAAGAATCTTCTCCTATGTCGATGCCGCCATAGGCTAAAGCGGCTGGCAGCAGGAATCCAGCCCCATTTACCGCGAGCCAATCATGATGTGCAGTCCCACCGATGCAACTGTGGTGGCTAAAACTCCACACATAAGTTGGCGGATTGGCAGCTATTTAAACATGAACTTCACTGTTTTATCACTTTCCACGTATCCTGCAGCCATGAACCCAGTGCTACCAGCTCTCCCATTGCTCCTGGGCCCGGTCCAAGATGGGAATCAACCCTCTAATCGACAGGACAGAAGGTAAGTCATGGGCATTTCTGTTACCCCCGGAGTTGTAGTTGCATAGTAACACCGGACTTGTGCAAGGCTGAATAATTTTGTGTACACACCACCATATTGTGGCACAAAGCTGAAGTTTGTAATGTAGAAGCCTGTAAATGTATCAGAACAGACCTGCAGATGTAGGTAGCTCCCACCAATTTTGTATGCAATGCCTACATGGCAATAGACACCTACACAAAATGTTTCAACAATCACAAATAGAGATGTGTCCATGAAGGTGTGTGCAAGAATGTACCCAAAAATGTTAAGTATCAACTGTAACAATATCCCCAATTTGAACCAACAATCCCATGTTAATGTAAGAATTATACTACAACAAGCTACAGAAGGGTAAACACAAAATGTAGCACAATATTCACTGGTGACCTGCAAACATGTCAGGGATGAATGAAGGTCTCACCTCCCCTTGGTGTGTGCAATATATCACAAAAATAAGATCACATTCAACTGTAAAGTGCCAGGTCATCTGTGTAATGCATTTGGGCATATTATTGACACATCATGTCAAAATAAACACACATCTATTCTCCACTCACAAAAACAGAAACACACATCATAAGTGTCCAGTAACCCCATGAATGCCTGCACCAACATCATTATGTCCATCATTATGTCCATCAGTATTGTACAACACTAATGAATGCATTTAAAAAAAGAAATAAAATATATAGCCTGTGTTTGTCACTGTCACAAATGATAGTAAGTGCATGGCTCACAATACACAGAAATTACATAATCAGCAAACAATTAGCAATAATAAGGACAGAACAAAGGTATACTCAAAATAAAAAACATTTTTAAAGGATGCATTTAGTCACTCAATTAAATATCATGATGTGATTTGGAAAGGGTGATTTGGGATGTGGAAGGGGTCAGGCCCAGGGCAAAAGGAGGTTTTTGTTGGAAAATGGGTAGGGTGGTTGAAAGGGAGTCCAGGTTTAGAGGTAGAGGGAGTGTCTGTGTCTGTTGTGCATATGTCTGTTAAAGGTGTGGGTGCTTGAGGATCTGATGTATGTGCTGTATCTTTAGATTTGTTTTTTTACTGAATGTCTGTGGGGTGGGTGAGTGTGGGTGTTTGTGTTGAGTGTGGTTGTGGTGTTTGTTGCTGTGGTGTCTGTGGGTGTGCTGGTATATACATGTGTGGTAGTCGGTGTGATGACTAGGGTTGTCCTGTGGTGTGTGTGGGTGTTGCTGTAGTGGTGGACTTGTGTCTGTGGGTGTGATTGTGCTTGCATGTGTGGTGGTGGGTGTGATGAATGGGGTGTGCTTGTGGTGTGTGTGGGTGTTTCTCTAGAGGTGGGTGTTGTGTCTGTGGGTGTGCTGGTGGGGGGTGTGCCTGTGTAGTGGTGGGTGTACTGACTGGGGTGTGATTGTATTGGTGGTGGTGTGAGTGGTATTTGCATGTGTGTGTCTGTGCTTATGTTTTTTTATTTGTCTGTGTTGGAATGTACTCCTTGTGGGTGTTGTTGTGGGTATGTGTATATGTTTGTGTGTACTTTGGACAGGGCTGGGTTGGGGGCTTTGAGTTCGGGAAGGAGTGAAAGTCTGGGCATGAGGTTGGGGTGGGTGGGAGTCTTCGGTCAAAGAGGAGGCCAGACCCTAGAATGACTGCTCTAGGCCATACAGGGCACAGTGAGTGCCATCCGGATAATCCAGCATGTGGGTGTTCTGGCCAGCCAGCCCATAGATGGCTTTCAATAGTGCGATCTGGCCTACAGTGATCGTCCTTAAAAGATCAACAGCCTCCTCAGTAAGCACAGCCTGGGACACCGGGGCAGGAGTGCCTGCAGCAATGGTGATGCCATCACTTTAAGAGGGTGACTGCAGCCAAGGGGATGCAAAGGGGGAGGGTGGCATTTGGAATGCAGGGGATGGACTAAGACGCAGGTGGTACAGTCTCTCAGTCCGATCCCTCTAAGGACTGGTCTTCATTGGAGGCCTCCAAGGAAGATGTCAAATCACTTGTGGTCTCCTGGCCAGGTACCCCCACCCTCTGTGCTACTGGGTCCCTCAGTGTCTATGGTGTCCACACCAAATACCCAGTGGGCATCTTCATCCCTGATGATGTGCCCACTGTCACCTTCACCCTGCCCAGTTGATGCTGAAACAAAAGATACAACAGTTACAGTGCCTTTGTCACTCATACACTTGTAGTCCATTCCATAACGAAGGGTTCTACCAGCATGAGTGAACACATAGATCTAGTTACATCTCCGAACTACTTCAATACAGAGCTACAATTAGTTGCCTTCTCCCAAAGGGTACGTTTTTTGGATGGAAATTGTCTGCCCAAAATGGGGCACCACAACTTCTATGTGATATTACCTTCCACATGCAAATGTACCTTTCAGTATCACATTGCTCTCTACCATAATTTTCTCCTCTGGGCAGGACTAAGGTCACAAAATGTAGTCTATGGGATGCACAACTCCCTCACCAATGTGTACACATTCCTGCCTGTTGCTTACAGTACAGTTTAGCATAAACATTCATGTTGGCAATCACAGACTGACTTACATGCACATTTGTGAAGGACTAATGACTCAGGTCCACCAGCTACTGTCCACATAAAGTATCATACGTTTGCTGTAGAAAATGCTTCCAAACATGTGTTAGATATGGAACGATGCCACTGGACAAAGAATATGGAAACTTTCAGTGCAGATGCACATGCTCACATTGTTATAGCATCAACTTACCCATGCCAAGGCTGATATATCAGCTGTTTCATAATTGTGAAGTTTGCCACCGTCACCAGTAATGAAGCCTACATTCACCACACACATTTGTGACGTACCATCACACCTGACCTAATCATGACATGGGGCATGTTTTGTGAAATTGTCCATCATGTTATTGTGAAAATGCTACCAGTCCCTTTATTTGCATGCAGTCATGTGTCTGACCACAACAGTACTTGCCTTGTGAGGAGGAATCTAGTGGCATGCTACAGCACAAAGCAATACACCACGTCATGGCTTTTGGATGTATGTCTTCCTTACAGTTGATGGCATACAACTTAGCTGGAAAGTAAAGAAGTCAAACCCCCACAATATCTACAGGCAACGACTTACCCCCTTGTTGCTGCTGTTGGGCCCTCAAGTGCCCATCAAGCTCTGGGTAAGGAACAGCAAGGATGCAGGGCATTAGGGGGGTAAGAGTGTGATGCACCTGCATAAATTGCTGGGAGGACTGCCCGGCTGATTTTCTGCTAGTCCGACACAGGTCCTCTCACCTCTTGCAACAGTGCAGGCTCCGCTGCTTGTGGACCCCCAAGGTTCGCACCTTCTTGACAATGGCCTTCCAGATTTCATGCTCTTGATGAGAGTTGACCTATATAGATGACATAGAAGAACAGGAAAAGACAATTCAGTGTCACTGTTGGGCAGTACTGCTGTGACATCAATGTTAATAAATTCACACATTCATTTATAAAACCATTACTAGATTTTTTTGCCATGAAACTATCATAAGTAGAGTGGAAATACTGATTTGCAGTGATCTCATGTGCACCATCAATACTTGTTAGCTCCTCATGTAACCTGATCAGACCTACAACATCATTTTGGCCAGAACTATGCAACCAACCCTGTTGTGAGAGCATACCCCTGCTCACTCGCAAGCATTGTGAGCAACTTAAGGCCATACAACTTGTACAATCCTGGCACGTAAACATGCTCACAGCGACCTCGGCCTCCGGCCCAAACTCATAAAAGTCAGAACCCATGGCTTGTATCACATACAGGGCAAGAAATTAGGGCTGCTATGTGTCAATGATAGCAGGGATTTGTGGTTTGTTTGAACAAGTGTGATTTCTAATGAAACAGACTGGGATGGATGATGGTTAGCTATTGTCATCTGAACTTGCTGCTCCAAAAATAAGTCTACTTATATGTGGCTCTATGACAGGTTTAAACCATACAGACCAAACCGATACACAATATGTGCTGGAATCCCATGTGACAGTACAGCATCAGACAACTCCAGACCCTCTACATTATCACTGTCATTTCAACATTGGCTGTATGTTGTCAGACATACTACTGGTGCACTGTCTACTTGCCACTGGTAATGAGAGGCCTTTAGTTTGTGTGATGAAATAGGATTTGTGTGTTACATGGACACACATTACAGATTATACTGTCAGGTGACTTAACATTGCCATGCACAGACATTCCAGATATTGGTTACAAAAACCTATCCCAGCTAAATCATTCTATCAATTCCAAGTACACCACCCACATTACCAAAAAGGAACCACATGCTCTGTGAATCAGAAAGGAAGAGATTACTCAGTCAGACATTCTCAATTAGACATGTACCTCTTCCTCTGGCATCCCATAGTGTTGGCTAGATAAAGACAGAACCTCCCTGGCAAGGAGTTCCAGTTCCTCAGGGAAGAAGGCAGGGGGGGCTTTCATCTACTTTGCCTGGCATCCTGGCTCCCAAAGGTCAGTAACAGCAGCAAAAAATGAGGAGGTCTTGATGGCTACAGTGTTAGGAGGCAAGTGAGTGTTTTTTCACAATGCAGCATACAAGTACACAGCGGACACGATCCATGATGGAGATGGACACAGCCATTGGCTTTCATGTGTAACTATCACACACGTTAGCCTATGGCAGGGCCTGTCATGGAGGTTACCATCTACTACACGGTCAACTTCTGCTGACGGTTTTCAGGTAGCCAATGTCCTGATGGCAAGGCCTGCCCGCCGCCATTTTTGGGTGTAAAGCTGCACATTTTACAAATGTTTTTGCATCACAGGCACTCAAAATAGAGGCTAGTGTATTTCTAAATGTCAGATAC
Source organism: Pleurodeles waltl (assembly GCF_031143425.1). Classification (NCBI taxonomy): domain Eukaryota; kingdom Metazoa; phylum Chordata; class Amphibia; order Caudata; family Salamandridae; genus Pleurodeles; species Pleurodeles waltl. The sequence continues at coordinate 676,591,745 of NC_090448.1, forward strand.
GAACAACCCTTTTCTTGGCAAGATATGGCACAATAAAATGTGAACCGTGACTGTCTTTGACAACGATAGTGATGCAGGGGAAGTACTACCTCTGTTGACAGTAATTAAGAAATTGTTTAAAAAAATTAGGTGCAAATAATACAGGTCAATTGTATTATTGCACATGATAACCGAAAAATCATAAATATGTATTATGTAAGATCTTAGTGGACCAAATATTTGATGTCAATGTGTGTATGTATTACCCAATGACATTTCCACTGTTCCCCATAATTCTGATGTGTAGTGACATTAAAAGTATGGAGTGACCATTCCACCTGTTCTTTTCTATTCCATACATACAGAAGTCTCAACCCAGCCATGGGTAGAAGGCGACAGGCCCAGGTATTTCAGCCCTTTCCAGACCTTGCCGTCATGGAAGAAACTTCATCAAGCAACATCATCTAAATAGGCAAACTATCCAGGATTTTTGTCAGGAGCTGGAGCCTGATCTCCTGCCTCACAGTAGGAATCCAAAAGCCATAACATCAATAGTAAAACTCATGGTAGTACTGAATTTTGTAGCTACTGGCACCTTTCAATACACTGTGGCAGTACCTAGAGGCATGCCCCAGCCAAAATTCAGTGTGTGTGCTACAAGACGTCATTGCTTCTCTGATGAAAAACCTCAACTGCTATATCCAGTTCCCACATCCACAGGACTTGGCCACCGTGAAGGGAGTATTTTATGCTTTGGGTGGAATACCACATGTGGATGGAGCAATAGATGGCACGCATGTTGCCTTGGTGCCGCCACTCAATAGAGAACAAGTCTGCCACAAGTACTTCCATTCCATCAATGTGCAGGCTGTCTGCTTACCAAACTTATACATCTCAAATGTGTGTGCCCGCTTCCCTAGGTCATTCATACTACGGTACAGCAATATACCCATGCATATGTCACAACTTGGGCCAGAGAGGGATAGGCTTGCTGGTAAGTACAACATGACTTGTTGATCTTTTGCCTGAATACTAGTTTAGGAAGAGACAATAGTTTGATATGTGACTGATCTGTCGATGTGTTGCTTCCGAGTCGGAGACTCAGCGTATCCTAACTGACCGTGGTCATTGGCACCACTGAGGCATTCAAAACGCCAGGAAACTCACCTTGCCCGATTTTGAGGTCATAAGGCTGGTGAGTAAAGTTCAGTATTTGTACCTGGTTGTCACTGCCCTCTAGCATCATCTCTGGTTGCTGCTGTCTATGTTGTTCCTGGTTGTCACTGCCTTTAGTGTTTTCTTTGTATGGCAATGGCTTGGTGTTGTGGCGCAGTACCTTATTTTTATTCTGTGCCTGGCTGACAAGCATTCGCAGGCTTTTCCAATGGTGCTTCTCTGTTAGGCTTTAACTTCTCCACTAGGCCTCATATCGGCTGGAGTGGAGCTTGCACTCCACATGCTTCAACTGCAGGATTCTTTGCATTCGCTTGCGGTGCACATGGCATGCACAGGCAGTTTGCTATTTCTTTGCAAACTGCCGGGGAGAGCAGTCCTGTTTCCTCGGGGCACGCATGTCCTACTTGTCACCGGTCGTCATGTCCTCCCTAGCCTGTGAGCCCGCACAAGAATACCCCCACACACAGCTTTTATCTAATGCCTTTATTTCTCAACGTACAACATGCAACTAACTTCTCAATATCCTGTGACTGTTAAAGACCACACCTTAACACCTCCCAGATTGACTGCATAATCCCTTTCCTTGAGTCCGCTCTGTAGCTGCGGGGTCTTAATGCTCACAGTCCCAACACACTACATCTTTCTTATCTTTCACTTGCCTGCAGATTCAGACACAGGCTAGATAATAATCATGGAGGAATCCTTGTGAGTCTCTGGTTCTTGCCTGATGGGTTTTCAATTGGAAAGAACTGTACTGCATAGTCTGCACATACACGTTTTACCATCGTTTGTCCTTTGACTAGAATGGCACCTATTCTTAATAACTTGAGTTTTTCTGGCCCTTTTTTAATTTTTTCTTTTTTTTCTGTTTAAAGTAACCACCTTACTGAGCTACTTACACGATAACACACTCAAATCTGTTTTAGCCAGTTTTTAAGAGTTTTGGTTTCAGATTGGATCAACAAGGCTAGAGACCCAATTGTGACTGTTTATGTTCTAATGGGTTGTTGCTGCTTTCTCTTTGATTCCTTTTGAACTTGTAATAAGTTAACAGGTTAATTTTGGTTTCTCTTTGATTTCTTTTAAACTTGTAACAATTGTATGGCGCTTGGTGTCCCTTTTTGTGACATTTGGCTTGGTAATATCTTGTTTAATAGCTATAATGAAAGCTTGCTGGCCCTAACAAAGTGACTGCAAAGACTATTCAAAATTGGGAAGCATGTGTTGGCTCTTTGTGTTCTTTAAAGAATAAAAATATCATGATATCATGAATATTTATAAAGAAAACTAGTTCTGTGTTGTTTTGAACACAGCATTCAGTTGGCTGTGATAAGGAGAAAATCGTTAAGAAGTTGCTATTTTCATAAAATAATACTAAGACTTTACCATTAAACCTTAAACATTGTCCATTTATGTCTCAGGTTCTGATTGCACCTAGATTATTCTTCTGCAACACCCTTTTGACTGGACTGCGTAACTTTCTAATAAAAAAAACGACAGAGTCTACAAAACACGGCAGCAAGAATGATCTTAAGATTCAAACGTAGTCCGCGATTTCTCAGAAATTGCACTGGTTTCTTCTAAACAGATGATGCTATTTCAAGGCTTTATATTTATGCCATAAGACGGTCTACAGTGTGGACGGGATAACTTCTATGGCATCCTTGTTCTTGTGGTACAATCCTAGATAGGCCACATTATGAGGTCGCTCATTAAAAGTACTCACTGCAAGGACTTGCATCTCCCTGCTGATTCAGATTTGTTTCCAGTCAAATCTCTGAATTTTTAACAAACAGCTTTAGACTGTTATGTTGTCAAATATTCTCATTTTACATTAGCGGTTTTCATCACTCCACAAGACTGAACTTCTATGGTTACGGTACGTCGCAAGAGCTGGGACACATCTGCCTGCAATAGCTGTTTATGCTATAATAAGTGGTTTCACTAATTCACTCACTCACTCACTCAGCGAGATGTGTAGAGTAAGAATAGGAGAAAGGATCCTAGGGTAAAGCCCATTGAAACAGTTGTCAGTAAGATTCTATAGGAGTCCCACTCCACAAACAATAAGCAGACAGATAAGAGAAAAGCATTGAAACTACTGAAGAACTATGGTTGTTGATTCTAGTGATTGGTGCGAGTAGTGTGTGGTGATTCACAAATGCTGCATGTCAAGAAGAATGTGTTAGACAATCGTTGTGAACACAAGTAATTAAGACGGTAATGTCAAAGACAGAGGTGGCCTCAATGCCTAGGCAAATTTATAAGCAAGCAAAGTCGCCAAGTTATTTTGCCTCCAGAGTGGAGATAAAGTTGCAACCAGGGGAAAACGTTTAGCCTAAAGAATTATTGCATTTAAGTTTAAGCATTACCTGGACAACTGGCAGTGCTCTTAAAAGCATCTTTCCCACAAGGAAGTATTTTTAGGTCGTGCATAGCAGCAACTGCTGCTTTACCAAAGTGTTGGTATGTATCTGGGCTTTTAACCACACCTACTGCACACCCATCACTATCACTCATTCATGGGCTTGCCTTTCAAAACTCCTTTGTTATCATTGGCAAATGCTTTACATTTGTCCCTCCTTGGGCAGTTTTGTTAATGCCTTTGGGACCGACCCTATTACATGGATATTTGCACTTTTGCTGATAACCTTGACTTCGACCGAACTTCTTTTTCCTTTTGTGTCTTTCCTTTGCACTCACACGCTCAAGGAGGCTGTGGCACTTTGAATCACCTCACTTATGTCAACTGTTTTAGTTTTTTATTTTCAGTTTGTGTGGCAAGAAAGGTCCAGTTAGGAATTTACAACCCTAATAGCTCTTTTTAAATGAACGTGCAGTTTCCCACTTTTCCCACCGTTCCTCCATCGATGCTCCAGCCTTGGTACACTAGATTTGAATTTTATCTTGTGTTCCTTCTGACAGAGGAAATGTCTGGGCAAAGGACGCTACAGCGAGTTAAATTGGTTATCAGTGTTGTGACAAGTAGTATGCCTACACCGAGCTCTGTGTTGTCCTAATATTACTTACTTATAAGGCCTGGCAGAGTAAGGCATTCTACTCATTCCGAATGCCATTCTAACCACGTTTGAGGTGCAAACAGGCATATGCACACAAATTGGGACTCCAAATAGTGCTCATATTTTTCATTTCTTTCCTTACACAGATTTGATCAGGAAATTTGAGTGTGTTGTAGAAAGAGCAAAAAACAAGGAGAAATAAAAGCATTTCTCAATGTTGTGCCATGCTAACACCACCGCTGGGTGCTGTTAGATTTTGGAGCTGCCTCAAGTTCACGAAATCTCGCAAATCTGGGGCAGCATCAAAATGCAATGGATGTTGCTGTTGAACACTCATGGCCCTTCCACATCAAGTGCTGCATGTGAAGGGGCTGTATTTACAAGCTGGCGTTAAGCTACAAAAATTTACTTAATGCCACCTTGTAATTACAGTGCAGTGCACAGCGCACAGCGCCACTGGTGCGTCACACAAAGTGATGCTTAGGTGGGGCTAGAGGCTTGTAAATATGCCTCTATTGGCCTGATTATCTCTTAGGCAGTCCTACCGCCAGCCTTCCGTGGTGGCGGTCCAGAAAACGCCACCAAGGCAGCAGCATCCTACCTGTGGTATAATCAGTGTCCTGCTGCTTGCGGTGTGTGGGTAGAGGAGTCATAGCGACGGCATACTTTGGATCTGGCAGGTCCTCATTGGGCTGGCGGTGAGCTGCACAGGACCCCTTCCATGGATGCCTCTGCCACCACCATGAGAGCAGAAATGTCAGCGGAGGTGACGGTACTGAAGTGGGGTTCCCACTCACTTCCTGATTGGAAGCTCAGACTGCCTGGGAAGCAGGCAGGAGGACCACCAAAAACTCAATGGCAGGACTCTTCCCGCCATCATCGTAATCAGGCCTTATGTTTATGTAAGCCTCAACATATGAGAAAACAGATAACCTCTTAACGTTGAGATTTGTATTAACACTGGCCATGTTCTCAATCTCAGGAGGATTTTGGTGACTGAGTTGGATGTTCTCCATCAATCAACACACTCACTCAGTACACCTAAATAAACTGCATTCTGGCATTGCATGGTGTGCTACGAAATGTGTGCTTTTTCAGTCCTACAAAACAATGCTGACATATTTTGTAGGCTGCAGAGCAGATGTTTCTCCCTAAAATGACCAAGTGAGTTTATCTTGAAATGGCTGTCATTTCAGAAGGGATTAAGCTGTGTCTGCTGGTCCGCTCTCTGTGCTCATGTCATACTACTGAAGGGAAATCAGGTTGCCAAATTACTATTGGAAGACAGGTTAAGAACATGTAAGGGTAAGATGTCTGCAAGTACAAAAAGGGTTTTTAGTTTTTAAGTTCTAGATACTATGGGGGTCATTCTAAGTCTGGCGGGCGGCGGAGGCCGCCCACCAGACTTCCCCCTCCAAAATACCGCTCCGCGGTCGAAAGACCGCTGAGGGTATTTTGGGATTTGCCCTGGGCTGGCGGGCGACCGCCAAAAGGCCGCCCGCCAGCCCAGGGCAAATCATACTTCCCACGAGGACGCCGGCTCAGAATTGAGCCGGCGGAGTGGGAAGGTGCGACGGGTGCAGTGGCACCCGTCGCGTATTTCAGTGTCTGCATAGCAGACACTGAAATACAAAGTGGGGCCCTCTTACGGGGGCCCCTGCAGTGCCCATGCCCTTGGCACTGCAGGGGCCCCCAGGGGCCCCGCGGAACCCCCTACCGCCATCCTGTTCCTGGCGGGTCTGGATGGCGGTAGGGGGTGTCAGAATCCCCATGGCGGCGGAGCGCGCTCCGCCGCCATGGAGGATTCACAAGGGCAGCGGAAAACCGGCGGTAGACCGCTGGTTTTCCGCATCTGACCGTGGCCGAACCGCCACGGTCAGAATGCCCTGCGGGGCACCGCCGGCCTGTCGGCGGTGCTCCCGCCGACCCTGGCCGCCGGGGTCAGAATGACCCCCTATGTGCTGGGTTTGAAGTGCTATGTTCAAAACGCTAGGATTAAAGTACAACAGTCCATTTTAAAAAATCTAGGAGTATTTAGGTGAATATATCAGATATGACTTAAGAAATTTGAGAATTTAGTTGATAGAAGGTGGGAGCACAAAACCATGGCCCAGATTAAGGAGAAGTGGTGCTGCTTCATATGCAGCACAACTTTTCCTGTGTCCCTTAGCGCCCCCCTACCGTCACCATTTGCGCGCCATATTAAACATATGGTGCATCATGGCAGTAGTTAGGTAACTAGCGTCAACATTTTTGATGTTAGTTTGGTGCTTTGCAGGATTACCTCCAAACCTTTTGATGCTAATCCTGCAAAACACATAGAGGCCTATTGAAAACAATTGGAGCCTCATTTTAACGCCTGCCTTGTGTAGGCATTAACAATTCCACTAATAATGGTGCAAAGATATCTTTTAGACTTTATTCTGACATTTTTGCAGGCCCGCTAACGGGGGAAGGACCCCCTTGCATACATTATGCCTGGCACAGGCATAATGAGTCGCAAGGGGGTTACAAAGTGGCGCAATCCATGCATTGCACCACTTTATAAATATGGCATGACATTTTGCCATATTATCGCCACATTAGTATAAAAAAATGACACTAATGTGGCGATATTTGGTGCTAGGTCCTTCTTGATTTTGGGCCAAAGAGTACTTAGTATGAATTCTGAGTTCTGCAGGTGTGTGTGTGTGTGTCAAACACAAATTGAAGCTATAACTGTTGGAGTTCCGAGTTCAGCCACCCCAAGGTTCTCACAACATTGAGTTCCTTGAACGCAAGGAGCCTCAATGAAATGTTGACTCTAAAGAGAATATTTACATCTACCTCCAAGGTTCCTGTATTGTTATTTTCTTTCTTCTTTTTTTTTAGCACAATGAAACATATTTGTGTGTTGAGTCTGGAATATCTTGTGTACTATTCTTTATGAGAAACGTCACAACAACAAAAAAGAAAGAAAGCACTATACCACCCCAGCCCCCTCTGTGTGTTTGTTGCGAACATGTCTGATATGAATTGACTTAGGGTGATCAGGAACAACTAAAGTTACCACTTCCACAAAAAGGGACCCCTGCTTATTATGTGTATGTCCATTATGAGCACAGAACATCTTAGCTTCTGGTTAAATAGCACTGCTATATGAAAATATACCCCTCAAAAAGACTTCCAGTAGAGGGAACATTTGACCTGGTTAAAAAGCTCACTTGAGTGGAGCCCTATAGGCAAGGAAAATTGAACCACAGGTATAAAGGGAATTCATATCATGACTATTAAGAAGAGATGTCTAAGAAACTCCAAGAGTCTTGGGTAAAGATTCTTAGGAACTTTCAGGAAAAATGAAATCCACAAGTGAAAGAATTAAACAAAAATGCAGCACAGACTCAACTAATGACAGGATGACAAAGACTTGAATGCCAGACTCACTGCCCAAGGTATCCACATCTGAATGAACCCCCTGTGCGTGATGAGGAGACTCCTAAGGAAATTGCTCATTCCACACTAGGGTACCACTTCCTTTGCTCAGTCCTTACAAACCTCCATTGAACACCCCTATTGTGGCCACTTACACCACCTCCACCCTGCAAATAAGAGGACTCAGGGTGTAGAGCAAATGCGAAAGGCACTACTCCTGTCTCCACTTTTTCCCAATGTCAAGATGGTTTATAAGTCACAAATGACCAAGTTGCTGCTCAAACATGCAGTCATGCAACACAAAAAGGGCATACTCATCAAGCTCCACTATAGCAATTACCCACTGTCAAGGGCACTTTAGTGATGGCCCATGTCCTTTAGACCCCAGGAAACCTTAGGAGTTTCTGATTATTAGGGAAGAACCCTAAAGTTCCAAAAAGAACTAATTATTGTCTTTAACAGTCACAACCCTACTTGTGCGGACACATATCAGTTACTATGAATTGTCTTGATCCCAGAGCTGCACCAAAGACTCCTGACTGTAACATCTTGGCCAGGTAAGACACCACAGTTGGTCTATGGGATGCACACAGAAAAACAATGGATGCAGCAGCTACTGTGTACCTTTGCAAAACCAACTAGCACACTCAGGGGTATGACTTTTATTAACCTCAAAAACCCAACACATATATCTGTAGCTCACATCACTTTACATAGGCCTCTGGTCCTGAACCCTGTATCCTTCTTACCTAACCTCCAGGAAGGTGAGCAGCATTATTGCCTCATCATCACAGTCTGCCTGTTGATGCCTGCTATCCATTTCAAAGACATCACCTTGGACATTTGAGACCTGGTCCTTTATATGGCATGTATCTTTTGTAGGGAAAGCATAAGTGGTAGGGTGCACACCCTATTCTAATCATTGTAAACATTTTTCATCATGCTCTAAGGCAAAAGTGTCAGCGTGCAGCACCTGGAGAGAGTTCTGTCTAAACCGCACTGGTTAATTGATTGCAAGCTGATGTCCTAATTAGGTACAACACTCCCAAGGTGCACAGCCTTGTAAACAGGCCCAAAGGCCTATATGAGTCAAATGATACTTATGCCCTCATTTCGACCCTGAGGGTGGGTGATACAGTTGTGGTAATGCCACCAACAGGCTGGTGACAATTACCGCCAAATTATGACCATGGCGGTGACATCTCCCATGCAGAGCCAATGTACCACACCATCCGCCATGGCGGTAGGTGCCAACAGCCAGGCGGAAGACAAAGTACTGCCCACCATATTTTGACAAAGGAAACCGCCACCTTTTCCGGGGCGGTACCACTGCCAACAAAACCCTGGAAGAAACAGAGCTCAAAAGTGAAAGGACTCACCATTGGAGACACAGGGAGAAACCACGCCGCAATGGAATCTGACCTGCAAGTTTTCCTGATTATCTTCTACGTTATTCTCCACTTGAAACACCAACGCCTACGAAGACAACGACAGTGAGTGCAGCCACCTAGCACACAAGGGATGGAGGGAGGAAAACAAGAGTGACACACACACGCACCACACACACCTGACACCCACACACCATACACACAACCAGCTGCGTACAAAAAACAATTTGTCCCCAAAAATTGGCAGAATAATGCGAGGACAACAGAAAATGATTAAAGTGAATGTAATCAGATCAACAACAAAATGTATGATTCAATTTGTCAATGAAACAGAGATGTACACATATGCAAAAAAAAGGGACACTGCCCTGTCCAAAGTTCAAAGGGCCCACATGGCACAGTCTAAGGCCCAACTCGAATCCCGAGCACATCCAGAGAGAACACAGCAGAGGCATCAGTTTGCAAATAGGCAGGCACCTTGGGTGGGGGGGCACCTCAGCTGGATGCGGGAACAAGCCCACTGATTCTGGAGGGGGCAACATGCCCATTGCTTTGACCTGGGAGTGCAAGGCCACAGTCTCACGAGTGGGTGACTAGCCCACTGGTTCTGGAGGGGGCAACATGCCCATTGCTTTGTCCTGGCGAGTGCAAGACCACAGTCTCTTGAGTAGGTGACTTGCCCATTGGTTCAGGAGGGGGCAACATGCCCAATGCTTTGTCCTGGGGAGTGCAATGTCACAGTCGCTGGAGTGGGTGACTTTCCCACTGGTTCTGGAGGGGGCCCCATGCCCATTGCTCTGTCTTGGGGAGTGCAAGGCCACAGTCTCTGGAGTGGGTGACTTTCCCACTGGTTCTGGAGGGGGCAACATGCCTGTAACTTTGTCCTGGGGAGTGCAAGGCCACAGTCTCTGGAGTGGGTGACTTGCCCATTTCTTCTGAAGGGGCAGCCCCCGCACAGTAGCCCCTGGAGGGTGGACTACATGGCGTCCGCCGGCTGTGATGGCTGCATGGTGGTGGTGGTTGAGGGAGGCTCCCGGGCATCCCCTGCACTCAGTGATGGCTGCATGATGGTGGTGGTTAGGGGAGGCTCCTGGGCAGTCCCTGCACCCACGGGTGGCTGCACATCCACAGCTGGCAGTGGGGACCCCGTGATAGCTGGTGGTGGTGGCGGTGTTAGCCTGACAGCTTCCTCTGGCGTAGAGTGCCTCTTCTCCTCCTGTTCATGGGTTGGGGATCCCTTACCCTACCTGGCAGGGGTGGATGGCATCTTCCCCTGTCTGGTGGTGCAGGCTCCTTCCCGTTCCTCACAACAGGTGCAGGCCCCTTCATCACTGCTGGTGCAGGACTCTTCCTTTTCATCCCTGGTGGTGCTGGCTCCTTCTCCTTCAGTGTTGTAGGTCTGGTATCCTTACCACCACGAGTAGGTGGTACTACCACTGTCCCCGTGGACTGTTTGGCTGAGGTGCTGGGCTGTGTCCTTTGTACCCTGCCCATACGTGCAGGACGGAGGGGAGGGGTAGGGAAGAGGTCAAGTTGGGCAAGGAAAAGCCTTCTAGAGACGTTGGGGCGGGAGGAGGGAGGAGTAATGGGAGTGGAGGATGAGGGAGTGGTTGTCGGAGAGTATGCCTGCTGGATTTTGGTGCAGGTGCATGAGCTGTATGCTGATGTGAGGAGGACGACTGTTGGGTGTCTGAGTGCTTGTGTTTGTGTCCTTTAGGAGGTAGGGACAGACACACTGGGAAAGGACACAGGGGACGCGTGCATGAATGTTGTGGAGGTGTCTGCCAGTGAGCAGTGTTTTCTGCTTGGTGTGGTGATGCTGGTAGTGGATGTTGATGTAGTGCATGCAGGTGTGAGTGAGGACGTAACTGGGAGGGGATGGAGGAGGAGGGGGTTGTGGATGCTGCCATGTCTGCAACGGTATGTTGTTTGTGTGAGTGCCTGAAGGATGAAGAGTGGTGCTTGTGTTTGCCTGTGCCACTCTTGTGTGTTGCCTTGTGTGCATGCTCATCTGTTTGTGTGCTTGGGATGGGTTGGGGTTGAGGATAATGGGACCTGGAAGTGGGAGTTGGAGGGGGGATGGTTGAAACAAACACAATGGATGCCATCAGAGAGGAGGCCAGAGCCTTATATCGATCTCAGTTGGGCCGCCAAACCACCATGAATGCCCTCCAGGAATGGATTGCATAGCTGCATCTGGGATGCCAGCCCCTGGATGGCACTCACAATGGTTGACAGCCCTACAGAGATGGATCTCAGAAGGCCAATAGCCTCCTCACTCAGGGCATCAGGGCTCACTGGGGCAGGGCCTGAGGTGCCTTGGCCAAAGGAGATGCCCACCCTCCTGGGTGAGCGGGCACGGGCAACTCGCTGAGGGACTACTGGTAGGGCAGTGCTGGTACGGGGATGGTGGCTGTACCTGCAGCTGGGGTGGTCGCAGAAGTGTCCGCCACCACCAGGGAGCTCCCATCGGAGGAGGTTTCTGAGTCTGTGTTGTCCCCTCCAGTCTCTGCCATGCTGTTCCCCTCGCCCTCCGTCCCACTGGTTCCCTCGGCTTCGGTGGACTCCAGGATCCTGTGGGATGCAGCTCCCTCTATTGCCAGTGCCTCTGCTCCTCCGCCAGATGATGCTAATACACATAAGGACAGGATGACAAAACAAGAAAGGGGGGAGAGAGACAAAGGATACACTGGGTCAATGACTGCACCAGCACTACCGTTTCCGTACACAGCACCTTCACACACAGGGCCTGTGCACTATGCACTGCACTACCAGTGATATGTCTAGTCACCAAGGCATGAGGAGGAGCACACATCACCAACTGCAGCACACCTGGGACCCACGCAGCACTGCCTAAAAGTAAATACTAACAAGCTAGGTTACCTGTATTTGCCATGCAACCCTTACCCTTCAGAGGACCTACGCAGCTATGTCTGGCCTGGCCCTAGGGGCACCCACTAACACACAACAACCACCCAGATACCACCCCACAGCCATGAGTTGTAACTATACCCACGGTACTCACCCCCTTATGGCTGCTGTGATGCCCTCAAGCGCCCGTCCAGCTCTGGGTAGGCCACCGCCAGTATGCGGGCCATCAGGGGGGTCAGGGTCTGACAGGCACCCCTTCCTCATTGGGAGGCCATCCCCAACTGGGCCTCTGTGGTCTTCCGTGCCCAGCGTCTCAGGTCCTCCCACCGTTTGCGAAAGTGGGTGCTCCGCCTGCCATAGACCTCCAGGACCCGCACATCCTTGGTGATGGCACGCCATAATCCCTTCTTTTGATGGGTGCTGACCTACAGAGGTAATACACACAGGAGAACTCCATTAAACAAACAGTCTAGCCTGTCACACACATGGCCCACCATATCCGATCCCATCAACATTGTAAAGCACACAGGCCAGCTCACAACATGTACACCGCCAAGAGAAAATCACCCCACTCACCCTTACACAATGCTTTCACACACATCTCCATGTATTCATGCCACATGCATCGTGCCCAGAGTGTAATCACCTGTTGGTCTGGAGGCCCATGCAGCAGTCCGTACTGGGGTAAGTCCCCATCCACCAGTTGCTCCAACTCCTCAGAAGTGAAGGCTGGGGCCCTTTCCCCAGTCACACTGGCCATGGTAGGTTCCAGACACAGGTCAAAGCAGCACATGCAGTTTAGGTCTTCTCCTGTGGAAGGTCAGGAAGCAAGTGAGGAATGAGATATAAAATGGCAGTCACGTCCACGGCGGTGTATACCGTCATGGCCGGCGTACATTCCCATTGCCCACTATTCCCCATAGGGCCGAATATTATCCAATGAAGAATTGCACGGCGGTTCACGACCGTCTACCACCACGGTGCACAATGTTGGCGCATTTACCTCATTTCCACCTGTCCCTCCACACAGGAAAGGAGGTTGCCATTTCGGGGGGGGGGGGGGGGGACAGGCCTATCAATAATTGCTGTGTCACAGGATAAAAAGCACATACTTTTAAATTCCACTGTCCCAAAACATGATTGCACAATGTGGACTGCTGTTGTGGTATAGTTCTTCAAATTGTGACAGCCTGCTCACTGTTGTGTCCCTTAGATACCTACTTCTGTGGATGAATAGAAGATGGAGACAAACCCCTGTGTACAGACCCCTGGTGGACTTAGCTACACGGCAGGATAGGCACATAATACTCACCTATAGACTGGACAGGGCCACAATCACAGAGCTGTGTGCCAAGTTGGACCCTGACCTGATATCAGCCATCCGTCATCCCACTGCGATCCGCCTACTTGTGTAAGTTCTATCAGTGTTCCATTTTCTGGCAACTGCTTCTTTCCAAGTGACAGTGGGCTTGGCAGCAGGAATGTCACAGCCAATGTTCTCAATAGTGCTGGCAAGAGTCTTGTCCGTCCTGATAAAACACATGTGCAGCTACATTGCTTTCCCCCAGGTGGGAGATTTGGCCACTGTGAAGGTCAGGTTTTATGGCCTGGGACATATCCCCAATATAATTGGGGCGATTGACGGGACACATATTGCGTTTGTCCCCCTCCAGCAAAATGGAGAGGTGTACAAGGATCGTAAGAGTTTCCACTCCATGAATGTGCAGATGGTGTGCCTGGCGGACCAGTAAATCTCCCACATCAATGTTAAGTGTCCTGGGTCGGTGCATGATGCCTTTGTCCTGAGGAATGGCAACATCCCAAATGTGAAGGCCCAACTACAGAGACACAGGGTGTGGCTTATAGGTCCCCATCCAGTGTGTGTTGGTGTATGCCTATGCTGTTGGCCAAATGGGATAGTGCGTGGCTAAATGTTGTCCCTCAATAGTTGCAGGTGACCTTGGTTGCCCAAACCTATTGTGGCTGCTGACCCCTTTGAGGAATGCCAGGACAAGGGCTGAAGAACATTATAATGAGGCACATGGGAGAACCAGAAGGATAATTGAGAGAACCTTTGTCCTCCTGAAGGCCAGGTTTAAGTGCCTTCATCTGACAGTCCCTGTGCTACTCACCCGAGAAGGTCTGCCAGATAGTAGTGGCATGCTGCATGTTGCACAACCTAGCCCTCAGGCGCCATGTACCTTTTCTGCAGGAGGAGACTAGAGTTACCCCTGTGGCAGCAGTGGGCCCTGAGGACAGTGATGATGAGGAGGCAGAGGATGAGGATGTGGACAACAGGACATTAGTGATTGGTTAGTACTTCCACTAACACACAGGTGAGACAATGAAACTTGACATTTCTATGACTGTTGTTGTATTCTGTGTAGCATTGCCCACTTGTTTCCTCTACTTACTGTTACCTATGGATTGTCACTTTACAGATGTTGGTGATATGACGACAATGCCCTGAAGTGGTCATAACAGCCGGCAACAGGTCATTCATTCTATGCTCTTACTATGTACAGTTCATTTGCAATGGATGTAGCTTTTCAATGAATACAAATTTGCAAAACATGAAATACTAGTAGTTGAAGTTTGTCCAAGGGTGTTTATTGTAGTGCTAAGAAATTGAGGGTAAAGTGGAATGGAATGGGGTGATGATGGAGTAAAGTCCAGGGTATTGTTCCAGTCTGTTTGTATCACAGGTGCAGTGTCCAAGGGGGGTATAGGAAAGTGAGCTATGGCAGTTCAAATTGGACAAGGTGACAGTGTGGGACACAAGGGGGACAATCAGGAGAGTCTCATTTCCTGGCGGTGGTCTTGGCAAGTGTCTGGCTTCTGTCTGGGTCGCAGGGAAAGTTTGCGGGGTGGTTCACCTTCTGCAGGGGGAGGGGTGCTGGTGGCCTATGGGTCCTGTGGCAGGGCCTCCTGCACACTAGTGGCAGCGGAAGTGGAGGGATGGTCGATGAACTGTCTAGTGATATGGGCCCACTGGTGTGCTGTAGCCTCCCTCATAATGTTGGCCATGTCTGCCAGCACCCCTGCTATGGAGATCAGGATGTTGTTAATGGCCTGCAAGTGCTCCCTGATCCCCTGATACTGTCTCTCCTGCAGCCGCCTGTTCTCCTGTACATTGTCAAGGATCTGGCCCATCGTGTCCTGGGAATGTTGGTAAGCTCCCAGGATCTCGGAGAGTGCCTCCTGGAGAGTCGCTTCCCTGCTCCTGTCCTCCCCTTGGCGCACAGAGTCCTCCCAGTGTCCCTGGTGGCCTGTGCTACTGTCCCCAAAATAGTGTGCCCACTGCCACTGACCCCAGGGCCCTGTTTGTCTTGGGGGCGAGATGTGGCTTGGGGCCCCTGTACAGGTGGGCACACTGCTGACTGACGTGTCCTGGGGACAGAGGTGTGGGTTCGCTGGGTGGGTGCTGTGGTGTTGGATCCTGATTGGGGAGGCTCTGTGGTGGTCTGTGAGTGGGCTTGGGTGACCGACTGTCCAGTGGTCCCTGATGGGCCAGGTAGGTGTTCCAGATCCTGAAGTCCAGAGTTACTGTCATCACTGGGGGCGTCTTCTGTTGGGGGACTGGATAGTGGTGGCACCTTCTCTCCACTGACATTGGCTAGGGTACCTGTGGGGATGTAAATGATGTATTATGCTTCATGTGTATGTAAATTGTGCTACCCTAGCTTCCCCTCTATGGTTGGTGTTAACCTGCCAGCTTTTGGTTGTGTATGGTGATGTATTGTGGGTAAAGGAAGGTAGCCTCTTTCTAGCCGTGTTACCCCCACTTTTGGCCTGTTTGTGAGTATATGTCAGGGTGTTTCTACTGTCTCACTGGGATCCTGCTAGCCAGGGCCCACTGCTCATAGTGAAAACCCTATGTTGTCAGTGTGTTTCATATGTGTCACTGGGATCCTGCTAACCAGGACCCCAGTGCGCATAAATTTGTGGCCTATATGTGTTCCCTGTGTGATGACTAACTGTCTCACTGAGGCTCTGCTAACCAGAATCTCAGTGGTTATGCTCTCTCTGCTTTCCAAATTGTCACTAACAGGCTAGTGACCAATTTCACCAATTCACATTGGCATACTTGTACACCCATATAATTCCCTAGTATATGGTACTGAGGTACCCAGGGTACTGGGGTTCCAGGAGATCCCTATGGGCTGCAGCATTTCTTTTGCCACCCATAGGGAGATCTGACAATTCTTACACAGGCCTGCCAGTGCAGCCTGAGTGAAATAATGTCCACGTTATTTCACAGCCATTTACCACTGCACTTAAGTAACTTATAATTCACCTATATGTCTAACCTTCACCTGGTGAAGGTTGGGTGCAAAGTTACTTAGTGTGTGGGCACCCTGGCACTAGCCAAGGTGCCCCCACATCGTTCAGCGCAAATTCCCCAGACTTTGTGAGTGCGGGGACACCATTACATGTGTGCACTATACATAGGTCACTACCTCTGTATAGCGTCACAATGGTAACTCCGAACATGGCCATGTAACATGTCTAAGATCATGGAATTGTCACCCCAATGCCATTCTGGCATTGGGGAGAAAATTCCATGATCCCCCGGGTCTCTAGCACAGAAACCGGGTACTGCCAAACTGCCTTTCCGGGGTCTCCACTGTAGCTGCTGCTGCTGCCGCCAACCCCTCAGACAGGTTTCTGCCCTCCTGGGGTCCAGGCACCCTCTCCCTTTGGAAATAGGTGTGATGACTGGGGAGGAGTAGCCTCCCCCAGCCTCTGGAAATGCTTTGATGGGAACAGATGGTGCCCATCTCTGCATAAGCCAGTCTACACCGGTTCAAGGATCCCCCAGCCCTGCTCTGGCGCGAAACTGGACAAAGGAAAGGGGAGTGACCACTCCCCTGACCTGCACCTCCCAGGGGAGGTGCCCAGAGCTCCTCCAGTGTGCCCCAGACCTCTGCCATCTTGAAAACAGAGGTGTTGCTGGCACACTGGACTGCTCTGAGTGGCCAGTGCCAGCAGGTGACGTCAGAAACTCCTTCTGATAGGCTCTTACCTCTCTTAATAGCCAATCCTCCTTCCTAGGTAGCCAAACCACCTTTTCTGTCTATTTAGGGTCTCTGCTTTGGAGAATTATTCAGATAACAAATGCAAGAGCTCACCAGAGTTCCTCTGCATCTCCCTCTTCACCTTCTGCCAAAGGATCGACCGCTGACTGCTCAGGACGCCTGCAAAACTGCAACAAAGTAGCCAGACGACTACTAGCAACCTTGTATCGCTTCATCCTGCTGGCTTTCTCGACTGTTTCCAGGTGGTGTATGCTCTGGGGGTAGCCTGACTCCTTCTTGCACCAGGAGCTCTGAAGAAATCTCCCGTGGGTCGACGGAATCTTCCCCCTGCAACCGCAGGCAACAAAAGACGGCATCACCGGTCCTCTGAGTCCCCTCTCAGCATGACGAGTGTGGTCCCTGGAACTCAGCAACTCAGTCCAAGTGACTCCCACAGTCCAGTGACTCTTCAGTCCAAGTTTGGTGGAGGTAAGTCCTTGCCTCCCCACGCTAGACTGCATTGCTGGGTACCGCGTGATTTGCAGCTGCTCTGGCTCCTGTGCACTCTTCTAGGATTTCCTTTGTGCACAGCCAAGCCTGGGTCCCCGACACTCTAACCTGCAGTGCACAACCTCCTGAGTTGTCCTCCGGCGTCGTGGGACTACCTTTTGTGACTTCAGTTGGACTCCGGTTCACTTTTCTTCTAATGGCCTGTTCAGGAACTTCTGCTGGTGCTGCCTGCTTCTGTGAGGGCTCCCTAACTTGCTGGGCGCCCCCTCTGTCTCCTCATCCAAGTGGTGACATCCTGGTCCCTCCTGGGCCACAGCAGCATCCAAAAACCCTAACCGCAACCCTTGCAGCTATCAAGGCTTGTTTGCGATCTTTCTGCGTGGGAACACCTCTGCAAGCTTCTTCATGAAGTGGGACACCCATCCTCCAAAGGGGAAGTTCCTAATCCTCTTTGTTCTTGCAGAACACCAAGCTTCTTCCACCCGGTGGCAGCTTCCTTGCACCCTCAGCTGGCATTTCCTGGGCTCCTGCCCACTCTCAACACTGTCGCGACTCTTTGACTTGGTCCCCTTGTCTTACAGGTACTCAGGTCTGGAAATCCACTGTTGTTGCATTGCTGGTGTTTGTTCTCCTTGCAGAATCCCCCTATCACGACTTCTGTGCTCTCTGGGGGTAGTAGGTGCACTTTACACCTACCTTTCAGGGTCTTGGGGTGGGCTATTTTTCTAACCCTCACTGTTTTCTTACAGTCCCAGCAACCCTCTACAAGCTCACATAGGTTTGGGGTTCATTTGTGGTTTGCATTCCACTTTTGGAGTATATGGTTTGTGTTGCCCCTATACCTATGTGCTCCTATTGCAATCTACTGTAACTTTACATTGCTTGCATTACTTCCTTTTGCTATTATCTGCATCATTTTGGTTTGTGTACATATATCTTGTGTATATTGCTCATCCTCATACTGAGGGTACTCACTGAGATACTTTTGGCATATTGTCATAAAAATAAAGTACCTTTATTTTTAGTATATCTGTGCATTGTGTTTTCTTATGATATTGTGCATATGACACCAGTGGTATAGTAGGAGCTTTACATGTCTCCTAGTTCAGCCTAAGCTGCTTTGCCGTAGCTACCTTCTATCAGCCTAAGCTCCTAGAAACACCTCTTCTACACTAATAAGGGATAACTGGACCTGGCACAAGGTGTAAGTACCTCTGGTACCCACTACAAGCCAGGCCAGCCTCCTACATGATAAAGATGTAATCTATTGTTGAGGCATTACCTCTGCCCCTGTAAGTAGCCAGGGCAGGATCATTTATGCCTACCACTTCCATTACATTATTTAAATCAACTGAGGCAAGCTAGGTCATGAGCTTGTGGCTCTTGGGGTTGGTACTCACAGAGGGATAGGTGTCATCATGGGGTAAATTATGTTGTGCTGAACGTCTTATGCTAAAATCTCCCACCAAGCAGGGATAGGCTGGCTGCCCCTTGTCAATAACTCTGTTCAACAGCTGGTTAATATCATCAAATAAAGCTTGAAATTTGGTATTTGAAATATTAATGAAATAATTATTATGAGAATTGACTAATTACAGGCTCATGTCCCTTGTGAACTGAACCACTTGGAAATTATCATTTGGTGTTTCCATAGCCTTAGCACAACCATCAATAACTATGTCAGTCTAGATGGTTAAGCCTCCCGAAGCGTGACAAGAATGTGAGGGTGAAGCCAGGACACTGTAGCTCTAGAAACCATCAATCTCTATAGGCTGAGTGTTCTAGGTTTCCTGGAACATAACAATGTCATACCATCTTATAAACAATTGGCATTCAGGTGGACAGATCTTGGAATGGAGGCCCACCACATTCCAGCTTAATATTCTCAACGAGGAAACTTGTGTGTCTGAGGTAGCACCAAGAAGAGGAGGGAAGCTAGATCAAAGCGCGGACAGTATTCTGTTCGACACTATTCCATTATAGACAGACACTTCGCCTTCTCTTTATTATGTGATCCTCAAAACCCAAATGCTGCTTCATACTGTCTTATAGCCAAATTGTGGCACTTAGGAATTAACCAAGTCTTTCTGATGTGTTGGCACCCAGAACAGAAGTTTTGTATGTAATTAGTTTTTTTAAGTCTATTATTGTCAGGTTATTAATGACAATGTTATTTTCTATTGAATTTTTATTGTTACTGCTTTGATGATTCGTGATTGTAGTGGTTGTCATTTTTTTCATTTAAAAAAATGCAAATGCTATTGCAATGGTTTTAATTAATCATGCAAAGCAAGATTACTTAAATACTTACACGGGACAGAAGAGCATTAGATTTGTGACACTTTCTAGGTAAGATTTACAGGAAGGGCAAGCATTGTAGGTTCTAGTAAGAGCACACAAACTGTTAGGGAAGCAATTGACAGAGAATCCCATGTCTTAAATTAAAAAAATAACAATCTTGCTTCGGACGGCTAAATACGGTCCATAAACGGTTTGAAATACATTTTTATAATCCAGAAACTTCTGACAGGCTACCAAGGGATAGGTCATAAACCCACTGTTTGTGCACATGTGTTGAATATCTTGATCCATCAATTTAAGACAGACCTGGAGTTATCCAAGACCTCATTTATGTCCAAAATATAAAACCAAGACCTAACATGGTTAAACCATAACAGCTTACATATCTTGTGCATATGTTTAAGCTCAGCAAATGCATTCTTACATGGCTGTAATGCACCACTTGACCATATTCTCAACCAATGTGTTAGAGGTTTGTAGCATGCACTATTTTTATTCTCCCAAGTCCAGACAGAGAGAAATTATCAGTAAGCTCTGTGGTAAGTTACGAAAAGATCTCATATACCTGTTTTCTACTGTGGCCAAGTTTGTTAGATTACAATTACCCCACATTTCTGAGCTATAGAGCACTGCCACCATCCTTTAGCAGGGTATACCTCTAGCATTTGTAAATCTGGGTGAAACATAGAGGAGTGTTGCAACATTAAGACTGAGAAGGCACTGTGTTGCAATAATAGTTGACTTTTCGTGATCTGTGGTACCCAGGACAATTAATTCACCATCCGCACCCCTAGGTAATCAAAGTCCCTCACTTTCTCAAGCATAGTGTCTCCCAGATATACCTTCTCTTTAATGGACCTGTGAGGATAGAATGCCATAACTTTGGTTTTACTGCTGTTAATTTCCAGGCCATGTTGCTTACAGAAGATAGAAGATATATTAAGCAAAGGTTTGTATACCCATGGGTCTTTTTTTTAAATTAGTGAGGTTTCATTTGCAGAGAAAAGTGCAGGGATTTTCTGATTGGCCATCTCAGGGAAATCATTATTGCAATCATAGAGCATGTCGATCACCCCATTTATATATAGGGTGAATAGGTTTGGGGCAAGTATTATGTTAATTCAGTCCATCAAGTTTCCCTTCCTGATGGCATTTCCCTATTTCTCAACACAGCTCACAATTGTGCTGAAGGAACTAGTTTGAAGGGTGCCCTTAAGTCCACAAATACCATATGAAATGCTCATGATTTAAGGATTCTGTTTTCCAAAGCAATGCAATAAAACAGAAAAACTTGATATGTGCTGTTTGTGTGAGATCTAAGCCCACCTGGAGATGGGATAATAGTTGTGCTTCTCAATCCAGTCATGAACCTTAAGTAGTACCTGTCTACTAAATATACTTTGTTGTCAATCAGGCTGATCGGTCTGTAGTTCCCAGATTGAACCATATTTCCTTTTTTGCATATCAAGATGATTTATGCCCCTCTCTAGGACTCAGGGATCTCAGCATCAGCTGAGATTGCATTAGATAGGACATTAACATAAGGTCTCCAAACTGCAGGCTTGGGTCGAAAAAGATACCAAGGATCCTGTCCAATCCTAGGTTTTACTGGTTTTCAGGGTCTCTATAACTTCAGTTGTCTCATCAAATATAAAATGGACCGGGCAGTCAAGTTCGGGGATGTTTGCTTGGGAACTATCATAGACTTGATTGTCTCCTTCATATTGGTCTGTATAAAGGTCTGAAAAATGTGGAAATCAAACCTGGGGTTGTCTGCTAAACTCTTCATCCTGTTTGTTCTTTTGTAAGAATATTCCTGAAAGATCTTCTGTCCTTAATTTTCACTGCATTTACCAAATCCCTTTATGCTGCTTTCTCCAAGGCCCTTCTACTTAAATTTGGGGCAATTTTGTACTCCTTCCTACCAACAACTATATCCTTCATAATAACAGATTGCTGCTATCAATTTTAGTTTGGTTTCCCTACATCTAATGTCGTACCAGAGTGTTTCCTTAGGTTTGAGAGGCTGAGTCTTCACAGTTTTGTAAAAGTATTACTAAGAGATTTAAACAATGTGCATTCAGCATATAATACAGGGATCTCCTTCTCTCGCAAAATGTACATATGGTTCAAGTGCATCAGCAACCAAGGAGTACATTTTGACAACTACCTTCAAGTTTGCCATTATGGAGGGCCATTTTAAACATCTTTTATTGTTACTATAGAAGATAGTCACTTCAGGTGCATTTATAGGTGCGGATAAGTCAATCAGGGAGATATTCCTCAGAGTAAGCAAAAGGGTTTTATAGTTGCTATCACTGGTAATACCACCATATCAGAGAGGTTGTGGCCATAAATGCAAATCCAATGATGTATATTCAATTCTGGTTGTAATCGTTGTCCGTTTCAATGTAGAAGCCTCTTCCTGACTTCATATTGGTCTACTAGTACATGCCTGAATTCTATGAGAAAGCGTTAAAGATATTATGAGTAATGCTGCTATAGTACACTTCTTTTGGGGTGCAATTATCATGGCAGGAATGCACAATTCCACATCCACCTCTCTAATTAGCACATAAGTAATACTTAAAGGTTTGAAAGTCTCAGTAAAATCACCAGTGAGGAGTAAGGGACTTCTAGTAATTCAGGTATTTTGGGGGAATTTTTATTAATATGATGGGAAGAGGTTGACTGACTCCCACTGGGAGACACATGCGTGCATGCAGTTGATCAAATGAGAGGCAGTGAGGGTATTAATGCTTGCCATAGAGGCGCTATGAATGATGTTGCCCCTCCCATTTCCACCAATATTTTGTGGATGGTTAAGGAGGATATGTACTTTGAATATGTGGTTGCCCCATTTGCCCCACTGATGAGAGACCAAGTTGATTTGGGTCAATCCCTTGCGTTAATAGATGGGTTCTCTGAACCAGGTGGTAGTACGGGAGTAATGTCAGATTTAAATGTACTTTTTTGGAACATTGCTGGCATTAACAGTAAAAGATCAGACTGCAGTTGAGTAGAGCTGATATCTAATTACCAGATAGTATGTTCACAGGAAACGTGGGCGAGGTCTGATATATAAACACAACTTTGGCAGTCAAAGTGGTCAAGAACCAGGTAGACTCTCTTTTTTTCCAATTGATATCTCTGTTCATCACTGGGTATCCCCCAATTATACTGATTCACTTTTATCACAACAAGTTTGTCAAAAGTAATATGTACATAGTGGATTCCCTTGCGCACTGTTAAGAAGAGATGACAGTTGTTTTAAAGGGTGATTATGGTGGGCGATTTTAATCTTAGGTTCTGCTCTAATGCAGATGACGAAGTGTATGTGTTATCTGATGGTGTTTTTTCCAATTTCTCACACTTTGAGCATAATCCCTGTGGAGATAAGCTCAATAAGCTATTGAGGCTTAATGATGCAATCCTGGGTACTGACCTAACAGTGAAAGACACTTCCCTTCAGTTAACATACAGAGGAAAAGGCAAAGGCTAGTAATAGTTCTTACTGTGGTTTCTAAGTCATGGGCCAGCAAAGTCAATGTCTACCAGTCTACAATGTCAGTGTTTACAGAGATCATAATCCACTTCTATTTAGTTTTAATGTTAACCTCCCTGGGCCCTGTGAAGGTAGGATTGATTGTCCAGTTGAATATATAAGAAATAGGGGTGTCCAAAGGAAATGGAGAGACATTGACCCTGAGTATTTCATGGTGCAACTAATGGGAAAATGTAAGGATAAGTTTGAGCTCTGCCTTAGTGACAATCCTGAGTCAGTACGGACCCTGGGGACCTTTGCGAACATTTGTAAGTCTATTAGGAAACACTTAGCAAAGAGTTTTAGACATCACCTACAGAGACATGCCAGATAGTTTAATGAGGCTTGCTCACATTCCATTGCCAGACTTATGCAGGCCTTAACAAACTCTCCAAGGAGCCCTGCAGAAGTAAGGATGTGCAGGTTACTCTATGAAGAAGCTAGAAGGATTAAGAAAGGTGGAATCAGAGATGAGGCATGGAGCAACTGGGAGTCCGGGAGTATACTGATCCTTCATCCCTTCAAGTGAATAAATTCCTGAGAAGACTTCTGTCACTACCTGGTAGTATACCTGCCATTATTACCCAAGAAGAACTAGGACAGTAGTTTTTGGACGATATAGTGAGGAAAGCTCCAATACGTCTTTGGTTTTCAGTCTGGTCTAGGCCAGACGCAGTATGAACACAGTCTCTGATTTCTAACTTCGTAAATCTTGAGGGCGCACACAAGAGTAAGTGGCTCACATATGTTAAAAAAATCCCTTGGTACTATTAGGTCTGAGCTTTTTACTAACCCGGGGAATATAAATACGCACACTAGAGCATTGATTAAAGGGGAACTTGTAAGCCTGATGGTTGAAGAAAGGTGGAAGACTGACATAGATAAGAAAGTGGTTGTGGCATATTTTTCTATATGTAAAACCCCTAACATTGAGCCATATCCATTGAAGGTGCCAAGGCACTACAGATTTTATCTGCTAAGGTTTAGGCTTGGCCTTGCACACTTTTTGGTGGCCTATCCTTCTAAAGTTTTTATTGCTAAAGACCTGGCACCATGTCCATGTGACTCTATTACACTACAATCCCAAATACACAAGATGTTCTTTTGCGGCCTGCATTATGAGCAGGGATCCCGGATATTAATCTCTCTCCTAAGGGTTCTCAACATCAGACAGTGTAAGGAAGCCTTGCTGTTCTTGCAACTGCTCCAAACTGACCAAATATGTGTTACACTGTATTGTTATATTTCTTCCGTTGTAAAGGCCTGGAGTATTGTGGGGGAAGTGATACCCTTTTAAATTAATTGTTTGCTTATTATGGATCTCTGAAGTGTAGAGCCTTAGAATCATCTTACAAACAACCAAGATAAGGGCCACTCTACAGCTTTTTCTTTTCTCCTTATTAAAACAGAGGGGCATATTTATGAGCCCCTAGCACCACCAGAGCATCACTTTTCGTGATGATCTGGTGGAGCTATGCCTGTACCCTATTTACAAGGTGGCTTTAAGCCTCTTTTTGTGGCTTAATGCCACCTTGTAAACACGACCCCTTTAAACGCAGCCCCTTGCGTGGTAAGGACGTGCAATGGGTGTTGCTGTGAGCGTGCCACAGCAACACCCATTGCTTTTGATGCTGCCATAGATTTACAAGAATTCGTAAATCTGAGGCAGCCCCAAAATCTAACGCCACACAAGGCGCAATGAGGAGGAATACTTTTCTGCAGCACGCATAGAAATACTTTTTTCCTTATGCAGGGTCATCCCCAGTCTTTTTGGTTCCTACCTCCTAGTTTTCCTGACCTCTCGCTGTTGGCTCTAGGACTCTGAGCACTTTATCACTGCTGACCAGTGCTAAAGTGCAGGTGCTCTCCCATTTAAAGTTGGTATGATTGGCCTATACCTAATTGGCATATTTAATTTACCTATAAATCCCTTGTACAGTGGTATCTCTATACCCAGGGCCTGTAAATTAAATACTACTAGTGGGCCTGCAGCGCTGCTTACACCACCCACTGAAGTAGACTTTCAAACCTGTCTCAGGCCTGCTAGCGCAGGGCCTGTGTGCGCAGTTTTCTGCCACAGCGACCTGGCATCTAAATTTACTTGCCAGGCCCATGTAATATTACATGTAAGTCCCCTCCTAGGGTACGCCCTAGCTCGCCCTATGGGCAGGGTGCCATGTATGTAAAAAGGCAGGACATGTGCCAGGTTGCGTGGCCTGTCCTGGCAGTGACAAACAGCCTAACTTGGTGTCTCACTGCGTGAGTGCTGCCTTCTCATAGGATTGCATTACAAATGCCCTGCCTTATGTGTAAGGGGTATTGTCTGATTTATGAGGGGTAGAGTAGGCGTGTTTGGTATGGTTGTGATGGTGATAATAAATGCTGCTTACTGGTGTGGGTGTATTTTTTATTACTATCACAGAAATGCCACTTCTAGAAAGTGCGCATTTATCTCTGCTTATGCCTCTGGTGTTTTGCAGCTTGACTCCAAGCCACATCTGGGCAGCGTGACAGTTGGGGCTTTGTGCATACTTTTCAGACAGCCTGTACACAGGGAGGGTGGAGGTGTCACAGAGGTGCATCTGCATACTGAATAGTCTTCCTGGGCAGAGAGAAGGGAGAAGGGAGAGGCGGGGCACACCTACATTTGTAAAGGCTGTGCCCTGGCCTCACACAATAGGGTTGTTAACCCCCCACTGATGTTTGGAGCCTGTGCTGAAAGGAGAGAGGGGGCACTCCCAGAACCAGTTGTAACTGGCTGGAACCTTCTCTCCCTACCATTGCAAAACATTGGGTATAAGTATAGGGGAATTTTCCCTACAATTTGGAGACTATTGGAATCATCTTGGAACTGGACACTAAAGGCTGAAAGGGCTTACCAGGAACTGCCATGGACTGCTGCTGCTGTGCTGACCTGTGACCTGCTTGGTCACTGTGAAGGGCTTGCCACTTGCTGCCTTTCCCTTGTGCTGGCCTGTTGCTGGGCCCCTCCACATGTGGGCTTTCATCCAGGACATTGTCCCCCAGGGGCAGGGTGCTGTGGCCCTGACCCCTGCATCCATTTTTTTCCCGAGGGGTGCTTCTCTTTTGTTGTGGCTGCCATAGCGCTGATTGCAGCGCGCTTATGGAGCCCTGGGAGCTCGTAGGCTCCTTGTTGCATTGTGCCCTTTTGCTGAGGAAAATCACCGCCGCAGCCCGGGGGAGGTTACTGGCCTGAGCGCCAGCGAGCGCGCTGTTCCATGCCCCCGGGGCACCAGGAGAAGTCTTTATTATTTCTCTTGGAGCTTGGAGCTTGAGCGCTCCTGTCATGCCCCTGGGGAGAAGCGCGCTCCGTAGAGCGTCCCCGGGGCACTGGCAGGCACCGACCTTGGTGGCAGCCTCCTTTTCACTGACCGGACGGGCCGCCGAGTGTTGCGGGGGCCATGGGCAGGGAAGAACCCCTCATTGGAGGCTCCCTCGCCCCACCAGGCTCTTTGTGAGGGCTTCCGTGGAGTCAGGGGGAAGGAAAGCCTCACCGGAGGCTCCACTTGCTCCTCCGACACGCCGGATTTGCCGAAGGAGGCCGCGGGCAGGGTAGGAACCCCGCTGGAGGTTCCCCTGCACCGCCACGTTCCTTGTGTGGCCCCGTGCGGGCCAGCATTGAGATTTGTGGTCTCCCCCACCGCAAAGGGCTGGGACAGGCCTGGGGGAGACCCTAAGAGATCACGGGCCCCTGGAGGGGCCCGTTACAAAATCGGACGGGGTGCATGGCGCCCCCCTCCTTCTCACCTTGCCTCAAATACATCGGCCCCCCTCATGAGGGCCGGTTGAGGTCCGGGGGGGCCCTAGTAATCACGGGTCCCCAGGATGGCCCCGTTTGGAGTATAGAGGCGGTGCTTGCCGCCCCCCTCTTCCCCGCAATTGCCAGGGAGGCCCCCATGTTGCGCAGAAGAGTGCCGGGGGCCCCCTCTTTGTTCTCCTAGGCAGTGGAGGTGGCTCCATCAAACCAGGTACTCCTAAGTGATAATATATATACCAAAAGTTCTTGTTAGAGACTTTATTGCATTATATGTTGCCTTCCTGTTTGATGACGTTTTTATACATGTGTGCAAACGTTTCTTTTATGGACATGCTTGCTAATATGTTTTTCTAACTTGCCAAATGTTTTCTAATGTTCCTATTATGGGCATTTTATGATATTCTAATGACAAGTGCTTTGGTTTAATAACGTGTTTTCCTGACTACTGCTTATGTTGCAGAATACTGAGTAACCTGTGTGTTATGTATGACTACTGCTGGTTTGCAGAGTAACTAATGTGTAATGTTCTGACAACTGCTAAGGTAGCAGGATAGTACTGATATGTGATGTTTGGTCTAATAATTGTGTTGTGTACAATACAGTATATTTTCATATAATCTGGTGTTGTGTTTCCTTTGTGGTGGGGATATTGCGTCACATGTGTTGTGTATGTTGTGCAAACGCTTTACACATTGCCTCTGGGATAGGCCTTACTGCTCGTGCCAAGCTACCAAGGGGGTGAGCAGAGGTTATCTTGGACGTGTAACTCCCTTGCCCTGACTAGAGTGGGTAAGTTCTGCCTGGCTGAGGTGCATACCCTAGCCGACCAGAAACCCTATTTCTAACAAAATGTATGTGCAGGGGGGGGCGGCTATGGTGAGATGAAGGGCACTTTTGCTGGGTGGTAGTGAGGGGATCCGAGGAGGAGGACATGGGAGTGGGAGCACCAATAATGATTGTTGGACTGGGCCCTAGAGGTGCTAAAGACTGTGACGAATGGTATGTGGCAAGGTGTTTTTTGAGTGTCTTAAAAGAACGTGCTGATTGAGGGAAAAAGTGAAGGTAAGGTGACCTTTACTGTTGCATGTATCACACACATACACCAGCAATTTGTGACTTTCTATGTAGACTAGTGTTTTAGAGCAACAGTTTAGCCTGTAGCAGAGATGACATCTCATTGGATGTCTGCTGCTCAAGCCCTCACTCGGGTTATAGAGGACAGCTCTGACATAGGATCAGAGACTGAGACAGCAGATACTGAGACAACATCTGAGGGATAGGACAATGGCACAGACTCTGGGAGTGATTTTTCAGTCAGAGGAGTCCCATTCGATAACTCCTCTTCCAGTAATTATGAGGGAGGTGATGTGACAGTCCTGCTGTCCCTTCACAAGCACAGTCTGTGCAACGGGACAATAGCGGATTAGCCCGACCTAGAGAGAGCAGGCACATGCAGCGGCAATCACAGAGAGAGAGTGATCTCTAGGGAGCTTCCAAATTTAGTTCAGCCCCAAATTCCACCGCTCAAATCGTATTGTGGAAACATCAAAATGATATATCACAAAACAAACTGGTTTTGTAAGGCAGGCACCTGTGGTTTTGGTCCTGGGCTTGGCAGCCATATAGGGAAACATACTAAACCCCGACATTTCTGGAAACTAGACATCCGGGGGAGTCCACAGAGGTGTGACTTGTGTGGATTCGCCAAAGTTTTCTTACCCAGAATACCCTGCAAAACTGAAATGTTGAATAAAAACTCGAATTTTTCTTGCATTTCTGTCACACAAACTACAGGAATATGCTGGAATCCACAAAATTCCTACCACCCAGTGTTTCCCCACCGGTCCTGATAAAAACACTACCCCACTTGAGTGCCTGTACCTAGTGCCTGCGTCAGGAATGGATCACCTCAGGGTCAACAGTTGCCCTCAAGTAAGGACCAACATTGACCATTGTGTGATCTATTCCTGTCGCGGGCACTAGGCCTACTCACACAAGTGAGGTACTATTTTTATCAGGAGACTTGGGGGAATGCTGGGTGGAAGGAAATTTGTGTCTCCTCTCAGATTACAAAACTTTCTATCAACGAAATGTGAGGAAAAAGTGTTTTTTTGTGCCAAATATTGAGGTTTGCAAAGGATTCTGGGTAACAGAACATGGTGAGAGCCCCACAAGTCACCCCATCTTGGATTTCCCTAGGTGTCTAGTTTTCAAAAATGCTCCGGTTTGGTAGGTTTCCCTAGGTGCTGTGTAAGCTAGAGGCCAAAATCCACAGCTAGGCACTTTGCAAAAAATAGGTCTGTTTTCTTTGGGAGAATGTGATGTGTCCACATTGTGTTTTGGGGCATTTCCTGTTGTGGGCGCTAGGCCTACCCCCACAAGTGAGGTACCATTTTATTGGGAGACTTGGGGGAACGCTGGGTGGAAGGAAAATTGTGGCTCCTCTCAGATTCCAGAACTTTAGGTCACCAACATGTGAGGAAAAAGTATTTTTTTTGGCCAAATTTTTAGGTTTGCAAAGGATTCTGGGTAACAGAACCTGGTGAGAGCCCCACAAGTAACCCCATATTAAATTCCCCTAGGTGTCTAGTTTTAAAAAATGTGCAGGTTTGGTAGGTTTCCCTAGGTGCCGGCTGAGGTAGAGGCCAAAATCTACAGCTAGGCACTTTGCAAAAAACACGTCAGATTTCAATGTAAAAATGTGATGTGTCCATGTTGCATTTCTTGTCACAAGCATTAGGCCAACCCACACAAGAGAGGTACCATTTGTATCGGGAGACTTGGGGGAACACAAAATACCAAAACAAGTGTTATTACCCCCTGTCTTTCTCTACATTTTCTCCTTCCAAATGTAAGACAGTGTGTAAAAAAGATGTCTTAATCAGCTTTTTGCAACATTTACATGTTGATCCTCTTGCTAAAGTTAGATTTAGGGATATTGGTAAATGTTCTAAATCTTTTACCTTAGCCAGAGTGATCTGTCAAGATCGTCTTTTTAACCCCCATTCTGTCTTTTTGTATAATAATAGTTTGGAGCCCTACCTGGATGCCAATGGCCAAGACATACATCAGATTGATTATACACCTATTCCCACTTCCCTTTATGCAGATAATTCTGTTTTTGTTGTCATGAACTGCCAAATGGTTTACAAAACATATTGAAGACTTTTTGGATGACCTTGACTTGGAACCTAATTATTCAAAGACATTGGTAAGAACTACCTTATTAAGAACAAATAGATAATTAAGAGCATTTCTTTTCACATTATGGTTGACCTTTGATTCGTCTAACTCATGGACTAAGCATAAATTATTTAGACTGACCCTAGATGCTGTTTTTAATTTTGCTTTCAATTTAGCCAAGAATGTTACAAAACACATGACTAAAATTTATCAAAGGAAATGTTTACCAATCCTTTGCTATGGTTGGGGTATTTGGGGTTATATAAAAATAAACAATTTTGTTGTCATTTAGTGAGCATTCCTCCAAGTAGCCCTGCTTGCCCCAGCAACAAGGAATTAGACCTATTTTATCTAGAGGATAATAAGTGAACTACCATCCTGTTGTGGATCTCCATCTGGATAACATCATGTATCATCTTCATACATCATTAAACACAACTATAAATAAGGATTGTTTGAAAAGGGATTGCTGCCTATAAATTCCCTGGTTCAGTTTTGTTAGACCTTGTGTAACAAATTAGGTAGACCCAATCTCTTCCTTGAACTCAATAGCATCACCTGGAAGGGCAAATCTTGGGTGAAGGCTGTGCTTTTAAAACTTAAGCACCTCCGGAAGGAAGCAGCTGAAATTCAAATGCCTTCTGCTGCATATTATGTTGCACTATCATATTCTCCTAATATGGAATTGTGTTTACTCATTGTGATACACTCTTGGCAGAAATGTTTATGAAGTCATTTCAGGTTCAGCATTCTCCAATATCACCTATCTTTTCCAAAAGGCAGGATTAGTGTGCATTGTGTAATCTGCTGTCCATGAGATACATTTTCATTAAAACTCTCTTTCATTTTATTTTATTTTATTGGGAAATTTTATAGGGGATTGTGTAGGGGATTTCTGTACTGATACAATATTTTAATTGTAATTATATTTATATATCTCTTACTACCCCTGTTGAGGTGTTGAATCGATTTACGGTGAGTACCACGCAACTCCGGAACCCAAGATTAGCGGTTAATCTAGTGGTTATTGCAATTAGTCATGTGTGCTCATGAAAAAAATGCATGTATGTACACCAGTTCTTTAGCAATAGATTATGTTAATACCAGTTAATGTGATCATTAGTGACACAAATTAGGTAGTGTTAGAGTACATGGATATGGTTTCAAAAAAGAAAGGTTGTGATCTATGAACTGAGGTATCAGCCAGTTGCAGAATTACAACAAGAAGGATAAGGCAGACAGGCATGAGACTTGGGGGCTCTCATCACCATACAGGTGGTCATTATTGATAGTAGAATTGGTGGGTCTACCACACATATGCCCTTGTGTTTCCTTATATGCTGTGTATTATGTGGAGTCTAGTGCTGTATGGTACTTTAATCATATCCTCTTTTGTCTTGTTTGTTTCCAAACATATATTTTTGACCTCTAACATTACCCGTAATTGGTCAAACATTGCTTATGCTCATTTTTTGTTCACATGACATTGTGAATGCGGAAATGGCATGTTTGTCCAATAATGTTTGAGGCAGGCTACCCAACTGCATCATTCTGTAACTTTCCTACTTGCTTAGATATTAGCATTAATTCGGTTTTTAAATGACAATACTTGGCACTTCAATTTTGATGTTTAATCGACTTGTTGGTATGAGTCTCTTTGATGGACTATTTACGATCATTTTAGGGACACACATATTGTGTCGCCTAAAAGTATAGGCTGTGTTTGGGCAGTGTGCCCCTTGTGAATAAAAAACCTGCTCAATACCGGCCCTATTTATGAAATTAGCTTTTTACTAGATCGGAGGGAAATCAATTCTTTGGTCTGTTGCTTTAATGGGCGGCTTGACTTTTATCATTGTTGACGAATGCCCTCAATATCTTGATCTTATAAAATTGTTTTTTTTTTCATTTTTTATTTTTGTAAAAATTCAATTTGATAATTGGCTTTCCTGCAATTCTCCTTATTTTACATGAATGCCCCTCTGAGGTGCCCAACACTGTCGGTTGGTAATACTGTTGCATTCAAATAATCTTCATTGTGTAGCGTGAGTTAGATTCATTTCCACTCAGGATACCCATTTCAATGAGATAAGATGAGATGTTTTTGGATTCAGTTTTCAACTGTTCTATTATCTATCTCTTTACAGGAACGACTTCTTATCAGTGCGGTGCTATATTTTTCATACAACACTTGTGCATACTTATCGGTGACTATGGATATTTGAAAGTTTCCAGTCCCTTGATCTGGAAATTTAAAAAGATCCAATTGATTCCACATAGTAAGTTGTTTCTTAGGGTCCTTAGATGTTTACAATTGAACAATTCCATACTTTTATAAATTAGATCATTCAGGACATATTGTCTATATGAGTTCGACTTATATACAATCTCCATTTCTTTTACAGAATTAGCTGTATCACTATGTTTGGCAATGACAAAGTATCTGTCCACAAAGAACTGAGTTACTCTTATATCTGGTAAATTGGTATTATATTTTCCTCGTATTCAGGTATCTTATGAAGTGACATTATTCATAGAACTTTCTACATTTAATTTCTCAGGTGGTGTTTTCTTTGGCTCTGTTTTCTTTTTTTTCTTTTTCACTTGGAACTATGGGTAGTATGTTTTCTCTCTTGCACTATTTGGAGTGATGATCACTGTTAACTTTTTCTCATTCTCTGTGGGCAACTTTGGAAAACTATCCAGCTCTTTTTCTTTCTAAATATGGTGGTTGGTCTCTTGTGCACGTAGTAATGGGTATAACTTTCAATTTATATCTGTGGTAAATTCAGTTTCTTTTTCTTTTTTTTTTTTTAAAGATAGGACAACCATGTAGTGCTTATGATTGTCAACATGTCTCTTTTTGGAATATATTTGTAAATCTCTTATATCTTTCCTCACAGCCCTGAAGAGGTCTTATACAAGACAAAACAAGTGTTGGCTCTACGGGAGGTACTTGGACAACTGTATACTTGACTACTTCTCAATATTGCTTTCCTATAATAGGGATATATGCAATTTACACAGCGTATTGGATAATCACATGCATACTATTCACCTTGATTTGTCTTATTGAATGTTTTTGTAACACCTGTATATTAGATCTGCTAGCGCGCCTTGTCCTTAGTAAGTAAACTTACAAGAAAACGCGTATAGGTCGATGAATCTTTTGGATCGCATAGGGTATCCTAGCTAAGTGGTGACCAGAGAAACATCAACAATAATTCCAACCAAACATATAACACCAAAAAACTAGTCTAATAAGAAAATACCATCTCTCTCAAAAAGGTTAATTTGTTTTATTCCCTATCAGTTACAATTCTAATCAAAACCTTGATTTCAATGAATCCATGGTTAATCAAACTTTGTTAGCATCATGAGCAATTAATCATCAAGATTTTATTAATAACCAAAACAACATCAATTTAAGTTTTGCAAATTCATAAACATTGAATAATTCAGCAATGCAAGTCAGTCAGTCAAAGTCAAAGTCACCATTGAGTCGCCCTTTGTCAGCCTACCTATCTCAGATTAGCATCAGCATGTGGGTCTTCATGCGAAAAACAATTTAGTTAAAAATCAATAATTTGGAAAAAAAATCTAACTAAGAGCGAAAAAACATTTTAAGCAGCGCAGTTGGTACCTAGAAGGAAAAAGCACACATTAGTCAGTCAACATTTATAGCTACTCATCCAAGATAGATCAACGAGTCAGTCTTCGTTTCGAGGTCATCAGTCAGCAAGGGACCAAGCCCAAATTTCAGCACTTCGGAAGCGTCTCCTGACCTCATAAACTTTTGCATCTCCACTCTGATTTACCCTCTCATGTCATGACTTTTTATTAGGGTCTCCCAGTCTATCCCACAAATTGCTCATTGGTCAACCTTATCAGGGGTTATGACTCTAACCTCTAGTTTTTGTTTACCACTTGTTTGCGTCGATTCAAGCATCAAGTTCCATTAATATGATTGGTCCCTCCGTCGATGAGAACATCATCCGGCTCTTCAGGTAACAAAATTGTTGCACACAGACTCTTAGTCAGTGGTTCCATTGTTCAAGTCCTGGGAAAGTACATTTAGCCTACTCTACACATAATTGTATCAATTTGTTCTGATCGTCTCCTGTCCGCTGGAGAATTTGCAGAAAATTCTAGCAGAGCTCATTTGAACTCTGTACTGTTCAAGGTCCTTTTCTCCAGTTCTAGTCCTCTGCAGCTCATCGCGTCTCCACATTTAAGCAAGCGAGCCCCAGCGTCGACCAGGCCTCTAGTTCGGCTAAGTTAAGAATACAAAGCATCATAAAACATGGGTTATTTCATCATTTTCTGATATGTGCTCCAGATATTCATTGAATGCAACTAGGATGAGGCCATACTCAGATATAGAACTCGTGCAGAAGATAGAAGATAAGAAGAGGGTCCCTTTGGGGAAAAAAGGCTCAGAATCAAGCAGAAGTAGGTTCAAGATCAATTTTCATGCAGGGTTTTAGGAGTATAGTGAGAGAAGGCTTTTTGAAAAAGCAAGCAATCGGAGGACAAAAACTAAAAGTATGGTTTTATCAGGTATGGGTCTACCCTAATGTATTTAGAAATACATTCAACCCTGTTTGCATATTGAGCAGGTTCCTTTTCAAACAGCAGCGGTCAATTACTGTAAGACAATGTTATTTTTACTTGCAGCTCTCTGATACAATGGATGCTGTACGCTGTAATTTTTAAGTATAAATATTTATTGTTTTACTGTGTCCTTTCATCTGGTATTGTGACTTTTATGGTTTATTATTTTTTAAACCGAATAAAAGATTACTGAATTAAGCTGACTGATTTTTTGTGTTGGTCTTAATTAGGTTTTGTTATTTTGCTTTGCAAAGCTATTGTGTTGAGCAGTGTAATGCTCTCTAATTACTTTAGAGATGTCATCAACTACTGTTACATTTCTAAACAAACAGGGCACAGTTTTCAAAGTTTCTGAAACAGACATCAATTTACCTTTACCTAACGTGGTTACATACGGCTGCAGCAGCTTTTCCAGCATTTAAGACACTAGTCCACCCAAACTAAGGCAGATACTGGTCTTAAGTTAGCACTTTTGGTACTCACTCCAATCTAATACAGCCTATAATATCTTCTGCCCATGACTACAGGTCATAAATAGAGGGATGGCCTTTCTGTCAGACACAGATACCGGCTAATCACTATTCACGTTCACTCTCAGCCTGGAAGGTCAAGAAAAACAATAGGGGTCTGATGCATAGCATATTACTCTCATAAGCATGTGATCTACTGCAAACAGAGAACAAACCCTTGGAACACATGAGATGCTCATGGGTGGAACGATGAGACTAAGAGGCATATTTACGAAAAATACTTGTCCTGCGCTCCTTAGCTCCCTCTAACATCACCATGTGTGCACCGTATTTAAACTATGGTGCACCATGAGGGTAGTTAGGGGACTACTCCCAGAAGTTTTTACGCTAGTCCGGTGCTTTGCAGGATTAGCGTGAACAATTCTGACACTAATCCTATAAAGCACCCAGCGGCCCATTGTAAACAATGGAAGCCTCCTTTTAATGCCTGCTCTGAGCAGGAGTTAAGTGTCAAAATAATGGTGCAAGTTAATCTCTTAGATTTCCTTGTGCCATTTTTTGTCCCCCTAATGGGGGAACGCCCCTTTTGCATACATTATGCCTGGCACAAGCATAATGTAGCGCAAAGGGTTACAAATGCATGAATAGCAACACTTTGTAAATATAGTACGGCATTTTTGGCTTTCTAACGCACATTATCGTCAAACAATGTTGCTAATATGGCATTGAAATGGTGATAGGGCTCTTAAATATGTCCCTAACTGTCTTGCCACTGGTACCTTAATTTGCATTAGATATACGCTTGGCTGATGACTTTGTCTTTATTATGGTGCTTTAATATGTTGTGTAAACACCTTCTATTTACAGGTATCAAGAGCCTTGCCCAAGATACCCAGTGAACCCTGCCATCAACTTCAGTGAGAGTGCACATGAGAGGGTGCACACGAGAAAAGAAATAGCACTTCAACCTCAGTGAAAAGGATCCTACTCACCACCAATAAAGCAGTCAAGTGCCAAGACGTCCAATCAAGGAAACATGCACAACCAACCATGAAAAGTCATGCAGTCAGGCTGAAAAGCAGAGTAAATCTCAGGGTGCCCTCCTAGAAACCTCTCCACTGCAAAAGAAGATTTGCCAGTACATGCAGATGATTTGCAGCTAGATTTTGAAGAGGATATGCCACTGCTGGAGCGTAAAATGTTAGTAGTGTTAGTAGCACTGTAGTCAGTACTATGCGACTTTAAATACGTATTTAAAGGCTCAACTTACATAGTTGCACTGACATGTATTTTGAAAATGGACACCTTTTAAATATGGAGGACATTGTGCCTAACATGGCGATTCTTATGCCCACCTGTGTTTGATAATGTGCTAACTTGATTTACTAATGTTAAAGTATATTAATCAGTAGAATTAATTATTATGAGTAAAAATGAAAATTATTTATGTTGAGTTATGATTTATTATTTAAAGTCACATGTATGCAGAAAATAAATGCACATCTCAGTTATATTTATTGTAATGTATTAAGGCTTGCAATAAATATTGAAATGTTTATTTGATGATATATTATTAGTATTGAATTCATGAGTTTGCATATTACATGTGTTTTATTAATAAAAGTATTAATCCATTTAATTTCTTGTGTTAACATAACTAGGCCTAGAGTTTTCATAATGCACTTTCCTCTGATGATGCTTCTAATGAAAATTGCTGATGATGTGATGCTCTGCTGATGAACCTGAATTGTATGCTGATCCCAGGAGAGGTACAATCGATTCCAAAGCAAATTGTTCCCTTTGCTTTGTTTTTCTTATTTAGATTACCATGTTGACACCTGTTCATTCTTTTTTCTATTTAGCCTAACCTATCCTGAAATAGATTACTTTTTCAAATTATTTTTGTCTTTATTTTCTTTTTTGTTTTTGCCCACAGATGTTAGCCCATTCCTATACATGCTTGTCCTAATTAGTGATAGTAGTAGGCATAACCTTGCACATGGAAACTGATGTATTAATCTGTGGCTCTGAATTTGACTAATGTTACCATCCAATGATCTGAAATCTGTTACTGTTGCACAAATTATATGTTTGTTAGTGAGTGTAATTCTTTTGGAATGTTTGATGGTATTGATATTGAGTAGATTAAACATGTTTCGCAGATTTGGTCAGCCCATGCTTTTCATTTATTTGTGTAATCTAATATTGCACACTATTTACATGACTTTAACTTTGTGGTTATATTTGAGCTTTGGAACTTTTCACATATTGGAGTTTTGTTTCCATGGCCACAATGTTCATGGTGTGTACATTTGTTGTTAAAGTGATTGAGATTGGAATGATTGTGTATGGTTAATGACACTCCACACAGGGTCAAAAGATCCCATCAACCTTAGAGTGAAGTGTTTTTGAACCCTGACCGGAAGTAGAAAATGTGTTAGCATTACTACACAATGAAAGTGTTGGGTGGCCTAAACCTTACCTCTTCTGACCAAGGAAAACAGCTGTGTGACAAAGGTCCTATTGGGGGCTGGATAGCATGGTGTTCTTTGCCTTTATATGATGGTATGACCAGGATCTGCATTATCACAGCTTGGCTCTCAGCCAGAGAGAACTGTTCTCCCAAGTGTTATGGACAGCTGAAAATGACACTGAATTAGCAACTGTAATTTACATTGTCATGGTTGCTGGGGATTCTGCATTAATTATCTTTGGCCTCACTTAGAATCCCAATTACAATTCACCTGTAGCGCTGAATGTTTCTGTAGTAATTGAAGGTTGTTACATTGTAAATGGATGCCTAAAGAAACTTTGGGCAGTGTATGAATGTGCTGCTACTCATTCTATCATTGTCCACATAGAAGCTTCTCTGTAAGTAATCAAGAAGTGAGTAGGTGTAAGTTGAAAGTGGTTTTTAAAGGTGGAGTAAATGCTACAATATTGATAGAATGTGTTCAACCTTACAACAGTTCTTGCATGGATCCCAAAAGTGGTGGAGATCTGAAGATGATATGTGAGCATTAACTCTCCCAACCTGGAGCGGTAAGGTAAAAAACATACTTGCCCCTCTATCAGAGATCTGCCTTTTTTGGCATCCTACCCATCTCCAAGCCCCGCCTAATGTTTTTCTCTGCCACAAAACCAGCCATGCACCTGGTTGTCCACATTGATATGCAAAGGTACATTTCACATTGTGCAAAGCTTGCTGATTTAATATCCTGAATACCATAAAGAGTAGAAGAGGCTTTAGAGGAAGTGAACATTACTAGCCACCATCCTGTACAAAGAAGTGTACTGGGAAATACAGGCGGGGTTTTTGGCAGTAAAAATTCACTTGTTAACACCATTGCACTGAATGAAGAAGTGAATAGATGCCAGAGGAATGAGAGTACAGGAGAGCTGAAGGAGAAATTCAGTTAGTTTAAGGTTGAAGGGAGTTACCAAGGTATGGCAAACTGAAGTTAAGGTTGATACATTTGTTCAAAGGAACTGATCAACTACACTAACTGTTCACCTCACAAATCATAGACACCATCAGAGGTACAATCAGAAAAAACAACTCCATAATTTATAGCTGTACTGTGGTCTTTTACATGACCTTCACTCTCATTTAAAGAACGTGTTCTGAATTTGACTTATAAACTAGTCAAAAGGACACATTCTGCTGTAATAAAAACATGCCTGGCTTTTGGGTAGTCACTCTCCTTGACTCTATACTTTCACTATACTTTCACACCCTGTCAGTATCCATAGGCAATTACCTTCGTGCAAACTGGATGTGTAGGTGTAAGCACTGATGGGCATTAGAAGTGTTAAGTGACTTCTGCTGACTACAAGGACTGTGAGGCTGCTTCAGCAGGCTTCCCAGATGAACTTTGGAAAAGGTACCTGTGTAGTGACCTTCACCTTCAGTTGTGCCATAACACTGTCATCCATCTACTGCACATTGACAGCACTGAACTGTGATTGTGAGGTTACCACTGGAACAAGCATCCTGCTATGGAAGTCAA
The DNA here is from genome assembly GCF_031143425.1 of Pleurodeles waltl. Taxonomy (NCBI): domain Eukaryota; kingdom Metazoa; phylum Chordata; class Amphibia; order Caudata; family Salamandridae; genus Pleurodeles; species Pleurodeles waltl. The sequence goes on from NC_090448.1 coordinate 676,631,018, forward strand.
CTGCAGCTCCTATATGGGCATTGTGAAATGGCAGATTATGTAGTAATGCAACTGGCAGGACATTGCATTTTCAGCAGGTAGAGTGTGAGGTCCCAGGTGATTTCTACCATATGTACTGGGTATTCGTTTGTCCTTGGTACACTGGTAAATACCATGACTGCCAGGCAAATTCAAATAGACCCTAGCCTGTACAATTATGCTGAAATAAAGAAACACATAGAATGAACTTGGGACAGAGGTGGAAAGGATAAGGACACAACTAGGTGCCAGTTTGATAGCTATGACCCTTATTCATCAGTCCATGAATCACTCTTTGGAAATAACTAAGGGATACTTCTCGAGGCAGTATAAACCAGGACAGGTAGCCATTAAGAGAATCTAGATGGAAATGCGGTAGGATTCTTTTTTTCCCTGGGAGATGCCCGGTTTCTGTTCACCCTATGATACTGAACTGAGATTTGGGTGATAGGATGTTAAATGTGCTATAACAAAGAAGCCAGAGGTTTATAGAGGAAGTACTGGACAGGACTGGAAGGAAAGTAGTGGTATATTAAAGAGCTGGAAAGACCAAAGGCCACTGAAGATGCTGTTAATTGTGGTTGGGAAAGCCCAAAATAGGGGATTGTGGAAGATCAATAAAAACACAGTGGTGTCCATGATAAGAAAAGATGTGTCTGGGCAAATCTAGCCTGGTGTCAGTGCACTCCTCTTCAATGCAAAGAATGCCGGGTAAGTCACATTTCTTCCTATACTGATGTGGGAAGAATACAAGCCAGTCATTTCTGCTTTGAAACATCTTCTGTCTCCATGCATTGTTTGCTTTAAATCACTGTACAAAGCTAAACATGGATCATTTTTCTTATTATGATTATGATTTAGGAAGCTGGAATTGTTTATAGCTGCAAGAAGCAATTAGGCTGTACAAGTCTATGTTTCTGCATGGCCTCTTCTTAGTACTTGATTAAGAAAGATACAAAAAGCAAAAGAAGGACATCAATGCTTTTTACACAGGAGTGAGTGTATCGCCATTTAGTAGAAAACATTTGCAGTCACAATCAAAGTAACAATAGTAGACCTGATCATCAAGACTGACGACATAGGAAGATAGTTACTTTTTCTGACACTTTGGACTCTCATTCAGAAATCCATTTAAATCAATTTCACCAGCCTAGAAGGAGGTACCAACATCAGGAAAGATATACTGGGCAGATTCACATATTAACTAGCCTTTATTTAGAATGCTGGAATGGTGGCCCCCTAGAGGGCGGTTTCAGACCCAAATTAGAGGCAGATACCAGAATCAGGACATAATACATCCCTATTTGCAGACAGTGAAGAGACAATACTGGAGGTCATAGGCAATGCCTGTGAAAGGAATAACATGAGTGAGGATAGAACCACACATTGGAAATATAGCCCCATCTTTAATCTCGACCCTCACTTTCATACCAAGACAGTGAATACATTTGAACTATTCCATAATGTTTGTCTACGTACGCAGACGATACTTTACAGTACATCAAAAATCCTGAGCGTAATGTTGCCCCAGTGCTCCGGGAAATTATAAAATTTGTCTCTTTGTCAGGGCTAGTAATAAATTGGAATAAGTCCATCGTGTTTCCCTTGACTTCAGTAACAACTCAGGTAGATGTGGGCTTCCCGCTAGGGTGGGAGACGAACACAGTAAGATATTTGGGAATACAGGTACATACTGACCCTAAGAGAGTGATAGAGAGTGATAGAGGATAATTTTGAAACTGCATTGAAAAAATTGTCAATGGCTGTGGAGAGGTGGATCAAACTACCATTGTCATTACTTGGACGCATAGCGCTGATGAAAATGGTGGTTTTGGCACGCTTTTTATTCCTGTTTCAAAATATACCGATTGTCCTGCCGAAGACATATTTTGCCGCCTTGAAAACGTTTTTAATTAAATTGGCATGGGCAAACAAGGTGCCTTGCGTGAATTGGTGAACTTTGACACTTCCATATGAGATGGGGGCTTGGGCGCCCCAGACCTTGAGATATATTACATATTAGCGCATGCAGCAATGGCGCAGGACTGGATTCATGGGACAGGAGAGGCCCCGTGGCTAAGGATTGAGAGGGAGTTGGCTGCCCCAGAGCAGCTGAGTAGTAGGTTGTTCCGTACCCCCCATAGACGAAATAAGGGATTTGCATCCCTAAACTCGGTTACGCGTGCATGGCACGAGCTCATTAGCAAGCAGGGACTGGTATTATTATATTCTCCGCATGTCCTGGTAGAGTGTTGTGCCTGGTTCCCTCCTGGGAGAGACCGTAGATTGGTGCAGTCCATGCGAGAAATAGACATTGACAAGATCGGCTACATCTTCGAAGAGGGCATAGTGAAGACCTGGGACGTAATAGCGAGGGACACGGAGACCTCAACTTCCTTGCACCAATATCAATATCACAGGGTGAGACACGCTTTGACGGAATTATTGGGAGACGGTATGCAAGAGCCCCCGGAGGTGCATACTCTCTCGGTGGTGTTGTTGGGAAAGCAGCCTCGCCGACTGATTTCTTGTCTCTATGCACATGTTCAGAGGTCAAGGGAGCACGAGTTGTCGAGAGCTCGTCTGGAATGGCAGAGAGAGTTGGAGGTGCAGATCTCAGATGCCCAGTGGCGATACTGCTGCTCTAGAACACGTTACATATACTTGAACGGACGACACCGTCTAATACATTTTAAATATCTAAATAGAGTCTATTATACCCCCCTGCGACTCTATCAATATGGTTTACGAGAGACAGCTAACTACCCCAGATGTGGGGAGGAACAGGCTGGATTCTTACACATGTCTTGGTGGTTTGAGGGGGTGCAGCAATTTTGGAGGGCAGTGACGCAGGAACTAAACAATATTGTTGGAGTGCAAATGACCTGTGAGCCGCTGACGGCACTTTTGGGCTGGGATAAACAATTAGCGGCGCAAAGTCGCAGGTTAGTGGCGATGGGGTTCCTACTGGCCAAACGGAGAATAGCAATGCGATGGGATCGCAGCCCAGTCCCTACAGTGAGGGAGTGGCATAGAGATATGGCATATTGTAATACACAGACAGACAACTATAACGAGATGCTCCCCCTTGCCACTATGCCGAAGAAATACTGGGAGGCCTATAGCCGCTACCTTATTGGAAAGGAAACAAGGGAACCAGAAGCAGGAGGGACATTCTGATGGGGCGGAGTAAAATTGTATCGCACGAACATGTGTAGTTATTGTGGCTAGATTAACGACCAGATGTTTCAGGGTAAGGTGGAAATGTATAGTACTGTTTACTGTATGCAACCTCCTAAAGTACATCAAGTGATTGATATTTTTGCAACAAGGTGAATACATTGTTATGTTGTAAATGCCGACATTAAAATATAAATAAAGATGAAAAAAAAAACTATTCCATAATGTTTATGTGTTCCTTAGAAAACCATATTACAGAAGCTCTTTTGGTACAAATCATATGTACACCAGAAAAATAACAAATCAGGATTGAAATTACCATCCAGTTTGAAACACAGTCAAGGAATTCTTGGTGCAGACGTTTCGATTTTTGAAAAAAGTGGTACTCAAAAAGTTGCAGGCTGTGTTGAACTATACACCAAAGCCAATGTGAAACCTTGGGGAGAAAGAAAGGGCAGCATTGGTAGGGGAAGAACCAATAGTCAAATTACACTGAAAACCATGATAGGGTGTTAGAAGTGTGATCATGAGCACAGAAAATTATATTACAAGTCTAAGGTGAGGGACACGTTATAGGTACGGGTCCACTATTGTAAGATGAACTTGAATCTGTTCAAGAAAGTGGCAGCTAGGATTTTCTGGCTAACTAATACTGTCCTGTAAAATGGAGAAATCTGTAAAAAGGAGTTTGACTTCCTTAACAGAGGTAATGGACATACACTGGCCATTCATGGGGTTCCCATGATGCATAATGACCAATTGGATCTTCCAAATATGTTCGACATTCAGGCTGTCACTGAAGCTTTGACCAAATATATGGATTTTTTTTTAGGTTCTTTGGTGATAATGTTTCAATTCCATATTAACCCCTTCTGTGCCAGGGACGTAATGGTTACGTCCACCAGCACAGTGCTCCGGTGCCAAGGACGTAACCATTACGACCTCGCCACTGAGCTCAGAGGGAGCACTAGCGCTCCCTCTGTGGGCTTCCCTCCCACCCCCCCAAGGCAAGGATGGAAGGGGAAGCCCTTCCCCTTCCACCCCGACCCCTCCAGTGACGTCTGATGACGTCAGCGTGCATTCGCGCACTGACCTCTTCAGAGGCCACTTCCCCATTGCGCTGGAAACTCAGCTTCCAGCGCAATCAGAAGAGAAATGCAAAGCATTTGTCTTCCAATCATGTAATGAGGGCCTGAGAGGCTTCAAAGGGAAGGAGAGGAATTTCTTTCCCTTTGAAGTCTCCCAGAGCATTTCAGAAGCCGGATCGTAAAGCAATCTGGCTTCTGAAATGCCCACTAGACACCAGTGATTTATTTCATTTTTAGAAATTGGCATAAGGGGAGCGACCCCTTGGGCTAGGGTCGCTCCCTCAGGTTTTTTGTTTTCTGTCTCCCCTGGGAGCAGATCGGTCTATTGTTATTAGGCCGATCTGCCCCCAGGGGGAGTAGAAACCACTAGGTGCCAGGGACCTTTTTTTAGTGTTTTTTGGGGAGCAACCCCTTAGGCAAGGGTCGCTCCTTTAGGGGTCACATTATATTTAGGCCATTTCTGCCCGGCTTATTTTTGAGACCAGCCTGCCCCACTAGACACCAGGGAGGTTTTTTTATGGCGAATTCACGGAAGGGGAGCGGCCCCTTAGGCAAGGGTCATTTCCTGGTGGGGGGGCAAATTTATTTTATGCCATTTCTGCCCCCATGGGGGCAGATCAACCAATTTTTATCAGGCCAATCTGCCCCCAAGGGGGGCAGAAACCACTAGGCACTGGGGATTTTTTTTGTTGCACCAATTTCATGCAAGGGGAGCGACCCCTTAGGTAAGGGTTGCTCCCCGGGGGGTGGGAATTTATTTTAGGCCATTGCTATTGTTATTAGGCCGATCTGACCCAAGGGGGACAAAAACCTCTAGACGCCAGGGATCGTTTTTTTTTTTTAATTTTTTTTTTTAGAGGTGGGGATCGACCCCTTAGGCAAGGGTCGCTCCCCTGAGGGGCAAGTTGTGTTTAGATCATTTCTGCCCCCCTTGGGGGCAGATCAATCAATTTTTGTTAGGCAAGGGGGGCAGAAACCACTAGGCACTGGGGATTTTTTGTTTGTTGTGCCAATTTCACGCAAGGGAAGCGACCCCATAGGCAAGCGTCGTTTCCCGGGGGGGGAGCAAATTTATTTTTGGTCATTTCTGCTCCCCTTGGGGGAGATCAGCGTATTTCTATTAAACTGATCTGTCCCCTGGAGGGCAGAAACCACTTAGTGTGTGTGTATGTGTTTGTTTTCTTTAGGGGGCAGACCATTGGGTAAGGGTTGCTCCACATGGGGGACATTACTATTGGCCATATCTGGCCCCCTTGGGGCCAGATTGGCCTATTTTTGGAAGCCCCATCTGCCCCCAAGGGGGTTGGGGGGGCTGCAGAAAGCCCACCAGAGACCAGGGAAGTTTTTTTCCAAAATAAGAGGGTGGGGGTATGGCCATATCCCCACCCCAAATCAATGGAGTCAAAGTTGTTCTGCCCACCAATGAGCAGATGGGGCAATTACCCCTGATCGACACCCTGGGGGCAGAAAGTCTACTAGATGCCAGGGAAAATAAAAAAATTTAAAAAACAGTGGGACGGTGCCTACCAACCAGTATGGGCCTGGCTCTGCCCCCACCCTAACTAACTGAAGTGGGTAACAGTCTTTCAGCTCTCCCTCACACTCTAAAACATCTTATCCCACAGCAAGCAAGAAGACATTTGATTATTTTGGGTTTTGGTTTCACATTTGGCCCACTAGAGCTTGGCTAACTCTCAAAATCGTTCCACTTGGAATGGTGAGGGCTGCACTTTATTGACTTTGGGACGCTGCCATGTAGAACAATCCACAAGACCTAGATACATCTGAAAACTAAACATCGGGGTGATTTCAGGGTGGTGCGTTTCACATGCACCAGCACCATTTTGTTACCCACAATGCCCTGCAAACCTCCAACTTTGCTAGAAATCACACATTTTTCACACATTTTTGTGATGGAACCTTCCAGAATATGCAGGAATCCACAAAATTCCTTCCACCCAGCATTTTCTCATCTATACCGATAACAATTATGCTGCACTTGTCAGCCTAAAAATGTTTTTTTTCAAACTGCCCTTTTAGACCCGTTTTGGTTCCCCCTCAATTTCAACATGTTTTTGGCTCTTCCCTGTCACAAGCACTTAACCCACTTACACAAATGAGGTGTAATTTTTACCGGGAGACTGAGCGGAACGTTGGGTGGGATTAAATTTCTCCCGGTGCAGTGATCCCACTCAGAAATGTGGGAAAAATGTGATTTTTTAGCTAAATTTGAGGTTTGCTGAAAACTCTGGGTAAGAAACCACTGGGGGATCCATGCAAGTCACACCTACCTGGACATCCTCGGGTGTCTATTTTTCTGAAATCTCAGGGTTTGGTAGGTTTTCCGAGATGGCTGCTGAGCCGAGGACCAAAAACACAGGTGTCACCCCGCAAAAACAGGTAGTTTTGTATTTGATTATTTTGATGTGTCCAGATAGTGTTTTGGGGCATTTCCTTTTGCAGACCGTAGGCCTGCCCACAAAAGTGAGGTAACAATTTTATCAGGAAACTTAGCGGAACGCTAGGTAGGAGGCAATTTGTGGCTCCTCTGTGATTCCAGAACTTTATTTCACCGAAATGAGAGGAAAAGTGTTTTTTTGGCCAAATTTTGAGGTTTTCAAAGGATTTTGGGTAACAGAACCTGGTCAGAGCCCCACAAGTCACCCCATCTTAGATTCCCCTAGGTGTCTACTTTTCAAAAATCCACAGGTTTGCTAGGTTTCCCTAGGTGCCGGCTGAGCTACAGGCCAAAATCCACAGCTAGGCACTTTGCAATAAACAGCTCTGTTTTCTTTGTGAAAATGTGATGTCTCCACGTTGTGTTTTGGGGCATTTCCTGTCACAGGCACTAGGCCTACCCCCACAAGTGAGGTACCATTTTATCGGAAGACTTGGGGAACGCTGGGTGGAAGGAAATTTGTGGCTCCTCTCTGATTCCAGAACATTCTCTCACCGAAATGAGAGGAAAAAGTGTCTTTTGACCACATTTTAAGGTTTGCAAACGATTCTGGGTAACAGAACGTGGTCAGAGCCCCACAAGTCACCCCATCTTGGATTCCCCTAGGTGTCTAGTTTTCAAAACTGCACAGGTTTGCTAGGTTTCCCTAGGTACCGGCTGAGCTAGAGGCCAAAATCCACAGCTAGGCACTTTGCAAAAAACACCTCTATTTTCTTTGCGAAAATGTGATGTGTCCATGTTGTGTTTTGGGGCATTGCCTGTCGCGAACGCTAGGCCTACCCCCACAAGTGAGGTACCATTTTTCTCGAGAGACTTAGGGGAATGCTACGTAAAAGGAAATTTGTGGCTCCTTCTTTATTCCAGTACCTTCTGGCACCGAAATGAGAGGAAAATTTATTTTTTGGCCACATTTTGAGGTTAGCAAAGGATTCTGGGAAACAGAACCTGGTCAGAGCCCCTCAAGTCACCGCATCTTAGATTCCCCTGAGTGTCTAGCTTTAAAAAATTCACAGGTTTGCTAGGATTCCCTAGGTACCGGCTGAGCTACAGGCCAAAATCCACAGCTAGGCGATTTGTAAAAAAACAGCTCTGTTTTCTTTGTGAAAATGTGATGTGTCCAGGTGGCGTTCTGGGGCATTTCCTGTCCCGGGCGCTAAGCCTACCCCTACAAGTGAGGTAACATTTTTATCGGGAGACTTAGGGAAATGCTAGGTAGGAGGAAATGTGTGGCTCCTCTCTGATTCCAAAACTTTCTATCACCGAAAGCAGAGGAAAAAGTGTTTTTTGGACACATTTTCAGGTTTGCAAAGGATTCTGGGAAACAGAACCTGGTCAGGGCCCCACAAGTCACCCCATCCTGGCTTCCCCTAGGTATCTAGTTTTAAAAAATGCACAGGTTTGCTAGGTTTCCCTAGGTGCCAGGTGAGCTAGAGGCCAAAATCCACAGCTAGGTGCGTTGCAAAAAACAGCTCTGTTTTCTTTGTGAAAATGTAATGTGTCCATGTTGTCTTTTGGGGCATTGACTGTCCTAAGCACTAGGCCTACCCCCACAAGTGAGGTACCATTTTTATCGGGAGACTTAGGGGAATGCTAGGTAGGAGGACATTTGTGGCTCCTTCCTGATTCCAGTACCTTCTGTCACCGAAATGAGAGGAAAAAGTATTTTTTGGCCACATTGAGGTTTTCAAGGAATTCAGGGTAACATAATCTAGCCAGAGCCCCACAAGTCACCCCATCTTGGATTCTCTGAGGTGTCTAGTTTTTAAAAAAAGCACAGGTTTGCTAGGTTTCCCTAGGTGCCGGCTGAGCTAGAGGTCAAAATCCACAGCTAGGCACTTTTAAAAAAACAACCCTGTTTTTTTGGTGAAAATGTGATGTATCCACATGGTGCTTTGGAGTATTTCCTGTCTCGGGCACTAGGCCTACCCCCACAAGTGAGGTACCATTTTTATCGGGAAACTTGGGGGAACGCTGGGTGGAAGGAAATTTGTGGCTCCTCTTTGATTCCAGAACTTTTTGTCACCGAAATGAGAGGTAAAAATGTTTTTGGGCCAAATTTTGAGGTTTGCAAAGGATTCTTGGTAACAGAACCTGGTCAGAGCCCCACAAGTCACCCCATCTTGGATTTCCGTAGGTGTTTAGTTTTCAAAACTGCACAGGTTTGCTAGGTTTCCCTAGGTGGCGGCTGAGCTAGATGCCAAAATCCACAACTAGGCACGTTGCAGAAAACAGCTCTGTTTTCTGTGTGAAAATGTGATGTGTCGACATTGTGTTTTGGGGCATTTCCTGTCTCGTGCGCTAGGCCTACCCCCACAAGTGAGGTATCATTTTTATCGGGAGACATGGGGGAGCAGTGGATGGAATGAAATTTGTGTCTCCTCTCTGATTCCAGAACTTTCTGTCACCGAAATTAGAGGAAAAAAGTATTTTTTTGGCCACATTTTGAGATTGGCAAAGGATTCTGGGTAACAGAACCCGGTCAGAGCCCCACAAGTCACCCCATCTTGGATTCACTTAGGTGTGTCTACTTTTCAAAAATGCACATGTTTTCTAGGTTTCCCTAGGTGGCGGCTGAGCTAGAGGCCAAAATCCTCAGCGAGGCGCTTTGCAAAAAACAGCTCTGTTTTCTTTGTGAAAATATGATGTGTCAACGTTGTGTTTTGGGGCATTTCCTGTCTTGTGCGCTAGGCCTACCCCCACAAGTGAGGTACCATTTTTATCGGGAGACTTTGGGGAATGCTGGGTGGAAGGAAATTTGTGGCTCCTCTCTGATTTTAGAACTTTCTATAACCGAAATGAGAGGAAAAAGTGTTTTTTTGGCCAAATTTTGAGGTTTTCAAAGGATTCTGTGTAAAAGAACACGGGGTGACTTGTGGGGCTCTGACCATCTTGGATTTCCCTAGGTATCTAGTTTTTAAAACAGCGCAGGTTTACTAGATTTCCCTACGTGCCGGTTGAGCTAGAGGCCAAAATCCACAGCTAGGCACTTTGCAAAAAACAGCTCTGTTTTCTTTGTGAAAATGTGATGTGTCTACGTTGTGTTTTGGGGCATTGCCTGTCGCGAACACTAGTCCTACCCCCACAAGTGAGGTACCATTTTCATCGGGAGACTTAGGGGAATGCTAAGAAGGAGGAAATGTGTGGCTCCTTCCTGATTCCAGTACCTTCTGTCACCGAAATGTATGGAAAAAAGTGTTTTTTTGGCCAGATTTTGAGGTTTGCAAGGATTCTGGGTAACAGAACATGGTCAGAGCCCCACAAGTCACCGAATCTTGAATTTCCCTAGGTGTCTAGTTTCTAAAACTGCGCAGGTTTGCTAGGTTTCCCTAGGTGCCAGGTGAGCTATAGGCCAAAATCCACAGCTAGGCACTTTGCAAAAAACAGCTCTGTTTTCTTTGTGAAAATGTGATGTGTCCACGTTGAGTTTTGGGGCATTGCCTATCTCAGGCACTAGGACTACCCCCACAAGTGAGGTACCATTTTTATCGAAAGACTTGGGGGAACGCTGGGTGGAAGGAAATTTGTGGCTCCTCTCTGATTCCAGAACTTTCTATCACCGAAATCAGAGGAAAAAGTGTTTTTTGGCCACATTTTGAGGTTTGCAAAGAATTCTGGGTAACAGAACCTGGTCAGGGCCCCACAAGTCACCCAATCTTGAATTTCCCTAGGTGTCTAGTTTTCAAAACTGCGCAGGTTTGCTAGGTTTCCCTGGGTGTCGGCTGAGCTAGAGGCCAAAATCCACAGCTAGGCACTTTGCAAAAAACAGCTCTGTTTTCTTTGTGAAAGGTGACTTCTCCACGTTGTCTTTTGGGGCATTGCCTGTCGTAAGCGCTAGGCCTACCCCCACAAGTGATGTACCATTTTTATCGGGAGACTTAGGGGAATGCTACTTAGAAGGAAATTTGTGGCTCCTTCCTTATTCTAGTACCTTCTGTCACCGAAATGAGAGGAAAAAGTATTTTTTGGCCACATTTTGAGGTTTACAAAGAAGTCAGGGTAACATAACCTGGTCAGAGCCCCACAAGTCACCCCATCTTGGATTCCCCCAGGTGTCTAGTTTCAAAAAAAGCACAGGTTTGCTAGGTTTCCCTAGGTGTCGGCTTTGCTGGAGGTCAAAATCCACAGCTAGGCGCTTTTAAAAAAACAACCCTGTTTTTTGTGTGAAAATGTGATGTATCCACATGGTGTTTTGGAGCATTTCCTGTCTGGGGCACTAGGCCTACCCCCACAAGTGAGGTACCATTTTTATCGGGAGACTTGGGGGAATGATGGGTGGAAGGAAATTTGTGGCTCCTCTCTGATTCCAGAACTTTCTGTCACCGAAATGAGTGGAAAAAATGTTTTTGGCCACATTTTGAGGTTTGCAAAGGATTCTGGGTAACAGAACCTGGTCAGAGCCCCAAAAGTCACCCCATCTTGGATTTCTATAGGTGTCTTGTTCTCAAAACTGCACAGGTTTGTTAGGTTTCCCTAGATGGCGGCTGAGCTAGAGCCCAAAATCCACAGCTAGGCACATTGCAAAAAACAGCTCTGTTTTCTTTGTGAAAATGTGATGTGTCCATGCTGTGTTTTGGGGCATTTCCTGTCGCAAGCCCTAGGCCTACCTCCACAAGTGATGTGCCATTTTTATCGGGAAACTTGGAGGAATGCTGGGTGGAAAGAAATTTGTGTCTCCTCTCTGATTCCAGAACTTTCTGTCACCGAAATGAGTGGAAAAAATGTTTTTGGCCACATTTTGAGGTTTGCAAAGGATTCTGGGTAACAGAACCTGGTAAGAGCCCCACAAGTCACCCCATCTTGGATTTCCATAGGTGTCTAGTTTTCAAAACTGCACAGGTTTGCTAGGTTTCCCTAGGTGGCGGCTGAGCTAGATGCCAAAATCCACATCTAGGCACGTTGCAGAAAACAGCTCTGTTTTCTGTGTGAAAATGTGATGTGTCGACGTTGTGTTTTGGGGCATTTCCTGTCTCGTGCGCTAGGCCTACCCCCACAAGTGAGGTATCATTTTTATCGGGAGACATGGGGGAGCACTGGGTGGAATGAAATTTGTGTCTCCTCTCTGATTCCAGAACTTTCTGTCACCGAAATTAGAGGAAAAAAGTATTTTTTTGGCCACATTTTGAGGTTTGCAAAGGATTCTGGGTAACAGAACCTGGTCAGAGCCCCACAAGTCACCCCATCTTGGATTCACTTAGGTGTGTCTACTTTTCAAAAATGCACATGTTTTCTAGGTTTCCCTAGGTGGCGGCTGAGCTAGAGGCCAAAATCCTCAGCGAGGCACTTTGCAAAAAACAGCTGTTTTCTTTGTGAAAATGTGATGTGTTGAAGTTGTGTTTTGGGGCATTTCCTGTCTCTGGTGCTAGGCCTACCCCCACAAGTGAGGTACCATTTTTATCAGGAGACTTGGGGAAACGCTGGGTGGAAGGAAATTTGTGGCTCCTCTCTGATATTAGAACTTTCTGTAACCGAAATGAGAGGAAAAAGTGTTTTTTGGCCAGATTTTGAGGTTTGCAAAGGATTCTGTGTAACAGAACATGAGGTGACTTGTGGGGCTCTGACCATCTTGGATTTCCCTAGGTATCTAGTTTTCAAAACAGCGCAGGTTTGCTAGATTTCCCTACGTGCCGGTTGAGCTAGAGGCCAAAATCCACAGCTAGGCACTTTGCAAAAAACAGCTCTGTTTTCTTTGTGAAAATGTGATGTATCCACATGGTGTTTTGGAGCATTTCCTGTCTCGGGCACTAGGCCTACCCCCACAAGTGAGGTACCATTTTTATAGGGAGACTTGGGGAAATGATGGGTGGAAGGAAATTTGTGTCTCCTCTCTGATATTAGAACTTTCTGTCACCGAAATGTGAAGAAAAAGTATTTTTTTGGCCACATTTTGAGGTTTGCAAAGGATTCTGGGTAACAGAACCTGGTCAGAGCCCCTCAAGTCACCCGTCTTGGACTCCCCTAGGTGTCTAGTTTTAAAAAATGCACAGGTTTAGGTGTGCTAGGTTTCCCTAGATGGCGGCTGAGCTAAAGGCCAAAATCCACAGCTAGGCACTTTGCAAAAAACAGCTCAGTTTAATTTGTGAAAATGTGATGTGTCCACGCTGTGTTTTGGAGCATTTCCTGTCTCGGGCACTAGGCCTACCCCCACAAGTGAGGTACCATTTTTATCAGGAAACTTGGGGGAACGCTGGTGGAAGGAAATGTGTGGCTCCTCTCTGATTCCAGAACTTTCTGTCACCGAAATGAGTGGAAAAAATGTTTTTGGCCAGATTTTGAGGTTTGCAAAGGATTCTGGGTAACAGAACCTGGTCAGAGCCCCACAAGTCACCCCATCTTGGATTTCCATAGGTGTCTTGTTCTCAAAACTGCACAGGTTTGTTAGGTTTCCCTAGATGGCGGCTGAGCTAGAGCCCAAAATCCACAGCTAGGCACATTGCAAAAAACAGCTCTGTTTTCTTTGTGAAAATGTGATGTGTCCACGCTGTGTTTTGGGGCATTTCCTGTCGCAAGCCCTAGGCCTACCCCCACAAGTGATGTGTCATTTTTATCGGGAGACTTGGAGCAATGCTGGGTGGAAAGAAATTTGTGTCTCCTCTCTGATTTCAGAACTTTCTGTCACCGAAATGAGAAGAAAAAGTGTTCTTTTGGCCACATTTTGAGGTTTGGAAAGGATTCTGGGTAACAGAACCTGGTCGGAGCCCCACAATTCACCCCATCTTGGATTCACTTAGGTGTCTACTTTTAAAAAATGCACAGGTTTTCTAGGTTTCCCTAGGTGGCAGCTGAGCTAGAGGCCAAAATCCTCTGCAAGGCACTTTGCAAAAAACAGCTCTGTTTTCTTTGTGAAAATGTGATGTGTTGACGTTGTGTTTTGGGGCATTTCCTGTCTCGGGTGCTAAGCCTACCCCCACAAGTGAGGTACCATTTTTATCGGGAGACTTGGGGGAACGCTGTGTGGAAGGAAATTTGTGGCTCCTCTCTGATTTTAGAACTTTCTGTAACCGAAATGAGAGGAAAAAGTGTTTTTTTGGCCAGATTTTGAGGTTTGCAAAGGATTCTGTGTAACAGAACTTGAGGTGACTTGTGGGGCTCTGACCATCTTCGATTTCCCTAGGTATCTAGTTATCAAAACAGCGCAGGTTTGCTAGGTTTCCCTAGGTGCCGGTTGAGCTAGAGGCCAAAATCCACAGCTAGGCACTTTGCAAAAAACAGCTCTGTTTTCTTTGTGAAAATGTGATGTATCCACATGCTGTTTTGGAGCATTTCCTGTCTCGGGCGCTAGGCCTACCCCCACAAGTGAGGTACCATTTGTATCTGTAGACTTGGGGGAACAGTGGGTGGATTGAAATTTGTGGCTCCTCTCTGATTCCAGAACTTTCTATCACCGAAATCAGAGGAAAAAGTGTTTTTTGGCCACATTTTGAGGGTTGCAAAGGATTCTGGGTAACAGAACCTGGTCAGGGACCCACAAGTCGCCCAATCCTGGATTCCCCTAGGTGTCTAGTTTTGAAAACTACGCAGGTTTGCTAGGTTTCCCTTGGTGCCGGCTGAGCTATAGGCCGAAATCCACAGCTAGGCACTTTGCAAAAAACAGCTCTGTTTTCTTTGTGAAAATGTGATGTGTCCACGTTGTGTTTTGGGGAATTTCCTTTCTCGTGCGCTAGGCCTACCCGCACAAGTGAGGTACCATTTTTATCGGGAGACTTGGGGGAGTGCTAGTTAGGAGGAAATTTGTGGCTCCTCTTTGATTTTAGAACTTTCTATAACCGAAATGAGAGGAAAAAGTGTTTTTTTGGGCAAATTTTGAGGTTTGCAAAGGATTCTGTGTAACAGAACTTGGGGTGACTTGTGGGGCTCTGACCATCTTGGATTTCCCTAGGTATATATTTTTCAAAACAGCACAGGTTTGCTAGGTTTCCCTAGGTGCTGGTTAAGCTAGAGGCCAAAATCCACAGCTAGGAACTTTGCAAAAAACTGCTCTGTTTTCTTTGTGAAAATGTGATGTGTCTACATTGTGTTTTGGGGCATTGCCTGTCGCGAACGCTAGGCCTACCACCACAAGTGAGGTACCATTTTTATGAGGAGACTTAGGGGAATGCTAGGTAGGAGGAAATTTGTCACTCCTCTGTGATTCCAGAATTTTATTTCACTGAAATGAGAGGAAAAGTGTTTTTTTGGCCAAATTTTGAGGTTTTCAAAGGATTTGAGGTAACAGAACCTGGTCAGAGACCCACAAGTCACCCCATCTTAGATTCCCCTAGGTGTCTACTTTTAAAAAATGCACAGGTTTGCTAGGTTTCCCTAGGTGCCGGCTGAGCTACAGGCCAAAATCCACAGCTAGGCACTTTGCAAAAAACAGCTCTGTTTTCTTTGTGAAAATGTGACGTGTCCACGTTGTCTTTTGGGGCATTGCCTGTCTCAGGCGCTAGGCCTACCCCCACAAGTGAGGTACCATTTTTATCGGGAGACTTAGGGGAATGCCAGGTAGGAGGACATTTGTGGCTCCTTCCTGATTCCAGTACCTTCTGTCACCGAAATGAGAGGAAAAAGTGTTTTTTGGCCAGATTTTGAGGTTTGCAAAGGATTCTGGGTAACAGAACCTGGTCAGAGCCCCACAAGTCACCCCATCTTGGATTTACATAGGTGTCTTGTTCTCAAAACTGCACAGGTTTGTTAGGTTTCCCTAGATGGCGGCTGAGCTAGAGCCCAAAATCCACAGCTAGGCACATTGCAAAAAACAGCTCTGTTTTCTTTGTGAAAATGTGATGTGTCCACGCTGTGTTTTGGGGCATTTCCTGTCGCAAGCCCTAGGCCTACCCCCACAAGTGATGTGTCATTTTTATCGGGAGACTTGGAGCAATGCTGGGTGGAAAGAAATTTGTGTCTCCTCTCTGATTTCAGAACTTTCTGTCACCGAAATGAGAGGAAAAAGTGTTCTTTTGGCCACATTTTGAGGTTTGGAAAGGATTCTGGGTAACAGAACCTGGTCGGAGCCCCACAATTCACCCCATCTTGGATTCACTTAGGTGTCTACTTTTCAAAAATGCACAGGTTTTCTAGGTTTCCCTAGGTGGCGGCTGAGCTAGAGGCCAAAATCCTCTGCGAGGCACTTTGCAAAAAACAGCTCTGTTTTCTTTGTGAAAATGTGATGTGTTGACGTTGTGTTTTGGGGCATTTCCTGTCTCGGGTGCTAAGCCTACCCCCACAAGTGAGGTACCATTTTTATCGGGAGACTTGGGGGAACGCTGTGTGGAAGGAAATTTGTGGCTCCTCTCTGATTTTAGAACTTTCTGTAACCGAAATGAGAGGAAAAAGTGTTTTTTTGGCCAGATTTTGAGGTTTGCAAAGGATTCTGTGTAACAGAACTTGAGGTGACTTGTGGGACTCTGACCATCTTCGATTTCCCTAGGTATCTAGTTATCAAAACAGCGCAGGTTTGCTAGGTTTCCCTAGGTGCCGGTTGAGCTAGAGGCCAAAATCCACAGCTAGGCACTTTGCAAAAAACAGCTCTGTTTTCTTTGTGAAAATGTGATGTATCCACATGCTGTTTTGGAGCATTTCCTGTCTCGGGCGCTAGGCCTACCCCCACAAGTGAGGTACCATTTGTATCTGTAGACTTGGGGGAACAGTGGGTGGATTGAAATTTGTGGCTCCTCTCTGATTCCAGAACTTTCTATCACCGAAATCAGAGGAAAAAGTGTTTTTTGGCCACATTTTGAGGGTTGCAAAGGATTCTGGGTAACAGAACCTGGTCAGGGACCCACAAGTCGCCCAATCCTGGATTCCCCTAGGTGTCTAGTTTTGAAAACTACGCAGGTTTGCTAGGTTTCCCTTGGTGCCGGCTGAGCTATAGGCCGAAATCCACAGCTAGGCACTTTGCAAAAAACAGCTCTGTTTTCTTTGTGAAAATGTGATGTGTCCACGTTGTGTTTTGGGGAATTTCCTTTCTCGTGCGCTAGGCCTACCCGCACAAGTGAGGTACCATTTTTATCGGGAGACTTGGGGGAGTGCTAGTTAGGAGGAAATTTGTGGCTCCTCTTTGATTTTAGAACTTTCTATAACCGAAATGAGAGGAAAAAGTGGTTTTTTGGGCAAATTTTGAGGTTTGCAAAGGATTCTGTGTAACAGAACTTGGGGTGACTTGTGGGGCTCTGACCATCTTGGATTTCCCTAGGTATATATTTTTCAAAACAGCACAGGTTTGCTAGGTTTCCCTAGGTGCTGGTTAAGCTAGAGGCCAAAATCCACAGCTAGGAACTTTGCAAAAAACTGCTCTGTTTTCTTTGTGAAAATGTGATGTGTCTACATTGTGTTTTGGGGCATTGCCTGTCGCGAACGCTAGGCCTACCACCACAAGTGAGGTACCATTTTTATGAGGAGACTTAGGGGAATGCTAGGTAGGAGGAAATTTGTCACTCCTCTGTGATTCCAGAATTTTATTTCACTGAAATGAGAGGAAAAGTGTTTTTTTGGCCAAATTTTGAGGTTTTCAAAGGATTTGAGGTAACAGAACCTGGTCAGAGACCCACAAGTCACCCCATCTTAGATTCCCCTAGGTGTCTACTTTTAAAAAATGCACAGGTTTGCTAGGTTTCCCTAGGTGCCGGCTGAGCTACAGGCCAAAATCCACAGCTAGGCACTTTGCAATAAACAGCTCTGTTTTCTTTGTGAAAATGTGATGTCTCCACGTTGTGTTTTGGGGCATTTCCTGTCACAGGCGCTAGGCCTACCCCCACAAGTGAGGTACCATTTTATCGGAAGACTTGGGGAACGCTGGGTGGAAGGAAATTTGTGGCTCCTCTCTGATTCCAGAACTTTCTCTCACCGAAATGAGAGGAAAAAGTGTCTTTTGACCACATTTTAAGGTTTGCAAACGATTCTGGGTAACAGAACATGGTCAGAGCCACACAAGTCACCCCATCTTGGATTCCCCTAGGTGTCCAGTTTTCAAAACTGCACAGGTTTGCTAGGTTTCCCTAGGTACCGGCTGAGCTAGAGGCCAAAATCCTCAGCTAGGCGCTTTGCAAAAAACAGCTCTGTTTTCTTTGTGAAAATGTGATGTGTCGATGTTGTGTTTTGGGGCATTTCCTGTCGCGAACCCTAGGCCTACCCCCACAAGTGAGGTACCATTTTTATCGGGAGACTTAGGGGAATGCTACGTAAAAGGAAATTTGTGGCTCCTTCCTTATTCCAGTACCTTCTGTCACCGAAATGAGAGGAAAAAGTATTTTTTGGCCACATTTTGAGGTTTGCAAAGGATTCTGGGAAACAGAACCTGGTCAGAGCCTCTCAAGTCACCGCATCTTAGATTCCCCTGGGTGTCTAGCTTTCAAAAATTCACAGGTTTGCTAGGATTCCCTAGGTACCGGCTGAGCTACAGGCCAAAATCCACAGCTAGGCGATTTGTAAAAAAAGCAGCTCTGGTTTCTTTGTGAAAATGTGATGTGTCCACGTGGCGTTCTGGGGCATTTCCTGTCTCGGGCGCTAAGTCTACCCCCACAAGTGAGGTACCATTTTTATCGGGAGACTTAGTGGAATGCTAGGTAGGAGGAAATTTGTGGCTCCCCCTTGATTCCAGAACTGTCTGTCACCGAAATCAGAGGAAAAAGTGTTTTTTGGCTACATTTTGAGGTTTGCAAAGGATTCTGGGTAACAGAACCTGGTCAGAGCCTCTCAAGCCACCCCATCTTGGATTCCCCTAGGTGTCTAGTTTTAATAAATGCACAGGTTTGCTAGGTTTCCCTAGGTACCGGCTGAGCTAGAGGCCAAAATCCACAGCTCGGTGCATTGCAAAAAAGGCCTCTGTTTTCTTTGTGAAAATGTGAGTCCACGTTGTGTTTTGGGGCATTGCCTGTTTCGGGCGCTAGGACTACTCCCACAAGTGAGGTACCATTTTTATCGGGAGACTTAGGGGAATGCTAGGTAGGAGGACATTTGTGGCTCCTTCCTGATTTCAGTACCTTCTGTCACCGAAATGTGAGGAAAAAGTCTTTTTTTTGCCACATTTTGAGGTTTGCAAAGGA